>NC_143580.1:100128430-100763447 GCF_048544385.1 Mastigoproctus giganteus
GCATTGAGCTTGCTTAATCTGTGGAGAGCCTTAAATACATCAGTCAGATCACCTCACAGGTTCCTAGTTTCCAGACACTGCAGTTTGCAGAACTTTTTTTTTTTTTTTTATGTGAACCCCAAATACTAGAGGTATTAGAACCTATAGTACTTAGTAACGTGCTTGGGTTGGAGGTTGAGAAGACGAAAGAAGATATTTGTTGACATTGGACTTGAACTTCTGTAGATTGTAATTTTCAGGAAATACATATGAAGGAAGGTTGTTCCAGAAAACGGCAGTTGAATGAATAAATGAGGAAGATGAAAAGTTGGTTCTGTGGGTTTGAAGTTGGACAGTAAATGGATGTTGGTTGGTGGCGGCACGTGTTCGGACTGTTTTGAGAGCGGGAATTATAGAAGCCAATTCAGAAGAACAGTGCCCATGGAAGTATCTGTAGAAGAGGCATGCAGCAGAAACAGTATGTCTATAAGAAAGCGAGTGAGAACTTGCAAAAAAGAAAGATTGCAAGGAGCTTTTCTTGAGAAGAGTACCTTTTTGTTCCCATCACCAATCTCATTGCCTTTCTCTGCACCCATTCAAAGAGATACACACACTTTCTGCAATGAAGCCTTCATACCAGTATGCACTATTCAAGATTTGGCCTCACCATTGCTTACCACAATGTGATAATTACCTCCTTATCTGTGCCAGGAAAATTTCAGTTTATCATTTCTGGCAGGTGAGTTGTTACACATAGATGTGTGGAAATTTAGCATTAGTAGAGGCATATGATGCAAGAAAGCAAGCTTATGCAGCATCAGCCAAAAAAAAAAAAAAAAAAACCACAAACCCTTCCACATCACCCTCCGTTTGTTGGAAGTACATGTCCAGCTGAGCCTTAAATTTATTTAGGCTATCAACTTCCTAAACCAGGGGTGGAAGTCTGTTCCACCAACCAACTACCCACTGGCTAAAGGCAAATTTCTGCACATCTATCCTACATCTGTCTTTCCTTAATTTGAATTTATGCCCTCTCAGGTGATTGTTCTGAGCAAGAGGCAGTATCCCATCAGCATTGAGCATACTCAAACCATTCAAGACTTTGTACACCTCTATCAGATCACCTCGCCGGTGCCTAGTCTCCAGACACTGTAATTTGCAAAACTTAAGCCTTTCTTCGTAAGAGCAACCCGTCGTTCCATTCACTAACCTTGTTGCCCTTCTCTGTACTCGTTCCAGCAGCTCTACATCCTTTTTGAAATTCCTTATACAAGGGAATAATCACCTCCCTGTCCCTGCTAGAAAAATTCCTCTATATCATTGATAAGACACCATGAGCTACTCTTGCAGCCTGTCTGCACTGCTCAGAACTTCATATCTGCCTGCACAGTTACCCCCAGGTCCTTTTCATTCCCTACCACTGTCAGTATAGTACCACAGAGTTGATACGTTGTTCTGAGGTTGCTGTTTCCCATATGTAGTATTTTAGATTTGTCAATGTTAAACTTCACTTGCGACCTCTCAGCCCATCTGCTCAACCTTCCCAGATCCTGTTGCAGAAGCGTAGCGTCAGTAGCGTCCTTAAAAACCAACCCTGCCAACTTTTGTATCATCTGCAAACTTGGATGTTAAGCTTGATATACCATCATCAATATTATTTATAAATACAGAAAACAACAATGGACCCAACACTGAATCCTGAGGGACTCCGCTAATAACATTAGTCCACAATGAGCAGTGTCCATTATTACCACTCTGTCTTCTGCCACTCAACCATCCCTTTATCCTTAGCAACAATTTTCCACCAATGCCACTGTGCTCCAATTTGTGCAGCAGTCTTCCATGTGCAACAGTATCAAAAGCCTTTCTAAGATCCAATTATCTAATATCAAAGTGATTTCCTGCATCCAATTCTTTTGTGACTACATCATAGTATCCAATCAAATTGGTCAGGGAAGACCTTCCCTTAACAAAACTATGCTGTGTCTGAGCTGTAACTGAATTCTTGTCAAGGTGATCCTGCGGTGCTTCTTTAACCAGAGCTTCCGTTAATCTTCCTGGAACAGAAGTTAAACTCACAGGTCTATAATTACTTGTGTCAGCCTTTGATCCTCCTTTGTGTATTGGGGTTACATTTGCACTTCTCCAGTCTGTGGGTACCTCCCCCGAGTCCAAGGAAGCTCTCATAATTATGGCTAACGGATTGCTTACTTCCTTTGCTGCCTCCTTTAATATAACTAGATATATCCAATCCACCCCAGGTGCCTTTCTTGTATTTATCTTCAACAATTTCTCCTCCACTTTACTCTCAATTATTACAAGATCATCTAGCTCACTGTCAGTTAGCTAGATGATCTATGGCATACCCCTTCCTGAATAACTTCATCTATGGCATACCCCTTCCTGAATAACTGCTCATGTGTGAATGTAGATGCAAAATATTGATTTAGTTTGTTAGCTACCTGAGCAGGATCACGAACTGTTGAACCATCGATATCAAGTGGACTAATCTGATTCATCCCCCTTCCTTCTAGAGTTTACATAAGTGAAGTCCAGGCTGAAAAAAAATTCTACCCCTTGAGCTTTGCACAATCTTTCCAGGGCCCAATTGATCGACAAGGCTCTCATCGTATTCTCCCTCCTATCGTGTCTGAGCAGAATTGCAGACACTTTCAAATTCAACCCTAATTCACGGCTTTTTTTCAACAGTGACCTGTACTTGTTAAGTAATCCTGCCGGTCTCCTACTCTTGATATAATTAGTGCCAACCTGTACAACTATATCACCCTTTGTGCCCTTAAAAGATGATATCTGCTCTACAACGTCATCAACCTTTGCCCCTGGCAGACATACCCTGGTCCTGTTCCACCTATCCTTTTTACAAAGCATGTTCCCCGTTTCCCTGACAATAGTCACCAACAACTACTAGTTCCTGTGGGACCAGCGTATTTTGCCTTGGGGGTTGCCGCTGTGTTGCGTGATGACCAAGTGCAAGTTCTGGCATTGATGTGGGCAGCTGAGAGCTTGATGGGCCCCTCAATTTAGTTCCTTCGAGGGCATCCACCCTGTCCTTCAAGCTCTCATATAGGCCCATAACAATGCTGAGTTGTTGCCTGATTTTGATACACTCCTTGCATCGCACACACACCCACAGAGACATCCCCCATGGCAATATCATGTCCCGTACCTGAATGCTCCACAAACATCATGCAAGCAGTGCATTTTAAAAGGCTGTGATTCAGAAGGCAACTGTCCCCCTCAGTTCCCCTCTGAGCCACAGTACTTCCATTAGCTTGAGCCTTTTGCTTTGCTGCTCTGGTGTGAGTCATGATTTCTATTAATTTCAATAAAATTTCAATTTCAGTTCAAAATTATAACCCTAAACTTGTATCCCAACACAGTTATAACGGTATATATATTTTTCAGTGTCAAGTATTAATTATCAACGAGTTCCCTTTATATAACATCCGTATCAGTTATGTATTAATTAATTATGTTACGTTTGTAGTCTAAGTCGTTATGTGTATTTAGTTAAAAGTATAATTTAATTGACAACGAAATTCAACAAGTTTAATAGATTCTACCGATCAACTGACAATATTATAACCTAAACTCTACTAACGCTATCTATGACAAAGGCGACAAGTTACGAACGGTAAATCTACAGACACTTAAGTATTAATTAACTTTCAGATCTTGCTGTCTCAATTCAGAATAAACTGATGATCCTTACTAGATCTATAAGCTACTTACAGAAAATAATTTGATGTAAAAAATATTCAATAAAGCGGCTAAATATGGCTAAAAAACTTCTCATTCAGCGGAGTTGCAACTTGTAACACGTGGATTTGATACCCTTACTGATACTTTTATGCAATTACAAGGCAGAGTAAAGAATAAATACACCAGAATAATCAGAAAAATCACAAAATAATGCTATACTACTAAACTTATATATAAACTTTTGTATTCTTTGCTGCTGCTTGGCGCACTCAGGTGAAAATGTCATTATTTTTCTCTCTCTGCTGTCACTTAATTTTTCACCCAATTTTTATACTTATTACATATATGTTTATATAAAAGTATCGGGGCTCTGCGGCCAAGCAGCCAGAGACACAACAACAAAACATAAAACTACTCTGACAAAAACCAGACATTACACTTTTTCTGGCTTTTACAGAGATTCTGTACTTCTTAACAAGTACCATGGTGCAGATTTGGGAAACACAGGTGGCGCCTTTCACAAAACACTATGCCACTATATAAAAGTATTGTTGATTTTTTTCTTTTTCAGGGTGTATCAACATGAAAAATGGAAGCTTAAAATTACAGATAAATTATGTTTGGATGAAGAAAACGTTAATTGTAGCTGTTGCAGGTTTTCCGCTGATATAGTGTTATTTATAGATTTTCCTTGGGTTATCTGTTAAGTAACAATGAGTCAGAGTAACTCAGATTCAACTAGTAAGATTACAAAGCCTTGCAGAATTGCTCTTTCATCTTCGTTATCAGCAGCTTCCTCCACAACAAGTTTGTCCAGTAAACCTGAAGGAATAGCAGAAGCTACAGACGTTGCACATGAAGATTCTGAAAACTTCTCTATTGGTGACAGAGTTTGGATCAATGGTACAAACCCAGGTTATGTTCAGTATGTTGGTGAGACACAGTTTGCTCCAGGAAGATGGGCTGGTATCAAATTAGATGAACCCGTTGGCAAGAATGATGGATCCGTTGCTGGAATCGGGTATTTTCATTGTGATTCAAAGTATGGCCTTTTCACACGTCCTCACAAACTAACAAGGCAACCCGTAAATCAGAATGCATATGTTTATAATGTTGCAAGTAGTAGCCCTGTCATATCAAGTGGTAGATTGGCCACATCTGTAAGTAATGGTATGAAAATTCCTCCGCCAAAAGCTGTTTCTTCTCCTTCAGGAAGCATCAAATCTGTACCATGCACAAGAACTGCTTCTACTCCTAAATTAAATACAGGTGATCATGTGATTGTGAACTCAACTGCTGGAGTGAAGACTGGTACATTGCGATATCTAGGTACAACAGAATTTGCTTCTGGAGAATGGGCAGGTGTAGAATTGGATGAGCCTGTAGGAAAAAATGACGGTTCTGTTGCAGGAAAGAGATATTTTGAGTGCAAAATGAAGTATGGACTTTTTGCCCCTTCTTGTAAGGTAGCAAAAGGACAAAAACCTGAAATCCTTTCACCAGGAGCATTATCATCTTCCAGACGGAAAACTGGTAGCCATGAATCCCTTTTAAGCTCCGTTAGTTCAACATCCAGTATTGCACGCTCCCGAGTTAAACTAGGTGTGACAGCTCTAACTGCCAATCAGAAATCAAGATCAGCAGCTGCAACAGTTACAGCTACGAATGTTGCTCTGCATGAAGCCTTGAAAGAAAAGGAAGAACACATTGAACAGCTTTTAAAAGAACGAGATACTGAAAGAGCTGAAATGGCTCGGGCTGCAGCTCATGGAGAAGAAAAAGAGCAACTGTTACGACTGACGCAGATAGACTATTATAAACTGCTAGAGGAGAATGAGCAGACTATAGTGCGTTTCCTGCAACGTTTGGATGTGTCTCTCATAAAGAAAGGCAAGACATGACACTACAGCTAAAGGAAATGGAAAGCAAAGTTGAAGATTTGCAATTTAGAGTAGAAGAAGAATGTGTATAGAACTGATCTTGAAGTTCAACTTCAACACCAGAAGCAGTATGCACAGAAATTGGAGAAACAGATTAAAACAAAGGCTATTGAAGCTAATGATGGTGTGTCAGTAGAAACCAAAGTACTGAAATATGAGGAAGTATCTAACGTTGAAACATATAATAATTTAGATTTGACAGTTAAGCCATTACAGGATTGTTATAAAGAAAAATGTGGTAGCCTGAACCATTTACAACAGAACTTAGAATTAAAAAATGAAGAATATTTAAACTTAGAAAGAAGTTTGAAGGAGAAATGTTGAGTTGGATATGCCGGAGAAAGCATCTTCTGGCTTAGAGAATGATTTAAAACATAGCATAGATTTACAAAACCAACTTGCTAAAGAAAATTCAGATCTTCAGAAGAAGCTGAAGCATGTTGAAGAAATTTCTAAGACTCTTACTGACAGCTTACTGATGACTTACGGCTTCACTAGAAAAACAGTTGTCACTGATTACAGGCATTTCAGAGGATAGTTCTCAACAAGTAGTAGTGCTTTCGCAGAAGTTGGAAGCACTTGGAACACAGCTGAACTGTATTCAGGATAAAAATGTTCACCTTGCTCAACAAAATGAACAGTTGAAAGATGGTTTTGAAAATTTGAAAGTTACTTATAAGGCAGACTCTGAAAAGATAAGTGAAAGAGGTTCACGCTTACAGTTGCTAATGGAAGAGAAGGACAAGGAACTTAGTAATGCTAAACAGGTAATATCTGATCTTGACCAGAATTTGAAACAGAGTAATGAAAAAGCAGAACAGCTTTTTAATGAAAATGAGTGCATTTCAAAAAAATTGCAAGAGCTTGAAGTTCATTTTGATAATCTTTCTCGACAGAAATTGGCCCTTGAACAGCAAATAGGTCAGGCAGCACAGCTGTCAAGTAATACCTCCCAACGTGTTTCCGATTTATTGGAGAAATTGGAAGAAAGGGACAAGAAATTAGTTGTAGTGCAATTAGAACTTAATACTGCTAACGAAATGTGCTACAAACTTCAAGCTGAAGTGGAAAAAAAGAAATTTGATCATGATATACAACTGTCTGAAAAAGTTGAGCGTTGTCAGGTTTTGGAGACAACTATTAATGAAAAGGCAAATGAAATTTGCAGTCTACAAGAAAAGCTGCGTGACCTTGAAAAAGAAGTTCCTAGATGTAAAGAAGAAAAAAATATAATTAATCAAAAAAACGAGCATCTTATTGATAAACTAGAGGACATTGAAGTGTCTTTCAGTAATGCATCTCAACAGAAATCTTCATTAGAGGCAGAAATGGTAGAATCAACTGGGGACACATCAAAACACATTACTTAACTCTCTGAACAACTGGAAGACAGGGATAAACAGCTAACCTCCATGCAGTTCCAGATGAAATCTGAAACTTCAGAAAAGCTTAAATCACAAGTAGAAAAAGAAATTGCTGAATATGTACATAATTTAACCCATAAAGATAAAGAAATTGATAATTTAAAAAATGCTTTTGAAGGAAAGTGTAGTGAGGTGATTGTTCTTCAACAAAAATGCTCTCATCTTGAAAGGAGTCTTCAACATAATGAAGAAAATATAAGATTACTTAGTGATGAAAAAATTATTCTTACAAAGACACTAAAGGATAATGAAAAATCATTAGAAAATATATCTACAGAAAAGAATTTGCTCAATGACCAGTTGAAACGGTTGGAAGAAAAACAAACTGAATTAGCTAAAATGCATTATCAAACACAGTCCTTAAATAAAGAGATTGAAGAATTGAAAGATGAACTTAATAAAAAGGAAAATGAATATAACATGATGTTATTAAAGAAAAATGATGATTATCAAAATTTAAAGAGAACATTTGGATGATAAAAATCGCAACACTGACAGTTTACAGAAGAGAGCATCCTGTCTTGAACAATTCCTACAAGAGAATAAGAAAGAGATGATAAAATTAACTGAGGAGTATAATAAAGTTAAAACAACAATTGGAAAGCAAAAGTGTACAGTGTACTGACCTTGAGAAAGAGAAACTTAACTTAGAAGATAAGCTATCCCAGGTAAAAGTGTTATCAGAAGATGTTACAAAGCAGTTAACGTATGTATCTGATCAACTACAAATAAAAGAGACTGAACTTTCAAATGTTCATTCTGAGATGAAATCAGTTTATCAGGCTGCTGAAGAACTAAAAGGCAAGCTGGAAAAGTTACAAATCCGGTACAAGGAAGAGATCGAAACGTCATTTGCCAAGCACTCAGAAGAATTAAAATCATGGCAACTAAAGGTTGGAGAACTGACAACTGCATACCATAATGAATTGGAAATCTCAGCTCAGCTGAAATTAGAACGAGACCAGTTAGAAGATAAGAGGCAAGAGTTGCAAACTGTAGTTTCAGACCGGAGACGCTAAATTAACAGCATTAAAAGAAGAGGTTATTATTTTTAAATCTGAACTTTCAAATCACAAGGAGGAGCTGACAAAAAAGCTTGAAAAGACCAAACTAGAAAACCAGGCATTGAATGAACTGCAGAAAGAATTTATCATTCAGGAAGAAAAATTTGAGGCACTTAAAGAACAACTTCAAGTTACTGAATTAGAAAAAAGTAATTTGAAACATCAAGTTAGCCTTTTGCAAACAGCCATGGATGAAAATTCTCAAATGGTAATATCACTGTCTAATCTTGCGAAAGAAAATAATGAACTTATAGAAAGAGAATCAGAATTGGTATTGAATTTGAAGAATAGTTGAGGATATTGTGAAAGATTATGAATTAGTGAAAGAATTATTGAAAACAAAAGAAATGGAGATTGGTGATTTGAACCAAAAGCTTCATGAGCTTAAAAAAGACGGTGATCAAATCCAGCAGTTTGAAATCACAATTCAGCATTTAAAAGAAGACAAGAAAAAGTTGGAAGAAAGAATAGCAAAAATATTTGAAGGTGAAAATGCTGGTGATTCACAATATAGAAAAATGAAAGAAGATTCAGAATCTTTTGATGAGTCAAGTTGAATTCCTAAACTCTATAATTATAGATCTGAAAAAGAAGAATGATGAACTGATATCAAGGATAGAGATTTTAGAAACCAATGTTGATGACTTTGAGGAAAACATTAATATTAATAGTGTCTAGAAAGCACCCAGGCTGTTTTGTGATATATGTGAGAGATTTGATTTACATGACACTGAAGATTGTCCTAAAGTTACTTGAAGAGGTTGTACCATCAAATTCTGTTCACCACGGAAGTAAGAATGAAGAGCGGCCATACTGTGACACATGTGAATGTTTTGGACATTGGACAAGTGATCATATGAAGGATGACTTCTGGTAAATCATGTATATAGAGAATTTATCTTGTATTATAATTTTCTTCATATTTTATTCTGACAACTACCAGAGGAACCATATAAATTATTCAACAAATATGAAATTTACGTATGTATTTATGTATAAAATTCCCACTGTTTGTATATATATCCACCTAAAATGTTTTATTGTTTAAATTAACTTTAATACAGTAGCCAAATTTAACTTATATGTATGTAATATCTTAATTTGGTTGGTTGGTTGGTGTCGTGTCCATTTGAAGTCAAATTGAACCATGTGCTGATATCACTGCTTTAGTTAAGTCCACGATCTTTTCGTTATAAAGTTCTCCCTGAAAAGGGGATTCGTCCATGCTTTGCAAAGTCGCCTGAATTGCAGGACAGCTGAAGATGTGTTCCGGAGTAAGCTGTTCTTTCGGACAATTTCTGCAAAGTTTATAAATTCTGGTACCATCCGCACTAATTTTCATACCTGCGAGTTCTGTCGAGTTCTCAGTCTGGCAATGGTCTTAGTGATGTTCCTATTTGCATTAATCTTGCAGATTTGGTGATCAGTTTCTATATGTTTCTGTCTGAGTCTGTGTCTGGCGATGGCGTTAGCATCATCTGGAGTTATGGTTTTTGAGGTGTTGTGATTTAAGTTTCTTGCCTCTTTTGCCAGTTTATCGGCCGCCTCATTTCCTTCTATACCCACATGCGCAGGCATCCACTGTAGTGTGCAGCTCTTTCCCAATTTATGAACTGTCTCGAAATGTCGGTGAATGTCCTGTATGAGTCCTGTGCGTCCATGTTTTATTGCCAGCAGGGCCGCTCTTGAGTCGCAGAAGATTACAAGCCCTCTGGCTCTGTCTATGTCTCTTAGTGAAATATAACTATTTAGGGCCTCAAGGATTGCCCTTAGCTCACATGTAAAGTTAGAGGCGATGCTGCCTGCACCTATGCTTTGTTGCAGTTTTGTAGTATTTGTCAGGGTGGTGTGTATGCCTGCTCCGCCCTTGAGGATCGTCTCGTCAGAGGATCCATCGGTATACACCTGTACTAAGTCACGCCTCGAATAAGTCTCAATTGTTTTGATTCCTATAGCTTTGACAATGGTCTCGATTTCTTTTTTTGTTCAGTGTTCCACGAGATCCAAGTTTATTGTGGTATTTTGGGGGATGCAAGATGGTAAGGTAGGCTCTTGAAGTATGTCATATTTTGTGAGTTCAAGATCAAGACTTTCTCTGATTTCCTTATCGTATTTCATGGTAAATGACCTTTTGAGTCTTGACCTGCAGTTCCAATTTATAAAGGTCCTACGGGAGATATGATCAATGTCTCTGCTGTTAGCCTTATTAGTGAATTTAATTGTGTGATATCTTCTTCTTTGATTGAGTGTCTGAAGGCCGCATTCCCGCTCTGCTTTGGTGTTTGTAGACGAAACAGCCCCGATGATTATTTTGGCTGCTCTTGCTTGGATCCTGTCCAGTTTTCCAAGTGCAGACTCAGAAGCATGCGCCCATATCCCTCACACAATCGCCTCCCCCATAACCCTAATTTTCAATCTCACTTGAAAATTGCCCCCCACTTAGAGAAACTGATAATTTCCGTAATTTCTACTCAATTTAAAAAATTTAAACTCTCAGTATACATAAACAGAAGTATATTCTTTGATTTCCTACCTTTTGGCCTTCAGCAAAAACTATTAATTCATTCGAAAACAGCAAAAACGTGCGACCACATATCAATTTATGAAATTATGAGAGCAAAAAATGACAGCAGACACGTTTTATCTTGTTACGCGTTACTGCATTAGTCAAAATTCCCGCTTCATTTGTCTACAACAAATCAACAGATGCGGAGATATAATTGACTGGTCAAGCTTACGTCATTAGCGTTACCATGGTGATCCAAGGAGAAAATAAAAAAGTAAACAACTTTCGTGGAAAACAAACAGTTGAGCATCATTACTTGCGAACAATATTTTGCATGGCGCTTTCACAACAGTTTGCTTTACTGCTTTTCGTAATGGTTGTACGAAATAATTGCAATCAATTGTTTTTGAAAAACTAAAATATCGCATTTCCTTTCTTCAATGTGTATTGTATCTACTAAAAAAAATCAAGGAAATTCATCTATTGGAAGCCATACTTAAAACGGAAGGAAAAAAGAAACTGTCGTAAAACTGATCACCACAATGCACATTTCATAAAAAAAGAAGTTCACTTTATTGTAATTGTTTTTAGAGGACTAAATCAGAACAGCAATTTCATGGATGTATATTTGATCTTCTTACGAAATTTCAAAAAAATTTTTCTATTCATAGCTGCGTTATAAACTTTAAAACTGATGTCGAAGGAACTTCGCATGCATCTTACCTGGTCTGCAAACAAAAAAAATACGCTACGAATAACGCATTGTTTTCACAATCCGTTACTCGTCTCGTAGTAATGGGTTAGGAAATTGTAAGTAATTGTTATTGAATACTTCGATATTTCCTTGATATGTATTTGATACCATCAAAAAATTTCGAGAGAAAAATTGAATTTTCATTATCACACACACGCCAGGAAAAATTCACCATAAAGTGTCATGTGTTTGGATGCCTGAATTTCATTCTGAGTTGCAAATGTAATTTCACTTCTCTTGCGCTGACAGAGTAGCTGTTTGCCAAAAGAAGGAAAACAGGGTTCATTTTCCTGAAATTTCCAGTTCCTTTCATTCTCTTTTGGAAAAAAAAACCCTTAGGGTAGATTGTCAAAGGTCCAGAGCTGTAACTACTTTGAAGTGGTTACAGTCCCTAACTTGGCAATGTTATTATGAATGAAATCCTGATCTTGTGTAATTATTTCTAAGTAAACAATATATTATATTATTATGATATCCAAGCAATTTATCAATAAATAATCTTTCACGAATAAGGTTTGTATGCAGTGTATTCTTGTCCTGTGCAATTGAATTTCGATATTGCAAGTGAAAGTCTTGTTCTGCAGGTTTGGTTGTTTCCTGTTTCGCCTTACTGAGTTTGAACTGAAAAAGGCAAGGCTTTCCAAAATCTGATTGTGTTCACTTTTTTATTGTAGTACTCAATTTGTCTCTTGTTTATGAAATTATAATGGCTGTAATTTTTTGATATTTTATGCAAATAAGAAAAAAAAAAAAAAGTAAATTTCGGTTGTCATATTTTTAACCCAGTAAAGCCAAAGGAAGTTCAAATAATTATTTTTATTTGTATCATGATATTTTCATAGTTTGAATTTAAAAAAAAATATATTATGAATTCTCAAGAACATAATAATTTTGGCAACTTTTCTAATTAGTTTCATCACAGATGCTGAAGTCGCAATGAATGTTTCATCAAAGATGCCGAAGTTCCTTTCTTCCTTCCAGTCAGGAACTTATCAGTAGCTGTCCTTTTATTGTTCTGAAAGTAATTCGTTTTGTTGGGGGAAACCATTTTTGCTCCTAATTGAAGTAGCACTTTCGAATTTTGCCCAAGTCAATTTTCTGCATATATTGAAAATTAGAAGGGCAGTAAAAGAGTTGATAATTGGTGCCATTGGTGGGCAGCATTCTGATGAACAAATTTCTGTTTATACTCCGGGATGACCACTTGGTCAGAAATCCCGAAATAGAGAGAGAGAGAGAGAATACAAGAAACTGCACCGCATTTAGCAGTCACGGATTTGATTGTGTGAAATTGCTCGCCATAAACCATAGCAAAACAAAAGAAGTGATTGGGAGAAAATCTATTTTTCAGCGGGGTTTTTCTTTTTATTACAGCTCTGAACAGCAGATGACCGTGGATTTATTAGTCTTCTGTACTAAAACAGAAATTCTCCCTTTGCGATGACATCACAAAGCGTAACAAGCAAATATCTTCTGACAATACTTTTTGAGCATCCGTTAGCCGCAATCTGTTAGCTTTGTATTGTTTGAAATCTTGCATTTTTGTGAAGAATACATATTTCAAGAAATAACCCGTTATTCGTAGCATATGAGTTTTTTTTTTCTTTCCTTCGATGCACCAGTTTTCGAAGTTCATAACGCAGCTATAAATAGAAATATTTTCTCGAAATTTCGTTAGAAGATCAAACTCAGGAAATTGCTGTTCCGATATTGTTTACTGAAATCAATTACAATAAAGCAAACTTTTTTTTTTTTTTTTATCTAATGCTTATCAGTTTTACCCCAGTTTGTCCCGTTTCCAACATGAATTTCTGTTCGTAAGAGTAATACACGTTGAAGAAAGAAAATACGATCTGTTTGCCCTTCAATAAATAAATAGTTGTTGCTACTGTTTTGCTTTACCGACTAACAGTAGCTCACCCGTGTTTTGTTTATTTTCTTAGCGTCCGGTAGCCCGCGCGGAGACATAAAACGCCGTTTGACCCTCTCTCGATGTAGCTGTATCGAGGAAAGGTGACATAACCGCCGGCTTCATTCTCACACCTCGCGCCACGAAAACATTTTCGCTCTGTAAACAGAAATTCCCGCTCCAAAACAAACAAACAAACGAATCGGATATCGGGTTTCATAAGCCATAGGTTAATTCAGGTGGGGTTAAAAAAATAACAGAAAAAGGCCTAAAAAAATACACACTTGATGTCACATTTTTGCATTTGCGCAAAATTCAATAGAAATTTTTGAAAATTGAAGTGGGAAAATCGAAGAAAACAGTTCTGGCTTCACGTATAGCGAATTTCAGCTGTGTCCATAGAGTAAAAATTATAGAATTTATTAGTTGACCTTTGAATCGGGTCCACCAAACCCGAGGAGATAAGACTACGGATTTTGGTGCTGCATATTCCAAATTAGCCCTGATAAGTGAGGTATAAGTTGTTTTAAGTGTTTTCGGATTTGCTCCCCAGTTCGTACCACATAAGCTTTTTAGGATGTTTAACTTCTTCAGTGCTCTGTTGGAGCTATTTTCAATGTGTTTGGTGAAACGTAGTTCTGTGTAGAGGGTTATACCCAGATATTTTGGGTTATCCATTTTTGAAGTGGGCACGCCGTCTATAGCGATAGCTGGGTTAAAGTTCTTTCTGCGGCTTCTGTCTGTGGTAAAAACTGTGTGGTTAGTTTTATGGGGATTTATCTGTATTTTCAGTTCTCTTGCCCAGTCCACAATTCCTTTTAGTGATCTGTTTATGGATATTTCTGATTTTGCCATGTCTCTGCTGGTATGCCATATTGCTATGTCATCTGCATAGCATGCAATCTTGGTGTCTTCGTCTATATGTTGATGGACATTATTAGTGTATAGCAGGAAGAGCAGGGGACTGAGAACAGAGCCTTGCGGGACTCCCTGCCATGTTCTTCTGTCCCTAGAGTAGGCCCCATTATATCTTACTCTGATCTTTCTGTCTCTTAGAAAGTCTGCAATCCATATTAGGGCATTACCCTTTATACCACGTTTGTATGCTATTTCAATTAATTTCTTTCTCCAGACTGTGTCAAAGGCCGATGTCATGTCGAGGAAGACAGCAATAGTCTTTTTTGAAGGGTTTTCTTGCAAGCCGTCTATGATTGACTGACTTAGATAAAAGAGTTGATCTTCTGTGGCATGTTGTTTCTTGTAAGCTGTTTGGTAGAAATTTAATATTTTCGTTTTTGTGAGTTCATTCATAATTCTAGAATGTATTATACATTCCGTGATTTTGCAGAGAATACTAGTGAGTGCAATGGGTCTGTAATGTTTACACTCGGTGGGCGATTTCCCCGGCTTAAGTAAGGGGACAATGATTGAGGTTTTCCATGCCTTGGGGAGTTTCCCGTTTGCCAAGTTATGTTTATTATTTCCAGTAAGCATTTTGTAGCGGTTTCTCCAAAGTGCTTGACCATCTCCCCAAAAATTAGATCACTGCCTGGAGATTTTCTTGCATCAATGTTCCTGATCGCTGTCTTAAGCTCTTGGCAAGTTATAGCCTGAGTAAAGATATCATCATTTTTGTATCCTCTTGCCTCTGTCAGAAGTCTTCTAACTCTTCTATTCAATTTCTTGTCTTCCCTATTGAAGGATAATTTACTGATGTTGGAGTAGTGTGTTGCTAGCATATTTGCTGCCGCTTTGTTTGTATCTGCATCAGAACCAGAAGAGTTAATGATGTTTGAATTCTGATATGTTGTACTAGAAGAGCATTTATTTAGGGCTCCGACGACTTTCCAATACTTTGCATCTTTCCTTGGGTCTAAGCTGTTGCAAAATTTTGCCCATTTTTTACTCTTACCCTTTGCTATCTCTTCCTCTACCTTTCTTGTAGCTTCGGCAAGCCTGTTTCTGTTTAGGCTTGTGTTGTTGGTCTTTACTAGTTCGTTTAAATGGTCCCTTTCTTTAATCAAAGAATCAATGTTGAGATCTTTCCAATAAGGGACCCACTGTTTTTTCCTTTTACCTCTGGGTATGAACCTCTTGGCTGCAATTGTGATGTTCTTTGTAAGGTTTGAAGTCTTTTCTTCAAGACATTCAGTTCGAGGCTCATTTAAGCATAGTTTGTCCAGTAACTGTGTAAAACCTGTGTCCAATCTGCTTTTCTGAAGTTCCATGATCTCTTTTTCTGGTCAACTTCCTCCACTTGAAATTTAAGTGTGGTTATAATGGGGCAATGATCACTCATGGCACTATTCAAGATTCTCCAGCTGCAAAGGCTTGAGATATGATAACTGACTGCTGTGAGATCAAGGGCAGATTCCGTGCCAGTAGTTCTTGATAAGTAAGTATTTTGCTTGTTATTTAATATGATCAGACCTAGATCAATTAGGATATCTTCTACCTGCTGTCCCTTTTCATCCAGGACAGGGGATCCCCAAGTGGGACTTTTTGCATTAAAGTCTCCTACCATAATAACAGAGTCTATTGGGATGTTGCTTATTTCATTGAATGAATTGGGGCTGATGGAGGAGTTATCGGGATGATACACATTGACCAAGATGAAAGAGTGCTCTGGAGAGATGATCTCCAGAGCCTGGACTTCTGTGTTGCCAGTATCTTGCCCTGCAGTGATAACTTTATACTTGACAGCAGAGTCTTTAATTAGGAACGCTAATCCACCTCCACGTTTATTCTCTCTATTCTTTCGAATCGTAGTGTAACCTTTAATGTTGAGCTGTATTTTGTCGTTCAGCCATGTCTCCTGAAGACAGGCAATGTGAACATCATTTTCAAGTAAAAGACTCTGTAGTTCGTCTCTTTTCCTCTGTGTTCCATTAATGTTTAGCTGTAGGATATTGATTGTCCTCGTAGCACATTTCCCATCAAGTTCCCGGACTGTAGAGCTTGACGCGTCGGCTACCCCGTACGCGGTAGCATGGTCTAAATCTGTGAATTGACTTCTCATGGAAAAAGGGTTGCCATTGCCGTAGAGAGGTTGGACTTCTACCTGTTGGTCCGCGGAAGGTATTTGATTTCCCTTCTACCACCCAATGGGAGGCATTCCCCGATCCGCCACCTGGGGACACGCCCTCTAGGGGTTACAGGCTCCCCCGAGGGATATCTTAATTTATTATAGTCTATTCAGAGTAACAAACAGCGTAGTTCCTTGTTCTTAAAAAAATTGCTTAAAATCGTAGTTATCCTAAGGTAACTGTTAGAGAAACTTTTATGTTTATCTTTTATATTTTAAAAAGAATATAGCCATTTTATTAATCATCCATAAAAAGTTTGACAAAAAACATTCCTGAATTGTATTTCAAAAAATATAAAAATCTTATTGCTTACTGACCTGCTGTTCTCTTATCCCTCCCAGAGACGAGTAGAGAGCCATGTTATTCTATTGCATTTGGAAGCATTTACTAAGGTTCTGTTTTGTGATGTTTTCCGGTATACTTCACATATTTTTTTCCTGTACGTCTGAAATGTCTCTCCACTGTCCCCCCAGTACAAATTTTGCCATTGATAACAAAAAGCATTTGTGGAGAGCCAGATCTAAAGAAGAATACAGAAAGTAAAAAAGCACAGCCATTGAAATTGGTCAGGAATTGTCACGAATTCATGACATGAGTAAGGGTCCTTGAATGTCAAAAATAAAAAAAAATAAAAAAATATCACATTGTTTGGTGTTTAGAGAATTGTGAATTAAGAATTAGTTTTATTGAACCAAACTGCCAATAAGACTAAGGTACTATACTCAAGGAAGTGGAAAATGAAAAAGCCCTGGAGATGGCTGTCCAGTTAGATATGAAGTTCTCTAAGCAATGCAGACAGGCTGCCAGGACAGCTCATGGGTTTTTGTCAGTGATATACAGGCATTTTGCTGTCAGGGATAAGGAGGTGATTATCCCATTGTATAAGGCAATGGTTGGGCCACTCTTGAGTACTGCATACAGGTCTGGAGGCCTCGTTTCAGGAATGATGTAGAGCTGCTGGAACAGATACAGAGAAGGGCAACGAGATTGGTGAGGGGTAACAAAGGGGTGCTCTTTACTGCAAAAGTCTTCAGTTCTACAAACTGCAGCATCTAGCAACTAGGCATCTGCAAGGTGATCGATCCTATTGAGGTGTTTATGGCTTTGAATGGATTGAGAAAGCTCAGTGCGGATGGAATTCTTCCTAGTGTTCAGACTATGCACATGAGGGGGCATAAATTTAAATTAAGGTAGGATGGTTGCAGAATAGATGTGCAGAAGTTTGCCTTTAGCCAGTGGGTAGTTGATTGCTGGAGCAAACGTCTATCTGTTGTTTTGGAAATGGATAGCTTAAATAAATTCAAGGAAGAACCAGACACTATTGGAGAGAATGGATAAGTGAAATTGATTTTTATTTCCCCTGATGCTGTATAAGCTTTCTTTCTTACATAATTGCCACTACTAATACCAAGAAGTTTTGCAAAGAAGTTGTGAAGTGGGTGGTGGAAAATGTGCAATTGAAATATATGAAAAACTTATTACTGTGTCACACTTGCCCATTTCACTGAATAAGGATGAAAATTCCACCCTTATTCATTTTACTTTTACCTCTTAGAGCCTTACACCTCACTTAAGGTTGTTCTAAGTTGTCTAGTTACCAAGCTCTGTAGGTCACATATTTGAAATCTTTCCTCATATGAATGCCCTTCTGTCGATCTCACTATGCATATTGTCCTTCTTTTGGACTCTTTCAAGAAGCCCAATGCATCTTTTATGTATGTTTTCCATTCTTGAACATGGTTCCAGATGGAGTCTTACAATTACTTTATACAGTTTGATTATGACCTTCCTATTACTACAAACAAAAGTTTAATAAATCATCACTAGGACTCCATGGACCTTCCTTGCTCCTGTCTACATTGCCCAGAAAATTTCATGTCCAACCGTATTGTGACCCCTAAATCTGTTTCTTCTTGTGTTATTTTTAGTTCAACCTCACCAAATGTTTTAAGTTATTTTTGGGTTGTTGTTCCCAAATTTTATTGGCTGATGCTCTATAAGCTTGCTTTCTTGCATCATATGCATCAACTAATGCTAAATGTTTTTTGCATTTTGCTCATTTAAATGCAGCTGCTTTTCTGACCATCCCTCAAGTATATCTACTTCATCCTGAAGCTCTGCTTGGCCCTGATCATTAACTGCTCTACCAGTCTTAACGTCATCTGCAAATTTTGGACATCATGCCCTCTATCCCTTCAGCAAATTTAGAAGTCAAAGAACAGTGGTGGTCTTCAGCACCAATCCTTGCAGAACAGAACCCCACTTCTTACATTCCCCAAAGTGAAGAATATCCATTTATCATAGCCAATGGCCTAATTAATGGATAATTAATTAATTAACCATTGCTTTCCGCAATCTGATAATTACCTCCTTATCTGTGCCAGGAAAATTTCAGTATCATTTCTGGCAGGTGAGTTGTTACACATAGATGTGTGGAAATTTAGCATTAGCATTAGTAGAGGCATATGATGCAAGAAAGCAAGCTTATGCAGCATCAGCCAAAAAAAAAAAAACCACAAACCCTTCCACTTCACCCTCCGTTTGTTGGAAGTACCTGTCCAGCTGAGCCTTAAATTTATTTAGGCTATCAACTTCCTAAACCAGGGATGGAAGTCTGTTCCACCAACCAACTACCCACTGGCTAAAGGCAAATTTCTGCACATCTATCCCACATCTGTCTTTCCTTAATTTGAATTTATGCCCTCTCAGGTGATTTTTCTGAGCAAGAGGCAGTATCCCATCAGCATTGAGCATACTCAAACCATTCAAGGCTTTGTACACCTCTATCAGATCACCTCGCCGGTGCCTAGTCTGCGGACACTGTAATTTGCAAAACTTAAGCCTTTCTTTGTAAGAGCAACCCGTCGTTCCATTCACTAACCTTGTTGCCCTTCTCTGTACTCGTTCCAGCAGCTCTACATCCTTTTTGAAATTCCTTATACAAGGGAATAATCACCTCCATGTCCCTGCTAGAAAAATTCCTCTATATCATTGATAAGACACCATGAGCTACTCTTGCAGCCCATCTGCACTGCTCTGAGAACTTCGTATCTGCCTGCACAATTACCCCTGGGTCCTTTTCATTCTCTACCACTGTCAGTATAGTACCACAGAGTTGATACGTTGTTCTGAGGTTGCTGTTTCCCATATGTAGTATTTTAGATTTGTCAATGTTAAACTTCACTTGCGACCTCTCAGCCCATCTGCTCAACCTTTCCAGATCCTGTTGCAGAAGCGTAGCGTCCTTAAAAACCAACCCTGCCAACTTTTCTATCATCTGCAAACTTGGACGTTAAGCTTGATATACCATCATCAATATTATTGATAAATACAGAAAACAACAATGGACCCAACACTGAATCCTGAGGGACTCCGCTAATAACATTAGTCCACAATGAGCAGTGTCCATTAATTACCACTCTGTCTTCTGCCACTCAACCATCCCTTTATCCTTAGCAACAATTTGTCACCAATGCCACTCTGCTCCAATTTGTGCAGCAGTCTTCCATGTGCAACAGTATCAAAAGCCTTTCTAAGATCCAATTATATAATATCAAAGCTATTCCCTGCATCCAATTCTTTTGTGACTACATCATAGTATCCAATCAAATTGGTCAGGGAAGACCTTCCCTTAACAAAACCCTGCTGTGTCTGAGCTATAACTGAATTCTTGTCAAGATGATCCTGCAGTGCTTCTTTAACCAGAGCTTCCATTAATTTTCCTGGAACAGAAGTTACACTCACAGGTCTATAATTACTTGTGTCAGCCTTTGATCCTCCTTTGTGTATTGGGGTTACATTTGCACTTCTCCAGTCTGTGGGTACCTCCCCCGAGTCCAAGGAAGCTCTCATAATTATGGCTAAGGGATTGCTTACTTCCTTTGCTGCCACCTTTAATATAACTAGATATATCCAATCCACCCCAGGTGCCTTTCTTGTATTTATCTTCAACAATTTCTCCTCCACTTTACTCTCAATTATTACAAGATCATCTAGCTCACTGTCAGTGTTTACTTCATCTATGGCATACCCCTTCCTGAATAACTGCTCATGTGTGAATGTAGATGCAAAATATTGATTTAGTTTGTTAGCTTCCTGAGCAGGATCACGAACTGTTGAACCATCGATATCTAGTGGACCAATCTGATTCATCCCCTTCCTTCTAGAGTTTACATAAGTGAAGAACTCCTTGATGTTTTTCTTTGCATCCCTTGCCAAAGATTTCTCATAATCTGCCTTTGCCTGCCTAACCTCCTTTGTAACTTAGTTACAGATCAACTTACATCTATCATAGGCTTCTGTCACATGTTAATTTATATGTATCCCATGCATTTTTCTTCTCTGCCATATGTCTCATTAGTTCATCTGACATCCATTTAGACCTGAACCTTGAACAATATTTCTTTGTTGGTATGTAAAGCCTAGTAGCTTCCAAGATAAGTTCTTTGAATGCTTCCCATTTTGAGTTTGCTGTTTGTAACATCATCAGTTGGTCCCACTGTGTAGGATTTAAATACTGTCTCAGACCATCATAGTCACCTTTACGAAAGCAATAACCCTTCCCTTTACCCCTGATGGTAGTTACCTCCTTGAGTAAATCCCACTTCAGCACACTGTTATCACTGCCACCTAGTGGTTCCTGTATCTGCATATTCTTAATGCATGAAGAATCACTACTGATAATCAAATCAAGAGTATTGCTCCCTCTAGTTGCCTCCTGAACATGCTGATTTAGAAAACAATCATCCAATAAATCCACAAAAGCCTTGCTAGTGTGTGAGTGACCAATCCACAAATTCCCGTCAATATCTGGGAATTAAAATCCACCATTATAAGACTCTGATTTACTGGCCAACTCTATTTCCCTGTACAATTTCTTATTATACTCATCAGAGTCATTAGGCCTATAGCACACTCCTACTCTCAATTTTGATATCCCAATGCTTATGTCACACCAAACTGACTCGACACTGCACTGTCCAGCGATGTCGACTGGCTTCACTTCCTTAGATTTTATGTGTTTCTTAACTAATAGCATAAACCCCTACTCCCTTCCTATCCTTTCTGTAGACATTGTATTCCCCAAATTCCAGTTCTGCATTACTTATATCTGTGTGACACCATGTCTCTGATATCCCAATGATATCCAACTTTGATGCTTTGAGCAATACCTGAAATTCATCATTTATTTACCAAACTACTAGCATTGGTGTACATGCAAGTATACATGCACCTGTTCTTTTTCTTAGCTACCCTAACACAACCTATGTGTTTATTTGTACCCCAATGACTCCCAGCAGTCTCTGAAATATCCTGCATCTTGTTTTCCAAGCTGCTGCTCATTCCAATAGAAGCAGTGCAAGAATCACTTTCACCTCTGCCAGTGGCTACTCTTAATCTATTAGTCCTTGTATCCCTCCAATCTAGCAGTTTTCCGACCCACCTAACACTGCCTCAATAGCATCAGCAAACATTCTTGCACCCTTTCTATTTAAGTGTATCCCATCCCTGTAGAAGCAGTCTCTCCTCTTAACAAGTACAGACTAGGCTGAAAAAAATTCTACCCCTTGAGCCTTGCACAATCTTTCCAGGGCCAAATTGATTGACAGGGCTCTCATCATATACTCCCTCCTATCGTGTCCGGGCAGAATTGCATACACTTTCAAATTCAACCCTAATTCACGGCTTTTTTTCAACAGTGACCTGTACTGATTTGTCTTTAGCCAGCGGGTGGTTGATTTCTGGAACAATTTATTCATAATAGTAACTTGTCCTTAAGACCGCTTCAATCTATACAGCAGTCTTTTTCTTTTACGTGTAACTGTATCAAAAATTCCTAAAGTCCATGTATATGATACTAAATTATTTTTTGTAACTAGCTCCTTCGGTGCTGCGTCACTGTACCCAATCAACTTGGTCTGCCAAGATTGCCCTTTAACAGATCGATGCTAAGACTGCAGTATAATTGGATTCCTTTCTAGGTGGTCCTGCATGACTTCTTTAGCCAATGATACCATAATTTTCCCTGGAACAGAAATGAAGCTAACAGGTCTGTAATTACTCATATCATTTTTGATCCTCCTTTCTGAATTTGTGATACATCTCCAGTCCATATCAACCTCCCCTGAATCCACAGATGCTCTCATAACTATGGCTAGAGGTTTGCTGACCTCCATCGCTGCCTCCCATAATATAATTGGATAGCTCTTGTCCACTTGGGCCTTTTTTACTTTACATCATATGCCTCTATTAATACTTTAGTATTAATAGAGGCATATGATGCAAGAAAGCAAGCTAATATAGCATCAGCCAAATAAAACCAACACTTTCCATTTCACCCACCCATTTTCTCCAAAAGTTTGTAAAGTTCTTCCTTGAATTTATTTAAGCTATCAACTTCCACAATGACAGGTGGAAGTTTGTTCAAGCAATCAACTACCTGCTGGCTAAAGGCAAATTTCCACACATCTGTTCTACAACTGTCTTTCCTCAATTTGAGTTTATGCCCCCTGAGGTTCGTAATCTGAGCATACAAGAGAATCCCATCAGCATTGGCCCTGCTCTAACCATTCAAGGCCTTATTCACCTCAATCAGATCACCTTGCAGGTGCCTAGTCTCCGGACGCTGCAATTTGAAGAATTTTAGCTTTTCTTTGTAAGAGTACCCCTTTCTTTCCCTCACCAATCTTGTTGCCATTCACTGTACTCGTTCTAGAAGCTCTACATCTTCCTAAAATGAGGCCTCCAGACCTGTATGCAAAACTCGAGGTGTGGCCTGACCATTTCCTTATACAAACGGATAATCACCTACTTATCCCTTTTATCAAGATTCCTGTAAATCATTGACAAGACCTCATGACTGTTCTGGCAGCCTGTCTGTGCTGGTCAGAAAACTATCTGACTGCACAATTTCCCCCTAGTCTTTTTCATTCTCCACTACTGTGATTGTAGTACCACACAGTTGGTACTTTTCTCTGGGTTTACTGCTACATATAGGCATTTGTGAATGTTAAACTTCAGTTACCACTTATCGGCCCATGTGCCAGCTTTTCTAGATCCTGTTGCAGTAGCATAACGTCATTACTAACCCTGCCAACCTTTGTATCATCTGCAGATTTTGATATTAAGCGTGATATACCTTCATCACTCTCATTGATAAATATACAAAACAACAGTGGGCCCAACACCGAACCCTGGGGAGACTCCACTAATAACATTAGTCAACAAAGAGCAGTGTCCATTGATTACCACTCGCTCACATCTCCTACTCAACTATCCTTGTATCCATTGTAGCAACTTGCCCTTAATGCCATACTGCTCCAATTTGTATAGTAGTCTCTTTACTTATGTAAACTCTAGAAGGAAAGGGATGAATCAGATTGGACCACTTAACATAGCTGGGTTGACTATTGATGATCATGCTCAGGTAGCTGATAAGCTGAATGAGTATTTTGCATCAATATTTGCACAAGGAGTTGTTCAATGAGGGGTGTGCCAGAAGGTTATCAAACTAATAGGGAGCTAAGTGATTTTGTAATAACTGAGAGCAAAGTGGAAGAGAAATTGAGGTTAAACCTAAAAAAGGCACCCGGGGTGGATGGAATCTATCCAATTATATTAAAGGAGGCAGCAAAGGAAATAAGCAAACCCTTAGCCATAATTATGAGCGTTTCCTTAGACTCAGGAAGGTCATCATGGACTGGAGGTGTGAAAATGTATCACCAATTCAAAAAGGGATTCAAAAGATAACTCAGGTAACTATAGACCTGTTAGTTTAACTTGTGTTCTGGGGAAAATAATGGAATCACTGGATAAAGACGCATTGCAGGATCATCTAGACAAGTCGGCAGTAATAGTTAAGGCACAGCATGGGTTTTTTATAGGGAGGTCTTGTCTGACCAATTTGATTGGATACTATGATGTGGTCACAAAGAAACTGAATGCCAGAAATAATTTTGATATCATATACTTGGATTTCAGGAAAGCTGATACCGTTTGATACTGTTGCACATGGAAGAATGTCGTACAATTTGGAAAGGTATGGCATTAAGGGTAAGTACAATGGATAAAGGGATGGTTGAGTGGGAGATGACAGAGAGTGGTAATCAATGGACACTGCTCTTTGTGGATTAATGTTTTGTATATTTATCAGTGATATTGTTGAAGTTAATGTCCAAGGACAATCAGGTTTAATGTCCAAGTTTGCAGATGATACAAAGGTTGGCAGGGTTGTTAACAGCAGTATGCTACTCCAACTGGATCTGGAGAAGTTGAGCAAATGGGCTGAAAAGTGGCAACTGAAGTTTAACATTGACAAATGCAAAGTACTGCATACAAGTAGCAATAACTAAAGAGAAACGTACGAACTGTGTGGTACTACACCCAGGGAAGTGGAAAGCAAAAAAGCCTTGGGGGTAATTGTGCAGTCAAATATTAAGTTTGCCAAGCAGGGCAGGTCATGGAGCCTTGTCGATGATATATAGGAATTTTGCTAGCAGGGTCAGTGAGGTGATTATCCTGTTATACAAGGCAATGGTCAGGCCACACAAAGAGTACTGTGTACAGGTCTGGAGGCCTCATTTTATGAAGTATGTAGAGTTGCTAGAATGAATACAAAGAAGGGCGACAGGATTGGTGAGGGGAATAAAGGGATGCTCTTACCAAGAATGGCTTAAGTTCTGCAAATTGCAGCACCTGGAGAGTAGGCACCTGTAAGGTGATCTGATTGAGGTGTATAATGCCTTGAATAGATTGAGCAAGCTGAATGCTTATGGGATTCTTCCTCTTGCTCAGATTAAGAATGTGAGGAGGCACAGATGCAAATTGAGGAAAGACAGTTTAGAATAGATGTTCAGAAATTTGCCTTAAGCCTGCTGGTAGTTGATGGTGGACAGACTTCCATCTTTTGTTGTGGAAGTTGATAGCCTAAATAAATTTAAGGCTGAGCTAGACAGCCATTTGGAACAAATGGAGGGGTGAAATGGGAGGTTTTTTTTTGGCTGATGCTGCATAAACTTCCTTTCTTGCATTTTATGCCTCTACTAATGCTAATGTGCCACAATATCAAAAGCTTTCCTGAAATCCAATTATATGATATCAAAATTATTTTTTGCATCCACTTCCTTTGTGACCATAGTATCCAATTAAATTGGTTAAACAATACTCCCCTTTAACAAACCCATGCTTTGTCTGAATTATTTCTGCAGTCTTGTCTAGATGATTGTGCAATGCTTCTTTAAACAGTGACTCCATTATTTTCGCCAGAACATGATTTAATCTAACAGGTTTGCAATTAGTTGTGTCACCCTTTGATTCCCTTTGTGAATTGCTAATATAGTTGCACATTTTCAGTCTGTAGGGACTTCCCCTGAGTCCCAGAATGCTCTCATAAATATGGCTAAGGGTTTTCTTGCTTCCATTGCTGCCTCATTTAATATAACTGGATAGATACCATCCACCTCATTTTCAAGTGGGATGGATCCCACTTTCCCCTCATTTATCACAAAAGTATTTAGCTTCCTATTAGTTTGAACTTCTGCCATTCCTTTCCCTGAAGAATTCCTCATCTGTGAATGTAAATGCAAAGTATCTGTTCAGTTTGTCAGCAAACTAAGCAGAATCATCAATAGTTAAATTATTGACATCAAGTGGACCAATGCAATTCAACCCCTTCCATCTACTCTTAATATGAGATAAGAGGTCTTTGCTGATACTTTTTGGAATCTTTGCTGCAGAATTCTCAATCTATCTAAACTTGCCTAACCTCCTTTGTGACTTGATTACAGACTAGTTTATATCTACCATAGGCTTCTACAACACCTGATAATTTATATGCATTCCACGCATTTTTCTTTTGCCACAAATCTCATCTATTCATCTGATAGCGATTTAGGTCTAAGCCTCTGTAGCCGAGTGGTCAGGAGCGGGAGTACAGTAGCACATGCTTTTTGAGTAGACCGGGTTTCAAGCCCCTGACTGCTAAATGCGGTCGATCTGCCAACTCACACTTGGACCAGCATGACCGATTATGGTCCATTTTCCTCAGCATGAACTATTGAGGAGGCTTCCATCCTGTTGTGGGTTCATAGTGGCTGCAGTTTTATCTTTTTTTTACCTTATACGGTATTTCTTAGTTGATATGAAAAGCCTTGTGGCTTCTTCAGTTACTTCCCTGAATGCTTCCCATTTTTAATTTGCTGTTAGTAACCTAACCGTTGGTCCCACTGTATAGAATTTAAAAACTGTCTGAGATCATTGTATTTACCCTTATGAAAGTAAAAGCCCTTCCATTTACCCTTAACCCTAGTTATGTCTTCTAAGTAATTCTCACATTGTTACAATGTGATCACTAGTGTTGAAAATTGCTGCTTTTTTCATGAATGTACATATTTTTTCCCCTATGTTTGAAACCACCTTGTGCACCACTGGAAATTTTGTTTTCAGTCACAGTTGCACATTTGGTATTTAGCTCATGAAATGTGTGCAGAGTGTTTGTAGACCACTCCTTCAGATATCCCCATACTAAAACAAATGTAAATCACAATTCCAGTGTTCTTGGGAACCATGGTACTCCAGAAATTGTCAGAACTTTTTTTTTTTTTTATAATAACTTTTTTTTTGTTTAGAAATCACAAAAATGATAGGTAAATGCAAGAGTTGTGCTTTCAATTTAAACAAAGACTTGAAATTATTCAAAAATTTAAACTGCATCCATTAAATATCCAAAGAACCATTATAATGTTGGTGACCAAACCATACACGACATTATAAAAAATAAAGGGAAGCTATTTGATTTAAAATCGTCATGTAAAAAAA
This sequence comes from Mastigoproctus giganteus, assembly GCF_048544385.1. NCBI lineage: Eukaryota > Metazoa > Arthropoda > Arachnida > Uropygi > Thelyphonidae > Mastigoproctus > Mastigoproctus giganteus. The sequence continues at coordinate 100,155,631 of NC_143580.1, forward strand.
TGGTGTGCGGGTTCGTAAGTACGCGTGCCTTGAGTGACCGGTGTTCAAGCCTGTGACTGCTGAATACGGTGCTGTTTCTTGTATTCTGTATATCTTGTAAACTCCTCTGACCATTTGATCATCCCGAAGTATAAACAGAAAATTTATTTATTTTATTTATAAAGGGAAGCTTTGTATTGGACACGGGAGTAGTATGTGTTAAGTTCTAATATAATAACAATTATATTAGTTTTTGTTGACTACCTACTTGGACTATATAGCTCTTTTTTTAAAGAACTGAAGTTCAAGAGTCGTCATTGAAGTGACAACGACATTCCCAAATGGTTGATGGTAAGATATAAAACAGAGTAGTATTATTTTATAAATCTATTTCACTGTCTCATTAATATGCTTCTTTATTACACCATGGCATTGGGTTCATGCAGCCTACTTAATAGGGGTTTAATAAACGTGTGATGTAAGTTGAGTTTTGCAGTTGGAAGTTAAATGGAACCTAAATGGGTTTAGCTGCTTATTTAGAACAGATTCATTCACTTCAAAACACAAGGTTCCAATGGAGGTTATCTGTTATTTGATGATGGAATCAAATAGTTCTGAAACTGGTCACAGCAGGACCAGAGTTTTTAATGAATAACGATTAATTATCTGATTAAAAATAGTATTAGTTACTTTAGGTTGATTATGTGGACAAAGTGCAGACTTTTCTGAAGAGCTTAAGTCCAAGTGTTCACTGTTACTGGAGGGACAACAATTCCCAAATAGTCAATAGTAAAACAGAATGCAAAAGTATTATTCTCTTATTAAACTATTTCAGTAATTAAATTTTTAAAAATGTGATGTGATACTAATATTCCAAAATCATTTTCATAATCAATGAAATAAAAAAGCATAAAAATATGGTATTTTACTGAAAAAAATTATTAATGGTGTAAGTTATTGTATATTTTATTTTCATATATTTATTTAATTTAATTTAATTTTTTTCAGTGTAAAGCTGTTCTAATTAATGATTAATGTGCAGCATCATTATGCTATACATTTGTGTAAACAAATGATCCTGTAGCTTATGATATTTGAAGTTTATTTTTTTAGAAATAAAAGTTGTACAGTAGTTCTATTAACAAAAGTGAAACAATGTTATCTCTAGTTTTGGAAAACTGTAAATCACTCTTTAATGAATCAGAATAAAAATAGGAGAGCTTTCTCTATAATATTTTATTTTGATTACACTTTGTGAACTTTTTTAAACTTATTTTTTGAAAATTAGTTGTAAAGTTAATACCCAAATATAGATATTGTTTTAAGGACAGGGATGCCTTCCTGTAAACACAATCTTCCAAATTCAAGAGTTGATTTCTCAATTGATATTATCCCACTAGCACGTGCACAAAGAATTGTTATAATCTGTATGCATTCCAGGTCACTTTAACCTCAAGAGCATGCAATGATTATTATGATTATCATTAGCCATATGGTGCAAGGAAGCCTGAGGCTTATGCTGCACAAGCCAAAAAAAAAATTCCTGCATTACTGTGTGAGAGAGAGAGAGAGAGAGAGAGAGAGAGAGAGAGAGAGAGAGACAGTCAGTCAGTCAGAAGTAGAAGGGAATCACCAAGAAAGCAAGAAAGAGAAGAATGATGATATATAGTGCACTGGGATTTATGAAAATTTTCTTAAAGCTTTTTTTTTTCCCATATGAAAGCTGAAATTTCTTATTAATAACCACAGTAGTTATTTTTATAAAAATTCACATTTTTCCAGTTCATTTTTGATTTGATGCCAGTTTTAAAAAGTTTAACATAGCTTTCAGTAGAAAATTTTCCTGAAATTTTGTAAAGTCAAAATATATATTGAAGCAAGTTGTAACAATAAAGTTATCAAAAACAATCAAATACACATATTAGCAGTATTATCATATATGTTTTAAATATGCAATTCTATGTGAGAAGAGTATCAGGAACTATACAAAGTCATCAAGCGCTGTTTAAGCCAGGACAAACAATTATATAAATCGAAAGAAAAGAAATCAAATACCACAACAAATGAAACCACTAAAAAGATGTATGATGTAATTAAGTCCTTAAGACAAAACTTCCGACCAAAACTTAATGTAATTAAGGACTCCAAAGGGGAAATTTTAACAAGAGGATGGTGGCCATCAGATTGGAAGAAATCAATTTTCATCCCCTTACCAAAAAAAAACTGCAATTTTTCTCAAATCACAGTACTATTAGCTGGATTTCTCACACTAGCAAGATTCTTCTTAAAATCATATTGAACAGAATATCAAGAAAACTTAAAGAAATGCCAGAAGAGCAGGCAGGTTTCAGAAGGGTTAGAGGAACCAGAGATCAGATCTTAAGCCTCTGACATTATTGAAAAATGCAAAGAATTCAATGTTCCAGTTATGTGTTTTATAGATTATGCAAAAGCATTTGATTGCGTTCAACATGAGAAACTATGGGAAATGACTTATGGACTTCCCATTCCACATAATTCAGCTGATTAAGCTACTGTATCAGGAACAAGAAGGAACTGTAAGAACGAACATGGGAAACAGACTTTTTCACAGTAGGCAACAGTGTCAGGGAGGGCTGTATTTTGTCACCTCACCTTTTTAAACTTTATTTTATTATTTTTATTATTATTAGCTATATGGTGCAAGGAAGCCTGAGGCTTATGCTGCACCAGCCAAAAAAAATTCCCTAATTAGCCTGAGAGAGAGAGAGAGAGAGAGAGAGAGAGAGACAAAAGTAAAAGGGAATCACCAAGAAAGAGAAGAATGATGATTTAGAGATTGGAGGACTGAAGATAAACAACCTTTGTTATGCAGATACTGTGCTAATTTGTAATTCTAAGGATCATCTTAAAGAAACAGGAAAGTATGTGAAGCAAGTAAGAAAAAAGGATTGTTTCTGAATGTGTGTAAAACTAAAATTATAGCGATTAGTGATAATCTCGGTTCCAGTAAAGTGAAGGTTAATGGGCAAGACATCGAAGAAGTTGATGAATATGATTACTTAGGGTCAAGAATAAATAAAAATAGTGACTGCTCAAATGATGTAAAGAGACGACAGGCAATTGCTAAAATGGTCGCTGATCTGATAAAACTATGGAGAGATCATGATCTCCCCCTAAAGATGAAACTAAGAATCATTGATTTGTTAATTTTTCCAGTTACCACTTATGGATGTGAAGGATGGAATCTGAAAAGAGTTGACAGGAAGAAAATTAAGTCATTTGAAATATGGTGTTACAGGTGAATACTGCATATTCTTACTTGGATCAAAGAAAAATGAGTAGGTATTGAATAAAATTGGTAGGCCCAAAATTCATAGTATCAACAAAACAAAAACTCAAGTTTTTTGGTCATATAGTAAGAAGGGAAAACTTTCTGTTCAAGAATATAATGGAAGGAAAAACCGAGGGGAAGAAGTGCAGAGGAAGACTTGCAACTAGGTGGAAGGATGAGATCAGTCAACTTCTGGGCATGACACTTTGTGATGTGCTTGTATAGAATACGATCGTTGTTGGAGGAATTTGTTGGTGGCCACAACAGCTCAGAGCTATACGACCTTAAGAAGAATGTGAGCAAGGCAAATGTTCCACAGGTTTTTCTGTCGTATTGTGTGCTTGCCATCAACGTACTCGTGGATCACTCGGCTCTCAGCAAGACTACACACAACCATGTGTAATTCAGAAAACCTGGGTTTCAATATGACCTAGCAGTTAGATTAGGACAAGATCCCGTGTTCTGAAAACTTACTCAGCTGCACGATGAGTAAGCCTGCAACATCAAGGACAGCGTTGTGATTTTCACCCAGAGGTACCTCTTAGATAAGGGGGCCCCAGAGTGACTGCGATTAATGGTTCTTCAAATAAGCTTATTTAGTGAATTATGTGCAATTAGGAAGAATGGTCAAGAGACAAAATAGTAAACAAACTAAACAAGGTTTATTAATATACTAAATTGTACAGCACAACATTAAAAAGAATGTGATTTGTGTCGCTTATATGAGACAAGGTAGATACAACCATACAGCAGGTTGAAACATCACTACTGTTGGGACAACTGCTCTTAATGTTGACTCTTGGCTCATCACTCTTACAAGTATCAAAACGATTGTTGATTGTCATACATTGTTCTAATACTAGAAAAGGAAACTAAATAGTGTAAATAGTCTAAACTTAATAGTGTAATTAGTATTTTGACAACTAGGTTAGGTCACATTATCTGTTAAAACTACATACTAAGAAATTGTTACAATTTTTTTGGGCATATTTATGAGGAAAGATGTCTTATAAGTGCATTAAAATGAGTGTAAAAAGGGTAGATTCGACTTTGGGCAATTTATTATAGTTTGTTCTTAAGCAACAAGGACTTACCTGAATAATTCTGCACTGACTCGAGGGGGGGGGGTGTGGAGAGAAGTTCTGGACCAAACGTTCATTGTGGCCTTTATCACATCTTTTCTTAGAGATTATTCTCCTTTGCTCGCACACTATCAAAAATCGGCCAAAAACTCCCACTGCTCACTCCTTTCTCACTCAAAGTTAACTCAACTTGCTTTCCCCTTACAAATAATATATATCTGTGTCCCCCTAACTGAAATTCCCGCATCAACAATGTGGGGAAAAGCATTACTCTTGTGACTGCCAACTCATGGGATTTGACACTCCAAAATGATATATTATAATAATATGTTCATAGAGTTCTTATTATGCAAGACGTGCTGTATCTTGTCCTGCTAATCCTACTCTTATAACAATAGTCGCCTTCCACCTACACCGTTCTTGGGACATTACGTGTTCGACACACCCGTTACACAGGAGAACGGTGTGATGTCATCAACCGACTAATAGTGGTGTAATATTTCAGCGGTTGCATCGCTTGCAGCGATCGAAAACAAAAGTAAAATGCACAAGCTCCAAAAGTGACACTATTTCTTTGTTGTACAGACCGTGGAAAAAGTTAGTTTGTTTTTTAGGAGCATTAGCAACTAAGGCCATATTGCTCCGGGATATGCGGTGGTCATTCCCTGACCTTTCCGCATCCTCCGTATTTGGTGGTGATGGGCTCGAACCCTGGTCTAATCAAGAAGCGTGTGCTACGCACTGCTGCTCCTTCCCACCTCTCTACGGAGGCGCCGTGGAAAAAGTACAGGGCAACTTGAGGCATGAATACTTATGTGCAAGCGAAAGGGCTAGAAATGAAAATATTTTTCATACACCTTTCTCCTACGGCTGTAAATTTTGTGCAAAGGGAAAGAATTTCACACGCTCAAAATTTACAAATTTCTTAGAAGTGTACGTGTAACATGAAATCTGGTGGGAAAAATGTAGACACAGACATCTCTCCTCTTACAAAATTGGATTACTCTTAACTATGATAAATGGTACCCAAAAAAAAGTTTCCTATACAACAATTTACAAGATCTGAGTTCTGATAACAAACAATGATAATTTTATGTAAATTTTTTTAACATCCAACAATCCTACCTTGGTTGAAGAGACAAACTGGTCTCCACAGATCTTAAATAAAATCACCTACAAGAAAGTATATTTTCACATGAGTTAAGAGGTGTTTATTTATTTATTTTTTGGTTTAACATATTGTTTTGGTATCGTTGCACTGAATGTTCTCTAAGCTAGAAACCACTTAAAGCATTGGAATGCTCAGACTGTCCATTGTTGGTTCGGGAAAACACTAGAAACTTTCTTCTTAAAGAGTTTTTTCAGGATGCAACTCCTTTATCGTACTATTGACTCGACACAATAGCATTACATACAACCAAAAAAAAATCAAAGAATCAATATCTATTCTTGTTTCAACATAATTAGTATAATATAAAACTAGACATACTAGTCATTGTGACATTTAAAAACTAAAACAACAACTATACAATACACATGACATTCTTTTATAATGAATGTATTTGTAAATATATCTAGCAAACAACAAAATTCTCAAATATGATTGCAAATTCTGCATACTATTTACAAGAAGAACAAAAAAGAATACATTTGTGCAAGTTTCAACTTATAACTTGCAATGTTATGACTACAAATCCAACTAAAAATTTAGGCAGTTGTATCAACTGACCAATTGTATAGTTTAACTGTTCAGCACCTAGAGGGGTTATCAAACATCTGTGAGGTATCTCACTACCTCTCTGAATAGAGAGCCCTCAGCTTCACAAATCCTTCAACTTCAAGCCACTGAGTATACTTGTCGGCTGTGAAGACAGCATAACGTTCCTTTGGGTGATTTCGTGGACATTCGGGGAGAACCCTTCACAGCGGGCATGAACGTCATGTCGTGGCAGGAGAACGATTCAATGTTCGTTACAGTTCTCAATAGTAGAACTGTTTGTGTCTAGAAGAAAGTCAACCGTCGTGCAACGAAGCCTAAGTCAATCAGCCAAAGCAAGAAGAGGGTAAAACTCTAAGCGGAGAAAATGATCTCATTTGCTCATTCTTTCATCTTTCCGTTCAACTGACAGGTTTGCAACATTTACTTACCTTTTTATTTTGAATTAAAAGAGGTGAGGTCTCATGTCGTTTATTCTTCGCATAAACACTTTCCACTCACTCATCTTGTACTCACTTGCATTCAAAACTTTCTTATTTCCTTTCATTTCTTTTCAAAAATTGATCTCTCTCTTTATTTGGAAAATACACAAGTCACTCATGAAAGATTAACAAGATTCCCATCAAAAGGAACTGGAAACCATTCTCTTAATTTGAAAATGAACTCTAGTTTCCTCAATCAGCGTACTGTTTTAATTATTAGTTTGGATTTTCGAAGGCATGAGCACAAGAGTGATACTTCAGCAGTCTTCTTTACATTATAGTTGATATTAACTATACATGCATACTGTCTAAACCCTCTTTACATTAATACGATATCACTCATTCCTCTAATTTCATACATGTTAAAGTTGCCATAACTGGATATACTTCTTTTCAAAAAAAATATATAAATTTATGGAACTATAACTCTGATTTATATTGTTTCAAAACTTTAACTCGGGATGAGACTGAGTATTCTTTTCAAAATGGTACAAGTAAAGATCTTATCTACATCTTGAAATAAGAGTGTTACTAATGCTTTCACTCAACTCTTCTCTTCGGAGGAAAGACAAAACAAGCAGTGACTGGGTGGAACCAGCCATCCTCGGGCTACTTATTTCAATCAATCTTCAAAAGAAGAACCACCAAATAATTTTTTTTTGAACTTAAATTTTAGCCATGCAATGAGAGAGAGAGAAAACAAAAAGAAACAAGGGGGTGCATCCATGAGGCCCTAGCTCCATCTGCAACCTTTCTCTCTACAATGGCCTATATAATTAAACATGTTTTGTGGGAGGAGGGTGTAATATAGGTTCCATAAAAATATTTTCTCAATGGTCAGATTTGAATAGGAGTTCTAGTACTTATCCTTTTTTTTTTGCAATCCAGGTTGTCTTTCCCATGTTTCCACATTCATCCTTAAATTCTCTGTGCTCACTGCGTCATCCATAACATAACTGCTGAAAAACACTTTAAGAGTCTGATAAAACTATCTTTTTTTTTTTATTTGGAAGTAAAAATTTCATGAGTCTGATACTCTAATATAATCAGGAGCTTTATTTAATGCATCTCTTAGCCCTATAATCAAGTCATATTTGGCCACATTCACTTCAGGACACTATGAATCAATTTATCGTGATACTGGAATCGTTATTCATGTGTAATTTTTTTCCCTTTCCAAGAACTGACTCCTTTTCTTTAACGACGGAGGAAACAACAAAACCTCCACTCATACTGTTTTCTCATTCAACAGAATTCCAACCTTACGATTTTTCCCTTTTTTTTTTTATTTTCTTTAATCTCTCCATGCATCTCTGATAAGACCTGCCAACTCCAATCCTTTTCCATTACTTGGTGCATCTAATGTTGTGGTAAGTGGACTTCCCAACATCCACTGAATAGTCCTATCTAATCCACTGGGTTGATCAGCTTGATCTGCACTTCCTTGTTCTTCAATAATGTGCTCTGAAAGTTTGTCTCTCTGCATCTACGTTTTGCGAGAGAGGCTTCCCTTTCCTGTTTCCAGTCGACTATCAGAAGCTGATTCGGGAATCCTCACTTCATTTTAAGGATTAAGGGTTACCACATATGGTGTATGAGTCACTTGACTATGGCTACGCAAATTGTAGTCATGTGTCTGTGCTGGCCTGGTGGATTGAACTGACTTCTCAGCCTGTTTTATTATAGATGGCCTATTCCGGCTATCATTTGGAGAAGTCAACGTTCTGGAATAGGTGCAGTTCTAGTTGGCTGAAAATACACAGGTTGGGGGTCTATGGGTGGGATTAAAGCACATTCTTCAATAATGGTTTCGTCAAAGATCCATGTTTCTTTTGGCACTCTCTGTACAAGATTGATCTTGTAGTTCATCTGATTCCTCTGATTCTTCTATTCTAAGTTCGGGAAAAACTTTTCGATCAACTACTTTCGTCAATCTATCAACATGTACAATCTGCTTGTCTTTTGGCTTATTTATGCTCTATATTTCATAGTTGACCAATGAAGGTCGACTGATTACTCAATATGGACCTGTACTCAAACGAGCTAGTTTTTTCATAGCCCCTACTTTCACTTTAGGACTGAAAAGGTAAACAAGACTTCCTACTTGAATATTCTTATCCACAGCTACTGCTGCTTTACGTTCTTGTTTCCGCACTGCTTCCTCTAAATGTTCAGAAACAATTTCATAAGTTCTACGGAGTCGTGCACAAATCCGTTCTGAATAGTTCTCCAGAGATGTGTACGAATGTCTCACTTTAGCATGCCATAAGTCTGAAGGTAACACTAAATCTCTGCCGTAGATTAAAAAGTTAGATTCCTGAGTTGCAGCATGATATAACAGCCACTGCTAGTGGGACCATGACATCCCAATCTGACTGGGTCTCATACAACACATGGGATAAAATGTTAGCTAAAGTGCGATTTAAACATTCAACTTTAGCATTATACTGTGGATGGAATGACGAAGTGTGAAGCTGATGAATATTGTTTTTCACACACCTGCTGGACTAAGGAAGACATTAAGTTCGTACCTTGATCAGTTTGAATGTATTTAGGTATTTCATGCCTTGCAATCACATTATTAATGAAAGCTGTTGCAACTTCCTCGGCCTTTTGAGTCTGGAGTGGGATTACTGCAGGGTAACAGGTGAAATTATCCACTGCTAACAATAGATATTTGTGTCCTCTCAAAGTCATTGGAAGAGATCCTAGAATGTCCAATGACACTTGCACCCAAGGTGAGTTTTCAAGGGGAACTCTTCATCAAAGCTGCTTTGGCCTTAGGATTGTAACCTTTACGTTCCATACAAGACTGGCATGACTCAATATGGTTCTTCACGTCAGAAAACATCCCACTCCTATAGAAATTCTGCCTGAGTTTCTCCGTCTTCTGCAAAGCCAAATGTCTTCCACTGAGAACATTATCATGGCATACCTTCAACACTTCCGTCTTCAGGCCAACTGCCACTACTAGCTGTTCTGTTGGCTCTATTCGTGTCGCTCCAGGGTCAGATAAAGTGTAATCAAAGTATTCCCTCTTTAGTTAAATATGAGGAGTCTGGGATTTTTGTTGATGCCTGGGCTATTCCTTCCAACTGTTCAATTAACTTTTGTAAAACTGGATCTTCTCTTTGCAGGGTTTTAATTAAATTTCTGGTTTGTTGCTGGGGCATCACCAATGACTTCATGGTCACCTCGGCTGATATGGGAGTGACTAACAGTTGTTTTAGCTTTCCTTGGCCTTTTCTTCTTTTCATCCTCTTCGCGGCGCCTCCGTAGCCAGGTGGGAAGGAGCAGCAGTGCATAGCACACGCTTCTTGATTAGACCGGGGTTCGAGCCCGTCACCACCAAATACGGAGAATGCGGAAAGGTCAGGGAATGACCACCGCATATCCCGGAGCAATATGGCCTTAGTTGCTAATGCTCCTAAAAACCAAAATAACAATAACATCATCCTCTTCTAACACTGGCCTTGAAAGTAAATCTGTGTTTGAATGTACTTTACCCGGACGGTACACAATTTGGAAATCGTACTCTTGTAATAGCATGCTCCATCTAGCTAAGCGGGGGGGGGGGGATGGATTTTTTAGGTTGAGCAAATGACTCAAAAGTTGATCTGTTATCAGGGTTCTTCAAACTAGAAAAGGTCTGAACTTTGTTACTGTGAAAACAATAGCCAAAGCTTCTTTTCTCTGTCATACTATAGTTCAATTCTGATGTCTTCAAAGTTTAGAAACATAGGCAACTGGCTGTCTTGAATCCTCATTCACCTGGACCTCCAAGCACGCTGCAACACAATATGATGAGGCGTCAGACGAGACCACAAAATTTTTGGAAAAATCCGGATAAACTAACAGTGGTGGCATTGTCAAAACGGTTTTATGGTGGTCGAAGGCCTGTTGAGTGGAGCAATCCCACACAAATGGCGTTTCTTTTTTGGTCGATTGAGTCAATGGGCGAGCAACTTCAGCGTAATTTGGAATAAATTTCCAAAGGAAGGAAGGATCGGCCATTCCAAGGAAGGATCGGACCTGTTTAACAGTTCTGGGCGATTTCCAGTCTCTAAGTGCCGTGGTGTTTACAGGATCCGGACAAAAGCCTTCCGAACTGACCAAATGTCTGAGATACTTTAATTGTTCTTTCAGGAATTCCCATTTCTTGGGTTTCAAATTCAGATCATATTCTCTTAGACGCTGGAAGACTTTCCGGAGCTTCCAGATATGTGAATCAAGGTCAGATGAAACGACAATTATATGGTCAAGGTAGGCAAAAAGTGATTGTTTCCCCAGGCCATAAAGCACCAAGGACATGGCCATTACGAATGATGAGGGCCCATTCTTCAGCCCAAATGGCATTTTTAAATATTCAAATAATGTTTCACCAGTGGTAAAGGCTGTTTTATGACGGTCTGCGGGGTGCGCTTCAATTTGGTGGAATCCACTTTGCAAATCAAGTGAAGTAAAATAGAGCGCTTGTCCGAGAAGTTGGAGAATTTCATCAAAATTAGGGAGAGGATAACTGTCAGAAAGAGTTCTAGCATTTAATTTCCGAAAATCCACACAAAGACTATATAATTTGTCCTTTTTACGTACTAAAACAATTGGCGCTGCATATGGGAATGGCTCGGTTGTATGATATTGGATTCCAAAAGTTCATTCCTTCGATGCCTTCGAACTTCATCTTTCAAAAAAAGGAACTCTATAAGCTGACTGTATCACTGGTATATTGTCTGTCAATTTAATTCTGTTTAAATACCTTTGAATTACCTAGCTGAGCTGGAGAATTAGCAAAACATCTCTGTATTCATACAACAAGTCCGATAGTTTGTTTCTGATCACCAGTCAAATGATCGAGATCAAAATCTTTTAAAATCACAGGAGATGTCTTATTTTCCTCTACTTCCTTACCTGCAAAAGTAACTGGATTATTTTCAACACTTTCCAAACTAGAAATCCCCATTCCCTCTGGAAGATGTAAAGGCCCCTTTGTCAAATTTGCCACCAGGACATACCAATCCATCGGACCGTACCTTGTCCCCTGAATACTGGATAGCAAAGCTAGATTAGAATTAGGCTCTGTTAGCACAAGTTGTTCTGTGGAAACAGCAAGCTGATTACAATATGCTGTCACTACTCTCTCTGACTAAGCTGGTAGCACATGTTTACATGTGAGCTTAGCTATCACGGGTTTAGACCCCCATGACTCGTTCCCTAACATCCACTTCCCTTAAACAAATCTTCAATGGGACGGAGCATATGATACGTTTGCCCAGATCTATTATGAACGAAAAACGTCTTAAAACATTTAATCCCAATATTATATTGCACTGGCCTTTGAAATTCCCATTAGCCACCAAAACATTTTCCTGAAAAAGTGCACTGTCTAACTTAAGGGTTTTTTTTATTATTATGAAAACCCCAAACACAAAAGGTATCAAAACCTATAGTACTTAGTATCATGCATGAGTTGAAGGAGAAGTATGGGGAGAGGGGGATGCCGGAAACTTTGCTCTAGAGACTAAACATGGGTTTCACCACTTCAAGCCTCCAATAAGCAAAGTGGTGGTATTTCACTGGTTGATGAAAGGTTTACTGTAACTTCCGTATGTATAGGCACAACATACCCCGAAACACCAGTTACAGTGAAGTTTGGAGCCGTTGGATTTAGAGATTTATCATGCTTAATTTTATTAAAAAGGTCTGTGCTTATTAATGTTATACTCGCACCTGTATCTACAAGAAACTTAGCCTCAACATTTTGAACTGATCCCATGATCAATGGCAATTGAGAATCATTATCTAAAATATATACCCCATGTTGTACATTTTTGTGATGGGAATTAGATTTATCATTTCTAAAATAATTTTGAGCTGGAAAAACAGTTCTATGCCACTGATAGTCCCTTTTATTTTGTTTAGACATCTGTCTTTGTCAGAAATATCTGTCTTGTCTGTATCTTACATTGTCTAGCTGGTTCATTGGCCTACTAAAAATCGCTTTAGGGTGAGTTTGTACCTGATTAAACTCATTTCTAGTCATTTCTTTTCTTACCCTTGTGTAAGAGTTCATATTAGTCCCATTTTGATTATTATAGTACATTTTGTTTACATTTCTAACCCCATTTCCATCAAAATTACAACTTGGTCTCTTAACATAGGACGATCGATATTTTGGTAACGCAGTGTATTCGTGTGCTCCGCGACTCTGGCACGGATGGTTAGGAGAAATCGGCATCAGTCGGGAGCTGCTAGGACTACCGCAAGCTGCATAGCATCTCTCTCTCCCTGTTCTGCTTCGTACATAGGATTATGGTATACATGCTTCGTAACATTGCATGGAGCAAAATAGCGTCTCTCTGGACGATCGATTTCATTGACCCTGACGGCATAGCGTCTCTTCATTCATCAGACTGTGAATATGTAAAACTGGGCATTCTGTGACTGTAGGGGGTCGGGGAAAGATGGGTAAGGTGCCACATCATGACTTTGACATTGTTCCATTTCGTTAGCTGGCATTTGTAAATTATTACAGGTAACGTTGCTTACAGTTAATGCTTTAAATGATTGTTGTAAGTCTAATATTTGGTTTTGCAAAGGTTTAATAAATTTTTTGAAACTAACAGTGAAGAAGTCGGTAGCCCTGCTGGCTACCGACTTCTTCACTGTTAGTTTGACAATACATGGCATTAACTGGTCTGTGTTTTGTTTCTGTAAGAAGTTCGTTAATTTCTTCACGTTTTGCCACTGTAATTGCTTGCTGCAAGGTTAAGGGATTCTGGGAAAGCACCATCCTTCTAATTTTATTTGATACCCCCTAAGAAATTGGGCCAACATTGCTTGATCCAAAATCATAATTGCCTCTTGAGATTCGCTTTGTGTTTTTAAACGCCTCTCTTGCCAAATTCTTAATTCTGGGGCTAAAACTGGCCACATTTTCCGTAGACTTTTGAACAGTATTTGAGAATTCGCTTAAGCAAGTGACTATGGGTTCAGTTTTTTTCAAATTGAGCCACAAAGGCATTTTTGAACATGTTATAATTTTTTCCTTACGTAATTCAGTGGATTGTGCCAGGAATTCAGCAGCTGGAGAACGAAATTTTGCTCTAGAGATAGAGATCAGCTCCAGATCGTGCCAAAATGCTAGTTCCTCTACGCTCTCTAAAGTTTCAAAAAAATATTGGACAGGTAGGCCTTCATCTGTACCAAAAAATGTGGGCACAAGGCCAAGATAGCCTGCGACGTTAGCCACATGCAGCCTACCAGATTCGGGAGGAGATTGTGTTTGTTGCATATCAAACAACGCAGCCAAAAGGTCTGTTGAAGTTTGTGGGATTTGTTCTTCCATTTTGGATTTATTAAGGTTATTAATATTTGAGTAAAAATTTGGGTTCAGGGAGGATCCCTCCAAATTAGTGTACTTACCTTTACGTAGCTGGAATAGAACTATACAGTTAGTACTGAACAATTCTAAAAAACAAAATGAGTTTCTAACATATAGCAACTAGAGTTTTTTTTTGTTTTTAATTTATTATTATTTGTTTTGACAAATCCATCAACCACTTCCAAATGCTTCTGGTTGCTAAGTGTTATTACTCTGTGTACTTGAAGACATCTGTGTTTGAATTACTGAAAGAGAAAAATAAAATTAGCGAAAATGCCTCTAACCATTCTCTGCATACACACAAAACCACTAGTGCTGGAAGTTTTCTTACTAATGGGGTATCAAGTCATTTTATTTCATCTTCTATTCACTGTATTCTCCTATTGTCACTTTGTTCAGTCTACAGCAATCCGAATTACTCACAAGTGTTCATATAAAACGGTTTTTCATCCCACAAAATCACACTTATATCCTGGTCACGATTAGCAACAGTGCTCCACAGATTTTTCTGTCATATTGTGTGCTTGCAATCAACGTATTTGTGGATCACTCTGCTCTCAGCAAGACTACACGCTACCATGTGTATCCAGAAAACCTGGGTTTCAATATGACCTTCTAGCAGTTACATTAGGACAAGATCCCGTGTTCTGAAAACTTACTCAGCTGCACGATGAGTAAGCCTGCAACATCAAGGACCGCGTTGTGATTTTCACCCAGAGGTACCTCTTAGATGAGGGGGCTCCGAGTGACCGCAATTAATGGTTCTTCAAATAAGCTTATTCAGTGAATTATGTGCAATTAGGAAGAATGGTCAAAAGACAAAGTAGTAAACAAACAAAATATGGTTTATTAATATACCAAATTGTACAGAACAACATTAAAAAGAATATATGATTTGTCGCTTATGAGACAAGGTAGATTCAACCATACAGCAGGTTGAAACATCACTACAGTTGGGACAACTGCTCTTAATGTTGGCTCTTGGCTCATCCCTCTTACAAGTATCAAAACGATTGTTGATTGTCATACATTGTTCTAATACTAGAAAAGGAAACTAAATAGTGTAATATTTAGTTTAATTAGAAAAATTTAGTTAGAAAAATTGTGTAATATTTCAGCTGTCGCATCGCCTGCAGCGATCAAAAACGAAAGTAAAATGCACAGGCTCCAAAAGTGATGCTATTTCTCTGTTGTACAGACCGTGGAATATGTATAGGGCAACTTGAGGCATGAATACTTCTTATGGGCAAGCGAAAGGGCTAGAAATTAAAATATTTTTCATACAAACTTGTTTTATCTGCTGTTCAAAGCATTTTCTGTTCGA
This sequence comes from Mastigoproctus giganteus, assembly GCF_048544385.1. Taxonomy (NCBI): domain Eukaryota; kingdom Metazoa; phylum Arthropoda; class Arachnida; order Uropygi; family Thelyphonidae; genus Mastigoproctus; species Mastigoproctus giganteus. Next base: position 100,170,909 of record NC_143580.1, read on the forward strand.
CAGTGGTTTTGGCAATATACAGGGTGTTTCAGTTAAACGTTTCAGAACTTCTAAGAGGGGTAGGGTACATCCTGACAACTCGAAATCATATAGCAATGTGGGGTCGGAAATGCTTTCCTGAAGCGGTATTGTACACAGAAGTCGTCGTGCGATGTCGTGCAGCCCAGATTCTATTTTCGGTCAATGTATGGGCCGGTATTATGGGAGATCACCTCATCGGACCTTACCTGTTACCGTGTCGTCTAACCGGACCTATCTACTTGATCTTTCTGCAGCAAGTATTGCCACAACTTTTGAGAGATGAACAGATTTCTGCATCGACGCAACAGACAATGTGGTTCCAACACGATGGAGCCCCTGCCCATTATAGCGGAGATGTTCGTAACTACCTGGATGTCACATTTGGTCAACAGTGGATCGGACGTGGTGGTCCCGTGCGTTGGCCTGCTCGGTCACCCGACCTATCATATCTTGATTTTTATTTCTGGGGTCATATGAAATCGCTAGTTTATGACACCCCTGTTGACAATGCTGAGGAGCTGGTTGCAAGAATCGCAGTAGCTGCCGAAGAAATTCGAAATTCGCCTGGAGTATTCCAGAATGTTCGGATGTCCATGCGTCGGAGATGTGAGGCGTGCATTGTAGCCCGTGGAAGAAACTTCGAACACTTACTTTAATCCATGTACCTTTTTGCTTCTTTTCATGTATTATTAAAACGATTTCTCACTTACGGTCTCTTTTCTTTATGGTGCTTCTGTGTACAACACCGCTTCGGGAAAGAATTTCCGACCCCACATTGCTATATGATTTTGAGTTGTCAGGATGTACCCTACCCCTCTTAGAAGTTCTGAAACGTTTAACTGAAACACCCTGTATAATGCAACTGCCAGTTAGGTGAATTTCCTTGAAACTGTTCGTAAATGCAATAATCACTAAAAAAAAATTTTTTTTTCTTTTCGAAAAACAGTTAGCATTAGTAGAGGCATACGTTGCAAGAAAGCAAGATTATGCAGCATCAGCCAAAAAGAAGTAGTAAAAAAAAAGCACCGATTCCAGCCCTCCGTTCATTCCAAATACCTGTTTAGCTCAGCCTTGAATTTATTTAGGCTACCAACTTACACAACAAAGGATGGAAGTCTGTTCCACCAATCAACTACTCATTGACTAAAGGCAAACTTCCGCACATGTATCCTACAATTGTCTTTCCTCAATTTGAAGTTTTCCCCCCTCAGGTGATTATTCTGAGCAAGAGGAAGAATCCCATCAGCATTGAGCATGCTCAAACCATTCAAGGCTTTATACACACCTCAATCAGATCACCTTGCATGTGACTAGTCTCCAAACACTAATCTACAAACCTGAAGCCTTTCTTCGTAAGAGCAACCCTTTGTTGCCCTTCTCTGTACTCATTCCAACAGCTCTACATCCTTCTTAAGATGAGGCTTCCAGCCCTGTATACAGTACTCAAGGTGGTGCCTGACCATCGCCTTATTCAAGGGGTTAATCACCTCCTTTTCCCTGCTAGAAAAATTCCTCTATATCATTGAAAAGACACTATCAGTTACTCCTTGCAGACTGTCAGCACTGCTCAGGAAACTTCATATCTGCCTAACACGATTACCCCAGGTCCTTTTCATTCTTTACTACTGTCAGTATAGTACCACAGAGATGATGTTACCCTGGGGTTACTGCTTCCCATATGTAGTACGTTACATTTCTCAATGTTAAACTTCATTTTTCACCTCCAAACCCATCTGCTCAACTTTTATATATTCTGTTGCAGCAGCGTACTGTCATTAGTGACATTAACTACCCTGCCAACCTTATATCATCTACAAACTTGGATATTAAGCCTGATATACCATCATCAATATCATGAATAGAGAAAACAATGGACCCAACACTGAACCCTGAGGGACTCCACTAATAACATTAATCCATGAAGAGCAGTGTCCATTGATTACCACTCTCTGTCATCTCCCACTGAACCATCCATTTATCCATAGCAGCCATTTGCCTCCAATGCCACACTGCTCCAATTTGTGCAGCAATCTTCCATGTGCAACAGTATCAAAAGCCTTTCTACGATCGAAATATATGATATCAAAAATTATTCCCTGCATCCAGTTTCTTTGTAATTACATAGTATCGAATGAAATTTTTCAGACAAGACTTCCCCATCACAAACCCATGCTGTGTCCGAGCTATAACTGCAGTCTTATCTAGATGATCCTGCAGTGCTTCTTAACCAGTGCCTCCATTAATTTCCTTGGAACAGAAGGTAAACTAACAGGTATATAATTACTTGTGTTGCCCTTTGATCCTCCTTTCTGAATCGGGCTCACATTTGCACATCTCCACTTCATGGGTATCTCTGCCGAGTCCAAGGAAGCTCATAATTATGGCTAAAGGTTTGCTTACTTCCTTTGCTGCCTCTTAATATAACTGGGGATATCCTCTCAACCCCAGGTGCCTTTCTTATGATTATCTTCAACAATTTCTCCTCCAGTTTCCTCTGTTATTACAAAATCATCTAGCTCACTGCCAGAGTTTAGTTTTACTCTGTCATTCCCCTAGCTGAATATGTAATTTTTACTCTGTTATTCCCCTCCATCATGTGAATATGTAGATGCAAAATACTCTTTTAGTTTGTTATCCACCTGGGCAGGATCATCAACAGTTGAACCAGTGACACCCAGTGGACCAATCTGATTCATCCCCTTCCTTCTATAGTTTACATAGGTAAAGAACTCTTTGCATCCTTTACCAAAGATTTCTTATAATTTAACTTGGTTACAGACTAGCTTATATCTATATAAGGCTTCCATGTCTCCCAGTAATTTTTATGTATCCCATGCATTTTTCATCTCTGCCACATGTCTCATTAGTTCATCTGAAATTCATTTGGGTCTAAACCTTGAACAATATTTCTTAGTTGGTATGTAAAGCCTAGTAGCTTCCAAGATTAATTCTTTGAATGCTTCCCATTTTGAATTTGCTGTTGGTAACATCAGTAGGTGGTCCCACCATACAGAATTTATATATTGTCTCAGACCTCCATAGTCGCCTTTACGAAAGCAAAAACCATTGATGGTAGTGACCTCATTGAGTAAATCCGTGTATCCCCCCAATCTAACAGTTTTCCGATCCACCTAACACTGCCTCGATAGCATCAGCAAATATTCTTGCAGTTCATCGTGTGGAACACACTTTGTTTCTTTGTGTTGTACACAAAGAAACAAAGAAATGGAATTTATAAAAGAAAAAGAACGAAATAAACATAATTGATTTCTTTTCTATTCCTTTATACAAACGCATGGTTAAATGAAGCAGCCTTAGCCAAACCAATCAGCTGTTGCAACCACACTTGTACACAGACTTACTTTATACACTAAAAAAATCCATGATGAAAGTGCTGAAAATATCTATTATTTAACATATTTAAGATTTTTTCCCATTTGCATGGTATCACCTTGGCCTGTTTGCCAAAATTTGGAACGCCGTATCGAACTTTTTTCTTGCCACATGAGTGCAATGTCTGACTTTTGTCGCTATACTTAAGGGACAACCATTGATCAGTGATTGGGTATAAAATACAGTCGGACCTCTATATATGTGAACTTGATTGTTTGCTTGAAAAAAATTGTTAAACATAAATTAGCATTAGTTGTATAAATTTGCTTTCTTGCACATAATACAAGAAAGCAAGCTTGTACAGTATCAGCCAAAAAAAAAATAATAATAATAATCTTCCCATTTCACTGATCCATTCATTCCAAATGTTTGTCTAGTTCTACTTTGAATTTATTTAAGGTATCACTTTCCGCAACAACAGATGGACGTTTGTTGCAGCAATCAAGTACCTGCTGGCAAAAGGCAAACTTCTGCATATCTATTCTATAGCTTTTTTTTCCCTCAGTTTGAATCTATGGTCCCTCAGGTATGTAACCTGAGCAAAGGAAGAATCTCATCAGAATTGAGCCTGCTCAATCCATTCAAAGCCTCATACGCCTCAATCAGATCGCCTTGCAGGTGTCTAGTCTCCAGAAGCTGCAATTTGCAGACTTCTTTGCAGAACAGGAGTACTCCTTTGTTCCCTTCACCAGCCTTGTTGTCCTTCTCTGTACTCGTTCTAGCAACTCTACATCCTTCCTAAAATGAAGCTTCCAGACCTGTACACAGTACTCAAAGTGTGGCCTGACCATTGCTTTATACATGAGGATAATCACCTCCTTATCCCTGCTTGCAAAATTCCTGAATATATCATTGACCAAACCCCATGATCTACTCTAGCAGCCTGTCTGCACTGCTCAGAAAACTTCATATCTGACTGCACAATTATCATTATTATGACTGCAAATTCATATCTGAATGAGTGTAACACCACCAAGTTGGTACATTTCTATGGGGTTACTGCTACCCGCATGCAGTACTCTGTATTTGTCGAGGTTAAACATCAGTTGCCACTTCTCAGCCCATTTACCTAACTTCACCAGATTCTCTTGCACTAGCATACTGTCATTACTGTAACTAACAATCCTGCCAGCCTTTGTATCATCTGCAAGCTGTGAGATTAAGCTTGATATACCGTCATCAATATCATTGATAAATATACAAAACAATGTGCCAAATACTGAACCCTGAGGGACACCGCTAATAACACTAGTCCACATAGAACAGTATCCATTGATTACCGCTCTCTTCTCCCACTGAACTATCCTTTTTTCCATTGTAGAAACTTGCCCATAATGCCATGCTGCTCCAATTTGTACAATAGTCTTCTATATGCAACAGTATCAAAAGCTTTCCTGAAATCCAAGTAAATTATTTTTTGCATCCAATTCCTTTGTGACCACATCATAGTATCTAATCAAACTGGTCAGACAAGACTCCCCCTTGACTAACACATGCTGTCTCTGAATTATGACTGCTGTCTTGTCTAAATGATCCTACAGTGACTCTTGTACATTATTCTTCCTGGGCAGAAGTCAAACAGGTCTGTAATTACCCTTGTCACCCTTTGATCCTCCTTTTGTAAATTGAATATACATTTGCACATCTCCAGTCGTGGGGACTTTGCCCAATTCCAAGAATGCTCTCAAAATTATGGCTGAGTTTGCTTAATTCGTTTGCCACCTCCTTTAATATAACTGGATAGATCCTATCTACCCCGGGTGCCTTTCTTAGGTTTAACTTCAACAGTTTCTCCTCAACTTTGCTCTCAGTTATTACAAAATCATTTAACTCATTAGAATTTGGTAAACATCTGGCCCTCTCCTCCTTGAATAACTCCTCATGTGTGAATGTAGATGGAAAATGCTCATCTAGTTCGGCAGCTATCTGAGAATGATCATCTACAGTAAAATCATTGATATAAAGTGGACCAATCTGATTCATCCCTTTCCTTTTAGAGTTTATATAAGTAAAGAAGTCTTTTCTGTTTTTCTTTGCATACTTTGCCAAAGATTTTTCATAATTTGCCTTTGCTTGCCTGACCTCCTTTGTGACTTGATTGCAGACTAGCTTGTATCTACCATAGGCTTCTGTGTTGCCTGACAATTTATGTACATCCTGTGCATTTTTCTTCTCTGCCACGTCTCATTAGTTCATCTGACATCCAATTGTGCTTAAACCGAAAGCAGTATTTTTTATTTGGAAAAAAAGCCTAGTAGCTTCCAAAATTACTTCCTTGAATGCTTCCCATTTAGCATTTCCTGTTGGTAATATCATCATTTGGTCCCACTTTATGGAACCTAAAAAATCTCTGAGACCACTGAAGTTGCCTTTACGAAAGCAAAAACCCTGCCCTTTACTCCTAATGGGAGTTACATCTTTAAGTAAATCCCACATCAGTACACTGTGATCACTGCCACCTATTGGTTCCTTTATCTGTAAATTATTAATGCATGAATAATGACTTCTGATAATCAGCTCAAGAGTGTTACACCTTGTTGTCTCTCTAACATGCTGCTTTAGAAAACATTCATCCAGAAATCCACAAAAGCATTGCTAGAGTGCAAGTGACCAACCCACAAATTCCAGTCTATATCTAGGAAGTTAAAATCCCCCATTATAAGAGACTCTGATTTACTGGCCCACTCTATTTCCCTGTACAGTTTCTTATTTTACTCATCAGAGTCATTAGGCCTTATTATACTCATCAGAGTCATTAGTCCTATAACGAACTCCTACCTCATTTTTGCTTTCCCAATGCTTATGCCACACCAAACTGACTTAACATTGCAATGTCTATCAATGTCAACTAATGCACTTCCTTAGATTTGTTTCTTAACTAACAGCAAAATCCCTCCTCCCTTCCTATCCTGCCTTTATAAATTTCTTTATAAAGAAACATGACTTTTTGAAAAATAATGTAATTCAACATTTATCAAAACAGTAAAATATGGGAAATAAATAGAAATAAGTGGGAATGAATAAATTTTCTAACAATTAATTTATTAATACATACATATTAAGAAATGGCCACTTACATGATGTGCACAATATATTAGTACACTTTAAAGAATTATTTCGCCAAATATTTGGTTACATTTTTATTGTACACTGGCTGTACATTGTTCATAAAAATTTTGCATTTAATTAAACACAACTATATTTTCTGGCACAATAGAAGTGTCAGATAATTCTTCTGTTGCATCAGACAGTAATTGCAAGATATTATCATCATTCAACTCACCTTCATCAAGTCCACCTCCTAAGCCTAGGCTTATATGTGGATTATGCTTCTTCAGTGATATTATCTTAAGCTGTTCTTAAAAATATATTATAATAATAAAAAATACTATTTAAAATTCAACATCACAACACATCTTAGGAGAGCACTAATCCTCTTAGCCGCAGCCAAGAAGGATATAGTGTTAGCTGTCATCGTCTTGTATATCCTAATTGGCTGTGTTACTGTCCCCAGCCACGAAGAGGCCGGAACTACTATCTAGCCTTGCTCTCCGTTTAAAAACTAGACTCACAAACTTATTAAAATACCACAGGAGAACCCTATCCATGAACATGATCCAAAGATCATGATCATTCATATATAAGTCTGGGTGCGAGGTTAGCCTGTGCAGACATTGCTCCTTAAAGCTCTTCAAACAGAGAAGTTTTTCCTGATTTATTTTCTGCTTTATTAGTTTAAATTGTCATATTAACTTATTTTCTAGAGTAGCTTTATATTCCTAGTTACGATACTTAGTTTAAAGTTTAACTTAGACAGAGATTTCGTAGATATTACTTAGTATCGGTAACGGTATCAAATCCACGTGTCACAAATTGAACGAGAGGTCTTTTAACCAAATTTAGTCGATTTATTAACCAATTGTTATATCAAATTATCTTCTATAAATAGATTATAGACCTAGTCAGGATCCTTAGTTTATTCTAAATTGAGATAGCGAGATTTCGAAGCTAATCAATACTTACGAGTCCGTAGAAATACCGTTCGTAAATTCCCGCCATTTTTACACGATAGCATAAGCTTAGTGTAGTATACTGCATATAATATTGTCAATTAATCAGTAAATCTATTAATCTTGATAAACTTTATTGTCAATTAAATTGTATTTTTAACTCTATAAATATATATAACGACTTAATCGTAACAAATAATTAATACATAACTATAGTGGTACACGTGATACGTGATACGGAAGTTGTATAAAGGGAACACTAGATGCCGAAAAAAAAAAAATATAAAAAATATATATATATATAACATAACTGTTTTGGGATATAACTTAAGGATTTAATTTTTGTTTTAAATTTTATTGAATTAAATTGGAATCATGACTCTGACCAGAGCAGCAAAGCAAAAGGCTCAAGCTAATGGGAGTGCTGTGGTTCAGGGGAGAACTGGGGGGGGGGGGCAGTTGCCATCTGAATCACAGTCTATTAAAATGCACTGTTTGCTTGATGTTTGCGGAGCAGTCGGGTACGGGACATGATACTGCCAAGGGGGATGTTTTTGTGTGTGCACGATGTAAGGAGTGCAAGGAAATCAGGCGACAACTCAGCGTTGTTATGGGCCTTTATGAGACCTTGAAGGACAGGGTGGATGCCCTCGAAGGAAATAAATTGAGGGGCCCATCAAGCTCTCAGCTGCCCACATCAACGCCAGAGCTTGCACTTGGTCATCAGGCAACACAGGGGCAGCCCCCTAGGCAGAATGCGCTGGTCCCACAGGAACTAGTAGTTGTTGGTGACTCTATTGTCAGGGAAACGGGAACATGCTTTGTAAAAAGGATAGGTGGAATAGGACCAGGGTATGTCTGCCAGGGGCAAAGGTTGATGACGTTGCAGAGCGGATATCATCTTTTAAGGGCACAAAAGGTGATATAGTTGTACACGTTGGCACTAATGATATTAAGAGAAGGAGACCGGCGGAATTACTTAGCAAGTACAGGTCACTGTTGAAAAAAAGCCGTGAATTAGGGTTGAACTTGAAAGTGTCTGCAATTCTGCCCAGGCACGATAGGAGGGAGTATATGATGAGAGCCTTGTCGATCAATTCGGCCCTGGAGGGATTGTGCAAGGCTCAAGGGGTAGAATTTTTTTCAGCCTGGACTGTACTTGTTAACAGGAGAGATTGCTTCTACAGGGATGGGATACACTTAAATAGAAAGGGTGCAAGAATTTTTGCTGATGCTGTCGAGGCAGTGTTAGGTGGGTCGGAAAACTGCTAGTTGGGGGGGGATACAAGGACTAATAGATTAACAGTAGCCACTGGCAGAGGTGGAAGTGATTCTTGCACTGCTTCTATTCAAATGAGCAGAAGTCTGAAAAACAAGATGCAGGATATTTCAGAGACTGCTGGTAGTCATTGCGTTACAAGTAAACACATGGGTTGTGTTAGGGTAGCTAAGAATAGAAACAGGTGCATGTATACCTGCGTGTACACCAATGCTAGGAGTTTGGTAAATAAATTTGATGAATTTGAGGTATTGCTCAAAACATCAAAGGCAGATATTGTTGGGATATCAGAGACGTGGTGTCACACAGATATAAGTAATGCGGAACTGGAATTTGGGGAATACAATGTATATAGAAAGGATAGACAGGACAGGAGGGGAGGAGGGGTTATGCTATTAATTAAGAAACACAAAGTCAAAGGAAGTGAAGCCAGTTGACATCGATGGACAGGGCAGTGTCGAGTCAGTTTGGTGTGACATAAGCATAGGGAAATCAAAATTGAGAGTAGGAGTGTGCTATAGGCCTAATGACTCTGATGAGTATAATAATATATTGTACAGGGAAATAGAGTGGGCCAGTAAATCAGAGAGTCTTATAATGGGGGATTTTAATTTCCCAGATATTGACTGGAATTTGTGGGTTGGTCACTCGCACACTAGCAAGGCTTTTGTGGATTTATTGGATGATTGTTTTCTACATCAGCATGTTCGTGAGGCAACAAGAGGCAGCAATACTCTTGATCTGATTATCAGTAGTGATTCTTCATGCATTAAGAACCTGCAGATAAATGAACCACTAGGTGGCAGTGATCACAGTGTGTTGAAGTGGGATTTACTCAAGGAGGTAACTACCATCAGAGGTAAAGGGAAGGGTTTTTGTTTTCGTAAAGGCGACTATGATGGTCTGAGACAGTATTTAAATTCTATACAGTGGGACCAACAGATGATGTTACCAACAGCAAACTCAAAATGGGAAGCATTCAAGGAACTAATCTTGGTGGCTACCAGGCTTTACATACCAACTAAGAAATATTGTTCAAGGTTTAGGCCTAAATGGTTGTCAGATGGACTAATGAGACATGTGGCAGAGAAGAAAAATGCATGGGATACATACAAATTAATGGGTGACATGGAAGCCTATGATAGATATAAGTTGGTCTGTAACCAAGTCACAAAGGAGATTAGGCAGGCAAAGGCAGACTACGAAAAATCCTTGGCAAAGGATGCAAAGAAAAACAGAAAGGAGTTCTTTACATACTTGAACTCGAGAAGGAAAGGGATGAATCAGATTGGTCCACTGGATATTGATGGTTCAACAGTTGAGGATCCTGCTCAGGTGGCTAACAATCTAAACGAGTATTTTGCATCTACATTCACGCATGAGGAGTTATTCAGGAAGGAGAATGATGTAGGTAAAGTAAACATTGGCAGTGAGCTGGATGATTTTGTAATAACTGAGAGGAAAGTGGAGGAGAGATTGTTGAGGATAAACATAAAAAAGGCACCTGGGGTGGATGGGATCTATCCAGTTATATTAAAGGAGGCAGCAAAGGAAGTATGCAAACCCCTAGCCATAATTATGAGAGCTTCTTTGGACTCAGGGGAGGTACCCATAGACTGGAGATGTGCAAATGTAACCCCAATTCACAAAGGAGGATCAAAGGCTGACACAAGTAATTATAGACCTGTTAGTTTAACTTCTGTTCCAGGTAAATTAATGGAGGCACTGGTTAAAGAAGCACTGCAGGATCATCTAGACAAGAATTCAGTTATAGCTCAGACGCAGCATGGTTTTGTTAAGGGCAGGTCTTGCCTGACCAATTTGATTGGGTACTATGATGTAGTCACAAAAGAACTGGATGCAGGGAATAACTTTGATATTATATATTTGGATCTTAGAAAGGCTTTTGATACTGTTGCACATGGAAGACTGCTGCACAAATTAGAGCAGTGTGGCATTGGAGGCAAATTGCTGCTATGGATAAGGGGATGGTTGAGTGGCAGAAGACAGAGAGTGGTAATCAATGGACACTGCTCAACGTGGACTAATGTTATTAGTGGAGTTCCTCAAGGTTCAGTGTTGGGTCCATTGTTGTTTTCGGTGTTTATGAATGATATTGATGATGGGATATCAAGTTTAATGTCTAGGTTTGCAGATGATACAAAGGTTGGCAGGGTCGTTAAGGACACTACTGACGCTATGCTGCTGCAACAGGATCTGGAAAGGTTGAACAGATGGGCTGAGAGGTGGCAAATGAAGTTTAACATTGACAAATGTAAAGTACTACATATGGGTAACAGTAACCCCAGAGCAATGTATCAACTCTGCGGTACTACACTGACAGTGGTGGAGAATGAAAAGGACCTGGGGGTTATTGTGCAGGCAGATATGAAGTTCTCTGAGCAGTGCAGACGAGCTGCAAGAGTAGCTCATGGTGTCTTGTCAATGATATACAGGAATTTTTCTAGCAGGGATAAGGAGGTGATTATTCCCTTGTATAAGGCAATGGTTAGGCCACATCTTGAGTACTGTATACAGGTCTGGAGGCCTCATTTCAAGAAGGATGTAGAGCTGCTGGAACGGGTACAGAGAAGGGCAACAAGATTAGTAAATGGAACAAAGGGTTGCTCTTACGAAGAAAGGCTTAAATTTTGCAAATTATAGAGTCTGGAGACTAGGCACCGGCGAGGTGATCTGATAGAGGTGTATAAGGCTTTGAATGGTTTGAGCATGCTCAATGCCAATGGGATTCTTCATCTTTCTCAGAATAATCACCTCAGAGGGCATAAATTCAAATTGAGGAAGGACGGATATCGGATAGATGTGCGGAAATTTGCCTTTGGCCAGCGGGTGGTTGGTTGGTGGAACCGACTTCCATCACTTGTTGTTGAAGTTGATAGCCTAAACAAATTTAAAGCTCAACTGGACAGGTATTTCGAACGAACGGAGGGGTGAAATGGGAGAGGTTTTTTTTTTTTTTTTGGCTGATGCTGAATAAACTTGCTTTCTTGCATCATATGCCTCTGCTAATGCTAATGCTAAGTTCTTGTTGTTCAAGTTTACCTAGACTTATCTCATTCATGTCTTAGATCAACATATTGATCACAATGGAGCATAATATGGACACTAGTTTCTTGTAGCCCACAAGAACATCAATCATTTTCCACAAGTCCCAACTCATGGAGTCTTTTTGCCAATCCATGTCCAGTAATAAGAAAAGTGGCATGTAGTCCAAATTGCTGCCAAGAATTTTCCCGCACATTTAATATGTCAACTCTCGGTAAATACATATGGGTGACTCGTTCTTTTTCGCTCGTGTCCCACCTCTGTTGCCATACAGCCATCAGTTCATTTTTAATTCTTGCCTTCTCTTCTTTATAATTAGATCTTGAGTATATCCTATCTAGATCTGGGCAAGAGGAAACTCCCAACACAGTTTCCCTGATGTTCTTTCTAGTACAGTATAGTAACGCCGTCTGCAAATCAGCCGGAAATCGCCCAGCCAAGACCTGCAGAGCATCTTCGACACTGTTCTGCAGGCCCGTGTTGTGCATAGGATAGCGAACCGCTGCGCTTCGAGCAAGTATTTCTTTTCAACACTATTACGTAGCCCAGTGGTCAGGAGCTCTCGTTCCTTGAGTGGACCGGGGTTCAAGCCCGTGACTACTAAATACGATAAATATTTGTATTGACGATTTATTGTAAACTCTACTGACTTGGTTGTTGTGCCGGAGTATAAACAGAAAAATTTAAATTTATTTATTAGTTATTCGGTACAACCAAGCCACAGAAGAATATGTGATTATGGGGACAAATACACAGTCATAAAGGAGATTCAGCGCTCTTCCTTTTATCCCCCAATCAGTTCTAATCATTCTTCTCAGCTTGGAATACAGCACTCAAACTTTATTTTTTAAGTACTTCATGTTCTCCAAAAACGCCATCCTCTCCCCTAGACACACACCAAGGTACTTTACAGAGGTCACATACCTAATTGACATATCAAATGCTTTAACAACTGGATTTCTATTCATACTCAGTCGTCCTTTAAGCAGCATCTGTACAGTCTTTGTTTTTGAGATCTGTAACTTATACAATCTGGACCACTCTATCAATTCCTCCATTATTTGAGAGGTACGTGCCTCTAGTTGGGAATTTGCGTTGCCATAAACCAGAATTAACAAATCATCGGCATATGCCACTACATTCACACCAACGTGATTTCTTCTCAAAAAGTCATCCATAACTATTGTCCAGGCGTGAGGACCAATCACCGAGCCCTGTGGACAACCTCGTTTAACATTCCTTTTTACTTCAGTATATTTTGTCCTGATAATTATCTTTCTATTTGAAAAAGATTCTTTAAAAACTAAATACAATTTTTCAGAACATCCAATGGTTCCAATCCTGGAAAGGATTCCCTCCCACCAAAGCATGTCGAATGCGCCGTGAAAATCAGCAAAAATTCCAAGAACGCAACGCCCCTCATAGCTCTGAACGTATGTTGTCATCTGATAAATAGCGTCCTCTGTAGACTTACCTTTTTTATAACCATACTGGTTATCAGAGAACATTTGATTCTCATCATATTTAATCATCAACCGACTGATACACAGTCGTTCATAAGTTTTAGCTATTACAGACAACAATGCTATGGGACGATACGATCCTGCTTCACTTGGTAGTTTATCCGGACTTTTGATAATCAGTTTCAAAACGGCCATTCTCCACACCTCAGGGAACGAACCCATCTCCAAACATTTGTTAAACATCTTGACCATTAAATCGGGTCTTATATTAAAAACTCTTTTCATTATCTTAACTTCTATTAAATCAGGACCATGCGACCGGTCGTCAACCGCCTGTGCAACAGCATCTTGGACCTCTTCCATGGTAAAATTTTGTTCACGAATATTGGAACTTTGAGTGGCATTGCCTCATATCATTTCCTTCTGTTCTTGGCTTAGTTCTTGTGTGTCCATATCAGCATTAGCATTAGTAGAAGCATTTGATGCAAGAAAGCAAACTTATGCAGCATCAGCCAAAAAAAAAAAAAAAAAAAACCCACTTCCACTTCACCCCTCTGTTCGTTCAAAATACCTGTCCAGCTGAACCTTAAACTTATTTAGGCTATCAACCTCCACCACAAGGGATGGGAGTCTGTTCCACCAACCAACCACCCGCTGGCTAAAGGCAAATTTCCGCACGTCTATCCTACATCTGTCTTTCCTCAATTTGAATTTATGCCCCCTCAGGTGATTTTTCTGAGCTAGAGGAAGTATCCCATCAGCATTGAGCATGCTTAAACCATTCAAGGCTTTATACACCTCTATCAGATCACCTCGCTGGTGCCTAGTCTCCAGACACTGTAATTTGCAAAACTTAAGCCTTTCCTCGTAAGAGCACCCCTTTGTTCCATTCACTAATCTTGTTGCCCTTCTCTGTACTCGTTCCAGCAGCTCTACATCCTTCTTGAAATGAGGCCTCCAGACCTGTATACAGTACTCTAGGTGTGGCCTGACCATTGCCTTATACAATGGAATAATCACCTCCTTATCCCTGCTGGAAAAATTCCTGTATATCATTGACAATACTCCATGAGCTACTCTTGCAGCCCGTCTGCACTGTCAGAGAACTTCATATCTGCCTGCACAACCACCCCCAAGTCCCTTTCATTCTCTACCACTGTCAGTGTAGTACCATAGAGTTGATACGTTGCTCTGGGGTTGCTGTTTCCCATGTGTAGTACTTTACATTTGTCAATGTTAAACTTCATTTGCCACCTCTCAGCCCATCTGCTCAACCTTTCCAGATCCTATTGCAGCAGCATAGTGTCAGTAGTGTCCTTGACAACCCTGCAAACCTTTGTATCATCTGCAAACTTGGACATTAAGCTTGATATACCATCATCAATATCATTTATAAATACAGAAAACAATAATGGACCCAACACTGAGCCCTGAGGGACTCCACTAATAACATTAGTCCACGATGTCCATTGATTACCACTCTCTGTCTTCTCCCCCTCATCACCCCTTTATCCATAGCAGCAATTTGCCTCCAATGTCACTCTGCTCCAATTTGTGTAGCAGTCTTCCATGTGGAACAGTATCAAAAGCCTTTCTAAGATCCAAGTATATAATATCAAAGTTATTCCCTGCATCCAGTTCTTTGGTGACTGCATCATAGTATCCAATCAAGTTGGTCAGGCAAGACTTCCCCTTAACAAAACCATGCTGTGTCTGAGCTATAACTGAATTCTTGTCAAGATGATCCTGCAGTGCTTCTTTAACCAGAGCTTCCATTAATTTTCCTGGAACAGAAGTTACACTCACAGGTCTATTAATTACTTGTGTCAGCCTTTGATCCTCCTTTGTGAATTGGGGTCACATTTGCACATTTCCAGTCTATGGGTACCTACCCTGAGTCCAAGGAAGCTCTCATAATTATGGCTAAGGGTTTGCTTACTTCCTTTGCTGCCTCCTTTAATATAACTGGATAGATCCCATCCACCCCGGGTGCCTTTCTTGTGTTTATCTTCAACAGTTTCTCCTCCACTTTACTCCCAGTTATTTCAAGATTCTGTAGCTTACTGCTAGAGTTGAATACACCTCTGGCATTCCCCTTACTGACTACCTCCTCATGTGTGAATGTCGATGCAAAATATTCATTTAGTTTGTTAGCTACCTGAGCAGGATCATCAACAGTTGACCCATCAATATCAAGTGGACCAATCTGATTCATCCCCTTCCTTCTAGAGTTTACATAAGTAAAGAATTCTTTGCTGTTTTTCTTTGCATCCCTTGCCAAAGATTTCTCGTAATCTGCCTTCGCCTGCCTAACCTCCTTTGTAACTTGGTTGCATATCAACTCGTATCTATCATAGGCTTCTGTGTCATGTGTTAATTTGTAAGTATCCCATGCATTTTTCTTCTCTGCCATATGCCTCATTAGTTCATCTGACATCCATTTTGGCCTAAACCTTGAACAATATTTCTTAGTTGGTATGTAAAGCCTAGTAGCTTCCAAGATAAGTTCTTTGAATGCTTCCCATTTTGAATTTGCTGTTGGTAACATCATCAGTTAGTCCCACTGTATAGAATTTAAATACTGTCTCAGTCCATCGTAGTCGCCTTTACGCAAGCAATAACCCTTCCCTTTACCCCTAATGGTAGTTACCTCTTTGAGTAAATCCCACTTCAGAACACTGTGATCACTGCCACCTAGTGGTTCATTTATCTGCAGATTCTTAATGCATGAAGAATCACTGCTGATAATCAAATCAAGAGTGTTCCTCCCTCTAGTTGCCTCCCGAACATGCTGACGTAGAAAACAATCACCAATAAATCCACAAAAGCCCTGCTAGTGTGTGAGTAACCAGCCCCCAAATTCCAGTCAATATCTGGGAAATTAAAATCTCCCATTATAAGACTCTCTGATTTACTGGCCCACTCTATTTCCCTGTACAGTTCCTTATTATACTCATCAGAGTCATTAGGCCTATAGCACACTCCTACTCTCAATTTTGATCTCCCAATGCTTATGTCACACCAAACTGACTCAACACTGCACTGCACTGTCCAGCGATGTCGACTGGCTTCACTTCCTTGGTTTTTATGTGTTTCTTAATTAATAGCATTACCCCTCCCCCCCTTCTTATCCTGTCTGTCCTTTCTGTAGACGTTGTACTCCCCAAATTGCAGTTCTGCATCCCTTATATCTGTGTGACACCACGTCTCTGATATCCCAACAATATCTGCCTTTGATGTTTTGAGCAATACCTCAAATTCATCAAATTTATTTACTAAACTCCTAGCATTGGTGTACACGCAAGTATACCTGCACCTGTTTCTGTTCTTAGCTACCCTAACACAACCCATGTGTTTACTTGTACCGCAATGGCTCCCAGCAGTCTCTGAAATACCATGCATCTTGTTTTTCAGGCTTCTGCTCATTCTAATAGAAGCAGTGCAAGAATCTCTTTCACCTCTGCCAGTGGCTACTGTCAATCTATTGGTCTTTTTCTCCCCCCAAGCTAGCAGTTTTCCGACCCACCTAACACTGCCTCGATAGCATCAGCAAATATTCTTGAAAACAACTCATCCAGGAACATATCCATGGATTCACTCCATCCTAAAGTGTCCATATCTCCTGTTCTAACAGTAAAATTTATAGAATTAAAAATATACTTCTCAGTAATTAATTTAAAAACAGTGTTCCAGGCATCTCTCGAGCCTTTTTCCATCACATACGACTTCCAAGAAGTCTGCTTCGAATCATTAATTGCTTTAACATAATTTTTACACAGATTCCTATACGTATTCTTATACAATTCCGTCATTTGAATGTCCCCCAACCTTCTATACCTTTGCAATCTTTTCCTGGCTTTTCTCAATTCTTTCTTCATTTGTTGTAAATTTCTAATCCACCATATTACAGGATACAAGCTTTTTCTTTTTCATTGAAAAGTTTGAAGCTCCATAAACTATGTCCTGAAATTTACATACATATTCTTCAGGACTTAGTAAATCCCAATTTATTTCATTTACTTTGTCATTGAAGGCCAGATCAAAACCTTCCCAATTAACTGTTTTGATAGAAAACCTTTCTGCTTCCTTTATTTGCCGTATTTTATCTATCTGACTCTGTTTAAACAAAATACCATTATGATCACTTGTAGTTAAGTAATTAACTACTTTCCAGTCATGTATCTTATCAAGAATTGACACAGTACATAACTGTAATATCTATATAGAATTGCCCATGTACCGAGCTATATTGACAACCACCATACCAGAGGTAGATAGGAAGTGCTAAAGGATCTCACCTCTATCATCAGACTGCACTACCCCATAGTACAGATTTAGAATTAGAGTCCATTCCAACAACTATATGGCAACCTTGAAGTACGTCCTTTATCTTCTCCAAGTAATTAATATAAGGATTTATATCAACTTAGTGCTGACAGTATAATGAGATCATATACTCTCTACCAATTGCTCCAATAACTTCAGCACATATCATATTTTCATTGGATAGAGTTGTGATCTTAGTAACCACAAGATCGTTTCCTCTCACTACTATCGCAACCTTCGGACTTTTTCCGTCTGCCAAAATCCTGGAATTACTTGGATATCCCCGTACATTGCCACCTAATTCGTAAGGCTCCTGCAATAGACTTATGTCAATACCCTTCTTTTCCATTTCCAAATGTATTTGAGCTGCTACCGCCTTTGCTCGTTGTGCATTTAATTGCAACACACTAAGTTTTTCAGCCATAACTGATCTTATTTTTATATAATTCCAAAGCTCTTTTGTACTCAGGGCAATCCTTATCAGCAGCAGTGTGATCACGTTTTCTGCTTCTATTTTTACAGTTACAGCAGACTGGTCCCTCTGCCTTATTTTTACAGTCCCTGTATGCATGGCCCTTCTGGGCACAATGCCCACATACAGCTTCTCTTTTACAATACTTAGATACATGACCGAATCCTAAGCATTTGTAACACTGAGCCACAGAGAATATTTCTTTGTATTTATATGCCATCCAATCGGCATATATTCTTTCTTTCTGTCTAATTATATTCAGAAGCCTCGATCTAACCTCCAATATCCAATTTGACACATTGCCATTCTTGACACTATTTATAGAGACTACTTCAACATTTTCACTGAATTCTTTCCTAGAAACCCCATATTCTTTACTATTTTTAATACAAACCTGCTCCAGAAAATCATCTTTTTGAATGTCCTTTTCAATGTCAAAAACCACAATTCTAGGATGAACAACCT
Source organism: Mastigoproctus giganteus (assembly GCF_048544385.1). Lineage (NCBI taxonomy): Eukaryota > Metazoa > Arthropoda > Arachnida > Uropygi > Thelyphonidae > Mastigoproctus > Mastigoproctus giganteus. The sequence continues at coordinate 100,189,404 of NC_143580.1, forward strand.
CTCCCTCCGCCTCCATAACATACATATTATGAAATGGCCACTTACATGATGTGCACAATATATTAGTACACTTTAAAGAATTATTTCGCAAAATATTTGGTTACATTTTTATTGTACACTGGCTGTACATTGTTCATAAAAATTTTGCATTTCATTAAACACTCAACTATATTTTCTGACACAATAGAAGTGTCAGATAATTCTTCTGTTGCATCAGACAGTAATTGCAAGATATCATCAGCCGTTTCTTTATAAAAAGACTACCCAAAGTTTAAAATAATATCAACATTTCATGTTTCAAAGGCTAATATTGCTTTCATATTCAGCCAACCCATCTTTGATATTGTCACTAGTTCTTTAGAATACTCACCAAAATGTTAGAATCGCTCAGATATTCGGTTACTCCATATATTATGATCTTGAAGAAAATATATGAGAGTGCTACATCTTTTATTAGAATAGAGAAAGGCAGTAGCAAATTTAAAATCGAGAAAGGAGTTCGACAAGGAGACACAATATCCCGAAGCTGTTTACTGCTGCCCTTGAGGAAGCTTTCAGAAGATTAGACTGGTCGCAGAAAGGAGTCAATGTGAACGGAGAGTACCTAAACCATTTACGATTTGCAGATGACATTGTGGTCATAAGCCACGATCCCAAAGAATTAGAGGAAAATCTTAATCAGTTATGCACAGTTAGTAAGGATTTTGGACTAAAGATGAATATGGCTAAAACAAAAGTAATGATGAACAAGTATGCCACGGAAAGGGAAATAATGATTGAAGGGGCAGTAATTGAAAAGGTGGAGTCATATACTTATCTGGGACAAGTTATTAGCTGTAATAATGATAAATGGCTGGAAGTCAAGAGAAGAATAAATTTTGGATGGATAGCATTCAGGAAATATAGTCACATACTGAAGAGCAATATCCCAGTTTGTCTGAAACGTGAAATAATGAATCAATGTATACTCCTCACCATGACTTATGGAAGTGAAACTTGGGCACTCACCAAAAGAATGGAAGAGAAGCTAAGAAATACACAGCGAAGAATGGAACGAATTATATTGGGAATCAGACTGTTAGATAAGAAGAGAAACACATGAATTAGGCAGCAAACTCAAGTAAAGGACATTCTTATCAAAACTAAAGAACTAAAATGGTCTTGGGCAGGACACATAGCTCGAAGACATGATGACAGATGGACTAAGAAAATAACAGAATGGTACCCAAGAGGAGCTAGAAGAAAACCTGGAAGACAAAGGCGGAGATGGATAGATGAAATTCATGAGTTTTTGAGTAGTAAATGGATGGCTAGTGCTCAAAACAGAAGGAACTGGAAAGTTGCTGGAGAGGCCTTCATCCTGCAGTGGATTGAAAATGGCTGATGATGATGATTCGGTTACTCACATCATTTTCAACTCCTAAAAATTTGTCCAGAACAATTTCTCCACCGATCATATTTTCTCAGAAGGACTCCAAGCATATCTCACTTGGAGTTGTTCCCAAGATTGCTCAATATCTTGTAGTAGTTCATCCCATCACTGTTAACTGGAGTTTTAGCAAAACCCGCTTTTGTAAAACAATTCTTAAGCGTTGTTTCTGTCACATCTTGACTCCATAATTTTGGCAACCCTGATATGAGCATCTGGAAATCTAGAGTGGCGAGAAAAAAAAACTGCATCACCTTAAAAAAGTACATTTTTTTTAAGGTGATGCAAAAGTAGTGAAAATTATAAGTTATTGTTTGATTACAGTGATTTTGTTTGTTGCAAAACAAAGGTATTGCATCAACTATTTCTATAAATACAGTGTTGGAAGGGTATACACGCTCATTAGTATCCTGTTTTGCGGAGATGTTAGCATGGCTCCGTATGTTCAGTTAACACCAAGAAAATAAGTGTAGCTGTTGCTCTGTCCCAGGAATCACTTTCTATTTCTACACATGCTATCGCTGTTAAAATAGGCTGCCACCAGTCGACAGTGTCCCAAGTGCTGAAATTAAAGCGTGAAATTGGTGATGTGAAGAGAAGACCTGGATCAGGCAGTAAGAGAGAGCTACGCCTTGACAATATCAATATTTGAAACTGCTATACCTTCGTAATCTCCCTCCTAGTGCTCCTGATCTAAAACTGAACTTTGAGATGGCCTCTGGTGTTCAAACAAATGCACAAATTATCTAAAGACGTCTTTCGGAAGGTGGGCTGCATATTGGCCCAAGAAGAAGCCTTTGTTGACCTAGCAAATGAGGAAGAAGCGATTTTCTTGGGCTAAAACTCATGTTTCATGGACCAAAGAGCAATGGTACACCATCTTTTCTGACAAATCGAAATTCAACCTGCATGGCTCGGATGGGAAACGATATGTCAGAAGACGAAAATCGGAGGTATACCGTCCTGACTGTATAACACCGACTGTAAAGTTTCCCGATGGTCTGGGAATGAATAACAAGCTAGGGGTAGAGCACATTAAGTTTATTAACGGAACAGTGAATGCAAAAACCTACACTGTTATCTTAGAGGAGTGCCTGAAACCCGTTATTAGGGATCAACACACAGACGTCCAAAACTGCATTTTTCAACAGGACTCAGCACCTTGCCACACAAAATTGGTAAGTATTATTCTATTTAGTTTTAATGATGAGTTTGTCTTCTTGCCTCACAAGGCTTAAAACATACACCAATGTTTTTCTCCCTTAAGGTGCAGTCATACCTCAGAAATGCTGGCATTACCGTTTTGGATTGACCCAGCAACATTCCAGATTTAGTATTAGCATTACTTGAGGCATATGATGCATGAAAGCAAGCTTAACAACATCAGCCAAAAAAAAAAAAAAAAAAATCTTCCCATTTCACCCATCCGGTCACTCCAAATGTTTGTCTGGTTCAGCTTTAAATTTTTTTAAGCTATCAACTTCCACAACAACAGATGGAAGTCTGTTCCAGCAATCAACTACCAACTGGCTAAAGAGTTTCCTCAAATTGTCTTTCCTCAGTTTGACTCTATGCCCCCTCAGGTTCTTAACCTGATAAAGCGGAAGTATCCCATCAGCATTGAGCCTGCTCAAACCACTATTGAGCCTTATACACCTCGATCAGATCTCCTCGCAGATGCCTAGTCTCCAGATGCTGCAAATTCCAGAACTTAAGCCTTTCTTCATAAGCGCAGCCCTTTGTTCCTCTCATCAATCTTGTTGCCCTTCTCTGTACTCATTCTAGAAACTGTACATCCTTCATAAAATGAGGCCTCCAGACCTGTGTACAGTATTCAAGGTGTGACCTGACCATTGCCTTACACAAAAGGATAATCGCCTTGTCTCTGCTATCAAAATTCCTATATATCATTGACAAAAGTCCATGACTTGCTCTGGCAGCCTGTCTTCTTATAGAACTTCATATCTGACTGCACAATTACCCCCAGGTCTTTTTCATTCTTCACTACCCTGAGTGTAACACCACCCAGTTGGTACATTTCTCTTGGTTTGCTGCTACCCATATGGAGTAATATAGATTTGTAAATGTTAAAAATTCACTTGCCACTTCTCAGCCCATCTGCCTAACTTTTCTAGATCCTGTTGTAATAGCATACTCTCTTTAGTCATTAACAACCGTGCCAAATTTTGAATCATATGCAAACTTGGATTAAGCCTGATATACATTCATCGATATCATTGATAAATACAAAAAACAAATGGGCCCAGCACTGAACCCTGGGGAACTCCGCTAATATTATTAGTCCATGTAGAGCAGTGTCCATTTATTACCACTCTCTCCCATCTCCCGCTCAACCATACCTTTATCAATTGTAGTAACTTGCCCTTAACGGCATAATGCTCCAATTTGTACAGCAGTCTTCCATGTGCAACAGTAGCCAAAGCTTTCCTGTCATTAGTAAAAGCAAACAGTAGCAAAAGCTTTCCTGTCAGGAAAATTATTTTTTGCATCCAATTCCTTTGTGACCACATCATTGTATCCAATCAAATTGGTCACACAAGACCAATTTGATTGGTCTTGTCTGACCCTTAACAAGCTCATGCTGTGTATGAACTATTACTGCAGTCTTGTCGAGGTGATCCTGTATCACCTCTTTAACCAGTGACTTCATTCAATTGTCATTCAATTTATCAGCTACTTGAGCAGAATCATGAATAGTAGAACCATCTATGTTCAGTGGACCAATCTGATTCAAACACTTCCTCCTAGAGTTTACATAAGTAAAGGATTCTTTGCTGTTTTTCTTTGCATCCTTTTCCAAAGATTTCTCATAATCTGCCTTCGCCTGCCTAACCTCTTTTGTAACTTGATTACAGACTAGCTTACATCTGCCACAGGCTTCTGTATTGCCTGATAATTTATATGCATCCCATGCATTTTTCTTTTCTGCCACGAGCCTCATTAATTCATCTAACATCCATTTAGGCCTGAACCTTGAACAGTATATTCTAGGTATGAAAAGCCTAGTAGCCCCCAAGCCTAAGTCCCTGAAGGCTTCCCGTTTAGAATTCATCATTGGTATCATCATCAGTTGATCGCACTGTAGTCATCTTAACGAAAACAAAAACCCTTCCTTTTACCCTCGAGGTAGTGTAGTTATCATCTTTTAGTAAATCCTACATCAGTACACTGTGATCAATGTCACCTAGTGGTTCCTTTATCTGGAAATTCTAATCCATGAAAAATCACTGCTGATAATCAGATCAAGGGTATTACTCCCTCTGGTTGCCCCTCGGACATATTTCTATAGAAAACAATCCTCCAATAAATCCACAAAAGTCTAGCTAGCCTGCCAGTGACCAACTCAAGTTCCAGTCAATATGGCCCTGAGTGCCAAGCGATAGTGACCTAGCGATTTTTTGTTCCATGTATATAGAGTGCTCCTACTCAGAGCGAATAAGTTGTATTTATTTTAGTGTCTTTTCTTCCTGTTTTACTCAAATGATTCTTAACATAAAAGCTTTCAACTAAGAATCCAGAAAGGAAATTCACCCATCTTTCCTTATACATATATATTTATTTAATCTGTACTAACCCAACTAACTTCCTCAACCACTTGGTCACTGGCACAGCTCCTGCCTCCACATGGTGGGGCTGGAAACCTGGGAGAAAGAAAGTTACTCTCCCGAGGCTAAAAGGAGCAAATATGGCCTTAAATAATTTTCCTCCTTTAGAGCCATCAAGCTCAGAAATGTCCAATGAAAATGACTCAAACCAACCTAAAAGACTTCGAATAGAAGTAGCCTGCCTAACCTTTTGGTGATACACTCTCTGTCCACTCAGCCTGTGGGCAAGCTGTCACCATTTATGATCCACCATCCTGAGTGGGGAACTATTTATGATCTAAAAATATTTAGAATCAATTGCAGGATCACCAAAAATGGTGAAGAAACTACAATTGGGAGACCTCCTGGTTGAAACAGCCACCGCCACAAATTCTGAGTGGCTATTAAAGACAAAAACATTTGGTGGGTTGCCAGTATCTGTTACTCCCCACAATACTTTAAATTCATCGAAAGGCGTCATCACAGAGTGGGACTTGCTTTCAGTGTCTGAGGAGGAACTAGTCCACGAACTTAGTAACCATAAGGTAATCAGTGCGAAGCGCATAATAATTGAAAAGATGGAAATCTCGTACCAACTCGATCTATCATTTTAACCTTCAACACTCCTGATTTGCCATCCACTGTAAAAGCTGGCTATTTAAACTGCCGGATTCGGCCGTGCATCCCGAATCTTCTTCGCTGTTTTAAATGCCAGAAATATGGCCATTCTCAGCAGGCATGCAGAGGTGATTCCATCTGTCCTATATGTGGTTCTAAAGACCATACACAAGCAGATTGCTCTGCCTCAACCCTTGTGTGTTCCAACTGCAAAGGAAGTCATCCTGCGTTTTCTAAATCATGTGATATGTGGAAAACTGGAACGAAAATTCAGAGATACAAAATAGAACATAAAGTAACATATCCTGAAGCATGCAGACAAATTATATCGACCATGCCCAGTCAATCTTACGCGTCTCGCACTCGAAGCTATATTTCAACTGCAGCTGAAACACACGTGTCAATACCACTGAATACCTCTTTGGCAAATTGGGTTAAAGAAACCTTATCAGCCTCCAGAAAAGATACTCCTAAACCTAAAACCAGTGAAGCCTCAAACACCCCAATTAGTATCCCAACTGATACTCCAACAGTCTTGCAGAACAATGAAAGAATGAAAATTACAAAAGATTGTAAAAAAGCCGAACTTCAAACAAACAGTATGGAGGTGGATATACACCCTGATTATGAGGAACCCATCCTAGAATTGCATGCCAATGACACTATGGATACTGGTCGCCCCACATTCCCAAAAAAAGACAGGAAAAAATAAATGTCCTGCATCCAAAAAACAGCCAGATGAATCATCCTCAAATAAACCTAAATAATGCATAACATACAGTGGAATTGCAGAGGAATAAGCAGCCATTCTGATGACTTAAAAAGATTTAATAGCTCAATTCACTCCCATAGCTGTATGCCTACAGGAAACATTCTTGTCACCCCAAGTTTCACCAAAATTCTCCAATTATATGATGTATAGACGTGATAGAAACTCAGATCCTCCTGCACGTGGAGGAATAGCCAGTCTGGTTAATTCTAACGTGACGTCCAAGCCGATCCAGTTAATAACAAATCTAAAAGATGTGGCTACTTGTATTGCAGTTGGTACATCAGTTACTCTTGTTACTGTTTCTTCCCCATTCAGAACTTGACATTACACAACTCCCAACTCCAATTTGTCTTTTCGGCGACTTTAATGGGCACCATCCATTGTGGGGGTCCGCTACAATGGACAGAAGAGGCAAATTAATTGACGAATTTATGAATAATGGTGATCTAAATTTACTAAACACTGGATCTCCTACTTACATCCACCTACCTACAGGATCTACTTCTGCAGTTGACTTGTCAATTTGCTCTCCATCCAACTTTCCAATCCTGACATGATCAGTATTATCCGATCCCTTTTAACAATGACCACTTTCCAATTATTTGCTCAATACAAACAGCGGTAACTCAAAATCAAACAACGATCCCATTGGAAGTTTAGTAAGGCGAACTGGGATGGCTATTCTGCCCAAATGCTCTTAGACAGAATTTATGTCCAACAGAAACATATTGATGATGTAACTACTTACATCACCAATCGGATTCTGACTGCGGCAAATGCTTTCATTCCAAAATGCAAGACATTTCGTGCTCACCGAAATCACTGGTGGAATGCAGAGTGTTCTATTGCCAAACAAGATAAAAACCGTGCACGGAATGATTTTCGGAAGTGTCCTACTACCACTAACTTAATTGCTTATAAAAGGCTTAAAGCAAAAGCAAGGCAAATTAGAAGCAAAGTAAAACGCGATTCGTGGATTGCTTTTGCATCAACCATCAAAAAAGACACTGACACACGGATCATCTGGAGAAGGATACAGGCTCTAAATGGAAAATTTGTTCGGCTACCTTCTCCCATACTTCACTGGAAAGGAAACGACATGTCTACGCCCGAAGAAGTTGCCAATGCGTTAGCAGAATCTTTTGCCACCATCTCTGCTTCTGCTTCCTATGCATCCTCCTTACAGAGCATTAAAGATCGTGCAGAACGGTATAAAATTAACTTCTCAACGCGCCGCTCCTTTCCATATAACCAACCCTTTACATTAATAGAACTGAAAGAATCATTAAATAGATCTCACAACAGCGCTTCAGGGCCAGATGGCGTTCATTACATTATGCTAAAGCATTTACATGAAGAGGGCTTGTGTACCCTGTTGATTTTCTACAATCGGATCTTCTCTGAAAATGTCTATCCGTCATCCTGGCGCCATTCGTTCATTATCGCCTTACCAAAACCAGGCAAAGATCATACCCTGGTTCAATATTATAGGCCAATATCTCTTACCAGCTGCGTAGGGAAAATTTTCGAACGGATGATTCATACAAGATTCACTTACATCCTGGAGTCACAGAATCTCCTTCCAGACCATCAGTATGGATTTCTGAAGAACAGATCAACGCTAGACGTGCTTATCAAAGCTGAATCTCATATTCGCAATGCTTTTGTCATGAGACAACATCTAGTCATGGTCAACTTAGATCTTGAAAAGGCATTTTACACTACTTGGCATCATGGCATTATAATGAATCTTTACCCTCTAGATCTAAGGGGACAGTTGCCTGAAATAATTCAGAATTTCTTGCGACTTCGGTAATTTCAGGTACGATATAAAAACGCACTCTCTATATCTCACATTGAAGAGTAAGGCGTATCACAGGGTTCGATACTTAGTCCAACAATATTCGCAATTCGAGTTAGCAGTATGACACGGAACATCCCAAAAACCGTTGAAACCTACATGTATGCAGACGACCTTACCGTTTCCGGTCAGTCCAAAAGTATGAACGACATTGAACGGCAGCTCCAACTAGCCATAACCAAAATATAATCCTGTACTTCATGGAATGGTTTTCGACTGTCCAAAAATAAATGCACTGCCATTCACTTCTGCAATTTACAGGCTCTCCATCCTGACCCTGAACTAGAAATAAAAAAAACTCCAATTCCACTTGTTAATACCGTTAGATTTCTTGGACTGATATTGGACAGCAAGCTCTTCAGCAAAACTTCCAAGCTGACGTCATTCATTTAAGAACTACTTGTCTAAAGCATATGAATATACTTCTATCAGTCTCCTCCATATCATGGGGAGCTGATCGTTATAACTTACTACCCCTGTCCCTAATCCGTTCACGTTTGGATTACGGTTCTTCGTTATAAGCACATTAGAACGGCTGAACGTCATACAGCACGGTGCTCTGAGAGCAGCCCCAGGAGCTTTCAGGACTTCTCCGATCCAAAGTCTTTATATTGAAGCGCATGATCCCCATTACACCTGCGTAGAAAAACAGTACTGCTCCACTATGCTTCTAAGATCCAGTCTATCATCGCACCCCAGTTGGGAGTATCTCTATAATACTCGATGGGAATCGTTCTATGAGAGCAAGCAAAATGAAAATAGACCTGCTTCACTCAGGATTAAAGAGCTTGTTCAGAGTTGGAATGTCAATTTAAATAGATTTTTCAGGACATAAGTGCACCTGTTCCACCTTAGACTTATGTGGCTGTCTCTCACGATGTGCACTTTCTCCACTGGGGGAAAAATATTATACCGCCCTGCAATATCAGACAGTTACACTCAGTTCATGCTACTTTGAACAACCATTGCCTATAAAATTTATACAGATGGTTCCAAACTGACAAAAATGGTAGGTGCTGCTGCAGTTTTTCAGCATGTACGATTTCAGCTACACAAGAGCTTGCAGCATCTTCACAGCTGAACTATATGCCATTAAATTAGCTCTCAGTAAGATTATTGAGCTTTTCATCTCACCTGCCATAATTTACACCGACTCCCTCAGTGCTGAATCTGCCATAAAGAAGTTCTCATGTTCTCATCCTATCTTGAAACAGATTCATTCCCAGCTATTCTGCTGCAGTGTAATCAATCGATCAGTTTCTGCTGGATCCCGGGCCATTCTGGCATTCCTGAAAATGAAAGTGCTGACTTTACCGCTAAACATCCTCAAAGCGCTCTCTCACAATATCCTCAGATTCCTTACACTGACTATAAGTCTGTCATTCGTAAAGCATGCTACGATAAATGGTCACAGATCTGGAAAGGTAACATCAACAATAAACTTTACCAGATAAAAGAAGATCCAAACTGTAGCTCTCTAGCTTCCGACGAAACAGATGAGAAGAAATCGTATTGGCAAGGCTCAGAATTCGACACACTCACCAGGCTTGAAGTAGTGAAACCCATGTTTAGTCTCTAGAGCAAAGTTTCCGGCATCCCCCTTCCCCCATACTTCTCCTTCAACCCATGCACGGTACTAAGTACTATAGGTTTCGATACCTTTTGTGTTTGGGGTTTTCATAAAAAAAAAAGAAAAAAAATTACCCATCTCTTTCTGCTACTGGCAGAAAACCCACCTCAGTGCTCATCCTGTCAGACGCAACTTACGGTTCGTCATTTTCCGGTTGCGTGCCCTTTATATTCAACTATTCGATCAAACACTTTCCGGTCACTCTTAACGTGAATATCTCATCTAATTTATCTCATATATTAGGAAATTAAGCCGATATACAAGAACTTTTCATGTATTTAAAATATATTGGCCTGTACAGGAGCATATAATTTAACATCTCTAACGATATGTTGCCTGTAAATAAACTGTGAACAGACACAATTTGGCCTCATTAGCCCTTGTGTCGTTAATCCCAATAACAATAACAACCAGTCAATACCTGGAAAGTTAAATCCCCCATTATTATACATTCTGATTTACTTAGATAGTATGAATCAGAGCTGTAATACTCAATATGTTCTACGTTGATAATAATATTAGTAAATTAATAAGAGGAGTTTACCTCAATATAGTACGTGGAACACTTCCGTATGATACCCTCCAGAAATTAAAACGGAAAAATTTTCCGTTTTAATTTCTGGAGGGTATCATACGGAAGTGTTCCACGTACTATATTGAGGGAAACTCCTCTTATTAATTTACTAATATTATTATCAACGTAGAACATATTGAGTATTACAGCTCTGATTCATACTATCTAATTAATTTTCAAACTCTTATTGACTATTTCATTCACTTCCTGTCTCTCCAGTAGTATACAATCGATACACACAATTATGGGAGATTTTTTGAATGGCTTGGTACAAAATTACATTAAATCTACACTAAGGTACTCGGCCCAAAATTACCATATTTCTTTCCTAAAATATTGCCTTCAAAACAACATCGTTCCGAAGTTTGCCAGGGTGAATTTAAATCAAAAAATTTCAGGCATAAAACAACTATCACTGGCGACATCGCGTAATATTGTTAAGCTTGCCTTAAAATCTCGATATTCGGATAAACAAAAATACCTTTCCCAGGTTAGGAAGCTTCGCGATAAATTAAAAAATTATCTACATCCGAACGATTGGTCTGTATTGAAGACCTCCATAGATTTGCGACGGGAAGCACAAGCATCAGAAATAAAAAACAGACACGTTAATAAGTTGCAAACATTATCGAATAGTTCAAGACACGTTCATGCAAATTCTAACACATTGTCGCGAGCTTGCGACCAAGTTCACACGAGTTGGGTGACATCCCCCCAACAGACACATAACGCACTACCACAGAATATGTCGGCTAGTTCACGAACACCCCCTCACCCAGTATCCAACGAACCAACATATCAACAGGTTACAAATCTTTCCTCGTGTACACTATCGCAGGACCAGATTTCACTTTTATCCAAAGGATTAAATTATAATTTACCACCTCGAAAGCTGCCAAAAAAACAATGCGTAATTGATATTGAATTTGGACTTCGTAGTGTTCCACAAAAAGATGAATTTATTCAACAAGTTAACCAAGTAGTAAATAACATAAAAGAAACGCGACTTCCTAAATTGAATACACATGACAGTTCAGCTTTACGAGAACTTCGAGAAAATAAGGACATTATTATACAGAGGGCAGATAAAGGAGATACAGTGGTAATACTAGATAAACATGATTATATTAATAAGTTAGATTCAGTTGTGTCTGATACCTCCACTTATCGTGAAGTGGACCCGGCACTGTTTACCAATTTGGTAAATCAATACAATAAAACGTTAACCACATATCGTAAAAACGACTACATTACTATGGTTCAGTTGAAGGAATTGAAGTCCAGAACATACAATATTCCTGCACTTTTTGGTCAGGTAAAATTACACAAGCCTGGATTTCCGATTCGACCTATTGTTTCCTACAAGAACTCGGCATTTTCAGCCTTAGCCACACATGTATATAATATTATAAAACCTTTTAGACAGGTTATACAATTTGGGATTAAGAATTACGATACATTATTTAATAATCTTAAAGACTGTAGACTCGGCGACAATGACAATTTATTCTCATTAGATGTTACCTCATTATATACGAATTTAAACGTTGAATACACATTAGATATTATTTGGGATATGTTAAATAAAAACTCGACACCGATTAATTATACGAAGCTGCCCATTAAGGAAATTTTTCACTTAATTAAACTATTAGCTGAGGCTAACTACATCACCTTTCGAGACAAGGTGTACAAACAAATTTTTGGATTACCAATGGGTTTGAGCCTGAGTGGCTTAATGTCAGAGATCTATCTCTCAACGATTGAGCAGATACATTTGACACCTTTTCGTCCCCGTATCACATACTATGGGAGGTATTTAGACGATGTTCTAGTTATTACTGATAGTAGTACTATCCAAGACATTTTACATTCGTTTAATAATATTCATTCTAGACTCAAATTTACATTGGAAAGGGAAGATACGGATACTAAGTCATTAAACTTTCTAAATTTCACGCTTACCCGTGACTCGAACAAAATACAATTTAGCATCTATCGAAAACCCACAAACACCGGTATGCTGCTTCATTATAATAGCTACCACCCGTTCACCTACAAAAGATCGATTATCTTTAATCAATTTCTAAATGCCTATAAATATTCAACGACGGATTCTGCTTTGGACTCAGGAATACAAATATTAACTAGCAGATTCTTGAACAGGGGTTATCCCATTAACACAATAAATCGAATTAGGGTACAAGCTAAGGATAGGATAAAAAATACTACACCAATCAACAATAGTAATATCAAAAAATACTTTATTTCTGTCCCATATGTTGAACAGTAGCACAAACAACTTAACAGATTCTTTAAAGATACCGAATTTAAAATTATAGCTAGGCCTATACGGAAGTTACACACTATACTGAACAATCGCTCGCTTCTTTCCGAGTTCGCAACACAAATTAATGATCTAGTATACAACATTTCTTGCGGTGATTGCGACTCGTCTTACCAGGGTTCGACGCGGTTTTCTCTTAATATTCGTGTAAATCAACACGAAGCCTCAGTTCGTGCTTCTCGTTCAGCAGCGTCAGAATTAGCCTTTCATGCCATTAACGAAAAACATACTTTTTTATTTAACGAGGCCAAAATACTTAACGTTCAACGTAATTATACGCGACTATTAATTGCAGAAACCGTTGAAATTAAATTACACGAGAATTCTGTTAATGTTCGGCGGCCATATTTGATCTCCGATGCGTGGACCTTTACGCGCATGCGCGAAGACATATAATCACTATTTAAGTTGCAGGTTTAGCCTGATTCGGTAATTTTCATTCCTGTGATCACGACAGTCGGTCGAAAAGCATTGTCAGCTTCAGGAAGGAAAATCGTTTTGAATATTTTCGTTAGATTCTTTTAATTGCGTTAATTTGAATTTTAATTGTTTTGAATTGATTTTGAATTGTGTTAAATTGATTATTTAATTATTTATATTTTACTTTAATTATTTAATTATTTACATTTTACTTTAATGTACCGGTAAGTTGTCGATTTTTTCGTTTTTTCCGTTTTAATTTCTGGAGGGTATCATACGGAAGTGTTCCACGTACTATATTGAGGTAAACTCCTCTTATTAATTTACTAATATTCTGATTTACTGGCCGATGCTATTTCTCTGCACAACTGTTCATTGTACTCATCAGAGTCATTAGGCCTATAACATACTATTCTCCAAATTCCAATTCTGCACTGCTTATATCTGTGACACCATGTCTCTGACATCCCAACAATATCTGCCTTTGGTGTCTTTATCTGCACTTTAAATTCGTCAATTATACTTCTATACTTCTAGCATTAGTATACATGCAAGTATACTTGCACTTGTTCTTACTCTTAGTTACCCTATCACAGCCGATGTATACTTGTTCCATGATGACTCACAGCAGTTCTTGAAGTCCTCAGCAACTTGCTCTCGATGCTGCGGCTTATTGCAAGAGAAGCAGTGGAGGAATCATTTTCGCCTCTGCCTGCGGCTACTGTTAATCTTTTAGTCTGCGAATCCCACCAAATCTAGCAGTATTTCCCATTCACCTAACACTGCCTCGATAGAATCAGCAAATATTCTTGCACCCTTTCTATTTAAGTCTATCCCATCCCTGTAGAAGCAGTTTCTCCTGTTAGCAAAAAGAGACTATGCTGAAAAAAATTCTACCCCGTGAGCCTTGCACAGTCTCTCCAGGGCCAAATTGCTTGACACGGCTCCTATCATATACTCCCTCCGATCGTGTCTGGGAAGAATTGCAGACACTTTCAAATTTAACATTAACTCATGACTTTTTCCCAGCATTGACCTGTACCGGTTAAGTAAATCTGCAGATCTCTTACTCTTAAGGTCGTTAGTGCCAACGTGTACAACAATATCACCTTTCCTTAAAAGATGATATCTGCCCTAAAATGTCATCAACCTTTGCCCCTGGCAGAGATACCCTGGTCCTGTTCCACCTATCCTTTGTCTCCCTGACAACAGAGTCACCAGCAATAACTAATTACTGTGGGACCAGTCCATTCTGCCTTGTAGATTGCCTCTGTGTTGCCTGATGCACAGGAATGAGCTCTGGCATGGAGTTGGGCTGCTGAGAGCTTGATGGGCCCTCATTAATTTCTTCGAGGGCATTACTCTACACCTCAAACTCTCATAGACAATACTTGCCTTTGATGTCTTGATCGCTGAACGGCGCCTAATTTCTCAGCCTCTGCACCTAGCACACACACACAAAGACACAACTCCTTGGCTAGATCATGTTCTGTTCTAGACAGGTCTGCAAACATTTCACATTTCGCGCATTGTTTTAGACTGTGGTGCGTTATAGAATCATCCCCTTCGTTTCTCCTACGATCAACAGCACTCTGGCTATTCTGTGAACGCTGCTTTGCTGCTCTAATCTGGGTCATGAATCCGTTAATTATAATCTAAGTAACAATGAACTTTAATAAGATTAATAAATTTTACTCTTTAATTGATAATATACCAGATTACTAACACAGTGCTATGTTTTTCGCTGTCTAGTTTTACGTTAACCTTACGCTATTCCGTATCGTATATCAATGGCGGCAAGTTGCCAACGTAAAATTTATGAACACTTAAGTATTAACTTTCAAAATCGCTATCTAATTTCAAAAATTAACCACAGAGCTTGGCTGGAACTATAAAGCTATTTAAAGAAAATGATTTAGTGTAACAATTCAGTTAATAAAACGATTAAATATAAATGAAAACTTATCGTTTGCCAGAATTGCAAAAATCTTCGTCTGTTACGAGTGGTATGAATCCCACCTTTCTCTTTCGAATAAATTAAATATTCGGTAATGGATAAATTAACTATTAGTCTGATTATCCCTAGTTGCTGATGTATATTTTTATTGTGTTAAAATCCATAGAATTGTAATACCATCAGCAAGGACGGAAATCAGTAAAATCAAATAAATATTATTCGAAATTAGAACTAAAATATTAAATATCCTCTAAAGACCCAGCCCACTCGTAACCTTGCTTAGGAGAAAATTATATACAGTACATCTTAAAGCTGAAAAGCTTTAAGAACTTCCGTTGTAAGGTCACGAAATGTCAAGGGAAAGTGTCTTCTCGTATAAACACACGAGCATTCTGCAAGTATGGGAAGATGCTATAGCAGGGAAAGAACAGTTCCTTCCCCACATAAACAACAAAATACCTTCAGCTCTTTCCGAATGATGGTGATATTGAATAAGATATTGAATAACAATCTCGCTTGTCCAAAAATGGTCAGAAAAGTAACACCAGTGTCAGTAGCCATGACGTATTTAGGGTTGGCTGCTCGTTGAGTGGTCCAGAAGTATAGTCAACAGATTTTTCAATTTCAAGATTTTTCAAACAGGCGGTCCAAGTACCATGACCCGGTACTTGGACCGCCTAAGATTTTGGCCTTGGAATGAGAACATCCAATGAGAGAAGCGATGGAAAGATACCCAAAAGATTTGACCCTGAATATAAAAGCAAAGGAGAGAAAAATAGGGGGGGGGGTATTAGGAGAACGGAAGAATTGAGTGTTAAGAGCTAAGAATTAAGAAGTAAAAAGGGTTCTCGTGGTTGTTAAGTGAGAAACAGATAGTATAGCATTAGTAAAAAGAATTGGAAAGTAGTTCGACTTGGAAGATTAAAATAGTCGCGACCTTTGTCTGTAGTGTAAACTTTACCTAGTAAGAATTGTGCCAGTGAAAGTCATATTGAAAAAGTCAAGTAATTTCCGGCAGCAGAATCAAGCAGAGGGAAGCGTCCTGAGAAGGAGGAATCTCGATACAAAGAGGGAAGATACAGGAAAACGGTAAGCGGAAATGTTTCATCATGTATGTATGAGAACGAGCGATAGTTTAAATGGAATATTACGGTGACACAGTTTAAAAGATGATTCATTTCTAAGTTGATTTCTCTAAATGTTTTATGTATGTTACATATGATATGTATTACATGTTGCGGTTCAACAGTTAGGTACCATGAATATTAACTGGTTAACATAAAAGTCTGATATTCTAATATATGTATTTAAAAATATTAAATGTCTTAAATGTTAAATGCTTAAAATATTAAATATTTTAAATATTAAAAGAGGAGAAAAGGTGAAAGGACGATGGTACCCAGTTGATATTCAACAAGGGCAAATAGAAAATATATATATGTTTATGGATAGTATAGATTGTTGTATTAATGGTATGGCCCTTGTGAGTCAAATATAATTATAAGGAATCATGGTATAATACTAAAACGATTTAAATCAAATAATGATAATTTCCTAATCCTTAATAAGAAGATGAATGTTATAAGAGTGAGAATGAGCTATATATGTGTATTTTCCTATGTAATATGTTTTCTTATATATTGTAATAAATGATTGTTTTGTTTCTAATACTGCCTCGTTGCTGACTTCAGATCACATTAGTAATCACCTGGGGTTGATTAAGTTCAATTAAAAATTATTGGGTAAGAAAGGTAATTTCATTAAATTATTAATTAAATCCTTTCTTAGTTACACAACGCAAAAACGGGTTCAAATCGCAATGTAATTGGTAAATAGGTCATCCAATCTTACCTATTATATTTAGGATATACGAAACCCAGTCCTAAACAAAGGCACACAGATAAGCCATAACTATGTTGGGGTGGTTACTGAGAAAGGGGGAGGAAAGTTTAACCATGCAAATACAACTTAAAGACAGCCTTTATAGCAGGCACCGCCTTTTGTAATAGAAGACGCTATTTATTATATTCCCGACAAAAATGGTTGCCGCGATTGTATGTAACTTTTCTTAATTTTTATCCAGTCAACCAATGATCCATTCTATTCATTGTTCCCGGCTCTCTCTTTATCTCTCTCTCTTTATCTCTATCTCCCCCCCCCCAAATAATATAGGGCGGTAACCTTCCCATCATCATCCCCCCCAAAACACGTCAGCGTTGTAATCAATTGTTAATTTGAACCCTAATGAAAATTGATGGTGCATAATGTCGTCTAAAATTGCTGAGAAGAAGCCAACAAGTAAGTTTCAGCTGCAGGAGAGCATTGTAAGGGTGTGGTACCATGAAATTTGGCAAGTGTATATCCAGAAGTTGATTATCTTTATGCCAGATCGTTATGCTGAGCATAAATTATTGAGGAGGCTTCCATCCTGCAGTGGGTTCATAATGGCTGCAGTTTATGCGAGATCGTTGCAAGACTGTATTTGCAGCTCGAGGAGGAACAACGAAATATTGCGGAATTATTTTTCTGATTTACAATACATAATACTATTACGTTAACTTGTAATTTCACTTTATACACGTAAATGCAATAAAATGTATGTTTAGTTGTAATGATTGCCATTTGCATGATTTCCATTAATTATGCATTTTACCCTTTGGGAAGATATTTATGGCAGGTTGGTATATCAGGTGTAATATTTTTATTGGATTTCATTCACAGAGATATCAGGGTCCTGAGTTGTATATCACCATTCTTCTCTTTCTTGGTGATTCCTTTCTATTTCTGACTTCTCTCTCTTTCTCTCTCAGGGTAACTTGGGAATTTTTTTTAACTGGTGCAGCATAAGTCTCAGGCTTCCTTGCACCATATGACTAATAATAATAATAATATCCCATCCAACAAATGCATTTCGAACATTTCTGCAACCCACAATGCAGCGCAAAACTATTATTTCCAAAATTCACAAGTGATGCAGTGTTTTTGTCCACTACTATATAACATAATCAGTAGGTTGGTTGGTTTCTATTCTCAGTGTAATTTTTTTTCAGCATGCGCCTTCGATAGTGCATTTTAAAATCCTTGAAAACTTTGTCCATTGGCTGCAGTTTAGACGAACTATTCGAAGGGAAGAAAACACGCTTCACACTTGTAAGTTTTAAAATTACCGTGAAGGCGGGCTGGGCAGTTCTCGACAATTCCTGTTTTTTTTCGAAATTTAAAATACACAGCTCAAAAATTGCACTTCTCATCTCTAACGACTTTACTGCTTTGAAACATTGTGGTTTGTTTACTTTTGAATGTTACCAAAAGCTTCAGTTTTTCATTACCAGCCATATTTGCACTAACCAAGACTGTAATCCTCTCCTTACTGTTTTTACCACCTAAACATTTAACACTTTTAAAAGTCAGTGTCTTGTTTGGCAAACATTTTAAAAAACAACAGACCTGTTTCATCAAGGTTGAATATGTCTTTGGGATCGTAGTCCTCCATAATTTTTTTTTCAAAACTGTTTCTTTCCAATGGGTGCGGTTTTCTTCGATTACTGCCCCACTTTCACAAGAAATAACTTTTTCGAGTAAGCCATGTTATTTTTAAATTTGTCCAGCCAACCAGAATTGGCTTGGAATGTTTATGCCCCAGAAAAGATGCGTACTCCATAGCCTTTTCATTTATTAATGACTCACTTCAATTTCACCCCCTTAAAAACGGCTTAATCTACATCTTCATACAGGCATAATTTCACACGCTTCCATCTGGGTCCCGTTTCCTCAAACAGGTTGATAATCGAAACACGGTTTTTCATAATTGCTAGCACACTACTGGCAGGGATACAAAATTAAGCGTTTTAATTTTATAATGACCGGTTCTCCACTATTAAGCACTTACACTCTTTACACTACAATCAAGGATTTCCAGTCAGATGTGTTACTTTCACAGTAGCTAAAACAAAACTGATTTAGGGACAAATTGTACCTATCACGTAAACAGTGATAGATGAAATTTAGAAAAATTGGATGACTCATTTCTGCAACACAGCAGATGAATTTTCGGAATAAAGGAATACACTCTCTCCTAATTCTCTAATAGGTTGCTTACAGTAGAAAAGAGGCCGACTAGAGCATTAAGAATATGACTTAGTCTTTGTCAATGGCTGTGGACACAGCAGTTGACCCGCGCAACTTAGAGGATACAGTAGAGGCCGTTACATAGGTTTTACAGGCACCACTAAATTGTGGAATATTTTAACTTCTGACTCGTACTTTTAAGAATTAATCCCCTTAGCTCTTAAAAGCTAAAGGCTAAATTCTTTATCCGTTTAGCGCTTCATTCGTGCTTTCTACAACATCAACTTTATTGACAAAAGTCCAGAGGTGTGAACAATGCGTACACAGGTCTCCCAAACTCGGTTTGTTATATGAAAATTTTCTTCATTATACGGAAACTCTTTTCAATGTAATGACCAAGAGGAAATCAAACAAATTTGCTAAATATCAAAATTCGCATTACGGAAGATCACTAGATCACCATATACAGTCGAAGTGGTCCTTGAGGCTGTCGCAGACTTTCTATCAGATATGCCAGACTAGCTGTGCATGCTACATCCCAAGTCGCAAAATGCTGTTTGTTTGGTTTTTAGGAGCATTAGCAACTAAGGCAATATTGGTGCGGGGATATGCGGTGGTCATTCCCTGAGCTTTCCACATCCTCCGAATTTGGTGGTCACAAGCTCGAACCCCTGTCTAATCAAGAAGCGTATGCTAGGCACTGCTGCTCCTGCCCATCTGGCTACGGGGCGTCGCAAAATGCTGATGGAATTGATGTTCGGGTGACACTGAAGTCAAGTGTACCCAATTTTGGCGAAGTCCGGACGGTCTCTGACAGCCAAATCCTCTGCTTGCACCTTCACGACGGTGGGACTGTTAGTAATCCCGGGTATGGCCCCCGTGTGTATGCAACCTGTGGGTGACTACACAGGTGTGAACCAACGTAAACAGAGGTCGAAGTGTGGCGCCCACACCACACGGAAGAATGCCGCCCCTCTGTGTTATCAGGCAATACTAGGTGGGAGATGACTCTCATCAACCGGTGCAGTACTACCTAACTCCAACTTTGCTTATTGGAGGCTTGAAGTGGTGGAACCCATGTTTAGTCTTCAAAGCTGAGTTCCAGTTAACCCTTCCCCATCTCTTGCATAATGCAGTACGACTGACGATGGAACAGATGGGAAATGGTTGACTCTCCAATGGAACTTTTATCTCATGGCTATTCCCAACCTCGTATTGTTTGGCATTACATGAATGCAAAATGGGATGACCTGCGAGATTTCTTCTTTTCCTTGGTCGGATTACTGTTTCGAAACTTCTGATGTCAACGTGTGCTCCGATCGTGTCAGTGAAATTATTCGTGTAGGAATGGAATCCTTGATTCCACACTCCACCTTAAAATCTCGTCCTTTATCTGAACCTTGTTCCAATAAATGTTCTAAGGCTGTTCAAGAGAAGAAAGTTGCATATCGTAATTGGCTTGTTTCCAATTATTCGGTTTAATTTTCTGCCTACACTAAAGCTGACAACAATTGTAAAGCAGTTATTAATCAATGCAAATTATATTTTGAACAGGGTAAGAGTAGAAAACTTGTTTCTTGCCCTAATGGCAGCCAAGCATTATGTCTCTTGCCAAACCTATTCGCCGCAACTTTTGCCCATCTCTGTTCCCACCTCTCTCAAAACCAGATGGTTTTATTGTCACTTCAGTGAAGGATAAAGTTGACCTTTTGGCATCCCATTTTTCTTTCAGCTCATATATTAATGATCTTGGTAAAACACCTTCCACCATTCCCAACACACTCCATTCAATGCCACCTGTGGTCTTCCATCAAAAGAATGTCAGAAGGATTTTGACAGAGTTTCATGAAAGCTCCAGGTGCTCATGGTATTTTTCCACTTGTTCCCAAAACCTGTGCTACTTAACTTACTCCTATTCTTTGCAGCCTTTTTTCTCTTTCTTATCCCAAAGGTGGTTTTCCTTCTGCTTGGAAATTTGCTCATATCCAGCCAGTTCCTAAAAAAAAAGGTGACAAATCCCTCCCATCCAATTATCGTCCCATTGTAATTATTTCTACTCTTTCTAAAGTAATGGAGAAATCAATTAACCGCCAACTCTTAAACTACCTAGAAAGCTTCCGCCTGATCAACGATCGCCAGTATGGATTCCGTCAGTGTCGATCCACTGGTGATATTCTGGCTTATGGTACCCACTTAGGGAAAAATTTAATGGAAAAGTTCGGTGAAACACAAGCAGTTGCTCTTGACATCTCAAAGGATTTCGATCGTGTTTGGCTTAAAGGTCTTCTAAACAAGTTTTCATCTTATGGTTTGACAACTGTTTTTTGTAATTGATTGACAGAGTTTCATGAAAGCTCCACGTGCTGATGGTATTCAACCAGCTTTCTCTCTGATCGCTCACTGATGGTGATGGTAGATGGCTCTCTGTTTTCTAACTTCTCTATTAATGCTGATGTCTCCCAAGGTTCAGGTCAGGTTCTAAAGAACATACCTAGAAAGGCCTTAAATCCAAACCTTTACCAAGGTTGTCATTTCTTGCGATGGAAGCCACAGATGAACATCTGTAGGAGATTGCTGATTGCTTGAAAAAGGGAGGTAAGGCTAGAGTTGCTGCCGCAACTAACTAGCAAGACTAATAGGCAGATGGCCAAGTTTTATTATAAAAGAATACACAAAGAACGCCGCCGGAATGATCTTGCAATCTAAAAGATACAAAGATAAAGTTCCAAGACTTGATTTTGGATGACGAATTTGCTTTTCCTTAGAGGGCTATCAATGATGTGCTGGCCCCCTGGGATGTATTCGAAGACGCAGTTCAAGTTGTTTTTGAAAACAAGATTCTGAAAGCCAAATTGAGTTCTCAGGATGGTGGTTGAGTACCCACAAAAAGGACATATGCACAAGTGTTCCAACCTCTTGACCTCTTGAGGAAAGACTAAAACTAAGACAGTTATTATTAAGGCTAAATCAGAACGATTTGCCACAAGTGAAGATTGAGCTTATAGAGACTATTTCGCCAGTAGTCCCAAGCACCAAAGTAATCGCTATAAGACATATGAGATAGACATGTCACCCTCGAAGCCGCATCTGAGTAAGACATTGTTGAAATCACTAAGTGTCCACAAATGGATCAGCTTGGCCTGGAGGTTGATAGGCCTTTCAGATGCCCTAACATTGTGATATTTGACTTGACAAAGCTGTGACTTAAAGATTTGTGGAGAAAACTTAAAGAAATCTCACTGGATGCAGGATTTTCCAGGACCAGATCTGCTCTGGTGTGAAAGTGCTGACAAGAAATAAGGCCAGGGGATCTTCTGGCCTTAACTTTATTTTGAAAGTGTCTGGATCTATTAGGAACATCCTATAGCTCGGACAAATGTTTATAGACTGCAGTTCGCATTGGGCGAGAGATCACTTAATGCCCATCCCATGTTTAGAATTGTATGGCCTTTGGCCATGTTGCAAGATATTGTCATGGCAACGTATTCTGTGGCCACTGTGCTCGTTGCTGCAATACATTTAAGAAATGAAGCCAGATGAAGAATTATCCTTGACAAAGCAAAGTTATGGTCTCCGTGACAAGATAAATTAGTAAAACGAGTAAGTAGTGCTATAATTTATATTTTATAATCCTCTGCAGATACCAGCTATATCTTCTATATCGATACAAAAACA
The DNA here is from genome assembly GCF_048544385.1 of Mastigoproctus giganteus. Taxonomy (NCBI): domain Eukaryota; kingdom Metazoa; phylum Arthropoda; class Arachnida; order Uropygi; family Thelyphonidae; genus Mastigoproctus; species Mastigoproctus giganteus. The sequence continues at coordinate 100,212,360 of NC_143580.1, forward strand.
ATGGCAGCAGAATTTGAACGCTACTATCGATACAATTCCGGCAGAATTCGAAGGCTATTATCGACAGAATGCCGGCAGAATTCGAACGCTACTATCGATACAGGTGGCGCCACTGTTCTCTCTCTCTCTCTCTCTCTCTCTCTCTCTCTCTCTCTGTGGTTGTTTTTGTGTTTCCTCGTGTTAAATTAGTTTGTATTTATAGATATAATATATTCTAACACCCGCCATGGATTTCAACTGGAAGAACTAATCATCTAGGACCCTTAGGTGAATTTTTGAAATATTCTGTGGGGTAGCTTTAAAGAAATCAATGATTGAAATATTTACATATGTAATCGAGCATTTGCTATGGCTGCCATTACATACATTTCCAGGACTATTTACAACTGTGTTAATTAATTACCTACTTGTTGGTGATGAATTTTTTTTTTTTTTTATGTGAACCCCAAACACGAGAGGTATTAAAACCTATAGTACTTTGTACCGTGCTTGGGTTGGAGGTTGAGAAGACGAAAGAAGATATTTGTTGACATTGGACTAGAACTTCTGTAGATTGAACTCCTGTATTCCCATTCAGGAAATACGTATGAAGTAAGGTTGTTCCAGAAAACAGCAGTTGAATGAATAAATGAGGAAGATGAAAAGTTGGTTCTGTGGATTTGAAGTTGGACAGTAAATGGATGTTGACTGGTGGCGGCACGTGTTCGGACAGTTTTGAAAGCGAGAGCGGGAATTATAGAAGCCAATTCAGAAGAACAGTGCCCATGGAAGTATCTGTAGAAGAGGCATGCAGCAGAAACAGCACGTCTATGAGAAAGCGAGTGGACAGACTCTGCTAGAGATGAATCATTAATTAACCTAACTGCCCTCTTCTGAATGGAATCAAGAAGCCTGAGAGAGGTTTTCGGGACCCACCCCAGATGTGGGATCAATATTCCATGGAAGGGTGGATTTGCGATTTATACAGAGTGAGCAGCTGTTTGGAAGAAAAGTAACGCCGAGAGCGAAAGAGAAAACCAAGTTTTTCTGATGCAGAGGAAGAAATATTTGTAATGTGCTTATGCCAAGAGAGATTAGAAGACAGGGTAATCCCCAAAAGAGATATATCATTTTGCCTAGAAATCGGAGTGACACTAAAGATAAGCATAGGAATAGAAGAATCCTTTTTGCGAGATAAAAGACAAGACCGAGTTTTAGAAGCGTTGAAATCAACTAAGTTGTCTTTGCCCTACTGGAGAATTACCTGAAGATCGGCATTTAAAGAATTGGTAGCAGATTTTCGAGAAGTTGAAGCTGATTGAGCAGGACACGGTTTCTCAAAATGGAAAGTGGAATGCAATGTGCTATCATCGGCAAAACTATGGATAGGATTTCCAGTCAATGGAAGAAGGTCATTAATACACAAGAGGAAAAGAGTGGGGGAAAGAACTGAACCTTGGGGGACACCGGCATTAGTGGAGAAGTTAGAAGACAGGGAGCCATCTACCATCACCTTCAGTGAGCGATCGCGAGAAAACTGGATAAGCAATTACTAAAAACAGTTGGCAAACCATAAGATGTTTAGAAGACCATTATGCCAAACACGATCAAAAGCCTTTGAGATGTCAAGAGCAACTACTTGCGTTTCACCGAACCTTTCCATTGAATTAGTCCAGAAATGGGTAACATAAGCCATATCACCAGTGGATCGACACTGACGGAATCCATACTGGCGATCGTTCATCAGACGGAAGGTTTCTAGGTAGTTTAAGAGTTGGCGGTTAATTGATTTCTCCATTACTTTAGAAAGAATAGAAGTAATTGCAAAGGGACGATAATTGGATGGGAGGGATTTGTCACCCTTTTTAGGAACTGGCTGTATATGAGCAAATTTCCAAGCAGAAGGAAAACCACCTTTGGATTAAGAAAGTGAAAAAAGGCGGCAAAGAATAGGAGTAAGTTCAGGAGTACAGGTTTTGAGAAGAAGTGGAGAAATACCATTAGGACCTCGAGCTTTCTTAGCATCAAGATTCATCAAATCCTTCTGATATCCTTTTGACGGAAGACCACAGGAGGCATTGAATGGAGCTTGTTGGATATGGTGGGAGGTGCTTTATCAATATCATTAATACATGAGCCTCAAAGAAAAATGGGATGCTAGGAAGTCAGCTTTATCCTTGGCTGAAGTGACAACAGAACCATCTGATTTTGAGAGAGGTGGGAGCAGAGATGGGCAAAAGTTTCGGCCAATAACTTTGGCAAGAGACGAGAATGCGCGGCTACCATTAGGGCAAGAAGCAAGTTTTCTACTGCTCAAACTCTAGTTTGGACTGATTAATAACTGTTTTACAAATGTTGCAAGCTTTGGTGTAGGCCGAAAATGAAACTGAAGAATTAGAAACAAACCAATTACGATATGCAACATTCTTCTCTTGAACAGCCTTAGCACATTTATTGGAAAACCAATGTTTAGATAAAGGACGAGATTTTAAAGTGGAGTGGGGGATAAAGGATTCCATTCCTGCAAGAATAATTTCACTGACACGATCTGAACAAACGTTGACATCAGAAGTTTTGAAACAGTAATCCGACCAAGGAAAAGAAGTCTCGCAGGTCATCCCATTTTGCATTCTTGTAATGCCAAACAACAGGGGGTTGGGAATGGCTATGAGATAAAGATTCCATTGGAGAAGAGACAATCACAAGTTGTGATCTGAAGTGCCTAAAGGACCTCTCACTTCGACCGTGTACTTAGAAGGGTTGTTTGTGAGTAAACGATCAAGCGTATTGGCCTTATGATTAGGATTGTCCGATATTCTTGTAGGTAAATGAACAATTTGTGCTAGGTCATAAGTAATTGCAAAAGCCTCAGCATCTAGACCTGCTGGGTCGGTGTGACTAGAAAACGGAAGCCAGCTGGACTTGTGAACTTGAAAATCACCATGGAAAATTACCTCACTGTTAGGAAAGTTGGACTGGAGAAAGCCAAGTTGCAAAGAGAGGAAGTCAAAGAGCTCCAAGTGATTAGTGGAGTTGGGAGAACGGTAGAGACAAAGATGAATTTGACACAATGAGGTAGAGAGATTTTAAGCCAGAGAAGATCAAAGAGAGGAGATTCAAAATTGCCAAGTCTCTGACAGGGAATATCAGGATGGACATATGCACAAGTACCACCTTTGAGGCGAAAGGAATCATACAGCGAATAATTTGGGCATCTGAGATGAGCAGTAGTTGAATCAACCGATAACTGAGATTCTGTCAGAAAACGTACATGGGTTTTGGCAGACTGAAAGTGGAAATGGACATCGTTGAGATTAGAATTCAGACCACGTATATTTGTGAAATGAATTAGGAAGTGCTTGGGAGGTTTAGATCTTTTTGCAGATAAGCTTGCTCTATTAGTTTGACAATTCATGGTGTATGCAATAGTAAGAAAAAGTGGGTGGGACATGCTGTATGAAGTAATGAATTTTTTGGATATGGTGTACACATAGTAAGAATATACCCAGATCCTTGACATAACGTGGCCTCGACAATGCTCCCCACATACACACTACTCGGACTCCCTCCAGTCACGATCTGGCAGAGTAGAGGTAGCAAGATTATACACTAGCTGATCCGGAAGCCTCCTAGAGAGTTACCAATAGGTTCGGTCCGGTGTACTAACTGGCTGCCGGCCTGCGAACACCGTTTTAGAGCTGTACCCTCGAAATGTTAGGAATATTGGATCTCTCCACGATGTTTATCATAACCTCAAAAGTCATCAATCATAATGCATAATGGAAGAGATAGGGAAGGGTTTACCGGTACAGAACTCTAGAGACTAAACATGGATTCCACCACTTCAAGCCTCCAATAAGCAAAGTGATGGTATTTCACAGGTTGATGAGAGTCATCTACCACCTAGTACTGCCTGGTATCATAGAGGGGCAGAGTTTCTCCATGTGGTGTGGGCGCCACACCTCGACCCCTGCTTACATTGGTTCACACCTGGGTGGTCATCCACCATGTACTTGTGCATGTAGGTTATACCCAGGATTACTAACAGTCCCACCATCGTGAAGGTGCAAGCAGAGGATTTGGCTGTCACAGATCGTCCAGACTTCGCCGAAATTTGGTTCACTTAACTTGAGCGCCACCCGAATATCAGTTCCATCAGCGTTTTAGACTCCCAGGTGGTAAGTACAGCTTGCCTGGCATATCTGAGAGAATGTCTGTGACAACCTCAAGGACCATACTAGAATGATATCTTATAATGATATTTTACATACTAGAATGATATTTTATAATGCCTATGTTATCTGCCACAGTGTGTCATTTGATTTATTGCAATGGTTATAATTTGTTAACTGCTCTTGTACACGTCGCGATTACAAGTGACTGCCGCTACTTGTAAACAAAGGCTCCCCCATTGTTGTTTCTATCGCCGCGATTACCGGAGAAGTGTCTTTCATCTGAAATACTGGCCTAAATAATAACAAATACTGACTTAGGTGAGGGATCACAAGAGCTAACATTTACTGATGTCCATAAATGTTTTAAGACTCATGCCCTATCATATTGCTATGTCTTTGTTTACTTTTCAAGCCATCCCTCCACGCCACATGGCCGATATTGTGTACAAAGTTTAGTGCAATCACAATTTGTGTACAATTTTCTATCTCTCCGTTCTCCGTTCTCTAATTCTCTATCTCTCCTGATAGTGAGATAGAAAAAGTGGCAGTAGGATATTACTGGAAAGAGGGAGAATCCCTCAGCCAAACCGAATTTTCCAAACATACTACTTTTACACATGGCGAACTCCAAAAAAGTGTGACAACAACCCCACTGCTATGGAAAGAAATGAACTTATCTCAGTGGTAAAAGAAACTAATAATGAAGGAAATGCAGGGAAAACTACCAACAATCCTGCACGAAAGGAGTGTGAGCCTCTGGGTGCAATCTCACCAGAAGAACCCTCCATAACGCAGGTGGACCTACGTGCCAAACTTGAGAAATCACAGCAGCCTTCAATCCAACTAGTGGACATTTTATGTAAAGAGTTCCCCGCAAGGACACAAGAACAGAAAGGCACCAGAATAAAAGATGCGGAGGATCCAGAAGAAGTTCAGACAGCTGATGAGACTTCTCTTTATACCTCCACAATAGACCTCGTCATTGCTCTTAGGGGCAGTCTCCTAGACACTAAGAAGCAATGTTCTCAAATCACAGAGAAAATGATATCAGACATAACAGAAATATGGAGCCACCTGGAAAGGCTTCTTCTAGAAACAGCGATAGAGAAGGAGAAGCTAAAGACGACCCTCCAAGAGAAAAAAGTACAACTAAGAGCTTTACAGAACAATACCAGGAAGCAAAAGCAGAAGAGGAAGGGAAAGCGACTCAATCAGTCAAACCAGACAACTCTCCCGACAGCACTACTGACACCCCATGCCCATAACATGGAGGCCCATGCTCACTGCTTGATATCAACGATTATCCGCATTAACCCAGACATACAAGAAATGGATAAGACTGCTCAAAATTCATTTCATGGATGTACTGGATGCCCGAACAGGCAGAGAAATCCACCTATAACAGAAAAAAAAAATGACGAGCTGGAAGATACCAGACTCAGCCCTGCATCCAAAACAACAATAGTTGTAAGATCATATAGCGAATCAAAAAAGACACAAGACCACTCACTCGTTAACTCCCTGAGTTAACGGATGCAAACAAACAAACAGAGTCAACACATACCTTAGATCCCACCGTGCTTGAGGGCACTGCCCTAGAGCAGTTGTTGACCCTCAGAACACAGCTCAAGGATTTAATGAAGGAATGCTGTAACAGCATCACCACCGTCCTCGGTGGAGACATTGTGATCCTTTGGAGTAAATTAGAAATAGTCCTACTAAATACTCACCTAGAGTCCGAAAAGAATGCCGCTAAGCTTGAAGCATTCCTTGAAGGTAGGGGCCACCAAATGCCACAGCACGCCCCTACCTATGCAGACGTGCTGAGGACCGATAAACAGCCCACTGCGACAACCAGACAAATCCCAAAGAAGAAACCACCAACTAAGCAACAACACGTAGTAGTACTTCGCCCGCTTGACACAAGTGTTCACCAGTCTAGTGAAGGGGTTAAAAACAAAGTTATGACCAATTTGCGAGACGAATTTAAAACAACCAGAATTAGGGCAATACGTAAGACAAGAAATATAGGTGTTGTTATTGAGACGGAGTCCAAGGAGGAGGCTGAGAGAATCAAACAAAATCCAAAGATCCCCACACTCGGCCTAGCAGCTGAATCCCTAAAACCAGAGGACCCTCCATAATAGTCCTCGACCTCGACAGGGATATATTACTGCAGAACAACTCACTCAGGAGATATATCAACGCAACCTCCTAAAATACCTACCCAACCAAAATAATCAGAAACTCATAACACCAAAATTCTCAACTAAGTCCAAAACTGGAAATTCCTACAACTGGGTTGTTGAACTGGCACCAAGCACATGGCAGTTACTTAATATGCAGTTAAGAATTTACATCAACTGGGGCAGCCACCGCTTTCGCGAGCACGTGGCTGTACCCAACTGCTTTAAATGTTGCAGATTTGGTCACACATTAGGGCAATACGTAAGACAAGAAATATAGGTGTTGTTATTGAGACGGAGTCCAAGGAGGATGCTGAGAGAAGCAAACAAAATCCAATGATCCCCACACTCGGCCTAGCAGCCTGACCCCACGTGGAGATAGCCTGAGGCTATCTCCACGTGTGGCCACTGCTCAGAGAAAGGGCACAATTACAGGTCACTTAACAAGTACAGGTCACTGTTGAAAAAAAGCCGTGAAATAGGGTTGAATTTGAAAGTGTCTGCAATTCTGCCCAGAGTGAGATAGGAGGGAGTATATGATGAGAGCCTTGTCGATCAATTCGACCCTGGAAAGATTGTGCAAGGCTCAAGGGGTAGAATTTTTTTCAGCCTGGACTGTACTTGTTAACAGGAGAGATTGCTTCTACAGGGATGGGATACACTTAAATAGAAAGGGTGCAAGAATATTTGCTGATGCTATCGAGGCAGTGTTAGGTGGGTCGGAAAAGTGCTAGCTTGGGGGGAGACAAAGACGAATAGATTAACAGTAGCCACTGGCAGAGGTGAAAGAGATTCTTGCACTGCTTCTATTGGAATGAGCAGAAGCCTGAAACACAAGATGCAGGATATTTCAGAGATTGCCGGGAATCATTGCGGTACAAGTAAACACATGGGTTGTGTTAGGGTAGCTAAGAATAGAAATAGGTGCATGTATACTTGCGTGTACACCAATGCTAGGAGTTTAGTAAATAAATTTGATGAATTTCAGGTATTGCTCAAAACATCAAAGACAGATATTGTTGGGATATCAGAGACGTGGTGTCACACAGATATAAGGAATGCAGAACTGGAATTTGGGGAGTACAACGTCTACAGAAAAGATAGACTGGATAGGAAGGGAGGAGGGGTTATGCTATTAGTTAAGAAATACATAAAATCCAAGGAAGTGAAGCAGGTGGACATCGCTGGACAGTGCAGTGTCGAGTCAGTTTGGTGTGACATAAGCATTGGGAGATCAAAATTTAGAGTAGGAGTGTGCTATAGGCCTAATGACTCTGATGAGTATAATAAGAAACTGTACAGGGAAATAGTGGGCCAATAATTCAGAGAGTCTTATAATGGGAGATTTTAATTTCCCAGATATTGACTGGAATTTGGGGGCTGGTCACTCACACACTAGCAAGGCTTTTGTGGATTTATTGGATGATTGTTTTCTACATCAGCATGTTCGGGAGGCAACTAGAGGGAGGAACACTCTTGATTTGATTATCAGCAGTGATTCCTCATGCATTAAGAATCTGCAGATAAATGAACCACTAAGTGGCAGTGATCACAGTGTGCTGAAGTGGGATTTACTCAAAGAGGTAACTACCATTAGGGGTAAAGGGAAGGGCTATTGCTTTCGTAAAGGCGACTATGATGGACTGAGACAGTATTTAAATTCTATACAGTGGGACCAACTGATGATGTTACCAACAGCAAATGCAAAATGGGAATCAAGTTACAAAGGAGGTTAGGCAGGCGAAGGCAGATTACGAGAAATCCTTGGCAAGGGATGCAAAGAAAAACAGCAAAGAGGTCTTTACTTATGTAAACTCTAGAAGGAAGGGGATGAATCAGATTGGTCCACTTGATATCGATGGGTCAACTGTTGATGATCCTGCTCAGGTAGGAAACTAAATGAACATTTTGCATCGACATTCACACAGGAGGAGTTATTCAGCGAGGGGAATGCCAGAGGTGTGTTCAACTCTGGCAGTAAGCTAGAGAATCTTGTAATAACTGAGAGTAAAGTGGAGGAGAAATTGTTGAAGATAAACACAAGAGAGGCACCCGGGGTGGATGGGATCTATTCAGTTATATTAAAGGAGGCAGCAAAGGAAGTAAGCAAAACCTTAGCCATAATTATGAGAGCTACCGTGGACTCAGGGGAGGTACCCAGAGACTGGAGATGTGGAAATGTCATCCCAATTCACAAAGGAGGATCAAAGGCTGACACAAGTAATTATAGACCTGTGAGTTTAATTTCTGTTCCAGGAAAATTAATGGAGGCACTAGTTAAAGAAGCACTGCAGGATCATTTAGACAAGACTTCAGCTATAGCTCGGACACAGCATGGGTTTGTTAAGGGGGAGTCATGCCTGACCAACTTGATTGGATACTGTGATGCAGTCACAAAGGAACTGGATACAGGGAATAACTTTGATCTTATATACTTGGATCTTAGAAAAGCTTTTGGTACTGTTGCACATGGAAGACTGCTGCACAAATTGGAGCAGTGTGGCATTGGAGGAAAATTTCTGCTATGGATAAAGGGTAGTTGAGGGGGAGAAGACAGAGAGTGGTAATCAATGGACACTGCTCATCGTGGACTAATGTTATTAGTGAAGTCCCTCAGGGCTCAGTGTTGGGTCCATTATTGTTTTCTGTATTCATAAATGATATTGATGAGGGTATATCAAGCTTAATGTCGAAGTTTGCAGACGATACAAAGGTAGGCACGGTTGTCAAGGACACTACTGACACTATGCTGCTGCAACAGGATCTGGAAAGGTTGAGAAGTTGGGCACATTGACAAATGTAAAGTACTACACATGGGAAACAGTAACCCTAGAGCAACGTATTAACTCTGTGGTACTACACTGACAGTGGTAGAGAATGAAAGGGACCTGGGGGTGGTTGCGCAGGCAGATATGAAGTTTTCTGAGTAGTGCAGACGGGCTGCAAGAGTAGCTCATGGTGTATTGTCAATGATATATAGGAATTTTTCTAGCAGGGATAAGGAGGTGATTATTCCCTTGTATAAGGCAATGGTCAGGCCACACCTAGATTACTGTACACAGGTATGGAGGCCTCATTTCAGCGAGGATGTAGAGCTGCTGGAACGGGTACAGAGAAGGGCAACAAGATTAGTGAATGGAACAAAGGGGTGCTCTTACGAAGAAAGGCTTCAGTTTTGCAAATTACAGTGTCTGGAGACTAGGCACCAGCGAGGTGATCTGATAGAGGTGTATAAGGCCTTGAATGGTTTGAGCATGCTCAATGCTGATGGGATTCTTCTTCTCGCTCAGAATAATCACCTGAGAGGGCATAAATTCAAATTGAGGAAAGACAGATGACAGATGTAGGATAGACGTGCGGAAATTTGCCTTTAGCCAGCGGGTGGTTGGTTGGTGGAACAGACTTCCATCCCTTGTCGTGGAAGTTGATAGCCTTAATAAGTTTAAGACTCACCTGGACAGGTATTTTGAACGAACAGAGGGGTGAAGTGGAAGTGTTTTTTTTATTTTTTTTTATTTTTTGGCTGATGCTGGATAAGCTTGCTTTCTTGCATCAAATGCCTCTACCAATGCTAATGCTAATGCTAATGCTAATTATAACACCCGCCCAAACAAAGCTCAGCAGCCCGTCTGTGTGAACTGCAAAAGCTTGAAGATGAACAGTGCCCATTCAGTACGGGAAAACAAGTGCCCAGTTTATCAAAACTTCAGGAGTTACTACCAAACTATGGCTCCACACTCTAAAGGATTCAATGCAACTGTGATCAATATCTTCCAAGTCAACGCACAGCGGGCACGAATTATGCCTGCCAAGTTAGGCTAAAAGTGGATGAAGAAAACTCGGATCTCATTATACTTAAGGAACCATATACCCACATGCGCCGGGTCAGAGGGTATCCATTAAGATATAAAATTATTCAATTGGACGATTGGACCCCGTAGGCTACCATTGCAGTCCGAAATCAAAACCTCATGGCAACCAAGATAACCCAACTCTGTACAGCCTGGGCAGTGTGTACCCACATTATCAGTCCAATTGTCAACTTCTATGCGATCTCCATGTACTGTTGGCTGGGGGAGGATGTTTATCCAGCCATCAGATACCTAGAATCTGTCCTGCAAATACTCCCGAATGAGAAGATCGTCTTGGGGGCCGATGTCAACTGTCACTCCCCAGCTTGGCACAGCTCCACACCAGAGAGACGAGGAACAAGAAATGGTCAGCGGCTGGAAGAGTTCCATTCCAACTCTCCCTTTGCAATACTCAATCGTTCAAATAACCTCCCAACATTCTGTAACACCCTGTGGGAGGCAACGATTGACATTTCGCTCTCGACCAGATCCTTCTTTGGCAACATTACAGATGGGATGGTCCAAGATTCGTAGACCACATCGGACCACCGAGTCATCACATACCAACTGAACAGAAACCTTGCCCGGCAGTGCCCACCCAAACAGATAATACATAGATATGCAATCCAGAAAGAGAACTAGGAGCTTTTTAGGGCTCTGCTGACAGTGGATGCAGCAACATTTAGACAGGATTACTGCTCTCAAAGGGACCCAGATGAGCTCCAGCAGGAAGTCACAAAGATTATCACAAATGCGGCTGACAAAACAATAAGGAAAAATAGTCCAATGCCTGGCGCAGTCCCTTGGTGGTGTAAGGACTTGGCCCATCTATGGTGAGAAACAATTTCAAAACGTAAGGCTTTAGAACGAGCGCAGCGGTCCTGGCCTGCGCATGAGGTCGAAGCCCTAAGAAACCTATACAGAGAGGCCCGCAAAAAATACACAGCAAAGATAAGAGAATGCAAAAAACACTCCTGGGAAACACTAGTGTCCACTACTGGTAATAACAACCTTTGGTGGTTGGTGTACAAAGTCACTACCAATAAACTCCCAGGGGGGGGGGAGAGTGGTCACCACCACCAGGACTCCACAATGTACCATGACTACTTTGTGGGAGCAGACTGTCTGCAACATTCTAGACGTCACCTTCCAGCAGCCTGCGGCACCAGTCACAGAGGAGCAATTGCAACTCTGCCTTGATAACGGCAACTACGAAATCCAGAACCTGGAACCTACTTTTAACTTGGAAGAACTACACGCTGCAGCAGCACTCATTAAAAACAAAAAATGCCCAGGGACAGATCTTCTGGAGCCGGAAATAATAAAAAAAAAACCATTGAATTCTGTCCCGAGATGATTCTTGATCTCTTCAACCACTGCCTACTAGCTGGAAGTTTTCCCAGTGGCTGGAAAGTAGTAAACTTAAAACTAATTCTAAAGAATCCCAACAAGCCTCCTGACCTAACACAATCCTACAGGCCAATCGCTTTACTTCCTGTTATAAGTAATCCTTTGAAAGACTCCTATACCAAAGAAACCTCTAGTACTATGAAAATGCTAACCTTGCAGTATAAAACAATTTGGATTCAAACCTGGACTTTCTACTGTGGACGCCCATCACAACCTGCTCACCTCGGCTGCCAACTGTGACAAAACGTATTTTTTGCTGATTTCTATCGACTTCGCCGGGGAGTTCGACACCCTCTGGTGGCCGCGCATCCTTGGCAGATTGTGCAGAGCCACCATACCAAGGAACCTATACGAAACTATCAAAACATACCTCTCAAACAGGAAAGTAGTGGTTAAGGAACCATACCAGAGTGTTTCTAGAAGAGTTCTCCGGGGCTGTCCACAGGGCTCATGTAGGGTACCCTGCTCTGCAACATTGTCATGGATGGTTTACTCAACAAGGACCTGGGGGAGGTAAAAGCACAATCTTATGCCAATGATCTCATCATAACTGTGGCTACTGTCAGCAGAGCCCGCCTCGAGGTCCTGGCAAACCAAGCCCTCCATACTCTCCAAGAATAGGCCTCAGACAACAATCTCCATCTGTCCCCAACTAAAACCAATTCTCTCCTTCTCAAAGGCAAGCTGGATATCAGAAGACCCCCGCTGATCAGAATCAATGGAACAACTATTCTCAACAGAATTAAAGTACCTGGGAATTATCCTCGACACAACATGCTCATTCCAACCTCATCTGATATACCTCAGGAATAAGGTAAGAAATTATGTAGCCCTGGTTCCCAGCGTCTCACGTCGTGACTGGTGACTAAACCAGAAGACCTTATCTTTATTCTTCAAAACTGCTTTCACACCGATAATAACATATGCTTCTGGGATCTGGTATACCAAAGCTCCCACTGCCACCAACAGAAGGACGCTGGATGTAATCCAACGCTCCAAAGGCACGGGAGTTGACTGCTCGTCAACTCCCGTGCCTGCCACACAGTGAAAACTCACGCTCTCCAGGTCCTGGCTGGCACCTTACCTCTCGACCTCGAGGTCATTAGACCTGGTTTACTGTACCACTTTTCAAAGAGAAACCGACAAACTTTGCTGAACTTTACAATTAATCCAACAAATGGCAACACAGCTGAAAAATATCACCTCCGTGACCACCTGCAGCAGGAATGGCAGACAGGGTGTGTAAGGTGTAAGGGAGGACGTGAGTGCTCACTGTGCGGCAGGCACGGACCTGCAGCAGAAATGGCAGACAAGGTGGACAAACCTGACCAAGGGAGAGATAACCAGAAAATTCCTACCAGATGTCAATAGAACCTTCCCCAGCAGGAATGGCAGACAAGGTGTAAGGTGTAAGGTTTATTTAGTGTCAGACGGCACCAGGGGTTTCCCCCATCTCCGCGTAGTTTTCGTTGTGGATGTACCAGTTCACTGGGAAGGCCAGAGATTTAAAAGTATATGGATATTGTATATGTGTATTGCCGTGTACCGTTGTTCATCTGGTCGTTTAGCCGCTGGACCCCTACTGAGGCCCAATGTTGCCCCACCTTCGCCCCGTGGAGACAGACCGGGAACCCAGTAGACTTAAGTTACTTTGGCAGTTCCTGCCACCTAATTTCCTGAGATTTCAGTGACTAAGACCTAAAAAAAATTAAATAAAGAAAGAAATAAAATAAAAATAAAAAGATAAATAAATAAAATAATAATAAAAATAAAATAATAATAAAAAAAGATAAATAAATAAAATAAAATAAAAAAAATTATTGTATTTATATTTCATGCATATACAGGGTGTTTCAGTTAAACGTTTCAGAACTTCTAAAAGGGGTAGGGTACATCCTGACAACTCGAAATCATATAGCAATGTGGGGTCGGAAATGCTTTCCTGAAGCGGTGTTGTACACAGAAGCACCATAGAGAAAAGAGACCGTAAGTGAGAAATCGTTTTAATAATACATGAAAATAAGCAAAAGGTACATGGATTAAAGTAAGTGTTCGAAGTTTCTTCCACGGGCTACAATGCACGCCTCACATCTCCGACGCATGGACATCCGAACATTCTGGAATACTCCAGGCAGCGTGTCCAGACACAGCAACCGGAGGATTATGCACCTCGTATTGTTTTCGCAGAGTGGTACCTTGGAAAATGTGCTACAAATCCCCTTTTTCCTGCTGAAGTGTTGTTTTCCGATGAGGCATCCTTCACAAGGGAAGAAATTTTCAACACGCATAACGAACATATCTGTTCGTTATGCGTGGTCGAGAACCCGCATGCAATATGACGTCGTGCAGATCAGATTCGATTTTCGGTCAATGTATGGGCCGGTATTATGGGAGATCACCTCATCGGACCTTACCTGTTACCGTGTCGTCTAACCGGACCTATCTACTTGATCTTTCTGCAGCAAGTATTGCCACAACTTTTGAGAGATGAACAGATTTCTGCATCGACGCAACAGACAAATGTGGTTCCAACATGATGGAGCCGCTTCCCATTATAGCGGAGATGTTCATAACTACCTGGTTGTCACATTTGGTCAACAGTGGATCGGACGTGGTGGTCCCGTGCGTTGGCCTGCTCGTTCACTCGACCTATCATGTCTTGATTTTTATTTCTGGGGTCATATGAAATCGCTAGTTTATGACACCCCTGTTGACAATGCTGAGGAGCTGGTTGCAAGAATCGCAGTAGCTGCCGAAGAAATTCGCCTGGAGTATTCCAGAATGTTCGGATGTCCATGCATCAGAGATGTGAGGCGTGCATTGTAGCCCGTGGAAGAAACTTCGAACACTTACTTTAATCCATGTACCTTTTGCTTCTTTTCATGTATTTTTAAAACGATTTCTCACTTACGGTCTCTTTTCTTTTTATGGTGCTTCTGTGTACAACACCGCTTCAGGAAAGCATTTCCGACCCCACATTGCTATATGATTTCGAGTTATGAGGATGTACCCTACCCCTCTTAGAAGTTCTGAAACGTTTAACTGAAACACCCTGTATGTGTGTATACAAGCACATATCACACATGCACACATGTACACACAAAGTGCATACACATACCAACGTCAATCGTGGGGTTGACGTCGCTTGAGTTGGGCCGGAACGTGGGCGAAGATATTTTGGGTGTGTTTAAATTTAGGTGTGTGGGGCTTCGCTAGCGTGAAGATAGAGAGGGGGGAGCTGAAGACTGAGGGAGAGAAAGACAGAAGTATGGGGCCAATAGGGAAGACAGCCCCAAGTTTTAGTGTGGCATGCCCATGCCCCACCAGAGCAGAAATGAGGGTGGGGACGAGAGAATCGTTTATCCGGGGGAGTAGGGTTTAAAGGTAAAGGGGGCTAGGGTGCCCTCTTCAGGCTACAGTAAGGCTTTGGGAACTGGGCTGCAGTTTGTCTCTATTCTTATCCACTTGATTCAGGTTGGGACACTCATGGGGCAATCCCTGTCCTTTTTTTCCGTTGATTCTGTTTTCTTCTTCTTTTTCCCTTCTTCTTTTCTTTATTCCTTTCTTTTCCGCTGCAGTTTGTTGTCTCTATTCTTATCCACTTGATTCAGGTTGGGACACTCATGGGGCGATCCCTGTCCTTTTTTTCCGTTGATTCTCTTTTCTTCTTCTTTTTCCCTTCTTCTTTTCTTTATTCCTTTCTTTTCCGTTCATTTTCTTTTCTTCCACAGTTTTCTTTTCCAGGAGTTGTCTCTGTCTTAGGCGATTTGTTTATGTTACTGTACTATCAGTCTCGATGTATGGCAATTAACACCTTTCTCCTTGTGAAGAGGTCCTGTGCATACTGGGAGAGCGCTCGGTACTCCTCTTCCGTGTCAATGAAGTGATCTTCAAGTCCTTTGGGGAGGTAAGTGTAAAGTGTATTGATGTCTAACGGCACCAGGGGTTTCCCCCATCTCCGCATTGCTTTCATTGTAGGTGTACCAGTTCACTGGGAAGGCCACAGCTTTAAAAGTGTGTGGATTTTGTATACGTGTAATGTTGTGTATCGTTGTTCATCTGGCCGATTAGCCGCTGGACCCCTACTGAGGCCCAACGTTACCCACACTTGGCCTCGTGGTGGCAGACCAGGTACACAGAATGAAATTTTACTCTGGCAGGCCCTGCCATCTAGTTTCCTGAGATTTCAGTGACTAGGACCTAAGAAAAATAATAAAATAAAAAATAATAATAAATAAATAAATAAATAAATAAAATAATAAAATAAAAAATAATAATAAATAAATAAATAAATAAAATAATAATAAAAATAAATAAATAAATAAAATAATAATAATAATAATAATAATAATAATAAATAAATAAATAAATAAAAACACTCGGTAGGGGTGGGCCCGGGAATTAGAAAAGCCAATTGAGGTGTATGCGGTTTAATTTGGACGAAGTTAAATTATTGCAGTTTGTGTTGGGTTATACGCTGGCATATTATGCAGAGTAGGGGGGGGAGACTGAAGGCTGTGGGCAAAAGACAGAAGTATGGGGACGATAGAGAAGGCGACCCCAGGATTTTCAGTGAGGCAGGCCCAAGGCCCACCTGGAGAAGAATCAGGGTTGGCAGGCGTGGCGGGGAGACAAGACTGTCTCCTCCTCCCCGCCAGGGGAAGGGGAGTAAAGGTACCAGGAAAGGGAGGCCGGTACAGATCACCATCAGGCATTGACAGTTGTGAGCACATGGGGGTCCAAGCGATCTGAACCGGATCTTCTTTGGTGATCTTTTCAATGTAGGAGTCAAATCCCAGTCGCAGGTTCATACATGAGCAGTCTTGTCCTATGGTTGGTCATGTAACCTGTTCAGGTTGCCTATTGTGCATGTTATGAGGATGCAGCATTGGGTCCTGGTAATATCATTTTCTTAGTTCGTGCATTGGTCATTTGGTTTAGTCATCCAGTTAGTGGTCCAGTGCAAATAATTTGTAGCCAGTTCATATCAAGTCCTGTGTCACTTTGTCTCTGGTTCAGACGTAGGTCTTCCTGGTTGTCAGTTCCCTTGTGAACAAGGCTAAATGATGGTCATATTCGTGGTTATTGGTTATTTGGTACAGTTTTCTTGTGTATTCCGGCTTTCTCTAGTCCTGGTTTTGGGATTCATCATTAGCTTCTGTGTGCTGTGCATGGTGGTTTGCTTTAAGTGCTCGCCTTCGAGCAAAGAATTTCTGTGCAAAAATGGTAAGGGCTTTTGTATTCTTGTTCCGAGTCGAGAAGATGCTGTTCCATGTTCTGCGGCAAGTAGGTGATAGCAGTGGTGAGCCTGCATCGCAGGTCCTCATAGTGGTCGCAGTTATACATGAGATGTTGCCATATCTCCTCGTGGCCACAAAGGCAACGGGGATCCTCAGTGATTCGGAAGCTAGATAGTTTTGCATTAAATGGCCCGTGCCCTGTGAGCAGAAAGGTGACGTGGAGCCCTAGTTGGAACCAACTCGGGAGTTTTGGAAAGATTCTGTTTACTCTAGGGATGAACATCTTGGTGATTTCCCCTTTAGTGGATTCTGTCCACCGATACTGCCATTCCTCTTGGAGGTGGTCGAGCAGTCTGGTTTTTTCAAACTTCCTGTTGGCGAGATCCAACGTGAAGTTCAGGTTAGTACACGATATTTCTTTTGTCATAAGTCAGAGCGCATCTGATGATTTCCAAGTCCAGCGGGAGGACTCCGGCCAGAACCTGGAGTGCGTGCGTGCTGACTGTGGAGACACCTAGAGTGATTGTCAGAATTCTTGACTGCTGGATGCTGTCAAAGGTTCTTCTATTTACCACTGTGGTTACCTTTTTGTACCAAACTGGTGAAGCATATGTGATGACCGGGATGAAGGTAGATTTGTAGTAGAGGGACAGGGTCCGCTTGTTTATCCCCCAGTCCCTCCTGGTCACTCTTGCGACCCTTTGGGGAGGTAGAGTAGAGTGTGTTTAGTGTCAAACGGCACCAGGGGTTTCCCCCATCTCCGTGGGTTATACATTGTGGTTGTGAAACAGAACACTGTCAATGCCAGAGGTTTAAAAGTGTATGGATTTTGTACATGTGTAGTGTCGTGTACCGTTGTTCCTCTGGTCATTTAGCCGCTGGGCCCCTAATGGGACCCAACGTTGTCCACACTCTGCCTCGTGGAGGCAGACCAGGTACACCAGTATTATAGTTATTTACTCTGGCAGGTCCTGCCACCTAATTTCCTGAGATTTCAGTGCCAATGACCTTAAAAAAAATAATAAATAAAATAAATAAATAAAAAAAATAAAAATAAAATAAATAAATATTAAAAAATAATAATAATAAATAAATAATAAAAAAAAATAATAATAATAAAAAAAAACACGTTATAGTTATGGGTCAGCCAAAAAGAAGTACTATTTATGCAAATAAATGTTGTTAAGTTTTTGGGTGTAGGGCTCAAGCAATTTAACAATGGTTCAGACACTAGTAATTATAATTAAAAGAGAGAGAGAGAGAGAGAGAGAGGGGTGGGGAGACCTTTGGGGAGGTAATGGATTTTCGTGATGAGGGTGCAACTGAGGTCTTCGTATTGTGGGCAGTCGTAAAGCAGGTGGTCCCAGCTTTCGACCTCCCCGCACGTCCAATTTGGGTCATCGGCGAGGCCCAAACCGAACAGTTTCTGGTTGAAGGGTCCATGTCCTGTTAGTAACGAGGTCAGGTGCAAGTCCGGGAAGAACCAGCCCGGTTGCCTTGGGTATATTTTGTTCAGTTCTGGAAAGAATTTACGAGTGATCTCGCCCTTTCTCGTCTCTGTCCATCTTTGCTGCCACTCCTGAAGGAAGTAGATCTGTAGTCTTGCTCTTTCTATTTTTTGACTGCTTGCTGGGTTGATTGTGAAGTCCTGATGATTTGCGGCCACTCCCTTTGAGTGCAGGTAGAGCAGTCCTGCTTTCACAGCTTCTAAATCCAGGGGTAGCGCTCCAGCAAGCACCTGCAGAGCAGGTGTGCTTACCATGCGGCAAGTTCGTGTGGTTGTCAATAGGATGGTCCTATGTCTCATATCCAGGATTTTCTTGTTAGTTACCAGTGATGTTTTGTTCTACCATACTGTAGCTGCGTAGATTATTGCTGGGATGAAGGTTGACTTATAATATAGCATTAGGGTTCGTTTTTTCAGTCCCCAATCCTTCCTTGTCATCCTAGCCACTAGGGCTGAGTATCTTCTTATTTTCATTCTTATGTGTTTTAGGTGGGGTATGAAGGATAGGTTATTATCTAAGATAACTCCTAAGTACTTCATTTGCATGGTGAGTTTGATGGCCAGGCCATTTATTTTTATTTGGGGCGGACGCTGTACCTGAAGAGTTCCTTTCAGCAAGATGGATATGGTTTTCGTCGGTGCAATTTTTAGCTGGTTTTTTGTGGCCTACTATTGTAATTTCTGCATTGCCTGATTAGCGATGTTTTCCAGTTGGACTCTGGAATCTGCCTCAATAGTAACAATGAGATCGTCTGCAAAGGCCTGAGCCTCAGCCAGCCCCCAAGTCCTGGCACAGGAAATCGTCCAAGATGTTCCAAATGAGAGGACCCAAGCCAGATCCCTGCGGACATCCCCAATGTATGTTTCTTGTGAGTTTTTGATAATTTGTATTTATTTCCACTCTTCTGCCTAAAAGGTAGTCTTCCATTGCTTTGTATAAGTTGATTGGTACTGCAGCTTCTCTCAGTCTGATCAGGATGCTCGGCCACAAAAGTGAGTCGAACGCCCCGGTAAAATCGACTGAAATGACCAATAGATATTTTTCCTGCACTCTTTCCAGCACTTGGAGATCTGCTTTCCTAAGCAGATCTCCAAGGGCATACACTGTAGAGGATCCTGGCTTAAAGCCAAACTGATTTTTAGCTGCCAGGTCTGCCCTTTCGTAGTGGTTCTGTATCCGCATGTGGAGCAGCCTCTCGTATAATTTACTGACCACTGAGAGCAGAGCGATGGGTCTGTATGATGATGGACATTCTGGGTTCTAAGTACGGTTTTTCAGAATTAGCTTTTCCATGCCGCAGGGAATTGCCCTGTTTCCAAACATCTGTTTTGGAAGGTGAGTAGGATTTGCGGGGCAATTTCTACTATTTTTTTCAGTATCTCTGGTTCGATCATATCAAGTTCCGGGCATTTGCGGTTTTTCATCCTGGTAGTCAAGGTACAACAAAGTACAAAGTACGAAGTATGTTGAGGGTCAAACGGCACCAGGAATTTCTCCCATCTCCGCTGTATCGAGGGACAGTACTCTGTCAAGACCAGAGATTTAAAAGTGTGTGGATCATGTGTTGTGTAGTATGTTGTGCCCTTTGTTCTTCTGGCCTATTTCATTCATTCATTCATTCATTCATTTATTAATTACACACAATATAGTCTCAACATTATGTACATAAAAGTATATACATGATTATATACAAGATATATTTACATATAATTATATGCGATGACAAACATTAAACTCTCGTGTGTGTGTGTGCAAGTGTGTTCTTATTCAGGGTAGCTCCCAGGCATAAGCCCAAATCTACCTTGAGAACTTGGGAATATGTAGTCTTTACAAAGCAGTCCTGAAAAAGTATGTTAAATTACCTGAGTCTGATTTTACTGTAGCGCAATTCGCACTTGAAATCCCGCACCCACTGGAGGTAGTGCAATACCAGTGAGTGCCAGCAATCCCGCGCCCCGGGTTGCCCATACCAGGGAGCCAGCAGAAAAAAAAAAAAAAAACACATAATAAAATAACAATAATATTCAATAGTCTGGATGGCACAACTATAAACTTCAAAAATCACAGTTCAACTGAATATTTCCTCAGTTGCTGTTTCACATGCACTGGAACCTCCAAAAACAACGGTACTATCCAGCAAATCTCCAACTTAACGCCATGGATAATAGAACCTTTAGACGACCAGACCCGACACAATGAATCAGATCAAGCACCGCAGAATCCAGAATGGAGCATTCATGATCGCAGCACAAAAGACAACTAACCAGAGCACCAGACCCAACACCATGAATCAGGTCCAGCACCCCAGCTGCTAGCCAGATGTAGAAACAAATAGTGAAACTCCATGAAGACAATTAAATCACTAGGTTTGCCTCTCAAGAAAGGCTCTGAGAACAGTTCTTCTTGCAAAAACAGCAGCTGAAAACTCCTGAAATAAATTAAAACAGTCACGATTTGCAATAAGCAAATGCACTGTATCAAATGATAAGTCAGGAATATGCGCCATCAAAATCCGCCTTTGGTCTTCATACTCCCGACATAAAAACATTACATGCATCAAAGTCTCCTGCTCGCCACATGTACAGAAAGGATCTGTCTCCAACCCTCTCTCATATAATTTGGCCCTAAGTGAGCCGTGTCCTGTTAACAAATAAGAAGTGTACATAGAAGGCATAAACCAAGATGCCACGGTTTTTGTCAATGCATAGTTCACCTGGGGAATATATTTTCTCGTCACAGCTCCAACATCACCACTTTCCCATCTGGTCTGCCATAAATCCATTAATTTGTTCCATATTCGTTGTTTTTCTTCTTTAATATTATTCTCCAAATCGATTGTAATATCCAAAAACGTTACTGATGTACCCTTTTTCAATTTGTACAAAAACCCTCTGTAGACAATAAATAAATCCAATGGCATGTATCACTGTACAGCATCTTCAATGTCTTCAATTACAGCGTCTACAATGGCATGTAGACGCTGTTCTAGGTACTTTCAATAAAGTTAATAACATAGAGCGCTGAAGCGATAAAAGTTTCGATCGAATCCTAGTTTTAGTTACCACAGAAAACCAAGCAACAGCCGCATATGCCACTATCTGGAGAAAAATAGTCTTATAATACAATGACAACACCCTCTTATTCAATCCCCACTCCTTACGAGAAATCCTAGCAATGGAGCCTCTAAAGTGTCTTACTTTTACATTTAGGTGTGAAACATGTGGTAAAAAGGAAAGATTGTCGTCTATGCTTAATCCCAAATACTTAGTTTTAGCAACATAAGGAATTTGAACTCCACCTGAACGAACCTTTGGAGGTCTGCTGTAATCAAATTGTTTCTTAAAAACCATAAAACAGGTATTACTTGCAGAGATCTTCAATTTGTTCAAATTGGCCCACTGCATTAAATCATCTAAAACTGACTGTATTTTTCTTTCCAATATAAGTCTGGAGTGCCCAGAAACTCCAATCACTAGGTCATCAGCATAGGCTATCTTAGCAAACTCTGTACTCTCCTTAACAAGCCACTCCTCTAAAACTGCATTCCAAAAGAGGGGTCCCAAAATCGAACCTTGAGGACAGCCTCTCGAGACACTGGCACTATATGACAGATGACGTAAACGCACAGTAATAAAACTGTCCTGACAGTATGACCTTATAGTGTTAAATATGTAACTATTACACTCAGCAAGCACTAGAGATTGAAGGGCACTTTCCCACCATACCGAATCAAATGCTCCTTCAAAGTCTATAAAGACCATAAGAACATATTTCTCAGAAGAATCCTTGATGTAATTTAAAAGAGATGTTATGGCGTCCTCTGTAGAGTGCCCCTTCTTAAATCCATGCTGATCAGCAGAACACAGATACTTATCCTCTAACATCGCAGAAATTCTGGGAGAAAGTAACCTTTCATAAACCTTACCCATGTTCGCCAAGAGAAAAATTGGTCTATATGCTCTCGGATCAGTCCTTCAGTGAAACATTTATTAAATAAATTTAACATAATTTGAGGAAAGTAACCATAAAACTTAAATGATTACTTGATTTTCAATTAAGTCCAAACCTGGACATTTCTTAACGTTCAATTTAGCTACTGTTGCACCCAACTCCACCAAACTGAAGAGTTCAGCTTCAGCGTCACCTGCTCCTGTAAACTCAGAGTTCATCCGGCGTATCTCCGCTTGTTCGGGTGAATCGTCTTCAGGAAGATCCTGAGGAAATATTCTTCTAACAATCGTTTCTACAGTAGAAAACCAATCCGATGTCTCATCATTATTGTTCAATACAGTGTTGTATATTTCCCCACAAAGCAATTTATTACGATAAATTTTATACACGAGACCCAGGGATCTCTGTTACCAACTTCATTAACCAAATTTTGCCAACAAGTTCTCTTGCTCTCAGCAATAGCCTTATGAAAAGCCTTTCTTCTCTCTTTATAGGCATTTTTAAATGATTCCACATCAACACTAGAGAGATGTCTATTTCTTTGGTATACTTTCCTAGCCTGGCATACCTGAGACCTCAGAGCAGACAAAGCAGGAGTCCACCACGGCATTTGCCGACCGGGCTAGCCGAGTGGGTAAAGTACCTACCCGGCAACCCACAGGTCGCGGGTTCGATTCCCGCCTCGGGCTTGGATCAAAGTACTGCAAAAACCTTAGGAGGTGCAATATGGCCACAGAAGCCGATGCGCCAACAACTACCAAATCAAAAAAAAAAAAAAAAAAAAAAAACCACCACGGCACAGACAACTTTTTAGTCCTTTTTCTCCTCGTGGAGTACACACAAGCCTGGAAAATATGATACTGTACATAGTTTACATATTCATAAGCTGTCATATCATTTAAATTCTCTCCAGGTATCTCACAATTATCACTATCGAAAACTGTAGTCAAATAATTTTTAAAATTGTTCCAGTTAACACGGTCCATAGAAAATCTAGACAGATCACTCGTAGCGAAGCTCTTTTCCCTTACTTCGAAACAGAGATCAAATGAAATTGCACGGTGATCACTATTTACTAAACCAGAATTGGCTTCCCAATTCAAAATAGAATCGCACATACGAAGAGATGTCACAGTTACGTCAATATTAGACTCTCCATTTACAGTTGAAAAGGTGAACGGCTTATTTGGAAGGTTTTGAACAACAAGATTATGAGATAATAATAGGTCTTCAAATTGGTTCCCTCTCACATCAGCATATCCACTGTGCCAAAAATGTGATTTTGCATTAAAATCAGCAGTCACAATGAGATTATGACATGCATATCTTAAACAAATATTTTCCAAATTATGAAGCGCTATCTGAATATTTTCCGATGGAGGACAATACAGTGACACCAGGCAGAAAGAAGAAACTTGTGAAGACACAGTAATGCTGGTCATGCACGCCGAGCACAAACCCGTGATTGACGTTACAACAAGGTCTTGATTAAAAATCACAATAGCGGATTTTGGAGGAACATTCACAGCTGCTATTATTCTAGTAGAAGAAGGAAACTCATAATCTTATGGGCTGCCCCTCTCACTTGTGAGGAATAAAATGGCTCCTGGATACAAACAATATCTATACAATGCTCCAAGGCAATCACCCTTATTTCATCAGCAACTGCCCGACAGCGCTGACCATTTATTTGCAAAATGTTTAAATCTCTATGTCCTTGCAAAGCTCCAGAAGTAAAATCAGAGAATGAGTTATTATCCATGATTGATGCGCATGTTTGCTAATTCCACTGCTCTCATGTGCTCAGGACACTTAATGTCCCTTACGGAGTGATTACAATCTCTGTTTCTTCTATTACAATTAATCCTCCATTGTGGAGGATCCTCCTTGTGAGGGCACTCAGCGAAAACATGACCCCCATTAGCACAGTGACCACAAGAAACAGTCTTGTGTGAACATGACTGTGCACCATGTCCAAAACCCAGACATCTAAAACACTTGTTCACCACCGTGAATTTCCTAAACCTGTGTGAACCGAATCCAAGGAAAATTCTTTCATTATGAAACAAGCATTTGTATAATTGAGGGCTGAAACCAATGACCCAATTAGTTGCATTAGTTCCAGATCCAGAATTAAATCTGAATGTTACTTCATCTTTTACCTCATCCTGAGTAAATTCATAATCTTTAAAATTTTTATAATATAAATCCTCCAGGATTTCGTCCTTTGTAAACTCCTTGGGCACCCCGTATACAAGCACTGTTGGATCTGACATGTTAGGCCTCTCAATCGATAGACCAACCTCCTTTAAAGCTGAAAAATTCCCTATCCTAGTTGCATCTTCTGAGTTTGTGGTTTCTAATAAAGCCCCTTTATTCCTCAGGAGACGAATATTTTTAATTTTCATATTCTTATAATCCTTCTTAATTGCATCTGCCACCGTATTCCTGACGTCTTGGCTTGAAGCCAAAGCAGAATTCTCTGTTGGTCTAAGTATAACAATGTTTTTAGGGTCCGAAATATCACGAGGACTAACCGAGGACCCATGCACAACCTTATCTGCAGCTGCAACACCCATTGCGCGCCTCTCAGTAGTCTCCCTAACACTAGTATCACCATTTGAATTCTCACAAACCAAATTCTGCCTAACAGCATCAGCAAATAATCTGTGAGGAGCTGCCCGTTTCTCCATTAGCCGATTAAAATGATTTGCTCGAATTTCTAGTTCCGCTGATTTAGCTTTTAATCGCTCATTGTCAATCAATAAAGCTGTTGTGACTGCCTCCAAATCTGCCCACAAACTATGGATGCGATTTGAGGCCAACTTTGTTACTTTGCTTGAATCAGCTGACATAACCTTACCCAAAGCCTTTCGGATTTTGGCTACCGCTGCGTACACAGCAGAAGCCTCAATGGACCCACCAAGGTCCAAACCCTCGGTAAATGACGAATCCCGAACCACATCATTTTCACTAGAATTATTTTGATTCTCCGTATTAATCGTAGAAGTAATAAGATTAATATCCGTTTCTATTGATGGGGTAGGCTCTTCCACCCACACATGAGGATTTTTATCCTTATCCTTGTCTTTATCTTTGTTCAACCGAGGAGCAAGCACTCTGGGCGTTTTAGGTGTTTTTGGGTTTTTTTTACCTCTAGACATTTTTACATTGTCTGGAGATTTCTTTCTCCTCACCGAATCCACTAACTCTGATCCGGAAGACGAATTCTCTGCTTCAGAATGTCTAGTTAAAGTTTTTTCCAAATCCGTATCCATGTTTAAGAGTATGTTTTAGTGAAGAAACAAAAGCCATAAATAAATAATCTTATAGCTGGATAGATTTCTGTCCTTCAAAATATCCCGAAAATAATCACACAACTTCAAAATATGTATATTTTGAATTATATTATATTTAATATTATTCAGTACTATGTATTACTGAGATGACACTAGTTAAGTGTTTTCCATCTCCATGGATATTTTTAAACAAAATTTCTCAGGTAGCCATTTTCTCCCATGAAAAGTCTATGGGCTAATGCTAAGTCTATGGGAAATTTCACAACGGTATATATTCCAGTGTTAACTCTATGTATTCCTATGTATAGTATTCAAATAAAAAGAGAATACTTCACTCAATGATATCAGCACGACCCCACAATTCCGAAACCCAAAATTTAACACAACAACTCACCAACACTTCGTCTTTAGGAAGCACATAATTTTATAGCAGGGGGTGGCTTAAAAAACTTTAAATAATCTTAAGAACAGGAGCACATTTCCACGATTAATCCAACCAACAATCCCTCTAGCGGATTCCTCTTCTGGCCTATTGGCCGTCGAGCCCCTGATGGGACCCGACGTCAACGAGGAGGCTGGCCAGGTGTACCTTGAAATTTATTATACTCTGGCAGGTCCCGCCGCCTAATTTACTGGGATTTCAGCGGCGGGGCCTATAAAAAAAAAAAAAAAAAGGTAATCGCTGTGGCATAATTGGAAAATCGCTATTACGAGATAGTCTGTGGGGTTTGTTCCCCGAAATTACCATGGGGTTGTACGTTAAAATAACAAGTTCTAGAGGCCTAATGGGGCGGGAAATAATTTTGGTGCTAATTTAAATTTGGATGCGTGGAGCTTTCGCGGTGTATAGTCAAAGAGAAGGGTAGGGAGACTGAAAGCTGGGGGGAAGAAAAAGAAGTAAGGGGACGATAGGGTAGATGAGCCCTGCAGTCAGTGGGGCATGCCAATGCCCGACCAGAGGGAAAGGGGATGGCAGGAGGAGGAGGAGCAGACAGTGAGCCCATCTCCTCCCCCTGCCAAGGAATAGGAGTGAAAGCAGGCTGGTCAAGGCTACCATCCCAGATCGCCATATGGCTAGGTGGCAGCAATGTGCTGCTGTCATTTCTCTGAGCCCTTGCATGGTAGTCTTGTTCTCTTGATCTGGTTGTCAAATGCCTGTGCTGGATGAGGTTGTCTAATCGGGTTGTCACTGTGATTTCTTTTTTATTATTTTTATTTATTTATTTGTTTATTTTATTATTATTATTGTTTTTTTTTTTTTTAGTTGGTCACTCCCAGGTCAGGTCCAGTTACATTGTTCATGTCACGTTCATGTATTGAATGAGATTGTCACGTCAGGTGGATACATCTGTCGATAGTCATAGAGATTGTGACTTCAGGTAGACTCAGTTGTGATGTTTAATTCCTTGGTTGTTTCACCCTGGTGTCAGTTCATCATCTGGGAAGGTTTCGGTGGTTGTGTAGACCGTGCCGTGCTGGTCTGCACGGCACGGTTGTTTACTGCCGTGGTTGAAGCTGTCGGAGCGTCCTTCTCCTTGTGAAGAGGTCCTGGGCCAGCTACGCGAATGCCTTGTATGTGTCAACTTCAATTATGGCGAGGTCTATTGATTACGGAGGTTAAGCTGTGTTCTAGTAATGAACCTGCAATAGAGGTTCTCATATAGTGGGCAACTGTACATTAGTTGCTCCCACGTGTCACGTTCACCACAGAGGCAAAACAGTGTGTCATTCAGTCATTCAAATCCTTGTAGTTTGTCTCTAATGACCCCGTGTCCCATCAGCAGGTAGGTGGTGTAGAGCCCTTGTAGTTTGTCTCTAATGACCCCGTGTCCCATCATTTGGATGCGTGAGAACCACGGTGGATAATTCGGGTTTACCAGCCGTATGTTGGGTAAAAATTTTCTAGTTATTGCACCTTTACTGGAGGTCTCCTAGCGGGCCTGCCAAGTTTGTTGGAGGTAAACGGAGAGACGGTTCCTTTCTACTTTGGGATCATTTGACAGATCTATGGTGCAGTCGAGGCATGTTGCCGTTCTGCCTTTGGTCAGTTGATAGAGTAGCCCATGCTTAACAATCTCCAGGTCCAGAGGGAGGGATCCCGTTAGGGCCTGCAGTGCGTGGGTACTTACAGTGTTACATGCTCTCGAGATGGTTATGAGTATGTGTCGCTGCGTAGTCTCCAATTTTTTCCGGTTCACTGCAGTGGTAGCCGTGCGATACCATATTGCAGCAGCATATGTAATCGCTGGAAGGAAAATAGCTTTATAGTAGAGGCTGAGGGTTTTCCTCCTCAAACCCCATTCCTTGCGTGTGATTCGCGCAAAAAGTGCGGAGTATCCTCTAATTTTCTTCCGTAAGTGCACTATATGTGGTGTAAATCTCAGGTTCTTGTCTAGTACGACTCCAAGGTGCTTTAGTTCGGTGGTAAGCGTAATTGTCTTACTTTGTATCTTGATTTGAGGGGGTCGTCTGATGTCTAGGGCTCCTTTTAATAATATAGATCTTGTCTTTGAGGATGAGATCTTCAAGTTATTGTTGTTAGCCCAGTCTTCTAGAGTTTCTATTGCTCTGTTGGCGGTGTTCTCCAGTTGCACCCTAGATCCCCCAGGCAGCATCAGAACCACATCATCCGCATAGGCTAGGGGAACGACGTCGCCGAGTCCAGGTTCAAAAAGCCATCTAGAACCAAGTTCCATAGGAGTGGACCCAGGATTGAGCCCTGTGGGAATGCTCTAAATACTTCTCTTGTTATTGAACAATATGGTGCTCTGACTGTCACGAACCTATTCGACAAGTAGGATTTGATGACTTGATACAGATTTGATGACAGGTTGGCCTTCCGGAGTCGGTTCGGTGACACTTTATGGTGGCCAGGATGCTTGGCCACCATAAAGTGTCAACGTCCCAGCAAAGTCTATTGCTATGACCAGAAAGTATTTCTGATCTGAGGTAGTTGCAGCATTAGTAATATTTTCCAGGACATCTAAGGTTGAGCATCCCTTCCTAAATCCATATAGTCGGTATGACTGCAGGCTGGCTGCAGTGTAGTGGATCCCTATTCTGTTTCTAAATAATTGCTCAAAGAGCTTGCTCAGGACTGATAACAGTGCTATGGGTCTGTATGACCCCGGAAGTTCCAGTTGTTTGTTGGGACTTTTGGCAATGAGGCACAAGTGTGCGGTTTTCTAGGCCTGGGGGAACAGGCCCTCTTTGAGGCAGTGGTTGTATAGGTTAAGAAGCACCTCTGGAATGGTTTCGACGGCTTTCTTGACAATCTCTGGCTCCAAAAGATCAGAACCAGGAGACTTTTTGTTTCTAATCCTCATGGCAGTTGTTTTCAGTTCAAGTTTGGTGAAAGGGTCTTCTGTTGCAGTCGTGCAGTAGGTTTCATTGTCCGCACAGAGGGTTATCTGCTCTGGGGTAGAGGGTAGACAAGGTGTAAGTGTAAGTGTGAGTGTGTGTTGTTGTCTTACAGTACCAGGGGTTTCCCCCATCTCCGAGTTGCTTTCATTGTGGTGAACCAGTTCACTGGGAAATGCCAGAGATTTAAAAGTGTGCGGGAATTGTTCATTTGTTGTGTTCTGTACTGTTGTTCATCTACCGTTGATCTGTACCGTTGTTAATTTAGCCGTTGGACCCCTATTGAGGCCCAACGTTGTTCCACTTACGCCCCATGGAGGCAGATCAGGAATCATGTCCTGCGTCAGTTTGTCTCTAGTTCAGACGTCTTCCTGGTTGGCAGTTCCCTCTTCCTGGTTGGCAGTCTTCAACCAGTCTTCCTGGTTGGCAGTTCCCTCTTCCTGGTTGGCAGTCTTCAACCAGTCTTCCTGGTTGGCAGTCTTCAACCAGTCTTCCTGTTTGGCAGTTCCCTCTTGAACAAGGCTAAATGATGGTCATATTCGTGGTTGTGGGTTATTTGGTACAGTTTTCTTGTGTATTCCGGTTTTCTCGAGTCCTAGTTTTGAGTTTCATCATCAGCTTCCGGGTGCTGTGCATGATGGTTTGCTATAAGTGCTCGCATTCTAGCAAAGAGTTTCTGTGCAAAGATGGTAAGTGCTTGTATTCATGTTCCGAGTCGAGAAGATGCTGTTCCATGTTCTGCGGTAAGTAGATGATAGCAGTGGTGGGCATGCATCGCAGGTCCTCATAGTGGTCGCAGTCATACATGAGATGTTGCCATGTCTCCTCGCGGCCACAGAGGCAACGGGGATCGTCAGTGATTCGGAAGCTAGATAGTGTTGCATTAAATGGCCAGTGTCCTGTGAGCAGAAAGGTGACGTGAAGCCCCGGCTGGAACCAACTCGGGGGGTTTTGGAAAGACTCTGTTTACGCTAGGGAGGAACTTCTTGGTGATTTCCCCTTTAGTAGATTCTGTCCACCGATCCTGCCATTCCTGTCGGAGGTGGTCGAGCAGTCTGGTTTTTTCACGCTTCTTGTTGTTGACGAGATCCAACGTGAAGTTCAGGATAGTACACGGTATTTCTTTTGCCATATTATACATCAGGTCGCATCTAATGATTTCCAAGTCCAGCGGGAAGACTCCGGCCAGAACCTGGAGTGCGGGCGTGCTGACTGTGGAGACAGCTCGTGTGATTGTCAGAATTATTGACCGCTGGATACTGTCCAAGGTTCTTCTTTTTACTACTGTGGTTGCCTTTTTGTACCAAACTGGTGAAGCATATGTGATGACCGGGATGAAGGTAGATTTGTAGTAGAGGGACAGGGTCCGCTTGTTTATCCCCCAGTCCCTCCTGGTCACTCTTGCGACCAATGCAGAATATTTCCGTATCTTTTGTTTAATGTACTTTAGAAAAAGACAGATTTTTGTCAATGATGATTCCGAGATATTTGATTTCTGTAGCAAGTTTTATTGTGGTGCCTTGAATTTTCACTTGCGGTGGTCTGGCAAAGTCGAGTCTGCCCTTCAGGCGTACCGAGCAGGTCTTACTTGGAGAAATCCGCCGGCAATGGATTATAGCCCAGTTTTGCAAAATTCCTGTCGCGTGGTTGGCTTTTTCTTCGAGCTGCACTCGTGAGTCAGCAGCAATAGTTATTATCAAATCATCGGCGAAGGCCTGGGCACTGACTTCGCCAATATCAAAGGCCAGGAATTCATCTAAAATCATATTCCATAACAGGGGTCCTAAGACAGAACCCTGTGGGCACCCCCTATGGATCTGTCCGGTTAGCTTCCTATACGGTGCATGTACTTCGATTGTTTTCTGTGTTAGGTAACTCCTGATTGTGTTATACAGGTTTAGAGGCACTCCAGCCCGCCTAAGTCTCGCGAGGATGCTCGGCCACCAGATGGCGTCAAACGCCCCCACGAAGTCAATACTAATAACAAGAAAATATTTGGTAGTACAGGCTTCTACTTTATCCAGCAGTGTCTTGAGGGCTTCCATCGTGGATAGGCCAGGTTTGAATCCAAATTGCATTGTGTTTGTTAGGTTTGCCCATTCGTAATAGTGAAGTAGCCTCTTGTGCAGCATTCTCTCGAATAGTTTGCTTACAACTGAGAGTAAGACGATCGGATGGTAAGACTGGTTTTTCTGGCTGCTTTGATGGATTTTTCAATTTAAGTGTGATGTTGGCAATTTTCCAGTCATTAGGAAAGGTTCCTTCTTGGAGACAGGTGTTATATAGCGTGAGTAACAGATCCGGGGTGTATTCCACCGTTTTCTTCACAATTTCCGGTTCAATTAGATCTGGGCCAGGGCACTTTTTTCTTCTGATTTGCATGGCGGCCGCATGCAGCTCATCCACAGTGAAGGGTGTTTCCTGTTGGTCAGTGAAGTATGAGTTATTTTCTTGACAGATCCGCAGTTGTTCTGGGAGGGTAGGAGTTACCTGTTCCGAGAAGATGGTGTTTAGGATATTATTTACAGAGTCATCCCACGTAGTCGTCAGGGAACCCAGCGGGGTCATTGTTGCTTCTGCGACTTCTCCTCTGGGGGTGTCTGTTAGTGGCTACTTTATAAACAACTCCCCAGGGGTTAGCGTTCCCTGCTGTAGAAACAAGATTTTCCCAAGTTTTGCCCTTGGTGTCCTTTATTAGTTCTGTATATCGATTCCTTGCGTCTTTATACTTATCCCTCATGGCTGCGACCTCAGCGACCGGCCAAGACCGCCGGGCCAACGAAAGGACTTCCAACGAAAGGACGTTGGAAGTCCTTTCGTTGTCTCATTACTTCACATGTCGGGGGTCCACCAGGGCATGGCGCCTGGCTTTGGGATTTTCCTTTTCATTGCCTGTTCGCTAGCTTTTATGATGATTTCAGTTACTTTTATTTGCAGGTCATTTGCCTCTCTGGGTAAGCTCACAGTCTGGTAATGCTTCCCAACCTCAGCAGTGAGTTTTTCCTTGAAAGTTTCCCAATTTGCCTTATGAACTGCGAAGCGGTTTAGTGATGTTTTTGTCATCGGGGTTCTACTGAGTTGGCTCTGTATCTGGTATGTAATCACTCTGTCGTCGGACGTGGTCCAGGAGTCTTGGACTGTCCAGTTTTTAATGTATCGGGCGACGTTCGCAGTTGCGAGTGATACATTTATTGTGGCCTCCCACAGAGTGTTACTGAAAGTTGGCAGTTGGTGTGGCAAGTTTAGGCTCTCAAATGTAGTGTTTGCCAGGTGATCTTCCAGGATCTGGCCATTTCTCGTGGCTCTCCTGTCTGGGGTCATGCTGTGCCAGGCCGGGGAGCGGCAGTTTACATCTGCCCCTATGATGATTCTCTGATTAGGCAATGTGTCCAAGAGAGTCTGGAGATATCTAGTTGCGAGGGTTATATCCTCCCCTGGCTTGCAGTACAGGGACACCACAAAGAAAGCGCCCAATGGGGAGATAATATGGGCACAAGCAGCCCAGGCCGTGCATAGTTAAGACATTCGCGTTACTGTAATGGTTGGGTTTTGGATAATGATGGCTGCCCAGGGGGTATCTTCGTCAGTTTGGACGATCTTGTAATTGGCTGGCTAACCTTGTACTTTTTTAACATGCGTGTATGGTTCCTGAAGGATCAGTATGTCTGTGTTTTCCTCGTCGGCTTTCTTTCGAAGTTGCTCGACCACTGCTCCAACTCGTTGTGCATTGACTTGCATGATTTTTAGCAGAGCTGTATTGTAGTGTTTAGCCTAGTCCCCATAATTTATTCTTTGTTGATAAAGACTTTGTTTTGAGGTAGCTAGGGCATTTGGGGTCTCTGATTGAGTGGGTATGCTCCATTTTGAGTGCTTTGCAGTTTACGCAGGCCAGTGGTTTAGCCCTGTTCGGATAGTTGTTATATTCATGCCCTTTTCTGAGCAGTGGCTACAGGTGGCAGCAACCTGGGTGCATGTATGGGAAGTGTGGCCATACCGACAGCATCTATAGCATTTGGGCATGGCCACGTGCTCCCGGAAGCTATGACTTCCCCATTATATGTACATCCTGGATTGATGTTTCAGTGTTTGCCAGGCGGCTGGTGCAATCTGTACAACCCAGTTTTTATTAGTCCCTGTCTTCGATTTCGTTGAGTACTTCGGCTGTACCACAGCCTGAGGTTCCTGATCTGGCAATGCTCCTGACAGGTTCCTGGCATATAATTCCTGTATTAGGATTTGTGGGGTGACTTCTTTGTCTACATTAAAGATAATAATTGGTGGTCCTTTCCGCTTAGGTGGCTCTGCAGTCAGATCCATGGTAGTTATCTTTGTGTTGGTCAGAATATTCTCCATGTCTTTCTCTGTCTCCGTCTCTATGACAAAACCTGCATTTTTTGTCTTTCTTATTGCCTTAATCTTGTTAGTTTTGAAGTCATCTTTGAGGTTCGATATAACTATGTTTTTCAGTACTTCACTGGTCAAGGTTTCGCTGGTCTCTGTAGGTCTTATCACTACCACATTTGGGGTTTTTATCAGTGGGGGTTTCCTTGGTTGGGCATTCATGATTGTAGTATTTGCAGTGTTTGAATTCCTCAGCGCTTGTGCGTATGTGGGAGCACGCTGTAGCATTTAGTTTGTCCCAAATTCTAGGTATGCCTCCAGTTTTATCGAAGCTTTTTCCATTTCCTTGTCAGTCTGGAGGAGCATGGTCTCCAGTTTTGTCCATAGGGACACTATCTGCTCCCTGACGCCAGTTGTGACCCTGTTCGATTGATCTTTGAAGATATCTTCCAGGGCAGTTCTAAGTATCAGGGTTTTTTCCAGTACAGTGCCCTCAGGGAGAGTCGGATCCAGGGGTTTGTCCTGTTGCTTTGGGTCCTCGCTTTGGTGGGGTTGCATGCTGTTTCCATCCTGCGCATCCCTGAGCTCAGTGTGGCTCCTAGTCTCTATATTGAACTTCGGCACCGTTTTCTTGTTCTTTTTCTGAATAATTGGGGTGTCTTCCACGTTATTCGTATCATTCTCCTGCTCGGGCTGCCTTCGCTCATTTGGCTCGACCGTGATTTCGGTTTGTTTTCCACTCATTGTCAGTATAGGTGGTAGTTTCCACGAAGTTTGCAGAATTCCGGATTACCTAGGTGAAAGGTTAATCGATGCTTTCAACCCAGTGGGTTAGGAGCGGTGAAATTTGGCGCGAAAGACGCCAACCACACGTCTGTGGTGTAATTTGGTGCCTATCAGCAGGCTGGCAAAGTTTTGGGCTTAGCCGCTTATTCACGTAAGGGGGGCGCCCAAGTGGAAAAATGCTCGTAAGAAGATGGGGCTACTTTCCCCTTAGGTTTTTCAGGGGCGCTGGAATCGATGGTGAGATCGAAATTGCAAGAAGATGCATTGGAGAAAGGTTTGTATCTTACCATGTAAAGTCTATGGTGGAGGGAGGGAAGAACACGTGGAATCACTAGATGCAGGAAAAATGTTACTCGTTTGAGAATAGTGGGACGATGGAATGCGGTGAGAAGCAGGTGGTCGCGGGAGGGCAATTAATGCTTGAGGCGGTATAGTGTGCTTACTAATGTAGTAAAGTTGATCCTGTTGTCCTTGCTTCAGGTGGTTAATCTCCCTTGGGGATTTCTCCGACCGGGAGATATTACTCGCGGATGACGTTTACACAAAAGAATGGTCTTGGAATCGCCAACTGTGCACTTGTCCCAGTTACGATTACTCTAGTATGGCTATATGAATGGTAAACTAAAGTTGCAAAAAAACAAATTACCTGTTCCTTTCTTGGAACTAGAAAACAGATTATCAGTTCAGTCATCTTCTTCGGTATCCATTAATACGAAACATTCATAAGAAACTTTTAATAATCCACATAAAAGATAACTTTTTCGTGGAACACACATCAAACATACAACACCAAACTCAGGCATGCGCACAGTAGACAAGGTAAAGTGTAAAGTGTGTTTAGGGTGAAACGACACCAGGGGTTTCCCCCATCTCCGCGTAGTTTACATTGTGGTGTGATACAGTTCACTGTAAAGGCCAGAGATTTAAAAGTATATGGATCTTGAGGTGTGTGTTTCGTGTACCATTGTTCTTCTGGCCATTTAGCCTCCAGATCCCTGCTGGGGCCCGACGTTGCCCACACTTCGCCCAGTAGAGGCAGACCAGGTACCCAGTAGTTGTAGTTTACTCTGGCACTCTGGCAGGTCCTGCCACCTAGTTTCCTGAGATTTCAGTGGAAGGACCTAAAAAAAACGTTTGCGAGGGTTAATCGCTAGATTGAAAGACCGAAATGTGAGCGATCTTAATTTGGAACTATTAAATTTAGACCTGTGGGGTATACGCTGGCGAGCAGATAGAGAGGAAGAGGGGACTGAAGATTTGGTGGAGAAAGACAGAAGAAATGGGGTCAATAGAGAAGACGACCCCATTAAAAGACAAGGTGGTCAAACCTGATCAAGAGAGAGATAACCAGAAAATTCCTACCAGATGTCAATAGAACCTTTCCCAGACCCCCACAATGGTTCTCGCCAGACTTATACACCAGGCCTATAGCCAGGCTTCTACTTACTGGTCACGGTTCTATAAATGCTAAACTCGTCATCACAGAGGACCCAACATGTACCTGCGGGGGGATTGAGAGCTGGCATCACCTTGACTACGACTGCCAGCTATATGAGGACCTTCGTTGTATCTTCATTACGAACATCAGATATATTCCAAAGGATTAGACATTGTGGCTGCTGACAGCAGAACCCGTCTCGAGGCCCTAGCATCCCAGGATGAATACAATGTCTTCTCTTGCTTTGCAAAGGATCTGTTCAAAAAA
This sequence comes from Mastigoproctus giganteus, assembly GCF_048544385.1. Classification (NCBI taxonomy): domain Eukaryota; kingdom Metazoa; phylum Arthropoda; class Arachnida; order Uropygi; family Thelyphonidae; genus Mastigoproctus; species Mastigoproctus giganteus. The sequence continues at coordinate 100,248,151 of NC_143580.1, forward strand.
CGAAGAAGCCTCCTGGCACAACAAAGGTAGACTTGAACAAGATGATCCACAATAGCGAAAGATATATCCACCGAACCAAGATGCCCATTAGTAAAACAGAACATTTAATAACAGAACTGTAAGGACTATTCTTGACCCCCTCCAGACAAACCTGCTGAAATCGACAACCACTAATTTGGACTTTACCAACTGGAATGACAACACCAAAGACCTTTTGGCAACCTATACCAGTGCTCCCTTGCACGGTGCTTTCTTTACCACTTCCTGGGGGAAGGGATGGAACAGTCCCTGTCCCTCCCCTTCTTGCTTCCCCACTCTTCCTTCTGGTTGGACATGGACCTACCTCACTGTTAATTGCGGGGGTCAATCTCTCTATCGACCTGTTACTCCCAACTTCTACGCCCCAGTCTTCAGTCTCCCCATCCACCCTGCTTACTTCTCACAGCGTATGCACCACACAGTCGAAACTTAAAAGTACTAAAATTCTGTTTGCCTAGTTTTTCGGCCTTATACACCTTTCTGCATATAGCCCCTACAGAGTCGTTATTTTTATTTATTTATTTTATTTTATTATTTTTTTTTAGGTCCTCTCTATTGAAATCCCAGGAAATTAGGTGTGGCAGGGCCTGCCAGAGTTCAAATTATGTGCTGGTGTACCTGGTCTGCCTCAGTGGGGCGAAGTGTGGGCAACGTTGGGTCCCATTAGGGGCTCAGCGGCCAAATGACCAGATGAACAACGGTACACAACACTACACTGTACAATATCCAAACACTTTTAAATCTCTGGCATTTACAGTGTACTGTATCGCACGACAATGTAAACTCGCGGTGATGGGAGTATTCATGGTACCGTTTGACCCTCAACACACTGAACACTGAACTATCGATACAATGCCGGCAAAATTCGAAGGCTATTATCGACACAATGCCGTCAGAATTCGAACGCTACTATCGTCACAATGCCGGCAGAAGTTGACTGTGGTTTTCTATGTAATTACAAGGCTGACTAAATAATAAATACACCAAATTATTCAGAAAATTACAAAAATTTACTATACTACTAAATTTAAATCAAAAGTTATAGAAAAGAATTTCAGTTCAATAAATTTAAAAAATCCACTTAGTAGCTTTGAACACGTCTGGCTCCCACTAAGGATCCGATCAGAGTCAGCAGACTCTGATCGGTTCTGGGAGTTACAATACGACATAATTATATGAAATTTTCTGAACATTGAAAACAGGAAAGCCCATGGTGTTCTATCGATCATTTATCGAATGCTATCCTGTCAAGATAGGGAAGTCATAATCCCACTCTATAAGGCAATTGTAAGTATCCCTCATTCAAAACACTGTGTTCAAGTATGGAGACCTCATCTGGAAAAAGACATTAAGGCGTCTTTGGACCCTTCTTGAAAGGGTCCAATGACAGGCAACTCGAATGGTGAGATTGGCAGGTTGTTATTTGTTATTTGTTTTTTATTGCTCCGGGGATATGTGGTAGTCATTTCCTGACCTTTCCGCATCCTCCGTATTTGGTGGTCACGGGCTCGAACCCCGATCTAATTAAGAAGTGTGTGCTACACACTGCTGCTCCAGCCCACCTGGCTACGGAGGCGCCAAGAGAGATTGGCAGGACAACAGTTTGAGGAAAGACAATATGTGGGCTACAGAGATTAGCAATCAAGCACCTCAGAGGTGATCAGATTGAGCTTTATACGGCTCTTAAATTCAAACTGCAGGGCTTGAGGTTTAGATTAGATTGTGGGAAGTTTTCTTTTGGCCAGCGAGTCGGTGATAGCTGGTACAAGATATAAAGGCTAAAGCAAGATAAGCACGAAATCAAAGAACACGAAATTTATAAAAAAACAACAAAAACTGAACTCTCTCCCTGTCAGCTGGGGTTGCCCCCAGCGTCAAGGCAGTTGACTAGTGGAGAAACCAGAATCCACAATATCACATAAGCAAAATTGCTCTATAGTTGCAAAAAAATAAAAAAAAAAAAAAACAATCACTATTCAATGGCCTTGGCAGCTGGGTCACCCTCATAGAAGTCATCTTTGACAATTGTATGTAGCTCAATCCTAATGCCTCCTGGATTCTCGCCCATATGGAACTAGTTCTCAGCTGCGATTGTACCAGAAACCTTTCTTGGTTAGTATGTTATCAACATTAACAACCACATATTCAATACAAAATCATGACAAAAGAAAGAAACGACCTTTTAGCCGTGCAGAGGGCATGGCGTTTCTGTCCCCACCACGTGCAAGGTAAGTCACCTCATCTAGGAAACCTGTACCCCTAACTTGATTGACAACTCGTCAATCAAATAAAATAATAAACTTTCAGCTTCAGCAACTGCACTGGTGTGCAAAACTTCAGGACTAGTCAGCTTTCACCTGTAGCTTCTCATATGAGTGACCTGGATATGGGAAAAGCATACCAAAGGAACCTCGTGAGGTACAAAAAAAACACCAAACTATTATTTTTAGGCCACCTGAATAATTAAATTCATCTGCCGTGCATTGTGTATTATGTCTGTAAATTGTGTGTGTTCTAAAACCCGAGTTTCCGGGGTATGAGACCGACTAACTCAGCCAGGGAGTGAAAAAAGTGCATTAAATTTCCTCGCGTCATCGACAGGATTCGAATCCGGGCCTTTTCCACCTGGTGTGGGGACGACGGTGACGATACCATTGTGCTACCACACAGACCCTCGTGAGGTACAGAGAAGATGAAGGAAACAACATGGTAAAGAGAGATTTTATTCAAAAATAACAACATGGCTCTGGCTGCCATGATACAGATGCATCACTGCCAAAGATGGAACAAAGGGAAGAGGTGGTCCACAGCACGGTGTTTAACCCAAGCACGGTACTAAGTACTATAGGTTCTAATACATCTCGTGTTTGGGGTTCACATAAAAATAAAAAATAAAAAAAACAGTAGGAGATATGGCCACCCCTAATGTATGCATGTATGTATGTATTATATGTGTGGGCGGCTCCTAGAATATAAGTTCCACTCCGCCTGGTTCCTTTTTACTTTTCCTTTTTTAACAGACCGTGAAAAAAAAAAATAAATAAAATAAATTTCGTATGGGAAATTTTTCCTGCACAGGCAGGAAAAGGATAGTTAAGAGAGAGAGAGAGAGAGAGAGAGAGAGAGAGAGAGAGAGAAAAGAAGAAAGAAAAAGAAGAAAAAAAAAGTTCATCCCGCACAGAAGGATAGGAAAAATATAAATACTGTACTACTGTGTGTGTGTCTTGTTAAACTGTATTGTGTATTGGCCTCTTGGCTACCTGAGAGCAGCCATCAACACGATGGCCGCTTCTAAGCACTCGTCCCTAGCTGCAGGAAGGCAGGCCTCCCTACTATCTTCTCACCCTCCCCCTTAGGAACGGGTTTCCCGGGGGGGGGGTAGAAAGACTATCTAAAGACGAAGAGGGGGAAGAGAGGAGGGAGACCCTGGCCCAGGGAAGTCCCAATCCAAAGAGAGAGAGAGACAGAGAGAGAGAGAGAGGAGGAGAAAAATAAATAAATTAATTAAATTAAAATAAATAAATAAATACAGTACTGCCATGTCCTGGGGGGGGGGGCGGTTCAGAGAAGTACAACGTGAGAAAAAAGTTTTTCATCCAGCATGGGACTAAACAGGGAAAACGAAGGAGTATAGAGAAGAGCGACTCTGACTCCAAGGACAGCCCTAGCGTCAGAGTAGTAGAAGGAAAAAAATATATTAATGTTAAAATTAAAAAGAAAATAAAAAAATAATAATAATAAGATTATTGGTATTTAATTATTGCTGGGTTAGCGTTGGCCAGCAGGGTACGACACCTTGAAAAGACAGCCTTGGCAAACTCCTGGAAGGAGGGGAGGTTCTCAGGGTACTGGATGAGTTGCTCCATTTGGTCAGTTGCAAAGCTAGAGACAGTTGCTTTAGTTGTTCACGTCGTTCTTCTTATATATCACATTCGAAAAGGATATGTAACCAGCTTTCTTTGTTGCGACAGATGCAAAGATCTGTATTGATCAATCTCAGTTAGTGGAGCTTGTCATTAAGAGAACCGTGGCTGGTGACAATGATCCGCTAGGTGGCGGAGATGACAACTGTGTGATTATCGTGCTCCGTATTTTTTGCTATTTTCAGTTTACGTACTAGCTATATTTAGTATTAATCGAAAGACCAGAAGTGCCTCTATCTAAATATACAAACTAAGGAAGAAATGCACGGTCAGGTAAATTATAATTATTGTTTTTGGTCTCATGCATGAACTTTGCTATATATGGAACAGCCATAGATAAGCTTTCTTGTCTGCGGAAAGTTCAACTACTCAGCTTTCCCCACCACTAATCCTCCCTCAAGGTCGCTCCTTACATTAAAGGCTCTAATTTAACTGTAACTGGGTGTGGAGTGTATAGCTCTCTCAACTACCGCGCCTTTCATCGAGACATGAGTGAAATATCTGGCCAACGCTTCAGATTTAAGTGAAACATATAAGTAACGCTTCTACGGTCTCAATCGTTACAAATATGGAAAAGAAACCATCTGATATGACGGAGCAAGTATGTAGCATTTGTAATGTTGTAAATAAATACGCCATTAAATGTTCGCGATGTGACAGTGTCACTGGGAGCTGCTGTTCCCAAGTTGACATCGTGCGCTTAAATCAAAGCAGACGAAAGAAGTTCCTCTGCTCAAAATGCAGGTCCCACAACGAGAACAATAGCGCAGAACAACGGGAAGAAATAAATACAGCAGAAACTCACGTCATAGACAGTGGCGACTCAGAAACTGAGGAACCTTCCCCACATGTTTCCGACAAGCTCACAGTAACGGAGCTGAACGGGAAGCTTAATGGGTCATTAATCGATATCTTAGGTTGTGACGCATGCCCAGACGATTGTGAACACAAGAAAACATATGAAGATGGAAATGATACTCTTGACTACATTAAAGAAATAGTCTGTAGTGGGGTTCGGAATGATCAAGAAAGAAAAACAGATCAGGATTACTTTAAGCATGAGTCACAAATGCAAAAAGAGTTACTCAAGGAACTCCTTCTTCCGATCTACAAAACTCTGCAAAGAACCCGAGAAGAAAACCGTGAACAGAAGTGAACTTTAATAGCCAAACAGAAACTAATTGATGAAAAATTAGACACAGTCCTAACTCAACTACGTGCAATTAAGGGAACAATCGGACGAAATATCCTGATACTCGAAAACCCACAGGCTTGCCCAGCTGGCATTTCAAAAGTCGCAAGAGGGAAACCGATGGAGAACCCGCACATTAAATCACAACGGACGACTACCCTCAAAGGTAGGGCAGAGTTGCAAGATGCTGATCCCTGCAAAGAGCAGTCACCCCCTCAAATTTTTGATGATTTAAAAAAAACAATCTTCCAATAAAATGTATGCACAAATGCACAGGTCGGAAAAGGGTCCAGCGACCGCTATCCCCAGCTCTATTTCTTCTGCAAACCAAGATCACAATAAAAAGAAATCAACCCCTCCATCAGAGGCAAACATGAATCAGAAACCTACTTCTGCTCAGGTCGTTTATCTGCCGACAAAATCGGCCCCTCAAAATTCCACTAAAAAGGACCCCCACTCACCTAAATGCCCATCAGCAACAACATGCCATACGGAAAAATGGCGATCCTACTGATCATCCTCCAACATCCCAGCCATATGATTTGTCTTGCAGATGCTGTACCGTGTCTTGCAGAAAGGTACATCATCACCTCAGTTCAAACAAGAGGAAAGCTATTTGTTTCGCGGGTTGAACCCAGTATCACACCGAGTGTCATTAAAGAAATGTGTGTAGAGGGGATGGGTATCGACGTAGAAGTACGCAAGTACAAACAAGACATCCAGCATATTCCTCCTTCACTATCTTATGCCCTATCAATTGCGAAGCACGATTACTAGACAAAACCATTTGGCCCACTGGCACCCTGGTTAAACGCTTCAGGGAACGTGCTTCAAGGCCCTCAAATAGGGTAGCGCAGTAGCAATTAAGGAATTCCTCATCAGACTCGAAAGAAAATATGCGACTCTCTCTTTACCTTCAAAATGTGCCAATAAACTTCACACTTCGCAGAACCTTCTATTAAGCTCGGAATATGAATTCATCTGCCTGACAGAAATCTGGCTTCAAAATAATAGACAGCTAGATGCTCTGGCTGACAATCTTGGTTTTAAATGCGTTACAAGAGGAAGAGAAAACAAAAGAGGAGGAGGAGTAATGATACTCTATAAGAATAATTTCTCTGTAATTAAAAACCAAGAGTCACACTCGGAAAATTTTGAAGCCGTCTCAGCAACCTTCAGAGAAGGTACAAAGAATGTACAAATTTGTATTCTATACTTTCCACCCAACTATGACAGCGAAGCCAGAAATGAACTCCTTACTTGGCTCGACGCAACCCAAATGTTGAATCTAACGTGATGGGAGATTTGAACATGCCTCTTCCTAAGCACAAAGATGCAAAGAGCGAATTGGATGATACTATGGAAACCCTCTCGATGAAACAACTTGAAACGCCCCTCACAAGAGGCACATAGCGCCTTGACCTGGTATACTATAATGCTCTAGACATCACATTAACTGACAGTACGACTCGGTTCGCTTCTGATCACATCCCTCTCTCAATCCAAGCCAACCTGAGAAGTCAAGCTTGTAGACATAGAGAGAACTGGAGGTGGCAAAACAACGCTGATGTTATCTTCTCGACCAAGTATATAAAACCAGACGTAATTTTGAAGCGGCTCGTGAATTTCAACTTGCAAATCTCTTCCAACTTCCCGTAGAGGATGCCTTAGAAGCACTTTTGGATACACTTCACTTTATTGCTCTTGAGGGTGATTAGAAGTAGATGCACTTTGAACCGAATTTAGTTGCGGTGGCGGCCGCTAGGTGGCGCTGCAGTCAAAACACTTTGAACAGATTTTGTCAGTGGGTAGTCAACTCTCCCCTCTCCCCACCCCGCCGCTGCCAATCACTGTCAATGCTCCATATATGAAAATCACCAGACAGGTCTACAGAGGATGCCCACAGGGCTCGGTTCTGGGCCCATTCTTGTGGAATCTTGTCCTTGATGAATTCCTTGGTATGGACCTGGGAGAGGTCACCTCTCAGGCCTATGCAGATGATCTTATTATCACCGTTACCGGCGATTCTAGGGCACGACTGGAGACTTTGGCGAATAATGCACTACAGAAGCTACAGGACTGGACTAAACACCATAACCTCACCATCTCTGCATCCAAAACAGATTCTATTCTTCTCAAAGGAAGTCTCAATGAAGCCAGACCGCCACAGATTAAAATCGACAACAGGACCATAAAATTCTCCACTCAACTTAAGTATCTAGGAGTTGTACTTGACAGCAAACTGAATTTCCAGCCACATCTTAAATACTTAAGAAGAAAGATACGCAATTACACCGCCCTTGTCACCAGGGTTTCCAGACGGGACTGGGGACTCAATAGGCACACTCTGTCCTTATTCTCTAAAGTGATATTTACCCCAATTATAACGTACGCAGCAGGCATCTGGTACCCGAAAGCAATCACTGTTAGTGGTAGAAGAATCCTCGACTCTCTGCAAAGAACCATCCTGCTCGCTACTACCCGTGCCTGCTGCACTGTCAGTACCCATGCTCTGCAAATCCTGGCAGGCGCCATGCCACTGGACCTGGAGGTGGTCCGCTGTGGACTACTCTTCCACCTCTCCAAAGCAAATTCCAAGACCATCCTCGAATTCACAACAGATCCCGCAAACGACAGAACAGCAGAAAAGAAGCATCTCCTCACGCATCTGCAGCAGGCGTGGCAAGCGAGATGGACTACTTCCAACAAAGGCGAAATCACTAGAAAGTTCTTTCCTTACATTAACAGGGTGTTCCCCAGGCTTCCTCCCTGGTTTTCACCTGGCCTTTATGCTACATACCTGTTAACTGGCCATGAATCATTAAAAGGCAAACTAACGGCCCTGGGAATCATCGATGATCCCACTTGCACCTGTGGTGGGACTGAGAGTTGGTCGCACCTTATGTATGACTGCCCCCTGTATGAGGATCTTCGCTGCACCTTCATCACTACCTTGACCTACATACCCAAAGACCAAGAAACACACCTGCTTGATAGTAGGGAGGAATATACAGCTTTTACGCGTTTCGCACAAGAGCTCTTCAGCCGAAGGAAATCCTTATCTACAGTTCCTGTACCTGCGCCACAGCAGTCCCAAGCAAGACAACAGACGGTTTGAGACCATGATGGACTTTCATCCAGACTAGACAGTCATCAACTTGACCGCCACACCATCAAACGGACAACTATCTGATGATTGAAGTTTGAAAGCTACCATTGGATCGAATTAAACCCCTGGATTGGGCACCACCCGATGTCGATGACAGAGGCGCCAAATGGCGATCCTATCTGTGCTCAATTGTACAGTCACTTTCGACCCCATTCCTTCCCCTTTCTTCCCCTTCACCTGATTGACTGAGTGTACATTGAATGGTTGGGGATGCCTTCGCCTATATCCCCTTACTCTTACCTTCATTCCCCCTCTTCTGTACACCCTGTACTACCTCACTCTATCTAATCGCTGCTTTTTTTTTTTTTAATTAATTAATTATTTATTATTATTTTTTCTTTTAATTATTATTTTTTATTTTTTCTTTTAATTATTTTTTTTTATTTTATTTATTTATTTATTTTTAATTAATTAATTATTTATCATTATTTTTTCTTTTAATTAATTTTTTTAATTTATTTTATTTATTTATTATTATTATTTTTTATTTTTTTATTTATTTATTTATTATTATTATTTTTTTTTTAACTTGGTCTTCGCTCAGGAAGCTGAGGCGACCCTGACGGAGACTAGCCAGAGAACTATGGGCAGCCTGGCTACCTCCTAGTGGTGTGTGCGGGCAACGTGGGGTTCCACCAGGGTCCCTGCGGCCAAATGCCAGGACACACAACAGAACCCAACACAAAACTACATATTCAACACACTACACTTTTTCTGGCATTTACAGTGTTCTGTATTTCTTCACAGTGTACATATGGCGCAGATGTGGGAAACCACAGGTGGCGCCCGACCCTAACACTATGCACACTATATGCCATAGCCATAGAAACACGTTTTTACGAGCTCCTGATTTTTGTGTTAAAATATGAGTTTTAAGTGTTTAGTTCGCCAAGAAAAGTGTTCCTGTCGAAAGACATTCATCTGAGGATTACCGAGGTGAGACAATTTTGCAAACTTTTGGGAATTTAGCAAATTACCAGCGTTTTTCTCTGTGTCCTTTGTTTGCCAGACTACAATGGTCACCATGTGGCTGGCAGCAGGGCCATAGAGAAGCACCGATTATAAAGCGGAGGCCACGTTGGTAGTGTGCACTTGACTGGGGAGGGTGCCCCAACAGTGTTTTTATCGGGCTGAAAGAGAGCTACAACAATTTGTGCTTTTAACTGTCTTAAACAGCTGAGAAATATGTTTTTAGTGAACTCCCCCCACCATAAACTTTTTATGGTGAGGAACAAACTCTTCTCCAGTGAATTGTATTGCGTTTTTGGCATCACCATCATCTTCAGCAGCCCCAAAAACGCTATAGCGAACTAATTCCACCGCTCTAGGTGCATTCTAACATTTGTTTGTTCTCCCCCAACCTGTGGACAGTGGGGGCCAGCACAAAACCTCGCTGACGGACTGTTCAGCCGCTATTCCACCTACCGGTGACAATCTGCACCTTTTCACGAGCCCTCTCACGGGAACCCACAAAACCCCGTTAAACCGAATCGGCTCAATAATCCGGATTTTACCCGATATGGAAGGAAAACCTGATAATAACCAGGACACCATGCAGCAAAACCCAAACGATGATCCCATTATCATCGAACACAAGGATGAAGCGGTGGACCCCCGCTCTGGGCCCTCCAGACAAGCAAGAGAAAGAATAGGAAGGGAATAGTGCCAAATTTTCAGCGGGAGGCATGCTCACACACTGAGCCTAAGGAGCCAAAAGAAATACACGACAACCAGCGAAGTCAAAAAGACGCCAGCAAGGAGAAACAACCGGATCTGCCTCTGGATCCCATCCTGCCAGAGGGCATCGTACATGAAAAATAAATGTTCCTCAAGGCTGCTCTGGAAACACTGTTCAAGGAGCAAACCAATACGGTGACCACAGGGCTTAGAGCCCAAATCGTCAACTTGTGGAATAAGCTGGATTCACTCCTGATAGAAACGTTCCTAGGAGTGAAAGAGCAACAGCAAAGCTCCAGGCTTATATTGATTGTGGGGCGAACAAAATGCCACAGCGCGTCCCCACATACGCCGAAGCGCTGAGGACCACAACAATAGAGCAACAGCCGATTCCTGCTGCCCCCAGCAGGAAGAAGGGGCCCCTACTACAACGCCCACATCTGGTCATCTTAGGACAGCCACACCAGAGACTCACCATACAAGCGAAGAGGTGAAAAACTCGGTAATTACTAACCTTGGTGAAGATTTTAAAACCACCAGAATAAAATCGATGAGGAAGACTCGCAACGTCGGCGTCATTATTGAAACTGAGATACAGGAAGAGGCGAATAAAATCATTGAAAACCAGAAAGAGCCCTCCCTGGGTCTCCATGCAGAGATCCCCAAGAGAAAGGGACCGAGTATTGTAGTTTACGACACTGGAAGTAACCTCTCTCCAACCCAACTACAGGACGAAATCTACAGAAGAAACCTGCAGTACGACATTCCAGATATTGACCCATCGGTGCTAATCACACCTAAAAAAGCCCAGAAGCGGTAACGCCACAAACTGGGTGATTGAGTTAGCCCCAAGAGCCTGGAAGATAATCAGCCAACAGACACGGATTTACATCAATTGGGGCAGCCACCGCTTTAGAGAGGACGTGGCTGTGCCCAAATGCTTCCGGTGTTGCCGATTCGGCCATACCACACATATGTGTGTGCAACCACAAACCTCCCCAACATGTGGGCACTGTGCAGACATAGGCCACAACTACAACTCCTTCCCTAATAAAACCGCCCGACCAGTGTGTGCAAACTGCAAAGCCTTAAAACTACCAGCAGATCACTCCATTAGAGACAGAAACTGCCCCGTCTACATAAAAGCCAAAAGTGCTCAACAATCAAGAACCGATTATGGGAACTCTTCATAAAAGCAATAATGTAAACACGATGGAATTTGCTCAACATAATGCACAACGGGCTACAGCTGTTGCCACGCAACTAAAGAAGAAGGCCGATGAAGACAATCTTGATGTCCTCTTTCTCCAGGAGCTTTACACGCACAAGAAAGAGGTGAAGGGCTATCCTCTCACGTATAAAATAGTCCAGCATGACGGAGATACCCCCTGGGCAGCCTTGATAGTTCGCAATCCTGACCTCACGGTAACAAAGATAACTCATCTCTGCAATGAATGGGCTGCCTGTGCCCAAATCATCTCCCCATTAGGAGAATTCTATGCAATATCATTATACTGTCGACCTGGCGAAGACATCCTCCCTGCAATACTTTACCTGCAAAACGTTCTCCATGAGCTTCCCAACGCCAAAGTAATAGTCTGTGCAGATGTTAACTGCACGTCGCCGGCTTGGCACAGTGCAATCCCTGACCGACGTGGTACTACTAACGGCCAGCGCCTCGAAGAATTCCTCACCAACAATAGCCTGGCAATACTAAACCAGCCGAACAATCAGCCCACCTTCTCAAGCACATTATGGGAAGCAACAATAGCTGTAAGCTTTGCTACCCGCTCCGTTGCTGGACATATATCTTCATGGTAGGTCAGAGAGGATTGGGCAACCTCTGACCACAGAGTTATTACATTCCAGATGCACCGTGCCCTTAACAGACAACCCACACCTAGTATAACCATCAACAGATTCGCCGTGGACAAGGCCAACTGGGAACAATTTCAAGAAGCATTGACCGGCTCTGTCCAAACCTTTGACTATGCAACTCTTAACCCGGACCAACACCAACGCGTCATTGTAAACATAATTATAGAGGCTGCAAACGCAACCATCAGAAGGAAGAAACCATCCCCAGGCGCGGTCCCCTGGTGGTGCTCGGAGCTTCAGGGACTCCGACACGAGGTAAACACACGCAGGAAAAATTTTCAACGAGCAAGAAGATCCTGGCCGGCAGCAGAGGTGCAGGTCCTCAGGCAGCAATACCGTGAGGTCAGGAATGAATACACCGCCTTGATCAGAACACGGAAGAAACGATCCTAGGAAATGCTAGTTTCAACTACCGGGAACGAGTACCCTTGGGGGATTGTATATAAAGTCGCAGTGAACAAGCTACCAAAAGGAGAGGTAGTTCCCTCAACTAAAACACCTGCTGGCTTCTATACAAAATCATGGCACCAATCAATAGACAATATCCTCAATACCACCTTTCGGCAACTCCTGACAGCTCACTCCCTGGAGCAGCTCCGTCTCTGCGAAGAAAATGCAAACTACAACCCAGTAGAACGCGAAGACCCATTCACACTAGCAGACCTCTACTTGGCGACCGCCAAATACGAAACACGAAAATGCCTGGTGAAGACTATCTGGAACCAGAGATCGTAAAAAAGGCCGTAGAATACATCCCAACAACTATCCTAAATCTGTTCAATCACTGTCTCTCTGCAGGCTACTTTCCTCACGACAGGAGATCTGCACGGATCCGGACTGATCTTGAAGAACCGGACAAAATCACGGGAACTTCCGGAGTCGTACAGACCTATAGCACTATTACCGGTACTGAGCAAACTATTTGAACACTTACTCCACAACAGAATAGAAATCCACTACCTAGAAGCAGGCTACGATCCCCCAAACAATTTGGCTTTCGTAGAGGCTGCTCCACTGTAGATGCCTTGGAACGCATAATAACCGCAGCTAACAACTGTAACCGCAAATACTTCCTAATGATCTCTGTCGATTTTGCAGGGTCATTTGACTCACTCTGGTGGCCAAGTGTCCTCAGCAGACTCCGAGAGGCAAATATCTCCAATAACCTGTACCGTATCAAAACCTACCTATCTGATAGAAGGATTCAGTATGTGCTCCCTACTCTCAACTTACTCGGCCTATCTGCCGGGGGGTGGCCACAAGGTTCAATCCTGGGGCCACTCCTTTGGAATCTGGTGATGGACGGCTTCCTCAATCAGAATCTCAATGGGGCAGGTGCACAAGTATTTGCAGACGACCTCGTCCTGATGCTGGAGGAGGACAGCCGGGCACAACTGGAAGCCACTGCAAACCAGGCAATTGACTCCCTGCAAACGTGGGCGAAACAGAACCACCTAACAATATCACCAACCAAGACATCCTCAATACTCCTCAAGGGTTCTCTTGACACGAGAAGGCCACCACAAATCAAAATAGAAGGAACCACGATTAAACTAACTACAGAACTAAAATACCTCGGAATCGTATTGGATAAAAAACTTATCCTTTACCCCACGTCTCATCTATCTCCAGAGAAAGATCAGGAACTACTCAGCCCTCATAGAAAAGATTGGGGACTACGAAAACGGACCCTGTCTCTCTTTTACAAGGCTTTTTTCATCCCTGCCGTCTCATACGCTGCAGGGATTTGGTACAACAAAGCAACCAGGGCTGTGAAAAAAAGGAAATTAGAACCAATACAGCGTAGCATCTTGCTCAAAAAAAGCAAATTACTATATTAGGGTTACCCGTAAATGATTACAGTAACCCGTAATCGTTTCTGTAAATTGCGTGTGTTCTCTGGTCGATTTGTCTGTTTTGCTGGACGAAAAAACCTCAGTTTCTGAGGGGAAAAACCTTGCTATCTACGCCTGAGACCGACTAACTCAGCCACAGAGTGAAAAAAAGCCCACTAAAGTTCCTCGCGTCATCGATGGGATTCAAACCCTGGCCTTTTCCACCCGGTGTGGGAGCATCTTGCTCACCATCACAAGAGCATGCTGCACTGTCAGCTCTCATGCGCTGCAGGCCCTGGCAGGATCACTCCCCCTGGACCCGGAAATTGTCCGCTGCGGCATGCTCTTTCAACTGTCCAGAGGTAAAAGTGTATCCTGCATCGGCTTCACTACCAATCCAGCCAACAACAGCAACATAGAGAAAAAACGTCTTATCAACCATCTCCGGCAAACCTGGCAGTCCCGATGGGCAGAATCAACTAAAGGCGCCATAACCCGGAAATTTATCCCGGATGTTACCCAAGTCTACCCCCACCAGCCGGCCTGGTTCTCACCGGGGCTCTACACCACCTTCCTGGTAGCGGGACATGGTTCCTTTAATGCCAAACTTTCGACCTTCAGAATAAAAGAATCACCACTATGCCACTGCTGTGAAAATCAGACATGGACACATCTGATGCATGAATGCCCCCTCTTTGATGATATAAGATGTCACTTTATAACAAAAATATGTTTCAACCCGAAGGATCGGGAACATCTTGTACTGTGGGAGGAGGAGTACTATAGAAACCTCTCGAAATTTGCGCACAAACTGTTCAGCAGACTACGAGCATTACCACAACTTCCCTAAACTCGACACTGGAATTCTGACAACTGAAACGGACAACAATGACTAGGACTTTACTGGATGAGACGTATATCCCCTTAGTGACACCATCCCACACTGACACCCTGATTATTGGAACAGCAGTGGATGAGATCCTATCCCAACACTGACCAACTAATGGACTGTACACTGTCACGGACCTGACGAAGTCACAGCTTTGCTACATACACGCCATGTTAGTGATCTGAGCCGGCTCCCTTGTTCGGCCCTTTCTTCTCCCTTACCCCGGCGGGGGGAGGCGACGACTTTCCTGTCTCCTCCCCTCCTTGCCGACCCCACTCTTCCCTCTGGTGGGGTATGGGCATGCCCCACTGATTCCACCTGGGGTCGTCTTCCCCATTAACCCCATTCTTCTGTCTTTATCCCTCCAGTCTTCAATCTCCCTACCCAACTCTATCTGTATGCAAGCGAATGCCCAACACGCCAAAAATAACCGTGTCTAAATTATGCTGTTCGCCCACCATTTTGGCTTTTCTAATTCTAGCGCAATACTCCCATGCCATTTTTTTTAAAGGTCCTAGCCACTGAAATCCCAGGAAACTAGGTGGCAGGACCTGCCAGAGTGCAAATTTAAACTAGTGGTTACCTGGTCTGCCTCCACGGGGCGAAGTGCGGGCAACGTTGGGCCTCAGCTGGGGTCCAGCGGCTAAATGGCCAGAAGAACAACGTTACATAACATAACACACTCACATGATCGACACACGTTTAAATCTCTGGCCTTCCCAGTGAACTGGTACACTCACAATGAAAGCAACGCGGAGATGGTCCCCCATCTCCGGTCTAACGGCACCAGGGAAATCCCTGGTGCCGTTAGACACTTAACACACTTTGCACTTTGCCATAGAAACACTTTTAACCTAGCTGACCAAGTGCAGTATTTCGCTCTCTCCCCACCCCCGCACACAGATGTTGAATCTTTGATTGTAATGATATCACCAACACGTAAATCCCATGATCCTTTGCGAAATCTCTTCTCAGGACTTTGTTGTTTTGACTTCCCATGATGCTTTGCGCTCACAGAATTTCGTTATTTTTATTAAAATTTTGCTACTGGATGGCAACACATGTATATTTTAAAAAGAATTTTAAATGAGAAGACAATTTTAAGCAACATGTTATTTTTAGGCAATAAATTAATTAGTGCTATTTTGAATTGTTGTTTTTACATTAAAGTATTCATAAACAAATCACTGGTATTATTTGAACATAAAGTATTCATGACCAATATTTTTAACCAATGGTATTTTTAGCCAGTTGAAAGTGATTTTCAATATAATTTTTAATGAAGACACAGATTTATAACGAATGAAGTCTTTTATTGAACACTGTTAACAAAATTATTTTAATTAAAGTATTCATGACCAATATTTTTAAACAATAAATTAAATAGTGCTATTTTGAATTGTTGTTTTTACTTTAAAGTATTCATGAACAAATCAGTGGTATTATTTGAACATGAAGTATTCATGAACAAATCAATGGTATTATTTGAACATGAAGTATTCATAAACAAATCAATGGTATTATTTGAACATAATTAAAGTATTCATGACGAATATTTTTAAGCTTTTCCCCAAACACGGCATAACAAGTCTTATGACGTCATAATCCTTTGAATTCTAAGAGAAAGGTTTTGTTCACCATACAGGGTATAACAAGTCTTATGACGTCAAAGTCCTTTGGGGTAATTCTTGGAACACAATTCCTAATTAAATAGTTTATTTTTTACATTATTTTAATTTGTTTTGTACCCAATAAAAAATAATTGCACGTTTATGTGAACGCAATAATTATTGGGATCATATAAATAAGGGACTGTTTCAAGCTGAATTTCCTTTCTTTGTGGACAGCCAATTTTTCTACATTAATTACACATGCATTGGTATATTTTGACAAAATTTGTTTTTCTTCTCCTTTCACATAAATTATACTACACTATGTAGTGATCATATCCAACCACATGCTTAAATCTTTAAGTTTAATGAAACCCGAATTCCATGGTAACAGGCGACAATTTTAAAAAAATCCAAATATTTTGTCTCTTAATTGCGTTTGGTAATTTATTCCACCCACATGGTGGGTGCATTACATTGCTAAATAAATTTTCACTGTCAAAAAACGCAACTTCCTTTATAAAAATGTTGAAGATAAATACAAGAAAGGCACCTAGGGTGGATGGGATCTATCCAGTTATATTTAAGGAGGCAGCAAAGGAAGTAAGCAAATCCTTAGCCATAATTATGAGAGCTTCCTTGGACTCAGGAGAAGTACCCATGGACTGGAGATGTGCAAATGTGACCCCATTTCACAAAGGAGGATCAAAGGGCGCACAAGTAATTATAGACCTGTTAGTTTAACTTCTGTTCCTGGAAAATTAATGGAGGCACTGGTTAAAGAAGCACTGCAGGATCATCTAGACAAGACTTCAGTTATAGCCAAGACACAGCATGGTTTTGTTAAGGGGAAGACTTGCCTGACCAATTTGATTGGATACTATGATGAAGTCACAAAAAAACTGGATGCAGGGAATAACTTTGATATTATATACTTGGATCTTAGAAAGGCTTTTGGTACTGTAGCACATGGAAGACTGCTGCACAAATTGGAGCAGTGTGGCATTGGAGGCAAATTGCTGCTATGGATAAAGGGATGGTTGAGGGGGAGAGACAGAGAGTGGTAATCAATGGACACTGCTCATCGTGGACTAATGTTATTAGTGGAGTCCCTCAGGGTTCAGTATTGGGTCCATTATTGTTTTCTGTATTTATAAATGATATTGATGATAGTATATCAAGCTTAATGTCCAAGTTTGCAGACGATACGAATGTTGGCAGTGTTCTCAAGGACACTATGCTACTGAAACAGGATCTGGAAAGGTTTAGCAGATGGGCTGAGAGGTGGCAAACGAAGTGTAACATTGACAAATGTAAAGTACTACGTATGGGAAACAGCAACCCCAGAGCAACGTATCAACTCTGTGGTACTACACTGACAGTGGTAGAGAATGAAAGGGACCTGGGGGTGGTTGTGCAGGCAGATATGAAGTTTTCTGAGCAGTGCAGACGGGCTGCAAGAGTAGCTCATGGTGTATTGTCTATGATATATAGGAATTTTTCTAGCAGGGATAAGAAGGTGATTATTCCCTTGTATAAGGCAATGGTCAGGCCACACCTAGAGTACTGTATACAGGACTGGAGGCCACATTTCAAGAAGGATGTAGAGATGCTGGAACGAGTACAGAGAAGGGCAACAAGATTAGTGAATGGAACAAAGGGGTGCTCTTACGAAGAAGGGGCTTAAGTTTTGCAAATTACAGTGTCTGGGGACTAGGCACCAGCGAGGTGATCTGATTGAGGTTTATAAAGCCTTAAATGTTTGAGCATGCTCAATGCTGATGGGATTCTTCCTCTTGCTCAGAATAATCACCTGAGAGGGCATAAATTCAAATTGAGAAAAGACAGATGTAGGACAGACGTGAGGAAATTTGCCTTTAGCCAGCGGGTGGTTGATTGGTGGAATAGACTTCCATCCCTTGTCATGGAAGTTGATAGCCTAAATAAGTTTAAGGCTCAGCTGGACAGGTATTTCGAACGAACAGAGGGGTGAAGTGGAAGTGGTTATTTTTTATTTATTTATTTTTTTTTTCGCTGATGCTGCATAAGCTTGCTTTCTTGCATCGAATGCCTCTACTAATGCAAATGCTAATTAATTTCCATAAGAATTTAGAAACATTTGAATATCGAGTATAGCTGATTTTTGAGTCATTTCCAGTAACTGCCTCTGGGCAGTTGGCGTTGACCACGGTTGATATATCACGTGATGGTGATCGTTGTTGATGATTGCCCAGCGCTGTTATACCACGTGATGGTGATTGTAGTTGATCATTGGTAGGTCTATAATCTATATAAACACCTTTGGGGGGCTGAAGGTGCCCATTGCGTTTTACTTTACTTTATGCTTGTGCTTATTTGGTGGATATTGGTTGTACTAGGAAATATGGAATCCAACAATGTAAGTTATTTCTAAAGTCTGAATAACAGCTAATTATTCAGCTGTTATTCAGACTTTATACACTAACCGCTGTTAGTGTATATGATCCTATTGATAACAATGAAAGTGTTACTATGAACGATGATCCCAAACACGTGATAAGTTTATTTTGCTTTTATCGCTACTGAAAGATTTCTAGAAGTTAATGTATGTTTTGTTGCCAAAGAAAAATCGCAAATCTCGATAATACGCTGTTTTATAGAAACGCTTGGTTACAAGACTCTGAATGCGTTTACATTTCTGTTAGTATCTCTCTCTAGTTTATTGTGTGCAATAATATTTATTAAAATTCTGTGGGTTATCAGTTCCAATTTTTTTTTTTTTTTACAAATACCTGCGAACAATTAGCTACATAGTTTTATTTTACATACCTAGGCAATGCTAAGGGTGATTTTTATAGTATTTCTGGATCGATCTTATTATTTGAAATTTTTAAACTTTATTCATGCTATTTGCTTTTTTTACAAATACCTGTGAACAATTAGCTGCATAGATTTATTTTACACACATAAGCATTGCTAATGGGTGATTTGTATAACGGAAATTGTATTTTAGAACACTTGGGGTTGTATTTATATTTCCGGATCGATCATATTGTTTGAAATTCCTATTTTTAAACTTTAATCATGAAATTTACTTTTTACAAATACCTGTGAACAATTAGCTACATAGATTTATTTTGCACACCTAAGCATTGCTAATGGGTGATTTTTATAACGGAAATTGTATTTTAGAACACTTGGGGCTGTGTTTATATTTCCAGATCAATCTTATTGTCTGAAAAATCTGAACAAATAGTATTAAGCTAAGTGTAAATTTATTCGACTAATTTTAGTCTATTCCTAATATTTTCTCTTAAACCCCCAATTAAATAATCGTTATTGTTTTTTAAGAAACCTGAATTATTGGTAAATTTAACGATACTTTATACTTTCAACCAATAAATTTCACGATTTTGTGTAAATTAAGAATGATTTGAATATTATGTTTTCATAGAATAATCTTTTGCTGAATTTCTTTTTAACAGGGTTTAGATGTTGAAAAGGAGTTGATATTGGTGGTTGACCCCCCAATTTTAATCTTTGTTTTTCTCTGCACCAGGTGTGTTTTTTTATTTATTTATTTTTTTTTTTTTGCTTAATTTTTTTACAATAATTCTTTTGTGATTTAGACTGTTATTTAATACAGCTTTGTTTTTAGGATGACGAGATGGAGACTCAACCAAACAGGAGGTGATATAATCCCTGAGGTGACTATTTCTCTGGATAAGGTGTGTATTTACATTTTTTTTGTAATTTTTTCCAACTTAGATTTTTTCCTTAAAATTTTTTTAAAATAATTCTTTTGTGATTTAGTCTGTTATTTAATACTGGTTTTTTGCTTATTTTTTTACAATAATTCTTTTGTGATTTAGTCTGTTATTTAATACTGGTATTTTTGCTTAATTTTTTACAATAATTCTTTTGTTATTTAATACTGTTTTTTTATAATTTTTAGGGTAATGAGACAAATATGAATCAAACAGGCAGGGGTTTGCAGGAAAATAATGCTAGTGAAGGGAGCCACAATGGTGAGAGTGTTAATATTTCTCCCCCTTATAATAGGTTTTATGATAATTGTGCTGGCGTAGAAAAAATCTCTCACAAATATAAAACAAAATATAAAGATCTTGACCAGTTGCCTGCAGGGACATTTGCTGTCAAGTAAACGGTTAAGCGTGCACATGATGGTAGGAATATTCGCATCCTTTGACCAAAATATACTAATGTCAGGGTTCTAGCCCACAACTTTAAGGGGTTCGATGGCTACTTCATCCTTGAGTATCTTTACGGCCAGGCTTATGAACCCCGAGTGGTGTACGATGGTTCCAAAATCCTTGGTATTTATCATAACCAGTTGAATATCGTCTTTCTCGACAGTTTTTCTTATTTGGCATTCCCACTTCGCAAATTACCAGCCATGTTTGAACTTCCAGAGATCAGAAAGGGTTTCTTCCCCTACATATTTCACACCGAACTGACCGGTGATTACCAGGGCCCATTACCTGCTAAGCGATATTTTCAACCTGAATATATGGGGAAAGAGACCCTAGCTGAGTTTGAAACATGGTATGAACAGCGGACGCACGAGCCCTACAATCTGAAATCTGAACTGATTCGCTACTGTCAAGATGACTTAACGGACCTGAAAGGTGCCTGTGATAAGTTCCGCTCTCTTTTTTTAGAAACTACAGGTGTTGACCCTTTCCGCCAGGACATTACCATTGCAAGTGTTTGCAATAGGGTATTCCTTCAAACATTTCTTCCTCATAACACAATGGCCATATTGCCACCTGCAGGTTACGAAGGAAAAAACATACAGAATCGTAAAGCTTTAATATGGCTCACTTATTTAGGAAAAAAGCACAATGTTACAATTCAGCACGCATGCAGAGTAGGTGGAGAGGTTAAAATTGGCCCTTACTTTGTGGATGGTTTCTGTAAACAAACGGTGTATGAATTTAACGGATGCTATTATCACGGGTACCCAAAATGTTATAAGCCCTACATACATCAGTCACACCAAAATATTACAATGGGTGCTCTCTATGAAGCAACATTAGACAAAGAGGCATATTTAGAATCACAAGGTTTTCAGGTGGTCTCCATATGGGAATGTCAGTTTGACAAATTGGTTAACACTGATATAGTGCTAAAGCAGCATGCAGATGGGACCTCCTAGGTGCCAGTCTTCATTTCGAAGGACTGACACCTAGGAGTGCCTTAAAAGGAGGAAGAACAGACTGTTATAAACTTTATCACAAGGTTGAAGAAATCCACTATCTTGATTTCTGTTCCCTTTATCCATGGGTGTGTAAATATGGTGTTTTTCCTCGCTGTTGTTTGTTTGTTGTTTGTTATTTGGTTTTTAGGAGCATTAGCAACTAAGGCCATATTGCTCCGGGATATGCGGTGGTCATTCCCTGAATGACCTTTCCGCATCCTCCGTATTTGGTGGTGACGGGCTCGAACCCCGGTCTAATCAAGAAGCGTGTGCTACGCACTGCTGCTCCTTCCCACCTGGCTACGGAGGCGCCGTTTTTCCTCGCAGCCACCCTAAAGTAATACTTGAAAACTTTGATTACATACCTGGGGCATACTTTGGCATTTTCCATGCCCGTGTTGTTGCTCCTGATCAGCTTCTGTTACCTGTTTTGCCCATCAATAGCAACGGTAAGCTCGTTTTCCCACTATGTGGTCAATGTGCTAATGAATGTTTACCCCGGTGCTCTCATTCAGATCGATCATTCACAGGAACATGGTTTACAGTTGAACTTGACCTCGCAGTATCCCACGGTTACAAAGTGGTAGAATTTCACGAAGTATGGCATTTTTCTGAAAAATTCGAAACTTTATTCGGGCCGTACATGGACACTTTCCTGAAGGTGAAACAAGAAGCTTCAGGCTGGCCCGAGGGTAAGAATCATGATGAATATATTCAAGAATTTAAAAACAGAGAAGGTGTCACTTTAGATATAGACCAAATTAAGAAAAATCCAGCAAAGCGTTGCCTTAATTCTCTCTGAAGAAGATTTGGTATGAGGACACTGCATGTGAATACACAGGTTGTTTCCACTTACTAGAATCTTGTTGAACTCTTTCTGGACAACACAAAGGTTATTCATGATGCCAGACTTGTTACAGAAGAAAAAATGTTAGCGGCATCTGCTACTGTTACCGGAAAAGAACCGGCATACAGGAAGGGTAATGCTGTTATTGCTTCGTTTGTTGCTGCCTATGGTAGGATAAAGCTTTATGAGGCTCTAGACTCTCTCCGTGAACGTGTTTTGTACTCAGACATTGACAGTGTAATATTCACTCAAAAACCGGGTGAATACTCTCCACCAATTGGGCATTCTTTAGGAGAGCTGAGTAATGAACTTGACAGTGGTGATTACATTGTCGAGTTTGTCACTACAGGCCCTAAGTCATATTAATACAGAACTCACAAAAATAAAATGGTGACAAAATGCAAGGGAATCACACTTAACACCTATGCTAACAAGCTGATTAACATAGAATCAATGTATGCAGCGGCTATGGGAGAACCAACAGATATTTCGGTGCCTGTCACTTTTGCTATTCGTCGCGACAAGTGGAATTGCTGCCTCTTGGAAACATCCATAACCAAGAAATTTAGGTACACATTTACAAAACATGTGGTAGGGGAAGACACTCAAACCTACCCTTATGGTTATTTCCGTGTGTAAAGACTTCTCACCTGCAACAGTATCCACACACACACACACACACACACACACATATATATATATATATATATATATATATATATATATATCCACCCACTCACAACAACCAGTTTTAAAATGTTTGTACATCCGTTTACATCTATTGTCTCTGGGGGCACCCAGTCAAGGAAAACAACATTTGTATTATCCCTCATTCATAATAGAAACCTGTTAATAACCCCACCACCCAAAAGAATCGTGTACTGCTATTCAGAGTACCAGCAAAAATTCAGCAGTTTCCTAGAAGTAGAGTTTGTAAACGGGTTAAAACCACCCCAGTTTGACCCAAATATTAAAAATTTGCTAATTATCGATGATTTAATTCATCAGGCTAAAGACAATACAGAAATTTTTATAAAAGGATCACATCACAGGAGTCTAAGTGTGATTCTGCTAACACAAAATTTATTTTGTCAGGGTACTCAGTTTAGAACTATCAGTCTTAACGCACACTATCTGATAGTTTTCAAAAACCCACGTGACTCTCGGCAATTTTCTCATCTTGCCACACAAGTTTTTCCTGGATGGTCGGGTGTACTGATAGACATTTATAAAGAAGCAACAAGTCGAGCACATTCTTATTTGCTCCTAGATTTTAAACATGACATACCTGAGGTGCTCTGTCTGTGAAGTAATATTTTGCCAAAAGAGGCCCCCAACGTTGTTTATGTACCCATATGCCTTCTAGACTCCGAAAGCACAAAAACCTCATCAAGTTTCTTTCTGAAGCTACTCCAAAACAAGCCACAGCTGTCTTAAAACACACTACGCCAGCACAAATCACATCTCTTTGTGAATTTTGTAAAAATCTCCTTTGTGGCAATATCCCTCTAAAAAGCAAACAGCATTCACAGCTCTCCAAGAAAAAGAAAATCTTGAGATTATCAGGAAATAAACAGGTGCCATTCATACAAAGGTGAAAACTCATTCACCAGCACGGTGGTGCTTTGTTTCCCCTACTTGGTAGCATAATAGTATCATTGCTCACATCCCTCATAAGGAAATGAATCAGCTGTATAAAAAATTCACACTGCTAAACAGCCCAGAGCAGAACGAAATTGAAAGTTTGGATGGAAAAATGTCGTCTGTTCTTCAAAGGAAAGATTTGGTTGTTGAAAGTAAAGTTAGAGAATATTTAACCACTATACAGACAGCTTGCACCATCAGTACACACGGAAGAAATGCCACCACCCCCAACTGTTGAAGATGTTCCTGTGAAGAAAAGAAAAAAAATCATCATTTTTCCTACCCTCCCCAAGGCGGATGAGAACAAGTAAGCTGAATTGGGTTCGAATGTAAATAAAGAACATCTTATTTCTTTATTGAAAATTATTTTTATTTAGAAATAAATGTTCTGTTATGTCAGCAGTTACAATAACATCATTCATCCACAAATCGGGAGAATAACACACAGTAACAATCTGGTGCATGGTTAAGCCACGATACCTGTGTGTAAGGAAATAAATACGGTGTAAACCACAGGCTATAGACAACTTGTGTTGGATAACAGTAGCATTATACGTCCATTTTTTACATTGTTTAAAAATTTCACAAAGTCCTTTTTTGGCTTGCGACCATAGCTGTCAAAGTATTCACCACATTGTTCCTGTAGAAATAAGGCAACCAAGTGCTGCCCAGGTAGATATGAGGGATCTGTATTGACTACAATGAGACACGGTTTTGGTAGCATCCGTGTAGGTAGTTCGTCACATCCACACACTCCCAATGGAAATTTCCTTGTGTAGACATCTATCCATCTGTAAAATCTGTTCAGTGTTCATAATCCAGAAGTACAGCGATCTCTGGTGATCGAAAGGATGTTTTCAAACTCAGCGAACAACACCACTATAACGTTCTCGGGTAGGTGAGCAGAAAATTTCAGTTCTATACGTACACTTCCTCGTCTTTGAGTATTGACGTGTTTGCCTACGGCATTATGGTCAGGAGAGAGGTCAAATCCATACAACAGGTTACCTTCTAGGTATTCTTTATAGGAAATATCATCACGTGTCCACTTGTCCAGTGATGTGAAAAGAGAGAGGTATGATCTGGTGTAATGACCGTCTTTATAATTAGGTGTCAGAGGTTGACTTGGATGCTGAATACCATCAGCTGTCACTACCAGATAACATAAATTGAAGTGGGCAAAATTGAATGAATTGCGACTGTACAAACCATTGAAAGCTTCACTTGCAACCAGACCTATAACTAATCGAGGGGGAATGTCGCCCAGATAGATGTTGTCTCTTGTAGAATCACTCATACCTTTAGGAATCGAGTAATAGCTGACTTGCACCCTTGAGGGTGCAAGTCAGCTATTACTCGATTTTTTTTCAAGCACAGTCAAGTGGACTAACAGAACTTTAGGATTTAATCTTACTTTGTGTACGAAGAGGGTTGCTTCCTGAATATGCATTTCATGTCTGTGGTGACGGCCAATAAACAGGATTATCAAAGGCTGACACAAGTAATTATAGACCTGTGAGTTTAACTTCGGTTCCAGGAAAATTAAGGGAGGCATTGGTTAAAGAAGCACTGCAGGATCATCTGGACAAGAATTCAGTTATAGCTCAGACACAGCATGGTTTTGTTAAGGGCAGGTCTTGTCTGACCAATTTGATTGGATACTATGATGTAGTCACAAAAGAACTGGATGCAGGGAATAACTTTGATATTATATATTTGGATCTTAGAAAGGCTTTTGATACTGTTGCGCATGGAAGACTGCTGCACAAATTGGAGAAGTGTGGCATTGGAGGCAAATTGCTGCTATGGATAAAGGGATGGTTGAGTGGCAGAAGACAGACAGTGGTAATCAATGGACACTGCTCAACGTGGACTAATGTTATTAGTGGAGTTCCTCAGGGTTCAGTGTTGGGTCCATTGTTGTTTTCTGTATTTATAAATGATATTGATGATGGTGTATCAGGCTTAATGTCCAAGTTTGCAGACGATACCAAGGTTGGCAGGGTTGTTAAGGACACTATTGATACTATGCTGCTGCAACAGGATCTGGAAAGGTTGAGCAGATGGGCTGAGAGGTGGCAAATGAAGTTTAACATTGACAAATGTAAAGTACTAAATATGGGAAACAGTAACCCCAGATCAACGTATCAACTCTGTGGTACTACGCTGACAGTGGTAGAGAATGAAAAGGACCTAGGGGTAATTGTGCAGGCAGATATGAAGTTCTCTGAGCAGTGCAGACGAGCTGCAAGAGTAGCTCATGGTGTCTTGTCAATGATATACAGGAATTTTTCTAGCAGGGACAGGGATGTGATTATTCCCTTGTATAAGGTATTGGTCAGGCCACACCTTGAGTACTGTATACAGGTCTGGAGGCCTCATTTCAAGAAGGATGTAGAGCTGCTGGAACGAGTACAGAGAAGGGCAACAAGATTAGTGAATGGCACAAAGGGTTGCTCTTAGGAAGAAAGGCTTAAGTTTTGCAAATTACAGAGCCTGGAGACTAGGCATCGGCGAGGTGATCTGATAGAGGTGTATAAGGCTTTGAATGGCTTGAGCATGCTCAATGCCGATGGGATTCTTCCTCTTGCTCAGAATAATCGCCTGAGAGGGCATAAATTGAAATTGAGGAAGGACGGATGTCGGATAGATGTGCGGAAATTTGCCTTTAGCCAGCGGGCAGTTGGTTTGTGGAATAGACTCTCATCGCTTGTTGTTGAAGTTGATAGCCTAAACAAATTTAAGGCTCAGCTGGACAGGTATTTCGAACGAACGGAGGGGTGAAATGGGAGTAGTGGTTGTTTTTTTTTTTTTTTTTTTTTGGCTGATGCTGAATAAGCTTGCTTTCTTGCATCATATGCCTCTACTAATGCTAATTCTGGGTTACTTCGCACTAGACGAATACGTAGTGACACATTATTAACGATATATCTTGCCTGGTGACACAAATCCAGATGTAGACGCCCTAGAAGTTCCACACTCCTTGATTTTGCAATTCAATCCTGCCGTTTACCCATCCGACATTTTGTCTTGGTGAACATTTCACTGACATCCGCAACGTCATCTTTCACGTACAGTTCTGTAGTTATTTGGGTACATTTGGCACCGCGATCGTAATTCAGAAGTTTTTCTAAATATGCCTTGTAGGGATAAGTATCTGCTGATGCGTTGATTAATTTATCTTGTAAAAACAGATCCACCTAACTGAAAAGGGAATGAAAAAATTGTTCACCACATGATGTGGCATCTATCTCTTTCCCATCACTATGCATAACACGAAGTTTCAGACGTAAAAATGTTTTTCCAAAATCTAAATATCCTTCTGAAGTACCGGGAATAAAAAATTCGATCGGGCCACCACTATCTACACTGCCTAGTGGTTGAAAAGTCACATAAGATGAACGCTCAATAGATAGGTTAATAGCCGGTTTTTGAAATAGGTCTAGTTCTGACATCATAAGCTCCATGTTTAAAAAATATCTCTGCGCTTCCTATTTTTCCCCTCTTCCTTTCTGGTTCAGAACCTTGTTTGAAATGGAGTGACTGACTTCTGATGCTCTGTTTATAAAGGATCGTTTGAGGGGCACCCCCTCCAAAACATCACCAATCAGGTGTTGACCTGCTTTTAAAACATGCTTACCCACAAAACGGGCTGCGGGTTTCAAAAGAGGTGTTAGAAAAGAGAATGCTGAACGAAAAATGCTTCCAAGTCCGTACCCACGATGCAAAGGTTGTCCGGCAAATGCATTACCACCTCCTGCTTGTACCATGTAGTAATCAATGTATTCACTCATCTTTGCGAAAATGCAGCTTCACTTAAGTCTTCCCACTTCTGAACTCTAGAAACTGTCCACTGTCTGTACAAATACTGATGGACACGGTGTGAAACCTGTGTCTCAAAAGGGGGTAATAGTCCGGGTTTTCGTATGTAAATGTGTTCTGTTCAATACAGGGAACAACACGTAACAGCGGAGCACACGTATCGCCTACTATCTGGTCCTGAATCACGTTGGAATAAACAAAATACGCTGAGACACCCCGTTTTATATCTGACAACTCCACTCAATTTAGTACCAATCTGGTGAAAGCCAAGCAAAAGATCTAAACCTGGGGAATCTTGTGGAAACACTAATCAAAAGTTTTCTGGTATATGTAAAGTCAGGGTATCGTCTGAATTAACATTTCCACTTAAACTTGGACAGACACTCAACATTGCATCAAGAATATTAGAGATGGATTTATAGCTTCCATGTAGAAGCACACACATCTGGTAACTGCCACCAGTAACAAGAGTAAAAACAATATCTCTTGCACTTGGGGCGAAAGAAATTTGACCTTTGATAGGTAATACACTCTCACCTACAGATGTAGGTGAGAGTGTTTTACCTATCACCTGCTTTTTGAAGTCCAAATAATTTTACTAGTTTCTCAGGCAATTGTATTTTGCCTTTTCCATGCACATTCACTGAAAATTGATATTTTGCAGCAGTCTTTGTGTGTACTGTAACTGATGAACACTGTTCAACCCATCTAAAAGATGTTGATAATCTTTATACTTTTAAAGAAAGCACATGTAAAATTTGTTCAGAGTCATAATCATCGCGAAGTACATGAAATTCATCGTATCCTTTTGTGATATTGTTCCACACTCCTGGTAGATGAATTTCAGAAAGTGCCACTTCCCACTCAGATTAATTTACCAGGGTAATTGAACTTTGAAACGTGATTGGGTGTTATCAGGATACAGTTCCATACTTGCATTACTTGGTAGGGTTAGGTAAAACATCTTTGCTTCGTACCCAAGAATTGTAGGATGCAGGGTATCCAAGCCACTTCACAAGTAACTGTCTCTGGCCACGCAATATACGCTTCCCAAGTACTTTTTCAATCAGAGACACGTTTTCAGGTACCTCGTTATCAAAACTGACTCTCTGCAGTTGGTGCTCATAAAATGTACCTTTTACCACCTCACCATCTCTCCCTTTAACCTTATTTACTACAGGGTGCCTTTTTATTGCCTGAGCTATGAAAAACACCTCCTCAGACCAATTCCCTCTGAACGCTTTTCGAAAATAATGGCTATCATCACTAAGAACAACATGGTCACTGATTTTAAACTTGGGTTCCGAAACTTTTGGATGGGGTCTATACAATTTAGCATAAACAGTTTCTTCATTATGCATGGTAACATCTGCAGGGGACATACCAATAGATCTGTGTACAGTTTCATTATAGGTTTTCGCTTATTTTTGCAGCACATGAATATATTTATCATTTTTTGAATATGTAACCCATTTATAAATTTTTTCTTTTAATGTTCGAATAAATCTTTCTGCCATAGACGCTTTATTTTCACTTCTAGTGGTGTAAAAGTAGACATTTTTAGATTTGAATAATGCACGCACTTGTTTATTAGTAAATTCCTTTCCTTGGTCACTATTAATATTAAATGGTACTTCTTCTTTAAAAATAGATTTGAAAGCTTTAACTACTTCTTGTGAATGTTTAGATTTTAATGGTCTTACCCAACCATATCGTGAAAAGCAATCAATACACACGAGAAGAAAATGAACACCATTATTTGCCTTAGCAAGATTTGACATGTTGGCTAAATCACACTGAAATGTACGGCGAAGACCAGGAACTTTCATCTGGTTACGAGGAAAATTTCTTCGTTGCTGTCTGTGTCTCTCATATGTGGGCTGTACTGATAACCATTATTTCACAGTATGTTTGGGTAATTTAGTATGTTTTTGTAAAGCATTAACACTAGCAAAGCTCCCCACCACAGTAGGATTATAATAATCTTCTAACATGTTCTCTTTATTGCAGGTAAAACAACACTAACCCTGGAGCAGAAGATACTTACCTTTATAGTACTTTTCATACTTTTTGTAATTGGAGAATTGTGGACTGTCCTTGAAAAGAGAGCTGTGTCAAGATTTTATCAGAATAATGATTCCTTTGTAAATAATTTTGTTAACAGTCTTCAATAAAAGACTTCGTTCATTATAATTCTGTCTTCATTAAAAATTATATTGAAAATCACTTTCAAATGACAAAATACCATTGGTTAAAAATATTGGTCATGAATACTTTATGTTCAAATAATACCATTGATTTGTTCATGAATACTTTAAAAAATACCATTGGTTAAAAATATTGGTCATGAATACTTTTAAAGTGAAAACAACAATTCAAAATAGCACTAATTAATTTATTGACTAAAAATAACATGTTGCTTAAAATAGTCTTCTCATTTAAAATTCTTTTTAAAATATACATGTGTTGCCATCCAGCAGCAAAATTTTTAAAAAATAACGAATTTCTGTGAGCGCAAAGCATCATGGGAAGTCAAAAACAACAGTCCTGAGAAGAGATTGCGCAAAGGATCATGGGAAGGATTCGCGTGATTGGTGATGTCATCACATTAAAAGATTCAACATCTGTGTGCGGGGGTGGGGAGGGCGGAATACTGCCCTTGGTCTGTTAGGTTAAAAGTGTTTCTATGGCAGCGGCGGGGTGGGGAGAGGGGAGAGTTGACCACCCACTGACAAAATCTGTTCAAAGTGTTTCGACTGCAGCGCCAACTATCGGCCGCCGCCGCAACTAAATTCGGTTCAAAGTGCATCTACTCCTACTAGGGGGCATCAAAACGCATTAAAATTTCCGATCGAGCAAATTCCTGGTTTAGTCCACAAGTAAAATATGCTTTCAAGAAGAAGCAAAAACACTTCAGAAAATGGAAAAAAAAAATACCCACCTGATTATATTCAATATAAAGAAGCTAGAACACGGTTCATTCGATTGAAACTTCAAGCTCACTATGACATGGTGCGATTACATTTAAAGAAAGGAAGCAGGATAAATAATAAGAAAAGGCGTACGGATATAATGCCCGAGCACATCTTCTCAGAATGGACCCAAGCCATCTTTGGAACTCCTCTGGCAGGAAATCAAGTTGACAGTGAAGTTAACACAGAGAAAATCCGTGAAGCAATTAGCAAACTGAAGACAGAGGTCTATGCTGAACTGTCTCAAATCAATATCACTAGAGATGACGTTAAAGCCGCTGTGAATAGCCTCAGGAATAAAGCCATAATTGGGCCTGATAAATTCCCGCTCTTCATGATTAAGATCATAGATCAGTGTAACATCATAGATCTGCTCCTTCACATTTTCCACAAAATTTTAAGTGAAAACAACTTTCTGAAGATATGAAATACGTACTTCGTTAAACCTGTTCCCAAAAATAACAACCCTAAATCTGCCAAAGACTACAGGCCTATTGCAATTGGATGTTCGTTCCAAAAAATATTTGAGAAATCCATTTTAAATACCATCAACCATCACTGCTTCGGGCATAGACCGTAGTACCTTCATTCAGTGATCCCCAAAGATCTACTACCACGAATCTCATGCAGACTCTATTTCGAATCCAACACGCCCTTAACTTCAGAGAGCAATTAGATATTGTCTTCTTAGACGTTGCCTCCGCTTTCGACAGTATATTCATCTCGGCTATTACTATCACCTTGGAGGAATATTTCCATATAACTGGGCACGTATTAGAAATAATAGCGAGTTCTTTGAGGGAGAGACACATCACTGCCATAAATGGAATTTCCAAAGAGATCTTCCAAGTCAACAGGGGAGTCCCACAAGGTGGTGTCCTCTGTGCTACTCTCTTTACAACAGTACTGCATTACTTCCTGACCCAAAATCAAAAATAATTTCTCGTATATGCAGACGACTTGAAATTTTTCATCACCTAGAATGACCAGAACTGGTCAAAAATGACCATCCTTACAACGCAACAACGAAGCAAACTCCAAAATCGCCGACTTGCAAGAATATCTTAATTGCATGGGGCTCTGACTAAATGAACACAAGACAGCACAAATGGTTTTCACCAACAAGGTAATAAAGAACCACATATCAATACGTGTAAATGGCAGCGTGGTCAAAAAAGTCAGGACACATATTGATCTTTGTCTGAAATGGGACGAAAACCTAAACTTCACATCCCATTTCGGATATGTAAAGAGGAAAACGTACGCAGTGCTATGGACCTCCAGACAAGAACTGGTAGGTATCAGGAACCCTGACTTTGTAAAACAATATATTTTAAGATGCGTTATCCCCATCCCTCTCTACGCATCTCAGATTTGGTCTTCTGTCCCAGATGACCTCAGGGCTTTCCTGGGTTTAGAGTACTGGATGCTGAGATGGTTAAACAGGATCACTACGCTGCCATTTACAATCTCAAGAGCCATTTTATATGCCAACGTGGATGTCACGCCTTGGTCTCACATAATTGTCACCAAGAACATTCTCACGCTTGCAAAACTGCTGACTGGGAGACTCAACTCGCCGAAAATTGACTGCCTGTTGACTCTGCCCCGCATGACGCAAAGGTGGGCGAATAGAACACCATCCCCTCCAATCAGTAGCGCGCTCACGCAGCTGGAAATCCTTCGACCATTTTTTTCCTTCAAACACCATTAAGATGTACAGCGATCTTCAAACAGACCCAGAAAAGCTTTGCACAGAGAAGAGGTACAGGACTGAAATGTTTCAGAATGCATTACTCCACCTATAAATGTTGAGTGAAGCCCACAGATGAAAACAAAACAGAATACAGAAAATACACGAAGACACCCCCTAGTTAATAGTTGTAAGCGGTTGTCTCTTAGGAGAAAATAAAGATAATAATAGTAATAATGTGTGTAGTTTCCAGACTCAATAAAAACCATGAGATGGTGGGTTTAGATGTTGCAAAGGTTACCATCGGGAAGAATATTTTAGTTACTGCTCCAGTGGTAGTAGAGGTGTCCCATCTAGTCTGCCAGAGATTGATAAGTTCATTGTAACATCTAATCTTTTCTCGCTTGATGTCATTATCGAGGTTCGGCTGTATGTCAAGTATGGAGGTCGGGATTCTTTTCTTTAGTCGAAAGCAGAGGCCTCGGAAGATCACAGCCAAATCCAGCGGGATTGTCCCCGCGATGACTTGAATGGCCGCCGTGTACACAGTGCGGCAGAACCGATGAGTAGTAAGGATTATACTTCTTTGTATTGATTGGAGTTTCTCTCGCATTTTCACAATAGTCACTCGATGAAACCAGGCCCCGGCAGCATAAGTTACAATCGGCAAGAATACAGCTTTATAGTATAAGAGGGGTGTCCTGCGAGACAGTCCCCACTCGCACCTTGAAATCCTAACTATGGATGCAGTCAATTTCTTGACTTTTGCACTCAAGTGCTGGAGGTGGAGAAGAAATGACAACTTGTGGTCTATAACTGCTCCTCGGACTTTAGTTTGCAGGACAAGTGCTAACTGAGTGCAATTGATCCTGGCTCGAGGGGGCCTTCTGATGTCAAGCTTCGTTTTAAGGATGATCATATTAGATTTTACTGGATTAATATGGAGTTTGTGCAGTCTCGCCCGGGAAGATAGATGGTTGAGGACACGCTGAGCATTCATCTCAGTTACTGAGCGAGACTGACCTGAAACAGTGATGGTCAGGTCATCTGCAAAGGCTATTATTTTGGGGTTTTCAAATGCATTGCTGAGCCAACTTTGTAGGGCCATGTTCCAAATTAGGGGGCCCAAGACCGAACACTGGGGACATCCCCTGTGAACAGGCCTGGAGACCTGTTGATGCTTAGATTTGATAATAATGGTACGTTCAGTAAAGTAATTTCTAAAAAGCTTGTATAGATTGGCCGGACAATCTGCTTGACGGAGGCATTGAAGGGCATTCTCCCACCATACTCTGTCAAAGGCGCCCTCAAAGCCGATGAACATGGGCAGCTGATATTTGGACTGGAAGTCTCCAGATGAAAGACTAGGTCAGAAAGGGCCTCCTCACTGGATCGACCCAGGGTGAAGCCATATTGTAAAGGGGATATCAAGTATTTTAACAGTAGACGGTTTGTAACCCTGTAGGACATCAGTCTCTCAAGAATTTTCCCAAGGTTGGCCAGCAGGGCAATGGGCCTAAAGGAACTGGGTTCAGTCAATGGTTGGTTGGGCTTGGCGATGAGACGAAAAAGGGCCACCTTCCAAGCCTTAGGGAACTGAGAGGAGGAGTGGCATTTGTTAAACAGAAGTAGAAAGAAGTCAGGTTTTAATTTAAAGAATCGTTGGATGAAGACATAATCAATACAGTCAATTCCAGGACATTTTTTATTATATATCTTTTTGAGCACTGTCTCTAATTCAATCATCTTAAAGGGGTCAGCATTGTCTGGTGGGTTGAATGCAGCGTTCTGTCTCCTAATGGCCTGATGTTCTGGCAGGTCTTCTGAGGGATCGTCATGAGGAAAGAGTTTGTCCAGAATTGTATTAATTGAATCAGCCCAACTGGTGGTTTCAGAAACATCCGTTTGGATTGTACCGAATACATCTGGAGTAAAGGTTTTAGCTCTAGCGATCGTGTAGAGGAGACCCCAGGGGTTAGCATTGCCTGATTCGTTCACAAAAGAGTTCCAAGTTTCTTTTTTTCTCTTAGATATTGCCATGACCACCCCTAATGTCGATGAAGGCTTTGAACCGCCTGTCCATACTTAGAACAATGTTGATAAGTTCTTGTGGTAACATCGTCCAGTCCTCTGTCAGCGTCATCTTCAGCTGGTGAACATTTTCTGGTGGGTGTGGACGTACCGCTAGGCATCTCCACAGAGCGTCCCATATGTGTTTGATGGGATTTAGATTGGCGGAACGGACAGGCCAATCGTTAGGAACAATGTCCTCACTTTTCAAAAGCATATCAACAGCAGCAATGCGATGGGGTGTGCGATGGGGTGTGACGTTCAGAGGTGCCATTGTCGGGGACAATGGCACCTCTGAACAGACGCACATGGGGAAGGATTACCTCAGTACAGTAGCATGCATCGGTTACAGTATCGCCTTCCAGTATCTGGAGATATGAACGTCCATCCAAGATAACGCCTCCCCAGACGAGAACACCTAGACCGCCATATCGATCCATTTCAGTGAAGTTTCTGGGGTGGTACCGTGTGCGAACCTCTCGCCAGGTCCGCTGACCTCCAGAATCGCTGCTGAGACTGAATCTACTCTCATCAGTAAAGAGTACCTTACCCAATTGCGCTGCTGTCCAGTCGTTGTGTTCGATGCACCACTGTAAACTGTGTCTTCGATGGGCAGGTGTTAAAGGGACACAGCTTACTCGCCGTTGGGCAAACAGTCCGCCACAGTATACCGCGATATCCTACGTCCTGTGCATCTGGTTTGCAATGGATCCCACTGTCTGGTGTGAGTCCCTCTTAGTCTGTAGGAGTATATAGCGGTCATCATTGGGCGTTGTTTTTCGTGATCGACCACCACTGTTCCTTCGAATAGCGGTACCTGTCGTTCTGAAGGCCAACGATGCTATGGGCAATATTATTATTTATTATTATTATCTTTATTTCTCCTAGGAGACACCCGGTTACAGCCATTGACTAGGGGGTGTAGATACATATTCTGTTATGCAACAGAGAACAATACTATATACAATTTTACATTATATGTAACACTCTTTACTAAATTATACAATGCATGTAATACTTGCTTGTAGCCATGAAGGGAGTTGTATACAGCAATATGCCTTCTGTATATAATAAAGAGTTCTACTTTTTATCAGAATTACACGATACATTAGTAACTTGTAATCTGCTTATGATTTACTTAATAAATAAACGAATAAAATGTTATACTGCTATGTTTAAAGAATAACATCACCATATTTACATTAGCACAGTTATTCGCAGCAGAACAGTATACAGAATACAATATAATACAGAGTAAAAGCGTAAAAAGTTCATTTTTACTGTTTTAAGCAGTCTGGTTTTTCTGTGGGAGTAGGTAAGACATATCCAAGAGAGTATTTCCAGATGAGGTCGGGATTCCTGTCAGCTACTGTATGGAGGTTCTTAGTTTTGTTTATTTTTTCTTACATCTGTATCTGCAGGTAGCAGTTTTCGAGAACTTATTTTCTGTATGTTTTGCTTGTGCAGAGTTTTTCAGGGTTGATATATAGGGTATTAAACAGCTTTAGAGTGTTTGCTGGAAAGAATCTTCCCAGACTATCCAACTGCATAAATGCGGGCTTGATTTGCTGTTCCTTACCTGCAACTCGTCTTTGTTTTTCTCAGGGTGTTACTATCCAGTCTCGAGTTTTCGGTGAATCCAGCCATCCTGTTAAGATCTCAGCAAGTGTCATTATATTTTTTGTAGTGATCGTTTGTCTCCAGGAAGTGACTTCTAAATTGGAGTATAGTGTAGCTCTTTAGAAGGTAAAAGGCTTAGCTGTAATTCTATTTAGGCTTCTCAAGAGCCAGTATTCTATTCCTAGAAAAGCCTTAATAGTGCTTTCCGGAGCTGAAGATTTGTGACGCGTATAGAGTCTATTATCTATTAATATTAATTATTATTAAGATAATATATTATCTATTAATATACTGAATCATTAAATTGGGGTTTCTAATACCAGTGAGCTTCTGCCTGGTTATCAAGAGCGCCGCATATGTTTACCTACGGAAGTAATCATAGTGCGGAAGGAAGTTCAGTCTTTCGTCCCACTTGAGTCCAAGATCAGCATGTGACTGAACTTTTTGGACTAGGATGTCGTTCACATATCAAACTCTGCAGCCACACTCCTCGCACTTTTTGCGAGGAGTGTGGCTGCAGCCTCGCACCTTCCTCGAGCTTTCCAATTATTCAAACCCGGGTAAAATCACCCGGTTGTTGTCTACTGGCCATTTCGTTGTTTGAAGGGAACCAATTGAACGTCTATAACAACTGTGCTCACCATTCGGTAATTTGCACATATACTGCTGAACTGCTGCTTTTATCTGTTTATGTGAGCCCTCTCATCACGATTCAAATTTTTGCATGTGCACCAGCTTTCTACTGAACGGCCACAGTTATGCAAATCGCCACAGGCTTTCGTTTGATTTTTTTGGTTGTAACCTTTAGAAATAGTGTTGGTCCTTAAGTTTTGCACATCAGTGTATAAAGCTCTAGACTTTAGAGCAAGCATCCATCAGTGCCCGGCTTGGGGGCCTGACTTACGCCTGGCAAAAGAAAAGAGAGACTCACTCCACTCACACCCAATATAATGGTAATTGCTATCTTCAATCACTCATAAATTATAAAACAATTCAAACATTCATACCAGTGAACCATCGTGGTCCATCCAGTAACATCTATACTGTAACAAATTTCGGTTCCACAATCCAAGTCTTAACTCATACAAATAGAGCATTCAGCTGTAAATATTTTTATCATGTTGGGAACCCACACTAGGAGAGAGACTACAATGATCAAACGAAGGCAACTCCCAAGTTCTGCAGAAGGCACTACTGCAACAGAAACATTAGTGCACTTAAACTTCATAATGCTAAATAGAGTGCTAAATAGCTCCGATTGCCAAATGTGGGCCTAACTTATCCAGCAACCTCAAGCACAAACCTGCAGTGCAACTATCTAGTCACTATATTCTTCTTCTTTTAACTATCTAATGCCCTAAGGTAATCGGATATATCTTATCCACTGCAGTGTGCTTAGAGGGAGATTTCCTATGACAAAATTTTACAGATATAGGAGAGTCCTTTATCTTGGTATATGCCTTATGTGTGGGTTTGCCTGGAACAATGGCCGGATGACCAAATGCCATACATTTGTAGCATTGGGTCAGCATGAGGAGATCTCTTACTCGATGCAAGCCTCAGTCAATAAAGATTCTCGTCCAACTACTAGAATTCTTCTAATAGCACCAGAGACTTCTAAAACAATTAAGGCCAGAAGATTCTCTGGCTTTATCCTTTGTGAGGACAGTCACTTCGGAGAACATTTGTTCCTGAGAAATCCCACAGTCTATGAAATTTCTTTCCCAAAGTTCTTGGAAGAAATGTTCTTTACATCTCGACATAAAAGACCACAAACTTAGGACGCCTTCTGAAAGATCTCACATCTTCCAGGCCAAGCACCCATACTGATAAATATTCAGTAATCTTCAGCATTAGCATTAGCATTAGTAAAGGCACATGATGCAAGAAATCAGGCTCATCAGCCAAAAAAAAAAAAAAAAAAAACTATCTCTCACCCATCCACTCGCTCCATATGTTTGTGTAGTTCTGCCGTGAATCTGTTTAAGCTATTAACTTCTAGAACGACAGATGGAAGTTTGTTCCAGCAAACAACCACACGCTGGCTAAAGGTAAACTTCCACACATCTATCCGGCAACTGTCTTTCCTCAATTTGAATTTATGCCCTCTCAGGCGATTATTCTGAGCGAGAGGATAAATCCCATCAGCCTCGAGCATGCTCAAACCGTTCAAGGCTTTATACTCCTCAATCAGATCAGGTGCGTAGTCTCCAGACACTGTAATTTGCGAAATTTAAGCATTTCTTCGTAAGAAATGCTTAAATGTTCCATTCATTAATCTTGTTGCCCTTCCTGCACTCGCTCCAGCAACTCTACACCCTTCCTAAAATGAGGCCTCCAGACCTGCATATAGTACTCAAGTTGAGGTCTGACCATTGCCTTATACAAGGGTATAATCATCTTCTATCCCTGCTAGAAAAATTCCTGTATATCACTGACAAGACACCATGACCTACTATTGCAGACCGGCTGCACTGCTCAGAAGACTTCATATCTGCCTGCACAATTACCCCCATGTCCTTTTCATTCTCTACCACTGTCAGTTTAGTACCACACAGTTGATACGTTACACTGGGGTTACTGCTTCCCATATGCAGTACTTTATATTTGTCAATGTTAAACTTCATTTGCCATCTCTCAGCCCATCTGCTCCACATTTCTAGATTCTGTTGCAGCAGCGTACTGACATTAGTGTCATTAACAACCCTGCCGAACTCCGTATCGTCTGTAAACTCGGACATTAAACCTGATATACCATCATCGATATCATTAATAAATACTTGTAAAATAATAAGATGGTTTACCTCAAATATAATCAACGTAGAACGTCTTAAGCATTACAGCACTGATTCATACTATCTAATTCAATAATAAATATAGAAAACAACAATTCAGCCTACACTGAACCCTGAGTGATTCCACTAATAACATTAGTCCATGAAGAGCAGCGTCCATTGATTAGCACTCTCTCTCTTCTCCCACTCAACCATCCCTTTATCCGTAGCAGCAATTATCTCCAATGCCACACTGCTCCATTTTGTACAGTGCCATCCATGTTTTAAAAGCCTTTCTAAGATGCAAATATAGAATATCAAAGTTATTCCCTGCATCCAGTTCCTTTGTGACCCGACCATCAGGCCTAAATTTAGGAAGGATATAGAGCTGCGGGAACGAGTGCAGGAAGGGCAACAAGATTAATGAATGGATCAAAGGTTGTTCTTACGAACAAATGCTTACGTTTCGCAGATTTCAATGTCTGGAGACTAGGCACCTGCGAGGTGATCTGATTGAGGTGTGTAAAGCCTTGAATGGTTTGAGCATAGTATCCAATCAAATTGGTGAGACAAGACTTTCCCTTAACAAACCCATGCTGTGTCCGAGCTAAATCTGAAGTCTTGTCTAGATGATCCTGCAGTGCTTCTTTAACCAGTGTCCCCATTAATTTCGCTGCAAGAGAAGTTAAAATAACAGGTCTGTAATTACTTGTGTTGCCCTTTAATCCTCCTTTGTGAATTGGGGTTACATTTTCACATCTCGAGTCTATGGATACCTCCCCTGAGTCCAAGGAAGCTTTCATAATTATGGCTAAGGGTTTGCTTGCTTCTTTTGCTGCCTCCTTTAATATTACTGGATAGTCCCATCCACCCCATTCGAATTTCTTATGGATATCTTATCTTAAAAATTTTCATCCACTTTGCTCCCTGTTATTATAAAATCATCTAGCCCCCTGCCAGATGTTTAATTCACCTGTGGCATTCACCTCCCTGAATAACTCCTCATGTGTGAAGGTAAATGCATAATACTCATTTAGGTTGTTAGCTACCTGAGCAAGATCGTCAACAGTTGATCCATCGACATCCAATGGACTATTCTGATTATTCCCATTCCTTCTAGAGTTTACATAAGCAAAAACTCTTTGCTGTTTTTCTTTGCATTCTTTGCCAACATTTCTCGTAATCTGCCTTTGCCTGCCTAAGATCAGCTTATATCTGTCGTAGGCTTCCGTGTCACCCATTTATTTATATGTATCCCATGCATTTTTCTTCACTGCCACATGTCTCATTAGTTCATCTGACATCATTTCTTAGTTGGTATGAAAAGTCTAGTAGCTTCCAAGATAAGTTCTTTGAATGCTTCCCATTTTGAATTTGCTGTTGGTAACATCATCAGTTGGTCCCACCGTAATGAATTTAAATAGTGTCTCAGACCTCTGTAGTGGCCTTTATGAAAGGAAAAACCCTTTATCCCAGATGGCAATTACTTCTTGGAGTAAATCTCACTTCAGCACACCGTGATCACTGCCACCTAGTGGTTCCTTTATCCGTAGATTCTTAATACATAAAGCATCACTACTGATAATCAGTAGTGATGCTTTATGGTCTTTGAGATAACACAAGAGGAGAAAAAGCAGTATGTACTGGAACTTAAGAACAAGTATGAGCTTCTGCAGACTGCTGAGGACCAAGATATCGACGAGGAATATTACAACTTTTTGAAAGTGATAAAGCCCAAGAAACCTATAGGGAAAAAGAAATCCAAAGAAGAAAAAATTAGTCAAGGAATGCTTGTCATGATGAACCGAAGACAACACATGAAAAGCAAGAAAAACACTGACAGGGAGAAAATTGAGTATACTGAGTTATGCAAAGCCATTAGAAAGAGACTCAGAGAGGACATAAGAAGATTTAACACAAGAAAAGTAGAACAAGCATTAAGGGAAAACAAAGGAATTAAATCAGCAGCCATGAGCAGTAATACAGAAAGACAAATGATACTGAAACTGAAGAATAGCGATGGTGTACTTATAAACAGCAGAGAAGGCATAATTCAAATAGCAGAAAACTACTATAGAGAATTATACAAGGAGCAGGGGAATGATGCCAGCAGTGGGGAACATGGATTGCAAAGTAGCAACACATACGACATACCCAATATTCTTCCTGATGAGGTAGAACATGCATTGAAGGAAATGAAGAATTAGAAAGTCCCGGGGGAAGATGAAGTTACTGTAGAGTTGTTAAAATTGGGAGGAAGAGACATAACACAAAAACTGGCAAGGCTCTTCACAAACTGCATTAGAAAAGGTGTGACACCTAAGCAGTGGAATAATGCAATCATAGTTTTGCTGCATAAGAAAGGAGATAAATCAGAAATTGGAAATTATAGACCAATTAGCTTGCTATCCCACATCTAGAAGTTGTTCACAAGGGTCATTACTAACAGATTAGAAAGAATACTTGATGAGAATCAACCGAAAGAGCAAGCTGGCTTTAGGACAGGATTCTCAACTATGGATCACCTTCACGTAATATCACAGCTAATGGAGAAAGCAAATGAATATAAAACACCATTATGCCTGGCATTTGTGGATTATGAAAAGGCATTTGACTCCATACAGCATAAGGCAATGTTTCGGGCACTTGAAAGACAAGGCATTGATACCCCATATATTATGATTTTGAAGAAAATATATGAGGGTGCTACCTCCTTTATTAGACTAGACAAAGACAGTAGGAAATTTAAAATTGAGAAAGGAGTTCGACAAGGAGACACAATATCTCCGAAGCTGTTTACTGCTGCCCTTGAGGAAGCTTTCAGAAGATTAGACTGGTCGCAGAAAGGAGTCAATGTGAACGGAGAATACCTAAACCATTTACGATTTGCAGATGACATTGTGGTCATTAGCCACGATCCCAACGAATTAGTGGAAAATCTTAATCAGTTATGCACAGTTAGTAAGGATTTTGGACTAAAGATGAATATGACTAAAACAAAAGTAATGATGAACAAGTATGCCACGGAAAGGGAAATAATGATTGAAGGAGCAGTAATTGAAAAGGTAGAGTCATATACTTATCTGGGACAAGTTATTATCTGTAATAATGATAAATGGCTGGAAGTCAAGAGAAGAATAAATTTTGGATGGATAGCATTCAGGAAATATAGTCACATACTGAAGAGCAATATCCCAGTTTGTCTGAAACGTAAAATAATGAACCAATGTATACTCCCCACCATGACTTATGGAAGTGAAACTTGGGCACTCACCAAAAGAATGGAAGAGAAGCTGAGAACTACACAGCGAAGAATGGAACGAATCATATTAGGAATCAGACTGTTAGATAAGAAGAGAAACACATGGATTAGGCAACAAACTCAAGTAAAGGACATTCTTTTCAAAACTAAAGAACTAAAATGGTCCTGGACAGGACACATAGCTCGAAGACATGATGACAGATGGACTAAGAAAATAACAGAATGGTATCCAAGAGGAGCTAGAAGAAAACCTGGAAGAGAAAGGCGGAGATGGATAGATGAAATTCATGAGTTTTTGAGTAGTAAATGGATGGCCAGTGCTCAAAACAGAAGGAACTGGAAAGTTGCTGGAGAGGCCTTCATCCTGCAGTGGATTGAAAATGGCTGATGATAATGATGATGATGACTGATAATCAGATCAAGAATATTACTCCCTCTATTTGCCTCTCGAAAATGCTGCT
The DNA here is from genome assembly GCF_048544385.1 of Mastigoproctus giganteus. Taxonomy (NCBI): domain Eukaryota; kingdom Metazoa; phylum Arthropoda; class Arachnida; order Uropygi; family Thelyphonidae; genus Mastigoproctus; species Mastigoproctus giganteus. The sequence goes on from NC_143580.1 coordinate 100,290,728, forward strand.
GTAGAAAACAATCATCCAATAAATCCACGAAAGCCTTGCTAGTGTGTTTGACCAACCAACACATTCCGGTCAATATCTGGGAAATTAAAATCCCCCGTTATAAGACTCTCTGATTTACTGGCGCACTCAATTTCCCTGTACAATTGTTTATTATACTCATCAGAGTCGTTTGGCCTATAACACATTCATACTCTCAATTTTGATTTCCCAGTGCGTATGTCACACTAACTGTTTCGAAACTGCACTGTCCAGCGATATCGTCTGGCTGTACTTCCTTGGATTTTGTGTTTCGTCACTAATAGCATAACCCCAACTCCCTTACTATCCTGCCTATTCTGCCTATCCTGCCTATTCTGCCTATCCTGCCTGTACACATTGTACTCCCCAACTCTTGACGATATCTTGATCTGACACGGCCTGCACCACACATTGATCTTTTATTGGTCGCAGAGAGATTATCTTGGTGCTAGAGAGAATTGCTCTATTATTTTCCATCAGTTCAACCTTGACTTGCTGACTTGAGGAAAATCGTTCAGAATTTGCCTTCACTATTATTTTCTTTGTTTTAGCTCGTTTCTCAATCTTAGGTTGGCCACTGCCGCGTAGGTCTTCAATTGGGGTACTTTACCGATAATTAAGGAATCTTGTTCTTTAAATAGTGTCCTGAACTTCTTCCACCATAAAATCCCAGAATTGCACCACACCTTTGATGACCCTTCTGTGGAGAGCAAATTCTTTATGTGATATAAATTCTCTAAGACTGTTTCGCAACAGCGAAACCGACTGGTTACATTCTAATTGTTCCATTCTTTCTGCATTCATCTTTGTCTTCTGCCTAGATGAACTATCAAGCTTTTCAGCTTGATCCTTTAGTGCCTCAACAGCATTTGGCTTACCCCTCTTGGGGCGAACAACATCAGAAACATCCACTAGATCATCTGTGGCTTAAGTGCAATAACAAGTGACAACCTTGTACTTGCACTTCAGCACAAGTGACACCGTTTTACAAGACCCGGAGGACTTCGTAGCTAGTTCTTCTGAACTCGACTTGGTACTCCTCTGAGAGGTCTTAGGTTTCAATCTCTTCCCTTTGATGTCCCGAAGAATCACTATGGGAACATCCTTCTTCTTCTGAAGATCATCTTCCGGAAATTCTTTTGATACCTCTGGCACTTCGGCCGGGAATCATATGTCATCCTTCTGGCGTTCGTAATACATGTATTTTAAAATTAAAATTACTCAACACTCTATGCTAATGGAGAAGATGTAATATGGAGAAGAACACAAAGAGAAGATAGAAGGAATATAAAGAAGAGCTATATGAGAAATCAAATAAACCGAAATTCTGGCCTGGCCTGTGACAGCAGATGAAGAAGGTACCTAAAGACCAAACGTAATCAGAGAAGAATTTGAAAAGGCAGTGACCTCATTAAAAAGAGGGAAGGCTCTTTTTAATGATCTGGAAGAGGCAAAAAAAAGAATTTTTCAGCATTTTTAGGGAAAATCTATGAAGGTGGGAGCTGGCCCTGACTTTCTAAAATCCATAATTATCTTACTAGAAAAGAAGAAGAAGGCAACGAATTGTACAGACTATAGGACAATCAGTTTAATTTCCCACTCCTCAAATATTTTTAACTAAAATATTACTCTCAGAACGAATAAAAGCAAAAGCGAAGGATTATGAACTCATAGAAGAAGACCAGTTTTAGCTCAGAGAAGGATGTGAAACCAGAGAGACAATAGGAATAGTATCTCTCTTTTGCAACTAGAACACTATCAGAGGGAAGCATGGAAATAGGAAAATATCTGGTAATCTGTTTTGTTGATCTCAAAAAAGCTTCTGACAGAGTAAATTGGATTAAGCTAATGGAAGTCCTAGAAATGACTGGCTTAGATAAAAGAGACCTGAAACTAATTAAGGAACTTTACATGGGACACACAGCTGTGGTTCTAATTGATGAAAAGGAATCAGAAGTAGACATTAATTTATACGCAGAAACAATGATGAAAGAGTGAAAAGAAGAGCAGAAAGGAGGTATAAAATTAGAAGGGAGAAGATAAAGACTATGATTTGCAGACGACCATGTATTTGATTGCTAAGAGCTTTCTAATGATGAGGAAGAATTACAGGGCTCCTTGGATATCTCGAACAGCAAAGTAAAGCAGTACAATACGAAGATTAACAGAAAGAAAACCATAATATGTTAATTTAAACGCGGCCAGGAAGAAGAATCGATGTAACATTAGATGGAACAATATTGGAACAGGTGGAAAGATACTTGGGAAGCACAATGACAGAAAATGGGAAAAGCCTGGAGGAAATAAAAAGAAGAATTGCAGTGGGCAAGAAGGCATTTATTAATAGAAAAGAACTATTGAGAAGGAATTTCAAGAAGGAATTACGAAAGAAAATGGTGAAACCATTAATCTGGACTGTGGCACGTGGACTCTTCCCAGTGTCCACGTGCATATGGCACGTGGACAATGGGAAGAGAGTCACTGGCACGTGAACCTGCATGAGGGCAGAGAAATTAAAGAAGAAAGGTTCTATATATTATTAGTATCACTGGTTAATATTAATACAATTATAAACCTTAGACAAAATAATCACGAGACCCAAAAGAGCACGAACTCTCTAATCAAATCAAAATTGAAAAGCTCTCTCTGCCAGGGGGATCTCTAATACAATCACAATGATATAAAGCTCAGACAAAATAATCATGAGGCCAAAAGAGCACGAACTCTCTAACTAAATAAAAATTGAAAAGCTCCGTCTGCCAGCAGGGGCCCCAGCTGCCTGGTCCAGACCACAGGGAGGTTGAGCTCTTCAAGTTGATTAGTAGGGAAAAAGTCAAACGCAAAAATATTTTGTCAAAAGCAATCCAAAATCGCTCAGACAAACAAAAACCAACCGCTATTCAATGCACCCGGGCCCCCCCTCAAAGAAGTCATTTTCGTTAGCACTTATCCTAGTTGCCTCCTGTGCTCTCACCTGTATGCAACTAGTACTCAGCTATGGGTGTATCTTTAACCCATTCAAGGTTAGTATGTTAATAATGCTAATAAACAACTCAACATTAACACAGCTTAATTCATATTGATAATTCATATGTTGAAATTAGCGGACCCCAGGGTTACCATTAGCTGCTCATAAACGTCTTGTAGTGAGGCCAACGCAAATGGCGACCATGCAAGGCTGCCAGGATCAACTTACATCTTGCCACACTTACACAGATCAAGTTTCTGTAAGTGCAATTGAGAAAAAAAAATAGAATGAGTATATACAGGGTGTTTCAGTTAAACGTTTCAGAACTTCTAAGAGGGGTAGGGTACATCCTGACAACTCGAAATCATATAGCAATGTGGGGTCGGAAATGCTTTCCTGAAGCGGTGTTGTACACAGAAGCACCATAAAAAGAAAAGAGACCGTAAGTGAGAAATCGTTTTAATAATACATGAAAAGAAGCAAAAGGTACATGGATTAAAGTAAGTGTTCGAAGTTTCTTCAACCTCGTATTGCTTTCGCACAGTGGTACCTTGGAAAATGTGCTAAAAATCCCCTTTTTCCTGCTGAAGTGTTGTTTTCCGATGAGGCATCCTTCACAAGGGAAGGAATTTTCAACACGCATAACGACCATATCTGGGCGATCGAGAACCCGCATGCAATACGACGTCGTGCAGCACAGATTCGATTTTCGGTCAATGTATGGGCCGGTATTATGGGAGATCACCTCATCGGACCTTACCTGTTACCGTGTCGTCTAACCGGACCTATCTACTTGATCTTTCTGCAGCAAGTATTGCCACAACTTTTGAGAGATGAACAGATTTCTGCATCGACGCAACGGACAATTGGTTCCAACACGATGGAGCCCCTGCCCATTATAGCGGAGATGTTCGTAACTACCTGGATGTCACATTTGGTCAACAGTGGATCGGACGTGGTGGTCCCGTGCGTTGGCCTGCTCGGTCACCCGACCTATCATGTCTTGATTTTTATTTCTGGGGTCATATGAAATCGCTAGTTTATGACACCCCTGTTGACAATGCTGAGGAGCTGGTTGCAAGAATCGCAGTAGCTGCCGAAGAAATTCGAAATTCGCCTGGAGTATTCCAGAATGTTCGGATGTCCATGCGTCGGAGATGTGAGGCGTGCATTGTAGCCCGTGGAAGAAACTTCGAACACTTACTTTAATCCATGTACCTTTTGCTTCTTTTCATGTATTATTAAAACGATTTCTTACTTACGGTCTCTTTTCTTTATGGTGCTTCTGTGTACAACACCGCTTCAGGAAAGCATATCCGACCCCACATTGCTATATGATTTCGAGTTGTCAGGATGTACCCTACCCCTCTTAGAAGTTCTGAAACGTTTAACTGAAACACCCTGTATACAAGTTAGGTAAAGTATGGGTAATGGATGGGATCGGGTAAATAGAGTAGAAAAGAGAAGGATCACAGAGGGACCCATCATGAAATAGAAGTTAGTAGAATGAAAAAGGAAAAGTAGTAGTATAGAGAGTGAAAGTTGTCTTCCTGTCACTTCTTAAAATTCTGAAGAAATGAATAACACAGCTTAATAAAAAAAAAATAGCAATTTAGAACAACGACCTTTAGCTTTGCAGTAGGAACGGCGTCTCATCAGCCCATCATAAGGACGTAGGTCGACCTATATACCAAAAACATTATCGACGCAAAAATGCGCTCTTCTAACAAATGTGCTGAAAAGTTCTTGGTCAAGACAGCTCCACAATCGTGGACTGCGTAAGAACGAGTGTCCCTCGCTCCAGCCTCGCTCAGAGATCTGCTTAATTAGGGCGGGTCAGCGTGATGTGAAGGCTCCCCACAAGAGCACAGATCTTTGGTTTCCAAATCGAGCTGTAGCAACCTTGACTTCCAACCGTGTCCGGTCAGGACACAGCAAACTACAAAGTGAAACCAGAGCCAACGCCTTCCCTGGTAAGCATTGAAATATAAGTATACAATTGTTATTTGTCACCCTTTTTCAGCGGTGGTCAATTGGTTCTGCCAAATAACAAGTTCATCATTTATCTTCCTCCACTCTGATTCAAGACCTCGTCCACCGGGTACATCCGGAAGCCAAATGCCAGTCTTGGAACACCCCTCTTCAAGCAATATCTCAGATAGACTTTTGCCACCAGCAAATCTGCTGGGATTTTTCCAGCCATGATACAAAGCCCATCGGTGAATACTCTTCTGCACGCACGGGTAATTGCAAAGAAGAGCAGACCTTAGTGCAGAGCGAAGGATGTGCCGGACACGGGAGTTTTCCACTCTCCTTCCCCAAGCTCCAGCCACGTGTCAGGATTGGCTCTTCACTCTGGACTGCTTGCTTCCGGAGTATTTCACAGGGTCTATTGCCAATTAATTAAAAAGATTGACTGCGTTGTTTGGGAAGAAATCCTTCAGACAGCACAGGTTGGATAGTATAAAATGCAATGGTAGGTAGGAGTTGTCATTACTGCATCCAGCACGTGGATTAGATATAAGTTGTCGAAGACTGCGGGCGTCAATCACACCGGTAAGTATCTGGGAAAGAAGAATATTCCTGGATGCTATGCGAACTCTCCAGTGAGTGATATTTAAGTTGGTATATAAAACAGCCCTGTAGATGGTGAATGCGTTGCCCGTGATCCTGTTGATCCATCGCATTACCCAGTACTCGATTGCCAGGAATCTGTTTATCTGGTGTATTCGACTCAGGTAGCTGATGTGAAAACTCTCCGCAATCGAATTGTGGCCGGTTGTGAGACAATACAAAACATGACAGGAATTTGGCATCGTCTTCGCGAATCCATGAGACGTCGATGTCAGGCCTGTGTTCAGGCTGAAGGTGGACATTTTGGACAATGCTATAAGGTGTTGTGAACAATTAAGTGTCATAGACAGACCTTCAAAACTCGGAAACCAAGCATTTCCGGAACTATGTTGATATAAAATATTTTTATTGCCTACATATGAGGAACTCATTATGACGTGTATTTTTGAGACACCCTGTATACAAGATTTACACAAAACATTTATATCTATATAATATCGGTGTAGATACATCATGGATAACTCTTAAGAAACTAGGATGGTAGTGTTCTACGCATCATTTGTTCTGTATCTCACATTCTGCTGTTCCTTCACAATGAGTTGCCATGGTATTGCACTACCTCGAATAAGTATTTAATGACCTCCAATTTAACTGGGGTGGATGGGATCTATCCAGTTATATTAAAGGAGGCAGCAAAGGAAGAAAGCAAACCCTTAGCCATAATTAATTGAGAGCTTCCTTGGACTCAGGAGTACTCAGTACCCATGAACTGGAGTTGTGCAAATGTGACCCCAATTCACAAAGGAGGATCAAAGGGCGACACAAGTAATTATAGACCTGTTAGTTAAACGTCTGTTCCAGGGAATTAATGGGGGCACTGGTTAAAGAAGCACTGCAGGACCATCTAGACAAAACTTCAGATTTAGCTCTGAAACAGCATGGCTTTGTTAACGGGAACTCTTGTCTGACCAGTTTGATTGGATACTATGATTTGCTCACAAAACTACTGGATGCAGGGAATAATTTTGATATCATACATTTGGAACTTAGAAAGGTTTTTGATACTGTTGCACATGGAAGATTGCTGCACAAATTGGAACAGTGCGGCATTGGAGGTAAATTGCTGCTATGGATAAAGTGATGGTTGAGTGGGAGAAGACAGAGAGCGGTAATCAATGGACACTGCTCTTCGTGGACTAATGTTACTAGTGGAGTTTGCAGACGATAGGAAGGTTAGCAGAGTTGTTAATGACACTAATGACAATACACTTCAGCCAGAGGACCTAGAAAGGTTCAGCAGATGAGCTGAGAGGAAGCAAATGACGTTTAACATTGACAAATGAAAAGTACTAAATATGGGAAGCAGTAACCCCAGAGTAACGTATTAACTGTGTGTTACTACACTGACAGTGGTGAATGAAAGGAGAATGAAAAGGACCTGGGGGTAATTGTGCAGGCAGATATAAAGTTTTCTGAGCAGTGGAGACGGTTTGCAAGAGTAGCTCTTGGTGTCTTGTCAATGATATACAGAACTTTTTCTCGCAAGGATAAGGAGGTGATTATCCCCTTGTATAAGGCAATGGTCAGGCCACACCTTGAGTACTGTATACAGGTCTGGAGGCCTCATTTTAAGAAGGATGTATGTAGGGCTCTTGTAACAATTACAGAGAAGAGCAACACGATTAGTGAATGGAACAAAGTTTGCTCTTAAGCAGAAAAGCTTAAGTTTTACAGATTTGGAGATTAGACACATGCGAGATGATCTCATTGAAGTGTATAAAGCCTTGAATGGTTTGAGCATGCTCAATGCTGATGGGATTCTTCGTCTTGCTCAGAATAATCATCTGAGATGGCATAAATTCAAATCGAAGGGAGTTGTTGTTGTTAATTGGTTTTTAGGAGCATCAGCAACTGAGGCCATATTGCTTGGGCAGTTGCCCTCTGAATCACAACGTTTTAAAATGAATCGCTTGCTTGATGTTTGTGGAGCAATCGGGAACGAGATATGATATTGCGATGGGGGATGTCTTTGTGTGTGCGTGTGTAAGGAGTGTAAGGAAATCAGGCGACAACTCCGCGTTGTTATGGGTCTAAATGAGAGCTTGAAAGAGAGGGTGGATGCCCTCAAGGGATCTAAATTGAAGGGCCCATCAATCTCTCAGCTGCCCACATCAACGCCAGAGATTGGTCATCAGGCAACACAGCAGCAACCTCCAAGGCAGAATGCGTTGGTACCACAAGAACTAGTAGTTGTTGGTGAATCTATTGTCAGGGAAACAGGGAACATGCTTTATAAAAAGGATAGGTGAAACAGGACCAGGGTATGTCTGCCAGGAGAAAAGGTTGATGACGTTGTAGAGCGGATATCATCTTTTAAGGGCACAAAAGGTGATATAGTTGTACACGTTGGCACTAATGATATTAAGAGTAGGAGACCGGCCGAATTGCTTAACAAGTACAGGTCACTGTTGAAAAAAAGCCGTGAATTAGGGTTGAATTTGAAAGTGTCTGCAATTCGGCCCAGACACGATAGAAGGGAGTATATGATGAGAGCCTTTTCGATCAATTCGCCCCTGAAAAGATTGTGCAAGGCTCAAGGGATAGAATTTTTTTCAGCCTGCTCTGTACTTGTTAACAAGAGAGACTGCTTCTATAGGGATGGAATACACTTAAAAAGAAAGGGTGCAAGAATATCGGCAGATGCTATCGAAGCAGTGTTAGGTGGGTAGGAAAACAGCTAGCTTGGGGGGATACAAGGAATAATGGATTAACAGTAGACACTGGCAGGGGTGAAAGTGATTCTTGCACTGCTTCTATTGCAATGAGCAGCAGCCTGGAAAACAAGATGCAGGATATTTCAGAGACTGCTGGGAGTCATTGCGGTACACGTAAACACATGGGTTGTGTTTACAGATATAAGGAACGCAGAACTGGAATTTAGGGAGTACAATGTGCACAGAAATGATAGACAGGATAGAAAGGGAGGAGGGGTTATGCTATTAATTACGAAACACATAAAATCCAAGGAAGTGAAGCCAGTCGACATCGCTGGACAGCGACGTGTAGAGTCATTTTGGTGTCACATAAGCATTGGGAGATCAAAATTGAGAGTACGAGTGTACTATAGGCCTAATGACTCTGATGAGTATAATAAAGAACTGTACAGGGAAATAAAGTGGGCCAGTAAATCAGAGAGTCTTATAATTGGGGATTTAATTTCCCGGATATTGACTGGAATTAGTGGGTTGGTCACTCACACAGGTGCAAGGCTTTTGTGATTTATTGGATGATTGCTTTCGATATCAGCATGTTCGGGAGGCAACTACAGGGAGTAATACTCTTGATCTGGTTATCAGTAGTGATTCTTCATGCATTAAGAATCTGCAGATAAAGGGACCACTATGTGGCAGTGATCACAGAGTGCTGAAGTGGGATTTACTCAAAGAGGTACCTACCGTCAGGGGTAAACGGAAGAGTTTTTGCTTTCGTAAAGACGACTACCATGGTCTGTGAGAGTATTTAAATTCTATCCAGTGGGACCAACTGATGATGTTACCAACAGAATCTTCAAAATGGGAAGCATTCATAGAACTTATCTTGGAAGCTACTAGGCTTTACATACCAACTAAGAAATATTGTTCAAGGTTTAGGCCTAAATGGATATCAGATGAACTAATGAGACATATGGCAGAGAAGAAAAATGCATGAGATACATAAAAATTAATGGGTGACATGGAAGCCTATGATAGATATAAGCTGGTCTGCAACCAAGCCACAAAGGAGATTAGGCAGGCAAAGGCAGATTGTGAGAAATCATTTTGCAAAGGATGCAAAGAAAAACAGAAAAGAGTTCTTTACCTATCTAAACTCTAGAAGGAAAGGGATGAATCAGATTAATGCACTGGATATTGATGGTCCAACACTTGAGGATCCTGCTCAGGTGGCTAACAAACTAAACGAGTAATTTGCATCTACATTCACACATGAGGCGATATTCAGGAAGGGGAATGCAAGAGGTGAAGTAAACTCCGGCAGCGAGCTAGATGATTTTGTAATAACTGAGAGGAAAGTGGAGGAGAAACTGTTGAGGATAAACATGAAAAAAGGCGCCATGAGTGGATGGGATCTATCCAGTTATATTAAAGTAGGCAGCAAAGGAAGTAAGCAAACCCTTAGCCATATTTATGAGAGCTTCTTTGGACTCAGAGGAGGTGCCCATAGACCTGAGATGTGCAAATTTGACCCCTATTCACAAAGGAGGATCACAGGCTGACACAAGTATTTATAGACCTTTGGGTTTAACTTCTGTTCCAGGAAAATTAATGGAGGCTCTGGTTAAAGAGGCACTGCAGGATCATCTAAACAAGACTTCACTTATAGCTCGGACACAGCATGGTTTTGTTAAGGGAAGTCATGCCTGACCAATTTGATTGGATACTATGATGCAGTCACAAAAAAACTGGATGCAGGGAATAACTTTGATATTAATTATTCGCATCTTAGAAAGACTTTTGATACTGTTGCACATGGAGGACTGCTGCACAAATTGGAGCAGTGTGACATTGGAGGCAAATTGCTGCTATGGATAAAGGGGTGGTTGAGGGGGAGAACACAGAGTGTGGTAATTAATGGACACTGCTGATCGTGGACTAATGTTATTAATGGAATCCCTCAGGGTTCAGTGTTGGATCCATTGTTGTTTTCTGTATTTATAAATGACATTGGTGATGGTATGTCAAGCTTAATGTCCAAGTTTGCAGACGATATAAAGGTTGGCAGGGGTGTTAAGGACACTACTAACGCTATGCTGCTGCAACAGGATCTGCAAAGGTTGAGCAGATGGGCTGAGAGATGGCAAATGAAGTTTAACAGTGACAAATGTAAAGTACTACATATGAGGAACAGTAACCCCAGCGCAGCGTATCAACTGTGTGGTACTGCACTGACAGTGGTAGAGAATGAAAAGGACCTGGGGGTAATTGTGCAGGCAGATATGATATTCTCTGAGCAGTGCAGCCGTGCTGCAAGAGTAGCTCATAGTGTCTTGTCAATGATATACAGGAATTTTTCTAACAGGGATAAGGAGGTGATTATTGCCTTATATAAGGTAATGGTCAGGCCACACCTTGAGTACTGTATACAGGTGTGGAGGCCTCATTTCATGAATTATGTAGAGCTACTGGAACGAGTACAGAGACGGGCAACAAGATTAGTGAATGGAACAAAGTGTTGCTCTTACGAAGAAAGACTTACGTTTTGCAGATTACAGTGTCTGGGGACTAGGCACCGGCGAGCTGATCTGATAGAGGTGTATAAAATCTTGAATGGTTTGAGTCTGCTGAGTGCCGATGTGATTCTTCCTCTTGCTCCGAATAATTACCTGAGAGAGCATAAATTCAAATTGAGGAAAGACAGATGTGTGGAAATATTCCTTTAGCCAGCGGGTAGTTGGTTGGTGGAACAGACTTCCATCCCTTGTTGTGGAAGTTGATAACCTAAATAAATTTATGATTCAGCTGGACAGGTAATTTGAACGAACTGAGGGGTGAAATGGGAGTGTTTTTTTTTTTTTTTTTTCTTTGGCTAATGCTGCATAAATTTGTTTTCTTGTATCATATGCCTCTACTAATGCTAATGATAATGCTAATTATGTTTTTGTTCTCCGGGGCCTTCCATTGACTGTGATCGCCCAGAGTTCTTCACAGACTTCGGCTTGCTGTAATATCCATCAAATTCTACAGTAGCATAAAATCATACCTTGAATACCAGAGAGTGCAGATTGTCACCAAATTTCAAACATTCACAAGAAGTGTCTTCCATGGCTGTTCCCAATGCTCTGCCCTGCGACCATTTCTATGGTCCATTGTCTTCGACAAGTTTCTGGGGGATGAACCTTTGTGGAGTTTTTCCCTCAGCGATAACTTCGATGCCGATCTTGTTCTCGTCGTCCAGTCCAACACTAGACCCGCCTTGGAGGTTAAAGCTATGCTAGATTTGGGATGCCTGTAGGATCAACTTCTCCTCCAGTGAGAAGACAGTCTATCTTATTGGAGGGAAAATTGCTGATACCCCGACCACTAGTAATGAAGCTTAATATTATTTCAATTCGCCTCTTCGAGGAAATTAAATACCTAAGCCTTTACATTCACACGAATCTAACCTTCTATCCTTACCTGAAATATCTAGCAATCAAAATACAGAAATATGCAACTATGATTAGAATAATTAATACCCTATTGATTATTCTAATCATAGCGGTTTGGGGGCATAAAACACAAAGTCATCTCCCTAATTTACAAAGCAACCTTTGTTCCAATTGTCAGTTATGGTACTTCAGTCTGGTTCACCGAAGTTGCACTCGATTAAAACAAATGGAAGCTGGAATCCATACAGCAATTTATGCTAGTATCGGTAACCAGGGCGTTCCGCACCATCAGAACCTCTGCGCTCCATGTAATCGCGTGTTATATTGGCAAAAGTGGTCTCTTCCATCGACTGCAAAAAAGGCATACCTACACAGATACTAAATATCCAACTGGACCTGACAAACGACCAAAAATAGATAAAAAAGACGAATTAGTAAAAGACGAATCTCTGCAGCGCCTCCTCGGTAGGAATCCTGAAATACAACCGACAAAGAAGAAATGACAAAGAAGTTCTTCCCCTCGTTCAGCTTCACCTTTCCCCAGCCTCCTTCCTGGTGCTCACCTGGTTTCCAAGCAAACTTTATTAACAGGACATTGATCATTCCAAAAAAAACTCAAAATAAACTCTATAGGTTACAAGTGACATCCCTTCTGCCTTGTGGAGATACAGGGTCAACATTATGTACGAGTGCCCCTCCTAAGAAAACCACTGGTTACAACTGTTTACAGTAATCTGAGGAATACCTCGCAATCTGGAGCAAAAGCTACTAAATGTTGAGGATAGATATATTGCATTCACTCGATTTGCCCAGGCTGTCTTCACCATAAAGCGTGCCAAGCTCACCACTGCTAGGAGAGTCCAGAATATGTTCCACTCCGTACAAACCCCTTTGTGGTAGGATAAATGTAAATGAGTGCTACAGCTACTATACTGCAAACCCTTAATGGATCAGATGCATGTTGGCACCATTTTAAGGTGAAGGATCAGTTCTGGCACTCAACTGTGTGTGTGGGATCAACACAAAGATTTCTTGGCGGATGGCTTTCGCACAGGAGCACCTTCTTCTGTGACTCTGAATCCCCTTCCTTAACCCCACTTCACCTAAATCCATGGTGAACTGTCTTCATCATCAGTCTGTGCGGTATCACAGTGGTATCATCACCGTCCTCTCTAAACCGTATTGAAAAGGCCCGGGTTCGAATCCCGTCATAACACTACTTACACAAACCAGACATTACCATTTTCTGGTTTTACAAAAATTCTGTTTTTTTTCACAAAGCGCTGTTCTACAGATGTGGGTAACCACCGGTAGCGCCTTCCACAAAACACTATGCCACTATGCACTATATCCGTATTACTTGGATTTTTGTCACCCTCTATCTGCTGTGTGTCATATGTTTTCTTCAGTCATCTGACATGAGGCCTGATGTAGCCGAGTGGTCAGGTGCTCGAGTGCAGTAGCACATGCTCTTTGAGTAGACTGGGGTTCAAGCCTGTGACTGCTAAATACGATTAACATTTGTATTGATTGAGTTTTTGTAAACTCCACTGACCTGGTTGTCGTGCCGGGGTATAAACAAAAACATATGGACACCAAGGAATACGAAAAACTAAGAACGGAATATCAACCAATGATTGATGACCATCGGAATATGTCACCCAAAGTTGAGAATGGAACGTCACCTGCTTAAGATAACAGAACCCACCTGATAGGGAAGTAAACAAAAAAAAAGCTACCACACAATCAAAGAAGGATGCTGAACCAAAGAAAGAGGAACACAAGGATGGGAGTTGCCCCATGAGTGACAATGAAGAGAAACAGACGTGAGACAAAGGCCATATTGGAGACCTAAAGAGGGCACTCTAGCCACTTCACCTATAATTCCTAACTCCCTGGAAGGAGGGGGGACCACACGGTTTCCCCTTCTCGCCATCGCCTGTTTCCTCTCTGGTGGGCATGGGCATGCCGTACTGAAACTGGGGCCGCCTTCTCTATTGGCTCATACTTCTGCCTCCCCTCCCTCTCTATTTTCACGCTAGCGAAAGTCCCACACATCAAACTTTAATACATGAAAACCGCCATACTCCCAACATTCGGCCTAACAAATTAAAGCGATAATACTCCCACGTCAACGCGAATAATAAAAATCACCTTTTTTTTTTTTGGTCCTAGCCGCCGAAATCTCAGGAAACTAAGGGGCAGGATCTGCCAGAGTAGACTAAGTCTACTGAGTTCCTGAACTGCCTCCACGGGGAAACGTTGGATCCCAACAGGAGTCCAGCGGCTAAATGGCTAGAAGAACAACCGTACACGACATTACACGAGTCAAGATCCATACACTTTTAAATCTCTGGCATTTATCTCTGGTACTGTAATCTCTGGTACTGTAATACACCACACCGTAAACTGCGCGGAGATGGGGGAACCCCTGGTGCCGCTTGACCCTAAAAACACTTACACTTACTATGGCCGGTCGATAGGGTAGGTGACCCCCAATATTGCACCGAGTGATGCCCATTCCCCACCAAATGGAAAAAAATGGAATGGCAGGGGAGAGAGGAGACAGCGAGCAGTCATCTCCCCACCTGCTGGGTGTGGAAGTAAAAGGGCTGCACCGCACAAGAGAGGGCAGAGCCTTTAGCCAATTTGGCGTCAAGGCGGCAACTTGGAGTTTCTATATCTTCTTCGGTCTACTCTGTCATCGGTAGCCTTTAGTATGCAAGTTTATCCTTATCAGCTATGAACACTGGTCAGGTCCGTTGTTAGTCCCTTATCAATGGCTGTGGTTCTCTTCATCATGGGAAGATCTGCATCTCCATGGGGTTATTCTTGCATTCGCTAGGTATTAGATTATTAATTGTGAACAGGTTCTGCTCAAGGAGGACTCAAGGAGAATCTCCTTGAGTCCTCTCCACGTGTGTTCTGTGTCTTTTTTTATCTGTTTTTTCTGTTGATGGCTACCAGTGTTTACGCCTAGCAAATAGTTTTTGTGCATATTCATTTAGCGCCCTATATTCCTGTAGCGAGTCCAATAGATGTGATTGCAGGTTCCTGGGGAGGTAGTGTATTGCAATGATCAGTCTGCACCCGAGGTTCTCATAATGTGTGCAATCGTACATAATGTGCTCCCAGCACTCAGGCTCCTCACAGGCCCAGCTCGGATCCTCCTCAATTCCCAGTGCTATCAGCTTTGCTTTAAAGGCCCCGTGTCCAGTCAGTAAATAGGTGGTGTGTAAGCCAGGTTGAAACCAAGTTGGGGGGCTGGGATACATCCTGTCGATGTTCGGAATAAATTTCCTGGCGATATTTCCCTTATTTGAGTTGGCCCAGCGCTCCTGCCAAACTTGCATCAGGTGTTTTTGCAGTCTTATCTTTTCATTTTTGCGTGGTGCATCAACGTCCAAAGTGTAGCCATGGTATGTACAGGGTATTCCTTTCTCTATGTGGTAGTTCAGTCCCCTGCGCGTGATCTCCAACTCAAGGGGGAGAGTCCCAGCCAAGATCTGCGTGCGTCGGAACTGGTTGTTCTACAAGCACGTGTAACTCTCATTAGGATGGTTCTTTGCGTTGCATCAAGGATGCGTCGGTTTACTACAGTTGCTGTTTTGGGAAACCATATCGCTGAGGCGTAAAGTGATGATTGGTAGACAGGTTGTTTATAAAACCAGACAGGGTGAATTGGTTTAACCCCCAGTCCTGTCTTGCGATCCTAGCCACCAATCCAGAGTATCTTTAATTTTGGCTCTGATATAAGTTAAATGGTGTTTAAAGGAAATATTACCATCCAGTATAACCCCTAAATATTTTAACTGGGTCACTAGTTTTATTGTGGTAGGTCCCACCTTTATTTGAGGTGGCCTACGTGTATCAAGCTTGCCTTTTAGCAGGATGGAGGACTTCTTTGTTGTTGATATCGTCGGGCAGTGGGTTCTGATCCAGTTTTGCAATATCAGCATTGCCTGATTGGCCTTTTCCTCTAGCTGGGCCCTGCAATCCACAGCAATGGTGAGAACCAAATCATCGGCAAAGGCCTGAGAGCGCACATCGCCGAGGTCCAAAGCCAAGAACCTGTCCAGAACCATGTTCCACAGGAGTGGCCCCATAACAGAACCCTGGGGGCAGCTTCTGCGGACATCACGATTCACTCTACCATAAGGTGCTTCCACAATGATGCATCTCTCAGAGAGATATGACCTAATTATGGAGTATAAGTTGATCGGCACGTGTGCCTGCCTTAGTCTTGCCAGGAGGCTCGGCCACCAAATCGTGTAGAACGCCCCAGCGAAGTAAACGGAGATGGCCAGTAGATATTTATTATTACAGTTTGCTGCTGATTCCGATAGGCTACGCAAGACCTCAACAGTAGATGAACTCTTCTTGAATACGTATTGCGATGTCTCTGTGAGTTTTGCTGTCTGGTAATGCTGGTTTATCCTTGTGTAGAGTAGTCTCTAGCTGTTTGCTTGCAACCGGCAGTAGGGCTATTGGCCGATAGGAGTTTGGCAGGTGTGGTGGTTTGTTCGAATTTTTGGGGATTAATTTTACCTGTGCTGTCTCCCATTTTTTGGGGAAGATGCCCTTAGCCAAGGTTTTGGTTTGGTTTAGGTTTTATTGGCGCATTAGCAACTAAGGCTATAATGCGCCAAAACTAGGTGATATATAAAAATTTAAGCTTTCACTGACCTAATTACTTAGGTCACCATTTCAAGATATAAAATAACAAAGGTATAAAATGTAGAAAAGATAAATCAATAAAGAAATAAAAATAACATATAAATTTTAAATACAAGTAAAAATCTTTATTGATTTAAAATAGCTAAACACAGCAGACATTGTCATTGTCGGATAAAATCTGACTCAGTGTATACGGCTCAGTCAGATGATTAAAAGCGGTAAAACGGATATTGCTAAAATCTGGACAGGCAATTAAAATGTGTCTGATTGATAAAATTGTGCCACAGGACTCACACATAGGAGGATCATCAGGCCTCAGCAAATACGAATGAGTCAAATGATTATGTTCTATGCGGGTTCGGGCAAGAACAACTTCCTCCTTACGATTCCTGCGCAGACTAGACTGCCACGGTTCAATTACAGGCTTTATATGATATAATTTATTCGTAGTCTGTCTATTCCACGAATCCTGCCATTGGGAGTATATCTTTTGGTGTATTATTTGCATGTAGACAGGCAGCAATTATTATTGGGAATTGCTGATTTGGCTGCGTTGTGAGCCAAATCATTTCCCCTAATCCCAATTGGCAATCCAGCAGAAGCGGATATCATATTCACGTTCCTTAGCCTAGCAGCTCTTATAGAGGTGTAAGAGGAGGTCTGGAACGATCTCCACAGTCTTTTTAATAATTTCGGGTTCTAAGTAGTCCAGGCCTAGACATTTATTGTGTCTTTTATCTGGGTTGCCATTTGTTGTAGTTTATCCTGAGTGTCTGTTGAGTAAACTTCATTATCTTGACAGATGATAAGCTGCTCTGGCAGTGCTGGCTCTGTTGGTTCCGATAAGATGGTACCCAATATATTGCTTATAGATTATTGCCACGTGGTGGTATAATCACCTTGTGGTGTCTAGTTGGTTAAAATGACTTCCCCCCTGGGAAGTTTATTCGTGACTATCTTGTATACCACTCTCCAGGTTTCGGTGCTGACAAAAGTCTCCCAGGCCTTGCGTTTGCTCTTAACGATCGCATTTGTGTAGCTGTTTCTGGCTTGGTATTGCCTTTTTGTAATAATGCATTAATCAGTGCATCAGTGCACCAGCAATCACCTGAAGCGCCGCCGTTCTACTTGTACTGCTTACCCTAGTGATGGTTAGTAATATGTTCCTATGTATTGTTTCTAGTATTTTCCTATTTGTTGCTGTGCTGGTCTTCGTCATCCATACGGGGAAACCGTAGATAATTGCCGGTATAAATAATGCTTTATAATACATGTATAAGAAAAGAGTCCTCTTGTTTAGTCCCCAATTCTTTCTCGTTATTTTTAGGACCCCTGATCTCTGCAGCAAAAGATCGCCTTGTGTTTTGTAATGGAAAATCACTTAGTGTCTTTCCACCCCGCAAAAATCCATTTTCTTTGTTTATTTACCCTGGCGTGTTTTAAGATGCTGATAGAGAGAATGCGACATACGAATAACACATAACAACATTTATTACAAACAATAAGGGTCATGTATACAATATAATTTAAGTTCTACTCTTACTACGAGCACTGATGTTAAAGAACGTGTAGTTAAAACCTTAAAGCAAGACTTGAAAGAAGTCAAAGTTAAAAGCTCTCCGTCTTATTAAAAACAAAGGCGTAATTTTAGAAACTGATTCACGTAAAGATTTGGATACCATCTCTTCCTCAAAAATCCTGTCTGATTTTGGAATCACCCCTGAGATACCTAAGAAATTGAATCCAACCTTACTGGTATATAATATTGATAATGATTTAACCAAAGAGGAAATACTTGATGATTTCTACTTCAAAAACCTGAAAGAATTTAAATTCACCCGTTAAGAAATCTCACAAGAGATCACTTTCCGATTTAAAATTAGCTCCAAGTCAAAGAATACTTCGAATTGGGTGTTTGACTTTACCCCACGTATTTTTTCGGCTATCTCTACTTTAGACAGGTTATTTATTGGGTGGACCTCTCACCGATTTAAGCCGTTCACTGTTGTGACGAAGTGCTATTGTTGTCTTGCTTTCGGACACACTTCAAGTACGTTAAACAAGAAAGACCTTCTTGTGGACATTGTGGCAAATTAGGCCATATCTTTGCTGAGTGCCCTAGCAAGCATCAACCGCCTGTCTGCATTAACTGCAAGAGGCACAAACATGATGCTAATCATTCGGTCAGAGATATCAACTGTCCTGAATACATAAAGGCTCAAGACACAGTAAGGCAACGAACAACTCCCTTTTAATATCACAGTCTTATCGAGTTCAAGCGCTTCCCAGTCAAATATTTCGACTGTAAACTTAAAATTTCTGCAAGCCAATGCTCACCATTCACGCACCGTGGCAGATGAGCTACGTCGTGTATCTGAGGAGGAACTCATTGACATTCTCATTCTTCAAGAACCATATCATAGAAAAGGACGAATTGTCGGATATCCTTGCTCTTCTCGGATTTTACAACCGACTCATACAGATCCTAAGGTAGCCATCGTAATATTTAATAAAAATGTTGACGTTTTACTCTTGTCCTGTTTAACATCACAGCATGCTATTTGCATTCAAGTCTTGAGTCCTAATCACTCGACTTATGTTATCTCAATGTATTGCCCCCCGTCATCTGACTTGACTCCTCACTTACACTATATCGATTCCGTATTCAGTTTATTAGGTCCTATTCCTCTGCTAATTTTACTCGACTCAAACTCCAAGTCTGCATTGTGGCATAGTTCTTTCACAGATGCGCTGGGATTACTGCTTGAGGATACCATCTTCTCCCATCAGCTTACCGTCTTGAATCAACCAAACCAGCCATGTACCTTTTCTAATTCCCTGGGTGAATCAAACATAGACATCTCTCTGGCTACAGCCCGTATTGCTCCTTATATTACTGACTGGCACGTAGAAACTGACCTAACGACAAGTGACCATCGCTCCATCGTCCTCCTGCTGGGATCAACTCTTCCTCCTCAACAACCTCTTCGTAATCTCATACGTTACTCTCTTAGAAACATAAAATGGGAACGTTTTAATTGTTCCGTTCTCTCTCAATTGCCTGAAGACAACCTAGAAAATTTTAAATCTCTTACCACCGAACAACTAGCACTGCAGATTCAAAACATTATCATCACTGCAATTCAGAAATCTACGCATAAAAAGAAACTAAAAACTAACTGCACACCTTGGTGGAATAACGAACTATCCTCTACTCGGAAACTTGTACATAAAGCCAGAAGACATTTTCAGCGTAAACGGCGTACTTGGCCTCAAGAAGAAGTCAACAGATTACATGAAGAATACAAAACTCTCAAAAGAAAATACGTAAAATTGATTTATGAAAGCAAATTGCAATCCTGGCACAATTTTGTCCGTATGTCTGGGAATAATAATCCTTGGGGTGTCATCTATAAAATTGCTAAAAATAAAATGATCTTGGGTGACATTTTTAACTCCATTACCTCCAACAGTATGGAAACTATTACACTAACAGACTCCATAAATGCCATCTTGGACCAACTGCTGCCTAACGATGATCTCACTATTGACACTTTACACCATCTATCTATTCGTGATTTAAACCAAAAATACCTTCCTTTAGAAGAAACAAGTCCATTCACTGCATAAGAACTTACTTCAATCTTGAATAAAATTCAGTCAAACAAATGTCCTGGCGATGACCTGATTGACAATATATTTATCAAACACTTTTATGACCTAAGGCCCAAAGTTCTACTTAAATTATTCAACAACTGCTTAAATACTGGAACGTTTCCCAAACCATGGAAACACGCCATTCTTAAGATTTTACATAAACCTGGTAAGCCACTAGATAATGCGAGATCCTACCGCCCCATAGCCTTGCTCTCTCACCTGGGAAAAGTGTTAGAGAGATTAATTGCCAATAAAATAACCACACTGCAGGGAGCCACAAGCTCCACATCCTCTCTTCAATACGGATTTAGGCAAGGGCTTGGATGCGAAGACGCCTTATTAGAACTCCACCACCTCATTGACTGCTCCACTTCCAAGTACGTTATAGCAATCTTTATCGATTTTGAGGGCGCTTTTGATACTTTATGGTGGGAAAGTGCCCTCAGCAGACTCCGTTCCAATCACTGCTCTCTTCAGCTTTATAAACTTGTTAGAAACTACTTTGCTGATCGCACCGTCACCGTCATCACTAAAAGCACGAAGATTAACAGATCTGTCTCCTGTGGTTGCCCCCAAGGATCAATTTTGGGTCCCTTGATTTGGAACCTAGTTCTCGATGATTGGCTGCTTAGGACGACTGAATTTCAAAATGTGCAACAACTTGCGTATGCAGATGACATTATCATTTTAGTGAATGGAAACTCAAGATCTGAATTAGAACTCTATGCCAATAAAGTACTCTTTGAACTATCGTCCTGGTCCTCTAAGAACAAATTAAAATTATCCCCAACAAAATCGAAGATCATGATTTTTAAACACAAATTAGACTATCGCAGACCACCAGTTGTAAAACTTGACAAGAAATCACTTCCACTTGTCTGAAGCACCAAATTTTTAGGAGTCATCATCGACGACCGCTTTTCCTTTACTGAGCATATTCAACATCTGTCCGTCAAAGTTAAGAGTTTTACCGCAATGCTGCTCCAAATTACCAGACAAGACTGGGGACTGAACACTAAAACCCTATATCTATTTTACAATGCTGCCATAATCCCAATTACAACCTATGCTGCCAGCCTTTGGTTTAGACGTACTGCACTCAAAACAGTACAAACCAAGTTATCCACTATTCAACGTTGCTTTCTCCTCAGCCTACTTCACGTTTGCCGAACAGTATCAACTCCAGCTTTACAGACTCTTGCAGGCACCATACCACTTGACTTGCATGTTGTGTTTAGAGGGCTTTGCTTTTACATCCACAAAGGCATTTCTGCGGAATTTCAGGGAATCATTGTTAACCCTCAGACTGATCCCAAAACTGAGCGAACCAGATGCTGGAATTTGTTAGTGAACACCTGGCAGAATAGATGGAATTCTACCGAAAAAGGAGCTATCACCAAAAACTTTGTTCCCGACGTAACTGCACTACTCTCATCATCCACCAGAAAACGGTTTTCACCCTCACTGTTTACCTCCTACATACTAACTGGGCATGGTTCGCTTAACGCAAAACTCTACTAATTCAGACTTTCCAATACAGTCTCCTGTCGATGTGGGCTACCGGAAGACTCTCCTCACGTACTTTTTGAATGCTCCATTTACGAGGATCTAAGATCGGCTCTTAAGGCAACAGTACCAAACTTGTGTCCCTGAGGTGAGAAGATGCTCATTTCTGTCAACAATTTCCAGGCCCTTCAAACCTTCTGCAATGCTGCTTTTAATCACAGGAAGTCTCTCAACCTCAATGTTAATTCAAGAAATGAAACTGAAAATGCATCATAAATCATAATACAACTGTGCGCTGCCTTGTCGTCCTGATGACGTCATATACACAATTGTTGTGGCTTTCAAGACCACGCAAAGATTTTAACAGATGCTGCACTTCTCTGACTCATCATTTGTCAAGACTCTCTTCAACTAAACCTCTGCTCAGTGATACCGTCATCTACCAGAGACTTCTGACACCACTCCAGTTTAACAGAATTCAGAATTATATCTAGAATTTGTTCCTGCCGATCATGATTGAATGACATTACTACTTCTGTTTAACAATACACTGTCCCTGTCAGCTCTTTCAAATGAACCTCTCTCAGCTAACCTCTGGTGCAGTCTTGCAAAGAAATTATGACAGGGAATACGCCTCGTCGGATATCGTTCCGCGTACAAACGCTGTGCAGCTGGCCCACTACAATTTGCAGCCCCGTACGCCAAATGCATATCGGCTAACTCTGCGTTCGTGTAATCATCCATCCTACTAACTTGGCGTTCTTGTTCAAGAAATTCGAAATTCGCCTGGAGTATTCCAGAATGTTCGGATGTCCATGCGTCGGAGATGTGAGGCGTGCATTGTAGCCCGTGGAAGAAACTTCGAACACTTACTTTAATCCATGTACCTTTTGCTTCTTTTCATGTATTATTAAAACGATTTCTCACTTACGGTCTCTTTTCTTTATGGTGCTTCTGTGTACAACACCGCTTCAAGAAAGCATTTCCGACCCCACATTGCTATATGATTTCGAATTGTCAGGATGTACCCTACCCCTCTTAGAAGTTCTGAAACGTTTAACTGAAACACCCTGTATATACATATATATATACGTTTACAATAGTTCGATTTTCTTAAGTACTGGTGTTTTATACATATAGGTATTGGCGTTAATACAATACTGGTCTTTAAGTTAGCCTAGTCTCGGTTATCTTAAAGTCACATGGCCTATACATTTAGGAACTTATTGTGTATTGCTAAAGAAATTTTCATGATAATTACTGATGAAAATTTTTTATGTATCTGTAGCAATAGGTAATCATCAATACTATTTTATAACTATATAATAATATTTATACAATTTATACATTTTTGCTTTACATCACGTGGCCGTCAATCCCCTACTTCATCGGGGGCTTTGAGTGGATTAACAGCCCATTCGATGTAATGCTTTTATACTCACCCGTTTCTGTTTGTATCTATCACAGCTTTGCTATTTTATTTAATTCTGGATACTAAGGACTAATGTTTATATTAATTTTCTTAATTATTGTTAGCTAAACTAGTATTAATTATGAATTAGTTAATTTTTTTACAATCTCTTCAGCAACTGTGATAGAATACACAAAGCCCAACGGGTAAGCATTTTATATTGTTATACTACAACTACTTACTTAAATGTGGTCCAGTGGAGGTCGTGGAGTCGAAAAGGGAATTTCCCGCTTTTAATTTGGTTTTATGTATGGTAATTTTTATGGCGCAGTCGCATTAGCATTTCACTGTGTGCTGATGTCGCATTGGCCGAAGTCCCCGATTTTCAAGCCAATGCCTATTATGGTGGTTTGTTGTTGGTTCGATGAAATTCTGTTAAATTTCTGTAGTTTTGTGTTAACTTGTGGTTAAAATTCCTGTATTTACATGTGTATTTACATTAATTTTTACATTTGTTTTATGCCTTACCTCGGACTGTGCCGGTACCACTTTTCCAAGGCGTAACAGCACGTGTATGTCCAGAGGCAAAGCTATATACATATATACAGCCTCTTACTATGGGGGTTTTTTTGTTGGGGGGGGGGTTCAATTTTGGCAAAGGTTGTAGTGCAGTCAGGCGACGAGCCTCGTCTGAGTGCAATAAACCTTATAATCTTGGGTATACTCTTTTGAGTAATTACTATTTTATTTTTAGATGGTTTTTGATGAATGTATGCGGGTCTACATTGGGGTGGTGTTTTCTGATATTAGCGTATATGGCAGTTTTTATATGATATTTACTGTATTGTTTGGGAATTTTATTTATATCCAGTGTTCTGATGAGTTTTTGTATTGCTATCTTTCCGCTATTTATATTGCTGCATATTTTTAATAGTCTGTTTGTTTGGTTTCTTATGGTATTCCCGTGTATATGTTTAGCTATGTTACTATCCCAGTGAGTAAGTTTTATTGTTTCGAAATTAAAATGGTCTCTTTTGTCATAGTGTTGTGTACATATTTTGTCTGTGTTGATGGCAATTTCGCAGTCTAGGTAGACAGCTTTTTGGTTATTATCTGGATTTGTGCATTCAATTTTTAGGTCTGTTGGGTAAGTGTTCTTTGCTACGTTTATAAAGTTGTCATGGTTGATCACGAGTACGTCATCTATGTATCTGTAGAATTTTATTTTGTTGGTAATGTTACTTTCATAATAGTGCAGGTAGAGGTTAGCCATGGCACATGAACTGCTGGAGCCCATAGCTATCCCCCTGCTTTGTATATATGTTCTGCCCCCCATTAGAATGTAATTGCCTTTAACACTGATTTTTGTGAGGTCATTCCAGTATTGTTTTTTGCATTGTAGTATGTTTTGATGTTTTTGGTAGTATATCTGTAGTACTTCTATTAGGTTGTCGTGTGCTATACTTGTGAAGAGGTTTTTGAAGTCATATGTGTTTATACTTTTTATATGATTGCTTTGTTTTTTTAAGTCGTCCAAATATTCTTTGTTGTTGGTGATAATTCTGGTGTTTTCGATTTCTTTGGTGATGCTTTTTAATTTGTCTTCCATAATCTTACTAGTATACTTGATGTAGCTATTTTTGCCTGAAGTGATGAATCTTTTTCCCGTAGGTATCTTGTGATATTTTGGAATCCAGTAAATGTAGGGGTATTGCATCCTGTCTATTTTAATTTTTAGTTTTTTATGCATGGCCAAAATTTTTTTGCTGATGCTGTTTGGATTGGCGTCTATGTACTTGTATGTTTCATTGTCATGCAATTCTTCTTTAATGGCTTCTATGTAGAATTTCTTGCAAATGATACTGAAATTATTGTTTGCTTTGTCGGTTCTAGTGATAACGAATTTGTTTTGTATTTCTTTAATTTTATTGTTGATGGTTTTTAAATTTAAGTGTTTGTTATTTTTATTATGTTTTTGTAGTGTTATGTTTTCCCTGAAGCATTCTAATATGTTTTCCGTATTGGCGTTTATCCAACATTGGAATGATTCTATGGGTTCATTGTTTTTGTGTGCTGCTTTGAATGCAAATTGTAACAGATCTGTGTATATTGATTTTTTTATATAATCCAACCTAATTGGGGTGTTGGGTCTGAATTTTGTACCCTTTTTCATTGTTTCTCTTAGTGTTTCGTCTTCGATGATATTGAGGTCTCCTGTTACTATATGATTGTAATGTGTATTGATGAAATTTTTATATCTACTTTCCTGGCAGTGACATGGTTGTTCTTCTTCATTCATTTTATTAATGGTGTTTTTGTAATTGCAGATAGTTAGTCCTATGGGTTTGGTGTATTTGTATCTAATTTTTATTTGTGTGTTTTTGATAGGTAGGTAACTTTTGTTATTATTAATGATATTACCGATATTAACTGTGTCGTATAAACGGTTTTGGTATTTTATTATGCAGTACTCTTTTTTAGTGTGTACGTTGAAATTTATGCCTATTCTGAATTTAAATATGTCTTCAAGTATATTGTTGAGGTGTATGTTCTGAGTTTTTTGCCTTTGGTATATTTTGCTAAGTGCTCTAAGTTTGCTTATTTTAATAGAGAATAGTGTGTTGTGTATATTTTTGGTGTTTATGGGGTCTGTATCCCATTCTGTTAAGAGTTTTTCGAAATCATTGATATTTATTGGTATTTTGCTGTTGCTTTTATTGTATTCCTGTAATTTTCCGTTTTTAATCCCATTATATTGCCAGTTTTTGCTGATCTGGAAAATGTTGTAAGTACATATTTCTGGGCTGGTGAATGCGAAGTTCCTTCCGTTGAATCGATTGTTTAATCCGTAAGGATATAGGGATTTATATAATAGAATGTACATATCTTCCATGATTCCTCTTTGTGTGTTGTTATCAATAATGTTTAGAATGGCAATGGATATGTTGGCGAAGTCATGCTTTTTGAAATGTCTGTATTCGATTTCGTTATTGTATTTGTCTGTCCTGTTTTGTTGGACGTCTGTTGCAGCGTTTTCATCATATCTGTTTATTTGTGATCTGTGAAGGTTCATCCGAAGGTGGAGTTCTGTACTTGTTTGTCCAATGTACTGTATCCCACATAACCTGCATGTAATTAGGTAGATTACATTTTTGGTGTGACAGAATGTTGGCACTTCTTTAGAATTTTGATGGTATATGTTGTGCATGTAGGGACAGGTTTTACAGAGTTTGCTGTTGCATTTATTGAATTTGAGTTGTTTTATTTGTTGTGCGTGTAGCCCGATATTTTCATTGTTTAGACGTTTTAGGTTATTTGCTTCTTTTCTCCCTAGTGGTGTGGCGGCATTGTATGCTAAGTGACCATTGTTCTGAAGAGACGGGTCCCGCGTGGTCATTTTCGGTCCCGGGGTGCCTTTTATGCTGTGATACCCGTACAGCATGTTATTCTTATTTGTTTTAGCGTCCATGTTGTTATCTATTGTGCATTTTGTAATTAATTTAAGGCCCTTTATGTATGTTCCGTAATACCTAAATGTAGGAATTTTTTTATGCTGTTTCATTTCGTGTTTTATTTTTAATTTTCTAATATAGTAGTTTTATTTAATTTCTTTTTAATTTCTTTATAGCTTTTTCTGTTGTCCCAGTAGCCGTTTTTGCAATGCTTGGGTACGAACAGAGTACTTATTATTATTCTTTTGTATTATAATTCTTTTGTATTATCATTCTATTGTTTCTTAATCTGTCTTTTGTGCATCGTTAATGCCATTGTTATTGCCCTGTTGGCCAATTGAACATTATACGTGCCAGTGTATATACGTTTACAATAGTTCGATTTTCTTAAGTACTGGTGTTTTATACATATAGGTATTGGCGTTAATACAATACTGGTCTTTAAGTTAGCCTAGTCTCGGTTATCTTAAAGTCAAAGCGGGAAATTCGGGAAATTAAATTAAAAGCGGGAAATTCGGGAAATTAAATTAAAAGCGGGAAATTCCCTTTTCGACTCCACGACCTCCACTGGACCACATTTAAGTAAGTAGTTGTAGTATAACAATATAAAATGCTTACCCGTTGGGCTTTGTGTATTCTATCACAGTTGCTGAAGAGATTGTAAAAAAATTAACTAATTCATAATTAATACTAGTTTAGCTAACAATAATTAAGAAAATTAATATAAACATTAGTCCTTAGTATCCAGAATTAAATAAAATAGCAAAGCTGTGATAGATACAAACAGAAACGGGTGAGTATAAAAGCATTACATCGAATGGGCTGTTAATCCACTCAAAGCCCCCGATGAAGTAGGGGATTGACGGCCACGTGATGTAAAGCAAAAATGTATAAATTGTATAAATATTATTATATAGTTATAAAATAGTATTGATGATTACCTATTGCTACAGATACATAAAAAATTTTCATCAGTAATTATCATGAAAATTTCTTTAGCAATACGCAATAAGTTCCTAAATGTATAGGCCATGTGACTTTAAGATAACCGAGACTAGGCTAACTTAAAGACCAGTATTGTATTAACGCCAATACCTATATGTATAAAACACCAGTACTTAAGAAAATCGAACTATTGTAAACGTATATACACTGGCACGTATAATGTTCAATTGGCCAACAGGGCAATAACAATGGCATTAACGATGCACAAAAGACAGATTAAGAAACAATAGAATGATAATACAAAAGAATTATAATACAAAAGAATAATACATATATATATATATATATTTTTTTTTTTTTTTTTATTATTATTATTTATTTTTATTTTATTTTTTTTATTTTTTTACTTTATGCTATTCTCATCCTTATTTCTTCGTCTTCTGCTGTCCTGTCTCATGGGAATGTGTGTATGTGTGTGTGTGTGTGCGAGCGCGCGCGCGCCTGTGCGTGCGCGTGCGCTGTTGCCGGCTTGCTGGCACGGGGTTCTTTTGAATAGCTCCAAACCCTCTTTGGACATTCAGTACGTGACTGTTGAGGTTGGCCCTGGTTCTTGCGCAGTTGTGGCCTACCTCCCCGTGGTGTAGACGGACACTGGGCAGGCTTTCCAGGTGATCGCCTGCCTGGTGACAAAACGGCCAGAAACAACTAAACAACACAACAACACACACACTGCACGAACATAACGTTACACACATTTCTGGCCTGTTACAGTGCTCTGTAACCATCACAGTGTACAAAGACGGAGTTGAACTTTCGTTCAGGTGCCGTCCTACATAAGATACTATACATGTCTACATACATGTCTACATATAATTTAACTCAGTGTTAATACAATGAATAAAGCATGCATCGCTTCCAAGTACAACCATATACTAACAACATGACATAGATAAAGTTATAGGTTCCAATGATCTAATGATTTCACAAAGTTCTGCGTTCTACCTTTTCTGGACATGTCCGTTATTTCACTTTTGTCACTTTCTAAATAACTCTAGAATGGATAAACTATGATATACCGAAAGCAACTCCATATCTTATTTATTAGGTAGGCTCAGAGTATTGAGCGGTTATGCTTTAGGTGGCCTATGGCATCTTATCAACTATTCTTACTATACTTAAGGAACTAATATCTAATTATGGTTAACTATTTTATTCTCTTTTGCATTTGGTTTACTAAGAGGGAGGAAAGTCTCGTTAGTACCTTCGATTATCATAGTTATTCCATACCTTATTGAATAAACACTAATTTCTGCATATAAGAGAGAATAAGAAAGGAAGCATATAGTTCAATGTAAATTTGGCTGTTTCGCACATTTTCATTCACACGTAAGAACAGTCTGCTTACCAGGTTAAGTTGGTTTGTCCTGGAGCCTGTTACAAGGCTTCCTTCTTTAGTGGAGTGGACGGTGGTCTTCTCGGGTCATTACAGTTCCATCTCTTCAGCCAGAATGGATGGTGCAGACAGCTACTGAAGAGGCTTGGGCAAGATGCCGATGGTGACTTAGGCAGTGACGGCGACCAGCATCGATGACCCCAGGGATCCACTATACAACGGCGAACCTACAGCAACTAAAGCGATGATCTTTCAGCATCCAGAGGAACGATGACGACCAAAACTAGCAGAGCCTCCGGCGGTGACGATAATGACAACCCTTTGGTCTCATTTTGGGCCCTTTTTATATTCTGTGCTCTCCTTTGTCTTCTAGAGCAAAACTCTCTCATTGGCCACTGGAAGTCACAAGTTTCCTGTCCAAGACAGTCCAGGAATGACTCATGCCCCAAATGGGTCCCCTCGTCTCTGGGTGTTTTATTTGGCGTCATGATGTTGGAGACGTTAATAAAAATGCCAGCCTACTCTCCCATGGCTGCCTTCCCTTTCGGTCAACCTCCCACGCCATCCTGCATTCCCATCTCTTTCCAGGTAGTAAAATCCCTTATGTATCGTGAGAAGCCAGGCTCCTGCATTCCTTTCCCTTTGCACATTAATTAATTCATTTCTAGATCTGGAAGGGAATAGGAAGACTTTGCCTTACTTCTTATTAGATATGGAGAGAAATTAATATAAGCTAGTTAGAGCGAGAGGTGTTTCACGTTCCCTGAGATCCAAACTTTGCCTAGCTACAATGGGAATATTCTCTCTATTCTTTCAATTGGCAATATGTTCTCAATAGTTTCACGACTCAGGCTCGATGTTCCTATATTACAATAGTGATAACTGAGTATTAGTTTGGATTGGTTGGAAGAACAGGGAAGGTAAAAACTGTCGGGCTAACAGTATCCTTTCTGGAGCAGCATTTGGTGCATACACGATTATCAACCGTATAAGTGTGTGAATTTAGCTTCCAGTCTATACAGACTACCCTACCTTCCGCATCTCTTTGAAGGTTACTAAACCTTGCTACAATGGGGGGGTAGGATTATAATGCTCATCATCCCCTGGCATTTCTTTTCCTAAAACTCCAGAAACTTAAGCATTTAAATCTGTTTTGAAATTTTCATATTTGTAAGACCCTGTAAAAGTGACTTTCTTGAATAAACAAAATTCTGATTCCCATCAATAACATAATTCTCCAGACATGATGTGGTGGGTATCTGGGGGAAAAGCCCCGAACATTGAAAGTACCAACAGTTACCATATGTACTGAGCATGATCCCACAAGGGGGTTAACCTATTTCATTTGGGATACACTAACATCATGCAAAGTCTTGCCAACCAGCTGTTCTTGCCACTCGATCCATGTACTTCAGGAGTTTGCTTAACTGTTGTGTAATTCCCAATAACGTTTGCATTACTAGATTACCAAAAAAAAAAAATATATATATCCCTGCACATGAATTGAATTTTCTCTGTCTTACCTTCTCGGATTTGTTCTATTATTATTCTGGGTTTTCTCAGATGTTGCTCCCATTCTGTTAGTTTCTCACCCAGCATTTCCTGTCCTGATTGTACACACTGCTTTAAACGCTCTACACCCAATTATCTTTTCCATCCTTCCCCTAATGACCCTTCCGTTTTGGAATCCTCCAAGATCGACTCGCTCAGATCTTGCGTGGTAACATTATCCTCCTTTACAGTTCGTTTTTTCCCTTTTCCCCTCCTCCTACACCTTTTTTTCTTCGATTTCCCCCATCTTGTGACTTCTTGCTCTTTCCTCTATTTCCCTTCAAGTGGAAGTCTCTTGTCTCGTATCTAGAGATCCATTCCCCTTCCCTACACCTGTTATTAAAGACCCCTTGTTTCACTGAATATACCTTTTTTAACTCCCTGTGGCTTTAAAATTGCCATATTATTTCCCTATTTTTAACTCTCTTCATTTCCCTTTTCCTTCCCTCCTCTCTCTACTGGCATCTGCATATGATCAAACTGAGCAGCTTCACGCTTTGTGGCTTTTTTCACCACATTTGCTGCATGGACTGTCGCTACTATTGTGCCCACCTTACTTACAATGCCCAAAACGTATTAAAACAATGCCGTTTCTTGCAATGTACACCTAAATGATCCGATCTGCCACACTTTAGACATTGTTTCTCTACCCCTCTGTAGTTCAGAAGTAGTCAGTTTCCCCTGACATAAATAATGTTGGGAACCGGCTTTCTCATTTCCATTTGCAACGTGACTTTTCCCATATATAGCTCTGGGTAGCTCTCCCACACATGCATATATATTTTCTTATTTTTAACGTATTCTTATTCTTCCAATGAATTTTTCAAATGCATGTTCGGCATTTAAATTGGATATCGTTCCATAGTTATATACATTCTGATACTCCCCACCAAATGGGAAAGTAAAGAAATGTATGATTTTCAAAAGGAAAACCTCTCGATAGTGTATCTCTAGTCGCGCAATCCTTAAATACTACTTGGTATTTCCTCATAGATAGGAGAGTAAACCCCTGTAATCTCGATAAATTCACACATTTTGCCAATCCTTCTATCACCTGTCTTGATTCACACATTTTGTCTAGAGTGAATTCCAAAGTCCTCTCACGTATGAAGATGTTCATTTTTACAAAAAAAAAAAAAAAAAAAAACAATCAAATAACACTGTGCGCAGGCACTTGTTCCATCCTGGAAGCTTTACCAGTTATCAGGATCAGGAAAAAGAAATTAATATTTACACTTTTACACTTTCGCTAACCAGAAAGTCTTCCCTTAAATTTCTTTCAGGGTATCACCGACAACGAAACAGCACTGTTTGCAAAATATTATGGGATAAGATTCTAATCATGTTATCCACAAGCTTAGTATCTCATTCTTATTAGACTTAGGAAAGCAAAAAAAGTTGTAGGAAATTGATAGCATGAGACGAGGAAGACGAAATTCCGTCGAAAGACGAAAGGGACAGTTATTGCTCATACTTACATCACTCAAAAACTCATAAATACACCTCGATAGGCAATGTTTTCCTAGTAAAGAAGTCTGTTGTTATCTACATTTGGAAACTATGTGAATACCAGGTTCCCCCTGGTGCCGTTTGAAAATTGATATGTGATAAGATATTCTGTTTTCCTCATACTGTCATTATTTGATTTAGGAATGCAAACAGGGTTTAGAAATTGATAGTAAGAGAGGAAGAAGGAGAAGAAATGCAATCGAAAGAGGAAAGGGACAGTTACTCTTCATTAGCATTAGCATTAGCATTAGTAGAGGCATTTGATGCAAGAAAGCAAGCTTATGCAGCATCAGCCAAAAAAAAAAAAAAAAAAAAACACTTCCACTTCACCCCTCTGTTCGTTAAAAATACCTGTCCAGCTGAGCCTTGAACTTGTTTAGTCTATCAACTTCCACGACAAGGGATGGAAGTCTATTCCACCAACCAACCACCCTCTGGCTAAAGGCAAATTTCCGCACGTCTATCCTACATCTCTCTTTCCTCAATTTGAATTTATGCCCGCTCAGGTGATTATTCTGAGCGAGAGGAAGAATCCCATCAGCATTGAGCATGCTCAAATCATTCAAAGCCTTATACACCTCTATCAGATCACCCCGCTGGTGCCTAGTCTCCAGACACTGTAATTTGCAAAACTTAAGCCTTTCTTCGTAAGAGCACCCCTTTGTTCCATTCACTAATCTTGTTGCCCTTCTCTGTACTCGTTCCAGCAGCTCTATATCCTTCTTGAAATGAGGCCTCCAGACCTGTATACAGTACTCTAGGTGGGGACTGACCATTGCCTTATACAAGGGAATAATCACCTCCTTATCCCTGCTAGAAAAATTCCTATATATCATTGACAATACACCATGAGCTACTCTTGCAGCCCGTCTGCACTGCTCAGAGAACTTCATCTCTGCCTGCACAACCACCCCCAGGTCCCTTTCATTCTCTACTACTGTCAGTGTAGTACCACAGAGTTGATACATTGCTCTCGGGTTGCTGTTTCCCATGTGTAGTACTTTACATTTGTCAATGTTAAACTTCATTTGCCACCTCTCAGCCCATCTGCTCCACCTTTCCAGATCCGGTTGCAGCAGCATAGTGTCAGTAGTGTCCTTGACAACACTGCCTACCTTTGCATCGTCTGCAAACTTCGACATTAAGCTTGATATGCCATCATCAATATCATTTATGAATACAGAAAACAATAATGAACCCCACACTGAGCCCTGAGGGACTCCACGACGAGCAGTGTCCATTGATTACCACTCTCTGTCTTCTCCCCCTCAGCCACCCCTTTATCCACAGCAGCAATTTGCCTCCAATGTCACACTGCTCCAATTTGTGCAGCAGTTTTCCATGTGCAACAGTATCAAAAGCCTTTCTAAGATCCAAATATATAAGATCAAAGTTATTCCCTGCATCCAGTTCCTTTGTGACTGCATCATAGTATCCAATCAAATTGGTCAGGCAAGTCTTGCCCTCCACAAAACCATGCTGTGTCCGAGCTATAACTGAAGTCTTGTCTAAATGATCCTGCAGTGCTTCTTTAACTAGTGCCTCCATTAATTTTCCTGGAACAGAAGTTAAACTCACAGGTCTATAATTACTTGTGTCAGCCTTTGATTCTCCTTTGTGAATTGTGGTCACATTTGCACATATCCAGTCTGTGGGTACCTCCCCTGAGTCCAAGGTAGCTCTCATAATTATGGCTAAGGGTTTGCTTACTTCCTCTGCTGCCTCCTTTAATATAACTGGATAGATCCCATCCACCCCGGGTGCCTTTCTTGTGTTTACCTTCAACCATTTCCCCTCCACTTTACTCTCAGTTATTACAAGATTCTCTAACTTACTGCCAGAGTTGAATACACCTCTAGCTTTCCCCTCGCTAAATAACTCCTCATGTGTGAACGTCGATGCAAAATATTCATTTAGTTTGTTAGCTACCTGAGCAGGATCATCAACAGTTGACCCATCGATATCAAGTGGACCAATCTGATTCATCCTCTTCCTTCTAGAGTTTACATAAGTAAAGAACTCTTTGCGGGTTTTCTTTGCATCCCTTGCCAAAGATTTCTCGTAATCTGCCTTCGCCTGCCTAACCTCCTTTGTAACTTGGTTACAGATCAACTTGTATCTATCATAGACTTCTGTGTCATGTGTTAATTTGTATGTATCCCATGCATGTTTCTTTTCTGCCATATGCCTCATCAGTTCATCTGACATCCATTTAGGCCTAAACCTTGAACAATATTTCTTAGTTGGTATGTAAAGCCTAGTAGCTTCCAAGATAAGTTCTTTGAATGCTTCCCATTTTGCATTTGCTGTTGGTAACATCATCAGTTGGTCCCACTGTATAGAATTTAAATACTGTCTCAGTCCATCGTAGTCGCCTTTACGAAAGCAATAACCCTTCCCTTTACCCCTTATTGTAGTTACCTCTTTGAGTAAATCCCACTTCAGCACACTGTGATCACTGCCACCTAGTGGTTCATTTATCTCCAGATTCTTAATGCATGAAGAATCACTGCTGATAATCAAATCAATAGTATTCCTCCCTCTAGTTGCCTCCCGAACATGCTGATGTAGAAAACAATCATCCAATAAATCCAAAAAAGCCTTGCTAGTGTGTGAGTGACCAGCCCCCAAATTCTAGTCAATATCTGGGAAATTAAACTCTCCCATTATAAGACTCTCTGATTTACTGGCCCACTCTATTTCCCTGTACAGTTTCGTATTGTACTCATCAGAGTCATTAAGTCTATAGCACATTCCTACTCTCAATTTTGATCTCCCAATGCTTATGTCACACCAAACTGACTCGACACTGCACTGTTTAGCGATGTCGACTGGCTTCACTTCCTTGGTTTTTATGTGTTTCTTAACTAATAGCATAACCCCTCCCCCCTTCCTATCCTGTCTATCCTTCCTGTAGACGTTGTACTCCCCAAATTGCAGTTCTGCATCCCTTATATCTGTGAGACACCACGTCTCTGATATCCCAACAATATCTGCCTTTGATGTTTTGAGCAATACTTCAAATTCATCAAGTTTATTTACTAAACTCCTAGCATTGTTGTACACGCAAGTATACATGAACCTATTTCTATTCTTAGCTACCCTAACACAACCAATGTGTTTACTTGTACCGCAATGACTCCCAGCAATCTCTGAAATATCCTGCATCTTGTTTTTCAGGCTTCTGCTCATTCCAATAGAAGCAGTGAAGAATCTCTTTCACCTCTGCCGGTGGCTACTGTTAATCTATTCGTCTTTGTCTCCCCCCAAGCTAGCATACTAAATAGTTTATTTGAGTGATTTTAGTATTTCATACTAAAATCACTCAAAATCTCCTCGAATTGGCAACCCTTCCTCAGTAGAGAAGACTGTTGTTACATATACTTGGAAACTCCGTGAATATCATGCTCAACCCGGTAACCGTTTCAAAGCTATTTGTATATGTGTGAGATAATAACTCTACTATCCATTTGTCCCTATTAGACTTAGAAATGCAAAAGGTAGAGGGAAAGTTAAAGTAGGAGTGGAAGAAGAAAAGAAACGTTGTAGAAGAATGAAAGGGACAATAACTCCTTCTACTCACACCACTCAAAAAACTCATAAATTCCTCGAATAGGCAACGCTTCCCTAGTAAAGAAGACTGTTGTTACCTATTCTAGGAAACTCCGTGAATATCACGCTCCCCCTAACGGCACTGTTTCAAAGCTATTGGCCTGTCATCGGTGGGTGGGTGGGCAGGTACCCTGGTGACCGTTTCAAAGCTGTTGGCCTATCATCGGTGGGCAAGTACCCTGGTATATTGCTATGAAGACAACTCAGTTCTATAATTACGCTATATGAGAGATGCCTGATGGTGTACAGTAATTGAAAATTACATAATTTATTTAGGGATATAGCCTCTGCTTACGAATAAATTAACTGAAGTATAGGTTTGTGCTATAGCATCATGTTTATACGTAGCCAAATACTAAGTAGTTACAAAATTGGCACCATGGAAATTCATTGTGAATGCCTTCACAATGAGTTTCCATGGTATTGCACTAACTCAAAAAAAGTAATGCTTCTCTAATGGAGAAGATTACCGTTACTTATTCTTGGTGGTTATCACCCCCCAGACGGCACCGTTTCAGAGAGAGATGCCTGATTCAATATGAGAGGTACCTTATAATTTTAAATTACTGTACGCCATCAGGTGTACATTAATTAAAATTGCAATTGCTATTTATTGAATAAATTAAACCCACAATGGATGTAATGCATCCATTGCCACTGCAAGTTCATTAAATCATAAATACAGTTTACGAGATAATGCACCTCGAATTTAACTATATATATAGTTACTTTTTTTAAAAAGTACAAGAACTATATATAAAAACACGTTTTATTTTTAAAGATGCATCGTCAATATGACAACCATTACTATTCTTAATAATGTTTTTCAAAAAAATACAGGAACTATATATAACACATTTATTTTAAAAACTTTACATCAATATGACAACCATGTACTATTCTTAATTATGCCTCTTGGCACTGAGGCAACGACTAGTCTGACATCATCATAATCTGCTGACAAAATTTATCTTTTTCTCGTTTTCTTTCTAACATACTACTTTCCTTATAACAGCTTACAAATATAACAGTTCAGTTATATTTGTATTTCGAACAACACTATCGCGCATAAAAATTGGACTGCCTGGTGTCAAAGAAACAGTTTTTCTTAAGTGATCAGCAATTTTGCAGCATAATTGAGACTTTGTAGTAGTGTTAACAGAATAGCGTCTTCGTCAATAACGATCAGCATCGATATAACAGGAACTGGAGCAGCCACCTCTTGTTTATTGAACACCTGGTGTTTTTGAAAAGTCTCTAGATAAAGTTTGGCTTTTTCACTGTCAGGGACACCTTAACAGTTTAAAATTTCCGATCTTTTGTTGTAGAACCACAGGGTTTGTTTTGCAAACAATGGTCGGAGCAGTGGAGCAGCCATTAACAAGACAGCTGTAATTAAACCTTCCCCACACTGAGATGTCAGTATTTTTCACTTCGACGTCAAAGATATATTTTTTTTTATCGGATAGCCTTATCTGAGTTCTGAATGGACTGATTTTTTCTGTACTGAGATGGTGTTGGAACATGTCAGAAATAAAGGCACAGCTCACAGACAGAAAAAAAAAATCATTTTTAGCACCTTTAAGCAGAGTTCGATGCTGTCTCAGAAAACTGCAGGCACACAGAGTTTTAATAAATCTTTTCCAATCTGGTCTCATGCTGAAATGAACATAAACAGTTTATTCATAGCATCTAGTCATCGCTGGTTTGGGGCTTTAAGTAGATAAGGCTGTACTCCTCGGCCTTCTCACTGCATTTGTGTAAAACTCAACCAAAATGCTTGGTTTTTGGGAATACATCTGTCTTGCTAAGAACCAAATTTGGGACATGTCACATGGATTTTTTAACAAAAACAAGCAGTGCAAGTCAGACATGTAGTTATTGTTTATTTTCCTTTAAGAAATAAATTATGCCCTAGTAGATAACTTACGATAGTGAGACCCACATGTAAACAAATCCGAAATTTGATTCGATGTTGTAGTTTATTTGAAAAGTTCATCAATCACAAGTAAATTTCTAGTATTGGAAGAGAAATCGATATCCTGTAATCCTTTGTGAAATTCAATGTGTGCAATATCTCTGCAAATACTCATATGTATCTGTTGAGGTTCACCAAAGAGGTACACAATTCTTGTAACATTTGGGGTGATGAGTCGATCTCTGTGATTCATGCAGAATTCGTGGTACTAGCGTAGATTTGCTGCTCTGAGTTGGCCCAGTAATAATTGATGTTTTCCTTCCATCTGAATGAATGTCAGATAGTTGTTCGAATTGACTCCTCACTTGCAGGAATAGCAGAAAATGTATTCTGTATCTGTATCTGAATCTGATGTTTTAGAGGTATTTTCA
The DNA here is from genome assembly GCF_048544385.1 of Mastigoproctus giganteus. Lineage (NCBI taxonomy): Eukaryota > Metazoa > Arthropoda > Arachnida > Uropygi > Thelyphonidae > Mastigoproctus > Mastigoproctus giganteus. The sequence continues at coordinate 100,328,495 of NC_143580.1, forward strand.
CTGTCTGGCATATAATAAAATTCTGTTTATACTCCGGCACGACAACCAAGTCAGTAGACTTTACAATAAATCGTCAATGCAAATATTTATCGTATTGAATAGTCACGGGCTTGAACCCCGGTCCACTCAAGGAACGCGTGCTATACACTCTCGCTCCTGACCACTCGGTTACGTCAGGCCTGTCTTTTTCCAGCACTTCTTTCATTACGTCAAAAGTTAGCTGTTCTCATGTGGGACCAGCTAGTGATATTACTTTTCATTTAATGCTAGTCGACCCATCACACACACAATCTGAGACAATAATTCTTGTGCCCAGTGGGGATAAAATGTGTTATTTTCCCAGATGGTGATTCTCTAATGATTTGACCAAGATGATTATCAATTTTTTGATGACAGCAAATAGAATGGAGTCAGTGTCGAAATACAGTACTCGCTTTCCAAGCTTTGTTAATTCTTCTATAAAATAAAACCAAATTATGATATTCAGGTCCCTGTAAATGATTACATCTACCATTTTTATTTATTTTGTCTGTAAATTATGTGTATTCTCTGGTCGATTTGTCTGTTTGTTGGGCGAAAAAACCCCAGTTTCTGTGGAAAATACCTTGCTCTCTATGCCTGAGACCGACTAAATCAGCCATGGAGTGAAAAATTCCCAATAACGTTCCTCGCGTCATCGACGGGATTCGAACCTGGGCCTTTTCCACCCAGTGTGGGGAGAATGGTAATGATACCACTGTGCTACGCACGCAGACTAATTCTTCTAGAATTGCAAGTCTTGTAACTTGAATTGCCTTCTTTGTAACTATATACAGTTACAAAGAAGGCAATCACAGTATTTCCGATTTTATCGGAAATACTGTAATTTCTTCACTGAAGAAACGAATGTCAGAGACAGAATGTGTTGGGTCTGTCACCATCTGAAGGAGTTTCTCATATGAACTTACAAATTCGCTTCTGGTATGACCAAGGTTCTAGTAGAATTTCCCCACAGTTAATTCAGCAGCAGCTTTGCGATTGCTCTCAGTCCCCGGTTTTTATGAACCTCTGATATTTTTAATTTTATCCCTCTGCGATGAGAAAAATCATCTAGATACTGTTTTTACATCTTTGGTGATATAGTCACCAAAAAGCTTTCTCGGTTTAAACCTAGATGGGTAGTGCCAGACTTCAAATATTTTGACAATGCGATTATTTTGTTGAACTGCCCCGTAAAGCTTGCATGACCCCCAGTTACCATCTACGGACCTGGCAATTTCAGCCTTATGAATTTGCATTTACATGCAGCTGCAGCATAAAGGAAACCCGAGTCTGCCCTCAAACTTTACAGGTAGAAGTGGATGAAACAAGTCATCACGAGGAGCCAGAATGCAAGCTTTAATAATGCCGAAACAGTGATCTATTTCATAACTGAAGTAATTTGTAATAACAGTAGGGTGGCATTTCAGCTACTCCTTGCTCTTGTTAATGAAGGGATAAAGTGAGCAAAAATCTAAATATTCAATTGTAGTTTCATTGTCGGCCTCACAGTAAAGTCGAGTATAATCAACTCAACTGCCATATAAAAAATCGCGACTAGCTATAGGGTAAACGATATCTTTTTTCTCCTTCAAAAGCTTTTGAAATTATTGTTCTTCTCTGGATAGGGTATAAAATTCGAAGAACTTGAAATCTGATAATAAATGTTGCATATGATTTCTACTCTCTAGGGTTTTTCATGAACTTCCCCATTTGTTAAATGTTTGTATAATGGCTGACGACCACTGGGTGGAAAGTAAGCTGGATGCAAGTGGTATATGCAGTCATATACTTCAATTAGAAGCTTTTTTTCATGTTTTACAGCATCACTCTTGAAAGGCCCAATCCTATATTCGCCCTAAAACCTATCATAAATCTGCAGAATGAAATTATTTTTTTCTCATACCATTTGAAAAACCTCCAGATAAACTGCTCCATCTTTCTGCAAATCTATAACGTACAGAAGGCACAATAGATACAGTGCAAGGTTTTAAAAATTCACTTTAAAGACTTCTGGTACAAAGCTAGGTAGTGTAAAACATTTTTCAAATGCGTCGCTATTCGCGGTCTTGAGCAAGAGGTTTGTGAAAGTCTTACAACTTTGACGAAGGATATTTATCTCTAATTGGCCATATGCGGTAATTTTCTGTAGTAAATCAAACCCCTGCCATTGGTTACTTTCATATGATTCAAGGAATTCTGCCCATTCCTTTGCCTCCATATCGTCCGGTCGAAAAAATTCAATTTTTAGAGGAGTGCCGACATAATTTAGATTTCTTTCGTTTACAATATGGGAAGAATCCTTTTTTGAAATCGTTACCTAGTCCAAAGGGGTCCTTAATCTAGATAATATGAAATTATGCTGTTGATAAATTTGATCTTTTGGGCTACTAATTCCATTTTCAAAATTTTACACCTCCCTAAAATAATGTTAGGGAATATTTATCTCTGATACAGCTCAGAGAGCAGAAAATACATAACAAAACTGCTTCCATTGTGAGCGAGACATCTGATATTCTCGCATGCACAAATGCCAGTTTCAACATCCGATTGAAGTAACCAGTCCATAAAATTTCTTTGGGAGACAAAACGCTGTCTCCCAAAGAAATTTTTTTTCCTGAAAGTTCAGCATCTGGTGTGTGCTGATACTGAGCTATGCAAAGCATCGGGAACTGTTCACCCAATATCTCCATTTCAATGTTATAATATAATTTTCAATATGATTTAGTAATATTTTCCATAGAAGGTAGCATGAAACAGGGCGATGAGTGGGATCTGTTGCAAAACAAGCAGATGACCTTACAATCGTGGCATTTCGCCCTTTTATGTGCCACTGAACATTTTTCACAGAGAAACAACATGTAGCAAATGCTAGGTCTATGTGTCTGAAGACAAATAGGTCCAGAAATGTAAGGTTGTCACTCCTCACATTTCAACAATACAGAGCATCTATCACAATCGACCGTGCGGCATCTTTGACACACACTTGAACAGTAGCAGTGAAATGCAGTACGGTTTGAAAACACCGTATACAATAGTGCTTTTTATTTAAAAATACATGGGACGGACACAATTATGTCGTAATGGCTATTTCCATGCAGTAAATTTATTTGTTTATCAGAAAACTGCCCTTATAAAATGAAACGAAAATTACTGTCGAATGAATACACAGGGAACTGATACTTGCCTTGAAGATATCTTTGAAGAGCAGTGATGGTGGTGATTGTCCCATCCCATCCGTTTTGGGAACTCCCGCATACCTGCATATATATATTTTTTTTTATTCACATATCTGCTTTGATGGACGATCCTTTCGTAGATCAACATCATGGACATATTATCACTGGCAATTTGGATATTGTCAAAAACATCTCACTCAAGTCTGTCATGGAAAAATGATTCAACTTTAGACCTACCCATCAAGCCTATTTCAATAATATATATAAAGATTTATATCTTAATATCTTAAATTTTTGCAATACAAGTATACAATACCCCATGAAGCATTCTACAACTGGATAAATGTTGTATACCAAGATATTATAAAAACTGTTTCTAACACTTACAATCTTTATAATAATTCACATATTAGGCATTCTAATCTTAAAAAGCCATCTTAGATTTACAGCAAAAGTTTATCATCACCCCTGTAGATACAGCTTCTAACAACTTTGCAATTTTTTGCAAGCAGTTTTACTATACCATTCTCAAAAAGGAAGTTGACAATAGTACCACCTTTTTACGCAGTAATCTTGGAATTGATGCAACCATCAAGAAACTTATGGCTTTACATACAAAAATACATACCAAAATTCGCAATTCCACCTTACCTTTCTTATACATGATAGCCAAGTTTCATAAACATCCCATTGGCTTTAGATTCATTACTAGTGCCAAAACAAGAGGCTGTTATCTACCAGGTAAACCACTGTTATTAATATTCCATCTACTTGGATCATCAGTAATAACCATAACATCATTAAAATCTTTAATTCTGATACCAACATTTTCAGTATCGAAACTTATGACTTTGCTAACTTATTTACTTCTTTACCACATCATTTGATTATCACTGTGCTTAATCAATTATATTTTAAATACAAGAACGTTCTACCCGTGGATGAGGTTGTCTGGAATAACTATATCAACCTATGCATTCTGAACAACTACATTTACGATGTAAATGTACTTACAGACAATCTGTAGGAGTTCCCATGGGCTCGCAAATTTCCAGTTTAGTTTCTAACTTACTTCTTCATTACTAAGAAGATCTTTATATTCGCAATAACCCGAACCTTAATTTCTTTGCATTTAGTTATGTTGATGACATCATGGTTATGAATATTCATTTTGAAAATATTGCAAAATATTTATATCCTACTGAACTTACCCTAAATAAAGAAAATAAGGGTAACCAACAAGAAAACTTCCTTGATTTAAATATTACTTTAAACATTCCCCCTCTTCATCATAATTTGGAGTTATTTGATAAAAGAAGTAAATTTAATTTTTAACATTATTTACTTAACTAACTGGAATTGTAATATTTCTATTAAAGTTCATAAAAATATCATCTATACACAAATTATCCGTCTTGAAAATCTAAGCAGCAATCAAACTTTAAATAGCCTTTATACTTAATTGCGCATTAATGATATTCCAATCAATTTTATAAATTATATTATAAAAAATCTATCTGATTTCATTAAACAAAAATTCGGATTCACCATGTCCCATTTTGATTAGGGTTTAACCTGATATTTGTACAGCTGTATAGATGTTGATTTGAATGGTATTATTTCCACTACTTTGAAAGTGATCGCATTATATGACTTCTATTTGAACGATATTCATGCTTTTTCACTCTCTAAGTTATTTTCCATATTAATATTATTAATATTAATAATTATGTATTAATAATTATTAATATTAATAATTATTAATTATTAGTATTAAAAATTCTGAAAGAAATGTGTACGATTGTATACATTTCTTTCAGAATTTTTCTCCATTTTATTTTAACTATAGAGGGCTTCCATTGTTCTTTACTACTGAGCAACTCCACCGTCGTCATAGTTCTCCCTCTGTTTATATTCTATTTTTAATCAATTATGTTCACGAAATATTCTCTTTATAATATTAATATTTTCTTCATTATATATTACAATTTGACCCAGTTTGATGGTGCATAACTTTAAAGGTATTTAATTTTTCTTCTTATCACTATTTTTATTCACCTTTCGGCTATTGTTTGTTTTTTCGGCTATATTTTCGGCATTCGGCACTCAAAAAATATATTACAGGCTAGTGGTATTAGTTTCCGCTTCTACTAACACTTTCACAGCCAAGGCCCTCTCTAAGAGGTTGGGTATTTACACACCTAGCTTGCCTAGTATCCTTTAAACTCTTTTCCTTCTCTTTGTATTATTTAAAATTCTATTCTTTATTTCGTCCGTTGAACTAATAATGCAATACGAGGGTGATTCGGACATTCTTACTTTTCTTATTCTTGCTATTTTTGCCTCTTTAATTTTTAATTTTCATTACCTTTTCCTTCCCTTACCCTGCCTTACTTCTTATTTCTATACCACTGCCTGTTACATGAATTTACATAAAATCACCTTTCTCAAAACATTTTTCAAAACTTTTCATTTTAAACCACATGCATTTACACTTTAATTTGACATAATTTAATTGTTTTATTTTATTTTAACTTCGCACACTGCGTTGGGGCTACCTTACTCATGTTTTTGTAGGTTTTATTCCCTCCCCCTTTTTTGTATATTTCAGTTATATTTAGTTATATTTCAATAGTTCCTCCATCAACATGGGTTTGTATAGAAATGCAGTATACATGATCAGGTATAGTCCCCTGATGAAATACCTGATCCATGTACCAATTTTATATTATTTATTTTTATCCAGTTTGCATCAAAAAAATTTTTTTTTTACCCTCATTTTTACCACCTTCATTTTGATGCTCACTACATTTATTATTTTACATTTATTAATTTCTACTTCCCTTTCAGCTTTTGTACATATGATTAGTCTGTTAATTCAGCCGTTAATTCTACTTAATTCTACTTTTTTTTAGGTTCTTAATATTCTTTTTCTCTTTTTTTCTTCTATTAGGCCTATTAATTATTTTTAATTCTTATATATATATATATATATATGTCTATGCTGATTTTTCCCTCTGCCTCTATTGCCTTCTCTCTCTCTCTCTGTCTCTCTCTAATTTCGCTTGTACCCGGATGGCACCACCTACTGGATCATAGGAGAAAAATGCAGGCAAACTGTGGGGACAGATAAGATAATGAACAGTAATTTCACTGTGTTTGACATTGAAAAACAAACTAAGTGTTGCTGTCTACGATTATTTCAGTTCACTGCAGATGAAGATATCAACGAATAAACAGATATGTGTTTTAATACTGGCTTCCTAAATCTATTGACAGATACAAACAAACATCATCCCTAATGGTTGTTAATTGACAAAAATACAGATAACAGTACAAGCAAAAACAAATGAGTTGTACTTAAACACACCCGAGGAGTGAGAGGAAGATGTCAGGTTAAAAAAAGCTTGCACGTTGTCACATTGACTGAAAAACACACTAATTGTCTGCCATTATTTTAGTTTGTTGCAGATAATACCACCAAGAAATAAACAGATATGTAAAACACATATCTGTAAAACCATCTTTCCTAAGTCTGTGTCAGATACAAACAACACACCCTAATGGCTCCTAATTGAGAAAAAAATACAGATAACGAATGAAGGAAAAGAGGTGTGCTTAAACACAGTCTAAAAGGAGGACCATATCAGATTAAAAAAACAACATCTCCTGCAAGACTTTGTGTCATCAATCAGAAAAACAAAAATATACGACTACAAAAACAACATCGGATGTTTTGAACATCTGACGTTGTCTTTGCAGTTACCCATGTATTAAAGAGTTACTCATGGATAATAAGGTAGCTAATAATTTTACGTCAATATTATATTTTATATGATGCCCTGTTGGGTAGCACAGTTTTTATAATCACCGTCCTCCGCACACTGGGTGGAAGCGACTTGAGTTCGAATTCCGAGAGGAATTTTTATGGCTCTTTTTCACAACATGGCTATTTAGTTGGTCTCAGGTGAGAGTAGCATCGTTTTTTTTTCACCCGATAACTTGAGTTTTTCGTCTAGCAAACAGTAAATCGACCACAGAATATATGCAATTTAGAGACATATGGAGCATTATGGCTTAGCTTGCTAATGCACTTAAAACCTTACAACAACGACAACAACAACATCAATTTATTAGAATTATTGCAGAGTTTGAATTTGCTTTTGTTATTACAAAATAATTGATTATAAATGAGAACACGAGAATTGAGGTCATAAAGGAAAATTTTTACAATAATTATTTTATAAGTGCTTTTTTGTTTACTTTCGTTACTTATTGAGGAGGGTATAATTTTCAAAGTGTCTTTGGAAATGGTGCATTTTTAAAAATAGTTTAAGAAAAGAGTGTTTAAAATATGCACTGAAGCAGCTAGAACCATGAAGAGGTAATTTGTTGGTCCTTTAAATCGTATACGTTCTACTATCCAAAGGTTTGCAAACTGGGTTCACTGAGATTTTCAATGAGAGAGAGAGAGAGAGAGAGATTTTACGATCCTTTCTGTTTCTTTTTTGTTGTTTAATGAAAGAGGGAACTAATAATTTGAAATATAGCATCGGATGAGAGATTATAAAATAAATTGCACACCTCCACTTTCGCGTGGAGGTGTGCAAGATGCAGAAAGAAAGTGAGTTTAGGGTCAAGTACTATTCCCAGTAGTTTTAACGTAGAAACTAGCTTGACGGTTTGGCCTTGAAGTTTGATAGTGGGGTTTCTAGTAGGCTGCAGTGATCCCTTCATGAGAATGGATTGTGTCTTTTGGGGTGAGAGTCTTAGTTTGTGTAGGGCTGCCCAGTTCTGAAGAATTTGAAGTGCCTGGTTTCCTCTGGCTTCCAGAGAAGCTCTGCTGTCAGCCTCAATCGAGATGGTCACATCATCAGCAAAGGCTTGTATAGCTACAGGACCTAGGTCCAGTCCAAGGAGCTCATCCAGGACAATGTTCCACAAAAATGGACCAAGGACTGAACCCTGGGGGCAACCTCTGTAGATTGATCTGGTACTTCTTCGGTTACGTTGAGGAGATTGTAATTTTCCTATTTGATAAGTCGTTTTCGATGCATTTGTATAAATTTAATGGAATATTTGCTTGCCTAAGTCTGCGAAGGATACTTGCCCACCAGAGCCTGTCAAATGCTCCTGCGAAATCTATTGCTAATAGTAGGTAGTATTTGGAGATAGAAGTTGAGACTGCAGAGATGATCCTTTGCAGTGCATCTTCTGTGCAACGCCCCGGTCGAAATCCAAACTGGAAGTTGGACTGGAGTCCAGCTTTGGTGTAATGGTCTTGGAGCCGTACTAGGAGTAGTCGTTCAAACAGTTTACTGACCATGGATAAAAGGGCAATGGGTCGATATGATTCTGGTTGTTGGAGTGGTTTAGACGGATTTTTTATGATCAGTTTTACATTGGCGTTTTTCCATTCTTCTGGAAAAGATCCATGGGACAAGCACTTATTGAAGAGGTCGAGTAGAAACTGGATGTTGATTTGGGCGGTCTTTTTAAGGACTTCGGGTTCAATGAGGTCTGGTCCGGGAGATTTCGTCTCCTTCATTTTGGTAAGAGCCTGCTGCAGTTCATCGGTGGTAAATTGGTCTTCTACAACATTGTTGAAGTAGGTGTTGTTTGCCTGGCATATTTCTTGCTGTTGTACTGTCAGAGGATCAGTATCTGTGCCAAAACGTGTGTCCAGAATATTGGCTATAGACTGCTCCCACGATGTAGTCATATTGCCCTTTGGTGTGAGAGTGGATTGGACAACTTCGCCCCTAGGGAGCTTGTTGGTGGTGATGCGGTACACCACCCCCCCCCCAGGGTTCAGTATTGCCAGTCGTTTTCACGAGTCGTTCCCAAGATGATCTTTTACGCTGCCTTATAAGGGAGGTGTAGTCGTTTCTGACTCTTCGATATTCTTCACGGAGGGTGTTGACCTCATTTGGGGGCCAAGAGGTACGAGCTCTCTGAAAGGCTTTTCTTTTGGAGCGTACAATTCGGCGAAGGTGCTCCAGCTCTGGGGACCACCATGGGACGGCATTAGGCATTGGTCTTTTCTTTCTAATTGATTGATTGCCGGCCTGGATGATGATTTCTGTTGTGAGCTTTTGATGTTGGTCAGGGTCCAGTGCTGGAAGATCAGAAGAGTTGTGGTTCTGGATCATGGTCTGCAGCCTGGAGCAAAAGATTTCCCAATTGGCCTTGATAATGGCATAGCAACTAATATTGTAGTGAGGTGGTGGAGTTGGATCAATGGATCTTGTGAGTCGAAATGTAATAGCTCTGTGATCTGAGGTGGTCCAGGCCTAATTGACGTGCCACCCGGAAATTTTGCTGGAAATGGATCGTGTAGCTATGGAGATATCTATTGTGGATTCCCACAGGGTGCTGGAATAGGTAGGCAGGTTATTGGGCTTGTTCAGAACCAGGAAGGGAGAAGTGGCTAGGAAATCTTCAAGAAGCTGCCCATTGTGGCACCCAGAGCGATCAGTGGTCAGGCTGTACCAGGTAGGAGAGCGGTAATTTACATCTTCCCCAAGGATAATCTTGCTGTTGGGAAGTGTAGCACTGTACGTAGATAATTTATTGTTGGAGTGATATCTTGGCCAGGTCTGCAGTAGAGGGAGATGACACTGACAGTGGTAGAGAATCAAAAGGACCTGGTGGTAATTGTGCAGGCAGATATGAAGTTTTCTGAGCAGTGCAAACGGTCTGCAAGAGTAGCTCATGGTGTGTTGTCAATGGTATACAGGAATTTTTCTAGCAGGGATAAGGAGGTGATTATCCCCTTGTATAAGGCAATGGTCAGGCCACACCTTGAGTACTGTATACAGGTCTGGAAGTATAAACCCTTGAATGGTTTGAGCATGCTCAGTGGGGATTGGAGCCTTCCCCTTGCTCAGAATAATTGCCAGAGAGTCGGCATAAATTCAAAAGGATAGATGTGCGGAAGTTTGCCTTTAGCCAGCGGGTGGTTGATTGCTGGAACAAACTTCCATCTGTCGTTATAGAAGTTGATAGCTTAAATAGATTCAAGACAGAAAAAAAAATGCTAATGGTAATACGAAGTATTTTTTAATCCCTATTAAAATATTGTCAATTTATTTAGAACTGTCTAAAGCAGCGGTTTTTAAAAGTGTATTAAGGCATCCTGAGCTGCCGCACACTGATTCCAAAAATTAAAAATACATCATTATTATTATTATTTTTTAAATCCAGTTTATGCACATGTACTGTTGCCTTTCGTTAATTATTAAATATTCCAGAATTAAATTTAAACCTTATTTAATTTTCGTTTAAGTTTAGTTTTAAAGGTAATTCAAAATGCTTATTTTGACACTATTATTTAAAATTTTACTTAATCCTTATTATAGCTTTTACTGTAAAAAGTACGCATAACACTTCCCCCCCAGGATGTGATGAGCGATGGGATAATTGCCAAGTACAATTGTCCCACGCTCATCAGCCAATTTTCTAGATGTCGGCTAGAAAATTGGCTGATGAGCAGTGAAAGGAAGCCATATGCTTCTGTGGAAAGTTAAGAGGTAATAAAAATTCATAAATTATGTACTAAATAAAAAATAAAAATAAATAAAATATTAAAAAAAAAACTTAAAATTAAAAAAAAAATAAATAATAAATAGCGAATAAATAAAACAATTTCAAAGAGTTGTTAAGATATTGTGACACCAACATTTGTTACATATTACCTTCAGAGCTTTAAAAGCTCTAATAACCTGATTTTCATAAAAACTGTGAGATGACATTTTTAGCGTCGAGTTTGCATTGATGTCCTTCAGTCTATCTACAGACTGAAGTTGTTATTATTATTGCTGTTACTCATTTTAGCATTTTCAGTGTATGGTATTTTTCATTACATATTTCATAATCAAGAGAACATATCTCTGTTTTGATTCATTTACTGTGGTTTTATATATACGTATTGAATTATAACATATTTTACAATTAATTATGTGAGCTCATGGTTATTAGCACACTTCTTAACTGAAACATATTTTAAAATGGGTTATAAAACAAGCTTTTTTCTTTGGAATTGAAATTCTGAATATCATAACGGAAACTAGCAAAAATAAACCAAAAATCTGACATTTGTTTTGGTTTGTGGAAATGCTAACGCAGTTAGTGTACATAAAGAGAGGTTTACACAGAAGCACTGTAATAGGGATACTGAACAAATAAAATGTGTTAAAATTGATTTTGTCGTATACTAACGAAAACTGGACAGGAAAATTATTACCGTGAGAATTGGTTATAAAGGTAAATTTTGATAATAATTCTTTTATATATGTGTTTTCGTTACCTAAGAAAAGCTTTCTGCGAATCGAGTAATTTTCAAAGAAAGTGTGTGTCGTTGAAAGTCATTTTTTTTTTTTTTTTTTAATATAGCTAATATGTTGTTGCTACAGGATTTTAGGCGCATCAACTACTTAAACTATATTGCGCCGTATATATTAAATCTGCAAATTGAGGGTATTCGGTGATCGATTTGCCTGTTTGACGGAAGAAAAACACGAATTTCCGGAAGAAAATATGTAGCGCTCGCCTGAGACTCAAAATTTAGCCACGCTGTGGAAAAAACCCATAAAGAATATGCATAAAGGCAATTAACTCCATGAGGCCTTTAACTTAAAGTTAAAGGCCTTAAGTCAGAGGCTTAAGTCCTCTGACTTAAGGCCTTTAAATTGTGTATTTTCTAGGATGCATATCGTTTTAAACCAGTTTCCTCGAAAGTTTTAATGAGAGAGAGAGAGAGAGAGAGAGAGAGAGAGAGAGAGAGAGTGTCAGGTCAGAATTCATGAGATATAACATTTTAATAGATTCCTATTAAAAGAAATATCCAAAGTTTATAGCAGTGGTTTTTCAAATATTGGGTTGCGGAGCCCTAAGCTTGGGAGAGAGAGATCCCAGAAGATTTTACAAATGACCATAGTTTATATCATTGATTTTTTGCGCATGTATTATTAATTTTTAGTGTTTTTTTTTATTTTATTTAGGTAATCTAATCGTTGTTTTAATTTATTCTTAATTATAACAGAAATAAATTTAAACCTTATTCAGTATATCTCACAAATTTTGCAATTTTTGTTTGGTTTTTAAGGGGAGACATTTTTAGATATAATTCAGATGGTTATATTTTTATTATTTAGACCTTTAATTAAACGTAATAATGGTTGAACGGTAAAAAAATACGCATAGCATGTCACAGAATGTGATGAACAATGTCGAAATAAGACTGATAATTCACCTGTGAGTTTCAGCCAATTTCCTGGGTATGGCATATATGAGCATTAGCAATTGTGACGGACAATCACGTATACTCCCCTCTTCCAATTCATTAGTATCAGTACTGGCCATAAGGAAGCCACAGGCTTTTGTGTTACTAGTCAAAAGATAATGAAATAAAAATGCAAAATAATAAAAAAATAAATAAAATAAAATAAATAAATAAATAAATTTTAAATAGTAGTTTCCTTCGGGTATTATTACACTTTTACGCCGTATTTATTATTATTATTATTATTATTATTATTATTATTATTTTGTAATATTTTATATGAGAGTATCACGTTCCGGAACTTCTACCAGTCCCTTGATCACCTACACTGCTTCAGCGCATTCCATCGTTTTAAAATTACGTTTTAAACGTAATTTTAAAAGTTGCGATTTAAAAGTTTTAAAATGCGTTTTTTCCAATGTTTTAAAAGCTTTAAATGGAAAGGCCCAAATTAATATCGTATTTCTTGACATTAAGGCAGCTTTCGATAATGTTTCCTTACCTGCTCTTGAAAATATTTTGGCAGTTTACTTCCGCATTGAAGGTAAACTATTACAGATTATCAAGACCCTTTTGAAGCCAAGGTACCTTGGCTTCAAAATTCAATCTTCTCGGCAATCGTACAGTATCAAGAATTTCGTGAAGAATACACCCTCAGTTGGGACATCCCTCAGGAAGGTCTTTTATCAGCTTTGCATTTCGCGGCCGCCCTGGAACCTTTTCTATCGCAGAATCATAGTTTTATTTATTATGCTGGTGATGTCAAGTATTTGTTGTCTCTAACGAACGAGCCCTTGTGTCCGATGTCAATTTCAACCCTAACGCTAAGTTTATGAACTGCATTTATATTTATTTAAGGTAGGTTTATGGCTTAATTATGACGTCAGCACAACTGACAATGACTAATAAGAAGATAAATAATAGAATTCAGTTATCTATTAATGGAGCACAGGTTAAGAAATTTAGCACCTACGATGACCTTGGAGTGATGTGGAATGAGGGCCTTACCTTTAAAAGGCACTTTCAGAACACCATAACAAAAACTCTCGCTGCCATTTGGACTGTAAGACAGACAAGAGATAACTGGCATTCGAAACCAACAATTAGTGACCCAATACACCCAAAGATGTATTGTTCCTGTTTCCCTCTTTAACACAATTAGTATTAGTATTAGTATTAATAATGGCCGCATGGTGCAAGAAAGCCTATGGCTTATGCTGCACCAGCCAAAGAGAAAAAAAAAAAAAAAAAAACGAATAAAACAATGATAAAAAAAAAATAAATAATAATAATAATAAAAAATAATAATGATAATAAAAAAATAATAATAATAAATAAATAAATAGTAATAATTAATAAAAGAAAAGGAAATTAAACCTATCATCCTATGCGCTTCCCTGACCCGAAGGTACTATCCAGATGACCTTTGAATTTCCCCAAACTGTCAGCCTCTACCACCCATGTAGGCAACTTATTCCAGTAATTTATAACTCGCTGGCTAAAATAAAACTTTCTGCAGTCCAACCTAAACATTTCCTCCTGTAACTTGAATTTATGTTCCCTAGTTCTAGCATCATTTATAATCTTGGAAATTTCATCCTCATTCATTTTACTGATGCCTCTCAGAGCCTTAAACACCTCAATCAAATCTCCTCTAAGGTGTCTAGTTTCCAAACTCTGCAACCCACATATTCGAAGTCTTTCTTCATAAGGACGCCCTTTTGCCGATCTCACCAGGCTAGTTAACCGTCTTTGCACCCTTTCAAGAAGCTCGATATCTTTCTTTAGGTGCGGTCTCCATACTTGAACACAGTATTCCAAGTGTGGTCTAACAAAAGCCTTATATAATGGGATTATCACGTCCCTATATCTACTTGCAAAAGTTCGATAGATCACCGATAGGACACCGTGGGCCTTCCTTGAAACCTGTTTACAATGCTCAGAGAATTTCATGTCTGACCGTACCGTAACACCCAAGTCCCTTTCCTGCAGTACTGGGTTTAGTTGAACTCCACCAAGTGAATAAGTTATTTTGGGATTACTGTTTCTCAGGTGTAATACCTTACACTTTGTTGTATTAAAGCATAGCTGCCATTTTTCTGACCATTCCTGAAGTCTATCTAGGTCTCTCTGAAGAAGCTCAGCTTGACAGTGATCATTAAATACTCTACCAATTTTAACATCATCTGCAAATTTAGACATCACGCCCTCTATCCCTTCATCGATGTCGTTTATGAAAATTAAAAACAACAATGGTCCTAATACTGATCCTTGGGGAACCCCACTTCTTACACAAACTCAATCTGAGGAATAGCCATTTATCACAACCCTCTGCCCTGAAACCATCCCGCTATCCATCTAAGGATTTTCCCAGTGATTCCAACCTGTTCCAGCTTATAAAGCAACTCATGTGGGGAGTCAAAAGCTTTGCTGAAATCTAAATAAACAATGTCGAAATTATTCCCTAAATCCAGCTCGTGAGTGACCCTTTCAAAATAGCGAACCAGATTTGTTAAACATGATTTTCCCTTTACAAAACCATGCTGAGTATCCTTAAGAATTTCAATTCAATCCAAATGACTCTGAATTCCACCCTTGATCATTGCCTCCATGATTTTCCCTACCACTGAAGTCAGACTGACAGGCCGATAATTTCCCAAGGCTCTAAGTATGGGAGATACATTGGCACTTTTCCAATCCAAGGGAATCTCCCCAGAGTCTAGTGATGCTCGCATAATTAGCCTCAATGGTTCAATGCACTCACTTGCCGCCTCCCTTAAGATTATAGGGTATATTCCATCAACTCCAGGAGCCTTACTGGCCTGTAGGCTCGAAAGTTTTTTCATTAAATAATCTTGCGAAATTTCAATATCATTAATTACATGTTTTTCAACTTCGCTCCCACAATTTCCCATTGCCACAAAAGGTTTTTCATATGTAAATATCGATGCAAAATAACTGTTGAGTTCATCTGCAACAGTTTTTTGGATCAACAGTTATTTGGTCCTCTGCCCCAAATACCAACAGGTTTGTTAAAATTAAAGTATCCCTATGTAGAGGGCTCTGGAGCCAGTTATGAGGCTCGTACTGAAGAGAAATTTGGTACAATAAAGAATGCGTCGCCATTTATTGGAAAAAAAAAAAAAGTTACAAAATTTGTCACTATATGGCGCTGTGGCAATACAAATCACTTGAACAGCGCTAAAATTGTTCAATGTGTCCTCCATTTTGGTCAACAGCAGTTTCCATTCGAAGAACAGCGTTTTCTACAGCAGAACGTAACGTGTCAACTGGAATATCCAGCACACGACGTCTAATGCTGTCCTTCAGATCTGCCAATGTTTGACATTCTTCCCGATACACCTGGTTCTTCAAAAAACCTCACAACAAGAAGTTGCATGGGGTCCGGTGATCGGGGTGGCCACGATGTCTGGAAACAAAGACTGATGACCCGTTCGTCTGTAAAATGTTGCCTTAGCAATCTTTGGACACAACGGTGGATGTGGAGTGGCGCACCATCTTGCATGAATATGGTATCCTGAAAGCACCCACGTTGTTGCAGCTCTGTATTGCAAAATTTGCCAACATTTAATAATATCGCTGTCCAGTGACGGAACAGGTACTGGATCCAGTCGGTGCTACCTGTTCAAAAACATAACTCATAAATGTGGCCGTAAATCCACACCACACTGTCACTTTTGAAGAATTCTTGGATAACTCGAGGGTATTTTGTTACCCAAATGCGACAGTTATGCGTATTCACTTGTCCATTTAAGCAGAAGTGAGCTTCATCACTCTAAAGGATGTTTCATGGCTAGGTAATATCCACTGTCATTTCTGCCAGAAACTGAAGTGCGTATGTGAAACGAATATCTGCATCACCATGCTTTAGCTGCTGTAGCATGTGCATCTTGTTGTTTGGTTTTTTTTTGTTTTTGTTATTTGGAGCATTAGTAAATAAGGCCATATTGCTCCGGGAATATGCGGTGGTCATTCCTTTGACCTTTCCGCATCCTTCGTATTTGGTGGTGACGGGCTCGAACCCCGGTCTAATCAAGAAGCGTGTGCTACGCACTGCTGCTCCTTCCCACCTTGCTACGGAGGCGCCTGGGGGGGGGGGACAGATAGAAGAATAGGGACGATAGAGTAGGCATCCCCAAAGAGATCAGTGGAGACGAGCCCCACCAGGCGAAGTTTGGGGGGGGGGTAGGAAGGGAGGTAAGGTGTAAGGTGTGTTGGGGATCTAACGGCTCCTGGGGTTTCCCCCATCTCTGCGTATTTTCTATGTTTCGGGCAAGCCTGAGATTTTTTAAAAAATATTAGCATTAGCATTAGTAGACGCATTTGATGCAAGAAAGCAAGCTTATGCAGCATCAGCCAAAAAAAAAAAAAAAAACCCACTTCCACTTCACCCCTCTGTTCGTTCAAAATACCTGTCCAGCTGAGCCTTAAACGTATTTAGGCTATCAACCTCCGCCACAAGGGATGGAAGTCTGTTCCACCAACCAACCACCCGCTGGCTAAAGGCAAATTTCCGCACGTCTATCCTACATCTGTCTTTCCTCAATTTGAATTTATGCCCTCTCAGGTGATTTTTCTGAGCTAGAGGAAGAATCCCATCAGTACTGAGCATGCTTAAACCATTCAAGGCTTTATACACCTCTATCAGATCACCTCGCTGGTGCCTAGTCTCCAGACACTGTAATTTGCAAAACTTAAGCCTTTCTTCGTAAGAGCACCCCTTTGTTCCATTCACTAATCTTGTTGCCCTTCTCTGTACTCGTTCCAGCAGCTCTACATCCTTCTTGAAATGAGGCCTCCAGACCTGTATACAGTACTCTAGGTGTGGCCTGACCATTGCCTTATACAATGGAATAATCACCTCCTTATCCCTGCTGGAAAAATTCCTGTATAGATATGTATCATGAGATATGTGGCGAGTTGTGCCCTTTGTTCATTCAGCCTATTAGATGTCAGGCCCCTAGTGGGATCTGACGTTTCCACACCCTGCCACTGGGAGGCTGGCCGGGTGTACCCAATGAGGCTGTTTTACTCTGGCGGGTCCTGCCACTTACTTTCCTGAGATTTCAGTGGCTAGGACCTATAAAAAATATATATATATATAAAATAAAATACATTGGAGAAGTCGCGAGCGTAGTTTAGTTTCTTTTAAAAATCGTTTGGGGTTTACATTGAAAGTTTGTAAGGCCTAAAAGGTCGAGGATAAATTTTGGTGTGTCTTACATTTTGATATTGGGCTGATCGCTATGTAAGATGACAGTTTTGGGTGGGGAGGCAGAAGACTGGGGATGGAAATAAGAAGCAAAGGGGTCGATAGAGAAGATGACCCCCGTTGAGTGGAGCCAGAGACCTGTCTCCTCCCTCCCCTACCCGGGGATGGGATTTTAAAGGGAACCGGGTTAGAGTACCCAGTTCAGATCGCCAATGGCATATTGGCAGCAAAGCCGCAGAATGTCTTCGTCGGTGTCATGTCCAAGTAGTGTCGAATCCGGTATGAAGGTCAAGATGCCCATCCCGCTCCGCGGGTGGGATATGTTAGCTGGCAGTGGGGAACCAACCAGGGGAATGGGTGGGAGAGACACACATTAACTTCATTCATAATCTGTATTCTCACTCTACATGCATTCTTTTTTTTTATTACTTTTTTCTTATTTTATAAATTTTTTTCCCCAAGTTTTATATATATATATATATATATATTTTTTTTTTTTTTTTTTACTCACACTCATTCATCTTTTTGCCACGAACCAGGAGGGGATGCAATGATGTGTAGTGTAAATTTATATATTAATTAAAACTAGGGTTAATGTATTTAACTGTAGCATTTATGGTTTGTTCCTTTTTTCACGCACTTACACTTTCATTCATTCTTCTAGCTCTCACTTCATTTATTCGACTCTTATTTTCTGCACTGCACTGCACTCTCTGGGCACCTCAGCTTACTGTTATTCTTCAGTTGTAGTGCAGGCCTAGCCGCAATTTTTTTTTTTTTTTTTTTTTTTTACCAGGCCAGGGGAGAATGCAGTGACAGCGTTTATGTGGTTAGTAAATGTTTGTTAGTATATATAAAGTAATGTAAGTTATTTTTAACTTTGTATTCTTTCCGCCAATTACATTTGCTCTTCCACTCATTCCCATTCACTCTCTCTTTCCCTCATAGTAGGTCACTCTTTCTTTCACCAAAACTGCCATTTATTCCTTTTCCCATAATTCCTAGTTCACTCGGTGCCCAGCCTATTCATTCTCATTCTTCTTTCATTCTATATTCCATCCCTTTGCTACTAGCTTGCTGATATTTTTCAGCTAATCTGCTTCCCTCCCCTACATTGTTACTTATTTCGTGTGGGTCCCCAAGTTCCTGCGCATGGCAGGGTAGTCCTGAGGAATTTTGTCGTGTCAGGTTTCTCTAAGGGCGCAGAATACTGCTATCCTGACAGTTTTTAAGTCATCGTCTCGGCGTGGCGGGAAACTTGGGCAATTTTAACTATTGAAATTGCTGGGGAGGGGGGCTGAATTGCCATTCTTTGCACATTTCAAATACTTTCTGTGAAAAAGATGTAAAAGCTTTATAATATTTCTCTTCTATGATAAACAGATGTTTTTCTCCCCTGGTTGAACACCAAGATGTCCTGTCGTTTCAAATTTTGCAATCATTTTGCGGATAGCACAAACAGTCATAGGTCCACGCCTTACGCGCTTCTGACGCCGGAATTCTCTGATAGCCGCAGCTACATTGTTGCTGTTCTGATAGTACAGCTTCACTAATAGCGCATTTTCCTGCAACTTTGTTGACAACTGCTGTAGTGCAAGCAAACATCTATTGTATGATTTTGAAGGGACTGCTTTGCTTTTATACAGTACAGTAGAGCTGAGTAGTGGGGCAGTGCAAATAACGTAAGTTATTTGCATAATCGTAACTAAGATAGTTACGCACCATCCAATGTCACATAGCGCCATACAGTGACAAATTTTGTAACTTTTTTTCCAATAAATGGCGAGCGCATTCTTTATTGTACCTGTTGTCCAAATTTCTCTTCAGTAGGAGCCTTAGAACTCGTTCCAGAGCCCTCTACATAGGGATACTTTAATTTTAACAACCCTGTATATCAGGAAGTTTCTCAGCTTGGAATACTGGGTGGTCCGGTGGTTGAATAGGAATGCCAGGAAGCGCTTTACAATTTCAAAAGCCATTCTATATAAAAACTTTAACGTTGCTTGGTGGATTCAGATGGTTATTGTGTGTGTTTAATGTCAAACGGCACCAGGGGTTTCCCCCATCTCCGCGTAGAAATTGTAGGTGTGAAACAGAACACTGTCAATGCCAGAGGTTTAAAAGTGTATGGATGGATCTTGTATATGTGTAGTGTCGTGTACCGTTTTTCCTCTGGTCATTTGGCCGCTAGGCCCCCTAATGGGACCCAACGTTGCCCAAACTCATTCCCGTGGAGGCAGACCAGGTACACGAGTATTATAGTTATTTACTCTGGCAGGTCCTGCCATCTAATTTCCTGATATTTCAGTGGCTAGGACGTTAAAATAATAATAATAATAATAAATAAATAAAAATAATAAAATAAAATAAAAAAAATGCCATAGATAGGGTCAGCCAAAAAGAGTACTAGTTAATGCGATTTGATGTCATTAAGTTTTTGGGTGTAGGGCTCAAGCAATTTAACAATGATTCGAACGCTAGTAGTCGTAAGTTAGAGGGGGAGGGGAGACTGAAGGCTGGGGGGAAAGACAGCTAGATGGGGTCCATAGAGAAGATGACCCCCAAATCGGTGGAGCAGGCCTGCCCCACCAGAGCGAAAAGAGGGGAAGAAGGGGGTAACCTCCCCCTCCCGCCTGGGGAGTGGAGGCAAAGGACTACGCAAGGGAGCGTGGCTAGGGACGCCGAATGGCAGCAGCTGAGTTGTGCTGGGGAGGGAGGAACACAACTCAGCAGCTGAGTTGTGTTGGCTGTTCCTAGCCGGCATGCTGTCCCACCTGGGAAGCATGCCGGCTAGGAACAGCCAACAGCATGGATGACCTTGTGGTCCATAAGGTTCTCATGGCCATCCATCCATCTGGTGGAGAGGCTGGAACAGAACATGCAATTTATATTATTCGCTCACACCATTTTTTTTTTTCTTTTCATTTTATAGTTTGTTTTTTTTTCTCCTACATTTCTAGGCAACATTTTATAGTTTTTACATTTTACAACTTTTTTATAGTTTTTACATTTTACAACTTTTTTATACTTTTTTTTTTCATTCATTCATCCATCATTCTCATTCCCACCATGGAGGGGTGACTTATGAAACAAGCAAAATTGACACCAAGCTGTCAACTCGCCTGTCCAATTATTGCTTTTAAAATAATTTAATGCTTGTTTAACCATTGCTTTAAATACAAAGCAACAATTTAAAGAAAGTTCACACAATTTAAATGACATACATATAGTAATAAAAAAGAACACACATTTATATAACAATTATACTAATGCTAAGCTTTTCCTTTTTTTTTTTTTACTTTTTTAAACAAACTTCCCGTCATACTTTTACACTCTGCTTTCGACATACAACACACTATTTCTCGCATTCATTCACTTATCCAGGCACACACTTTTACACCCTTGCATTCACACAGCCCATTTCACTGAGACTCTACAGTCATTTGCCAATTTTACTCAATTTCCACATTTACTGTTTTCAGCACTGACTCCTCCCACACATTCATCCCTCACACACCCAGAGACATAAATTATCGTTCACTCACCGTTCCTAGCATTTCCTTTCATACTTTCGCCTTTACATTCATTCCAATTCTCATTCATTCAATCCTCATTCATACTAGCATACTTCAGAAACCTGCAGTTTACTAGTTTTTTTTCCAGCTGACAGGTAACCCTGGCTGCATGTCTATACCAGTATTATAGTTATTTACTCTTTAAAGTCCTTTCCGTGAATGTTGTCATGTTTGGGAACTCATTCTGTTTTGGTTGGACGTATGCTATTATGAGGGCAGTACCAGTCTGCCTTTATTCCCATCACTCACATTTGTTTACTTTCTTACCTCTACGGTGCACTGGAAATGAGCCAAAGGAGTCCAAATGAGCCAGGGGCAGGGCGTCAACTCTGGTCAAGTCCCGGTAATTTCTGAGTCAATTCAGGTATGTTCAGTTATGCAGAGATTTTGTCATTCACTGGGCATGGGGAGGGAAATGGGCTGGTTATATTTTGGTATATTGATTTGCAACAGGGACAGGTTAAAGAGCCTATCTCTGCAAGGTTCGGCGGATTTCAAAAATGGTTTGAGCACACTTGGTGAAGGCCTTGTAAAAGACCTCCTCCATGATTAATTGGTGTTCTTAGGCCCTAGGAAGGGGTCCAATTTCTGTGATTAACTGTCTACGTTGATTTTCATATATTGCACAATCATATACAGGGTGATTCACTACCAGTGCGACAAACTTGCAGGAGGTGTAGGGGGCACAAAGACGAATCGGAATCACATAGCATTGCAAGGTCCGAAATGCCTTCGTCATGCGGTAGAGGACGTTGAACGGGAAGTCGCGTGAACAGCGATCCCGCTGGAAGTCAGCATTTGCAAACCGTTTCTGTTGAAGAAACCAAGTAGCAAAAGTCCTCCGGAGTGGATAATCCGCAGGCTCCAATGATTGCACGCGTTGCAGATGGTATGAACTCATTTCGTTTGTTGACAGTATCCTCCATACAGTGGATTGGGAAATACCCAATCGTTGGCCTATCGCTCGAGTACTCGTAGTCGGATTTCCTTCTGCAAGACGTAGGACATTCTCCTCATTGTCTGGCGTCCTCGTCGTTCGCTCTCGATTCATGGTACCTCTCGTGAAACAACCGCTCTCACGTAACCTTCTGTGCACACGTGCGAAAATCGTATGATGAGGAGCACGCCTGTGCGGGAAATGTTCCTGGTACAAGCGCAGAGCGGCGCGCCCGTTACAGGCCGCAGCTCCATACGCGAGGTGCATGTCGGCCAGTTCAACGTTTGAATACTCGTCCGTCCTACTGCCTCGGGAACCGGTTCGCAAATGCTGACTTCCAGCGGGATCGCTGTTCACGCTACCTCCCGTTCAACGTCCTCTACCGCATGACGAAGGCGTTACGGACCCTGCACTGCTATGTGATTCCGATTCGTCTTTGTGCCCCCTACATCTCCTGCAAGTTTGTCGCACTGGTAGTGAATCACCCTGTATAACGTGTGCCCAATCCTCACTTTCGCCACAGGTACAGTGGAGGTCATCGTCCAGTCCCAAAGAGTGCAATTTATCTTTAATGTACTGACTGGGAGTTTAGATGCCCCTCAAATTGATAATCTTGTGGTCAGGTCACGCCATGGGGCCTCTACCTATGAGGACTATGAGGCTCCACTACCGTCGTAGTCTCCGAAGCACTCTCCATCATACGGAGGGATTAAAGAGGCTATTTCCTGCGAATACAGTGGAGCTCTGCAAAGACTTCAAAATCGAACCGAACAAGGACTTCCATACAAAACCTACAGGAAGCTTGTAGCAGCGAATTTGTATACTACACTACAAATGTGGAGAAGAGGAGAGTTTTCGTTTCTTTGGAATTTGTGCATATGAACTCTTGGTCATGTGTAATGAGCGATTTTTGTGTCTTCAAAACTCTGTAAGGACTGAGGAAATTCCGTTCTGCAGAAATTCTATGAGATTCATTCATAGTGTTATAACTGTTGCTTTGTGACTTTTCCTCTTTATGTATTTTATGTAGTATTTATTCTTTTGTGTTTTCTGATTTTTTTTATTGCTCTCTCATTTGTTGTTGGATGTCTGTATGAGCCATTCTCCTAGATATTGTCTGTACAGGGATGTTAGATAAATAAACTAAAAATAATAATAATAATAATAATAATAATAATAATAATAATAATAATAATAACCTCAAAGAAGAAAGGAAGAACTTGTACACCCTCACTCGCTTGATGTACATGGATAGCATCAACCTCTACGCGAGAACCGAGCAGCATCTCCAGCAACTTCGCAAGATCACCGAAGAATTCAGCAATGATATTAGGATGGAATTTGGTCAAGACAAACGTAAGACCCACGGATTTCACCAGGGAAAATTAGTCAACCGAAACTACCAGCTGCAGACTGGTAAAGAGATCGAAGCCATCGCAGAGCGAAAGGCATACAAATACTTGGGGATGATGCAGGCTCAGCAGTTACAGTACAACGATATTAAGGTGTGCTTGCCCGAAAAATACCATCAGAGACTCAAAAGCCTGCTGAAAGCAAAGCTGAACGGAAGGAACACAGTTAAAGCCATAAACACCTATGCAGTTCCAGTGCTAACCTACTCCTCGGGGTCATACATTGCAGTAGCACCGAGGTGGAGGATATCATGGGAAAGACAAGGACAATAATGACCAAGAGTCGTCAACATCACCCGAAATCTCTCGTGGAGAGACTGAAAATTGCCTGGAAAAAGGAGGAAGAGGCCTGATAGACCGCATTGAGCAACAGAAGACAGCGATAGTTAACCTGAAGGATTACTTCCAGAAACACACAGCAGCACTCCAGCAGGCCATAAGGAAGATTGCCAAGCGATATACCCCACTGAACCTAAGCGAGGAGTCCCATCACAACCAGGAGGCACAAACGAAGCTAGAAAGATGGGTAGAGAAGACAGTCAATGGGAGACACTGCAATGATCTCCATCAAGATCACATAGATAAAATTGCTTCCAATGCATGGCTCACGAGTGGGACGCTCTACCCCGAGACTGAAGGATTCATTGTCGCCAACCAAGACCAGGTAATCAACACCAGAAACTATAGAAAATACATTGCCAAGGAGCCCGGAGTTCTCGATGACACATGTCAACGATGCGACCTGGCCTCAGAAACGATCCAATACATCACCGTGGGATACCAGGTAATCAACACCAGAAACTATAGAAAATACATTGCCAAGGAGCCCGGAGTGCTCGATGACACATGTCGACGATGCAACCTGGCCTCAGAAACGATCCAATACATCACAGCAGGATACCTGGTGTTCACCCAGACTGAGTACACTCATAGACACAACCAGGTAGCTAGGATAATATATCAGAAGCTAGGAAGAAAATATCAGTTCATCGAAGTACTACAGGTACGGTCTCTAATATTGCCTGGAGTCTCTAGTACCCCAGGGAGTACTAGAAACCACAACCCACAAGCTGTACTGGGACGGTGCCATAATAACGGATAGGACAATCTCGCAGAACAGACCGGACATAACCCTTGTGGACAAGAAGGAAAACGCTACCTATCTGATTGACATAGCGATAACCAAAACTAGCAACTTTCAGTAAAAAGATTTTACCGATGGGAAAAAAATCAGTAAGTACACGAACCTAAGAGAGGAGATCAGAGAGATGTGGCATATGCAACAAGAAACGACCATCCCGATCATTGTCTCAACCACAGGTATGGTGCCAAAGACACTACATAACAACCTAGCAGCAATCGGTCTCCCAGCGAACATTTACAAGGAACTCTTGAAAGTCGCAATCCTGAACACCTATAGGGCAATCAGGGAGTTCCTCAACCAACAGTAACACCAGACATAACAACAACTACTTGGTAGCAATACCGGTCACGAGGTGGAACCCCCAATCAAGAAGAAATAATATAAGAGCAGTAATAATAATAATAATATTGCATCGAGTGTGGCGCAGGATAAAGTCACTCGCGTTCAGGCCTTAGGCAGAGGGGTCGGTTCGAAAAGTTGGAGACAGTCTCCCGAGTAAGACAGTGAAGAAAGCGGCGCTGTCCTCAACAAGAGAAGGGCAAGAACACCCAGCCTCACCAACTGGAAGTGTTTCCTGCACAACTGTGCTAGTGACTACCCAGGAAGGAAGAAAAGGCCAACTCATGAAGTGGAGCATTGAAATGAATACATACATCATGCCAGCATACTATAAAATAACCAGGCTAGAGACCGATATGACAAAGTGCAGATCGCGACTACATACCAAGTGGATAGAACGATACATGGATATTCAGGTCACCGAATAGCGATTAGTAGACCAGAGAAGGACCATCGTCACGAAGAAGCTAATAGCTCCTGCCATCTTGGGAAAAATCAAGCAGGATGTCAGCGATCTGCTAGAAAGCACAAAGAATGTGGTCAATATAGAACCAGAGGAGGAAGAGCATACCATGGAACCGGAGGAGGAACAGCATACGATGGAACAGTAGGAGGAACAGGAAGAAGTGGAAATAAACGAAGTCATGCTATCCAGAATAGAAGACGGTGGAAGAAGGCCCTAACAGTATTCGAAGGAATGGATCCCACAAAAACCCACGTTATACATAAGAAGGGCCAAATAAAATCCTGTGGAGAGTAACAGACCACCTCAATCGGCAAATAATGCCACATTACCTTGACAACAATAGTGCAACCCTGGAGGCTGTCCACACCGCTGTATACTGTGCTGCCATAGCAGCCACTAGGATTAATGGAAAAGAAACGAGAGACCAGCAGCAGAAGAACCGAAAACAGAAGGTACCACCAGCTTGGGAAAGAAGACTTCAGTAGAAGATAGAAGAATTAAGAATCAATTAAGAATTAAGATAGATAAGTGGTATACCCCACTCAACCTAAGCGAGGAACACCCACCCACCCAGACGGTACAAGAAACGAAGTTAGAAGGATGGGCAAAGAAGACACTCCACGGCAGACGCTACAATGACCTCCATCAAGATAACATCGATAACGTTGCTTCCAATGTATGGCTCACAAGCGGGACACTCTTCCCTGAGATTGAAAGATTCATGGTGGCCATCCAAGACCAGGTAATCAACACCAGAAACTATAGAAAATACATCGCAAAGGAGCCCGGAATATCAGTTCAAGGAGAAATGACATGTCGACGATGCCACCTGGCCTCAGAAACGATCCAAGACGTCATTGCGGTGTGCAAGGTGATCACCCAGACTGAGTATACTCATAGACAAGACCAGGTAGCCAGGATAATACATCAGAAGCTAGCGGGGAAATATCAGTTAACCAAAGAAAGTGTACCATACTACAAGTGCGAACCCCAGGCAGTACTAGAGACCCGAAACCACAAGCTGTACTGGGAACGCACTGTAATAACGGATAAGACCATCACGAACAACAGACCGAATGTGTTTCCATCTTGTCCTTGTGGACAAGATGGAACCCCCCCCCAATCAGGCAGAAATCATATAAGAGCAACAACAATAATAACAATAATAAAATAGGACGACATGTGAAAAGGCGTCTTCGTTATCCACTGACAGTAACTGATTACCTATAACAATCTCTTACTTTAAACAGATTATTCCGTTGAGATGAAGAAAGTGGAGTTGCTTTCCATCCTATTTTCTTGAACATTCTGACTATGAACATTATCTGATTATCATATAGTCTAGAACCAGCAGCAGGTTCAGAAGGTAACAGAATGTGATTATTAAAATTTAATAATTGCAGCGTAACTAAGTATTAATTACTACTCATCACTTAAATAAAAATAAAATAATTATATAAAATAATACATAATAAAAAAAAGAAGTAATAACAAATTCGGCAAGGTCGTATGAAGTAGGATTATTCTCTGTGTCTGTTCGAGATGTGCCTGGACGATGGCTTGTTGGTCCGGGCGGCAACATGGAGAACATTGGTGGAGTACAGGAGCAGAAGTGATCTATCCTTCAACCTCCAAGCTGGTCCTCGTGACACGTGAAAGCATGGTGGTAAATTGCCTTGTCTTATCTCTAACTGCCTTCAGATGAAAGACCAGCTGTAATTGAGGGTGACACCAAGAAATTGCACACAACAGCGGTTTGTGAGCGACTGCTGGCTGTTCCTTATAGTTCAAGGATGACGGATGTCGAGATTGCCCTTTAGCATGAGGGTATTCCACTTTTATATGGAGATGGTAATCGGGGGAACTGCCGTTCAGGCAGCCAGATCAGGCAAAACAACGTTGTCCTGGGTTTCCAGTTCTGAGCGTGCTGTACCCTCAATAAGGAGAACGAGATCGTCTGCATAGGAAAGGTTAGTAGTGTGTTTGAACCGCTTCATTGGCAATTCATTAAGTATCATATTCCAGGCAGCAGGTCCCAGGATGGATTCTTGGAGATATACCCCGGTAACTTCCTTGGTAATTCAAAGATATATACTAGTTTTATAGGGATTTTTCTGTGCTCAAAGTAGGTGTACAAACGAATCTGTACAAGGCAATTCAGCACTCTGATTCCCCAGCACGCTTGAGGACACAAATAACCGCACACCTATTAAATGCATTAAATTGACAAAAATAGCATCTACATAAGCAGTTTCATCATCATCATCATCATCTTTAACAGTAATTTTCAATGCAATAGCCATCTATTAGACAGTATGAAACAGAGCTATAATGCGCAATACGTTCTACGTTGATATCAATATTTGTAAAATAATAAGAGGAGTTTCCCTCAATATAGTACGTAGAACACTTCCGTATGATACTCTCCAGAAATTAAAACGAAAAAATCGAAAATCTTACATTAGAGTAACAAATAATTGAAAAAAATAATTAAAAAACAATGTAACACAATAAAACTCAATTTAACACAATAAAACTCAATTTAACACAATTAAAAATCAATTTAACGCAATTAAAAATAAGAAAATTAATTAAAATAATTTAACGAAAAAATTGCAAAACGATTTTCCTTATTTTGCACCAAACTGTTCAAAAAATCTCCCATAATTATGTGTATTGATAGGTTATACCTGGAGAGAGAGAAAGTGAATGAAATAGTCAATAAGAGTTAAAAAAATGAATTAGATAATATGAACCTGAACCACAGCTGCAATGCTCAACACGTTCTACGTTGATATCAATACAGTAGACTCTCGATTTTGCGGGATAGATGATAAAAAACAAATCCCGGATAATCGATTTCCCGGTTAACCCTAAAATACAGAAGTTCCCGACATACGAAAGAGATACGTTCCAGGACTTCTTATTTTGTCCAGTTTTACGTAACTCGGTAATAACTAATAACATATTGCTACTATATTATTATTGACAAATCTGAATTCAGCGCGATACTTGATTATTAGTTTAATTTTCAGATCCAAATCGATCGCTTTCCTTTTCTTGGTAGATTTACTAGTACCGCTGTGGTCACTTATTCTCTTAGTCGGCACCATGATAACAGTCAAAATGGATTTTCTGTGAAGGACTTCACAGGGTTAAGGCGAAACTCGCTATTATATCACCCCCGCGCGATCTCACATTTTACTAAAGCACATTTCTGGAGGTCACTACCAAAAAACAAAAACAATTTGCACTTCCCGTGTTATCGGGCTTTTCTGTTCGTGGATCTAATTATAAACGGTAGTAAATTCATCTTATTGCATTTGCGAAAATACCGATAACTGCATTCTGTGTATTTTTTCGTTATTATGGTGAAATGTGTGTCCTGTTCACTGAAATTTTCAGTCATATAAAAAAAAAAAAATCATAAATAAATTGAAAGAATCTCTTCTTTCCTATTTTTTTGCTTGAGTCGGGTACTAACTGTATCGAAAAATGTTCAACAGCCTACGTAAAAAATATGGCGATATTTTGATAAAAAACGAAAAACCTTACCACGTACTACGCGTGTGTCCAATACGATGCTTCCCTTTATTTTTTTACGATGTTGCGTATTGTTTGGTCCCAAACAATACTTTATTTTTTTACGATGTTGCGCGTTGGTTTGGTCCCAACATTATGATGGTTCATCATTAAAGATTTAACAGATGCACCGTTTTCAAACTTTTGAATAATTTCAAGTTTTTGTTTAACTGAAAGCGCGACTCCTTTGCGTTTACCCATCATTTTCGCGATTTCTAAACAAAAAAAAATAAAATAAAATATTTGCTATAAAAAAAAATTTCGACATCCGAGACATAAATCTCGGGTCGGGTAATTTACACACTCCGCTTACTTCAATTATTTTAGTTTCTTAAACTAGTGTAACCATCTTAATTTTCATATAATGTCTTAGATCTATATTCACAGTTTGTGAGGAGTGAGTATCGAAGTGCTTTTTGATACTAATTCGTCCAGTAATTTCGGATTTCCTGGCAGAATTGCTAAAGTTGATTCGGACCTTGTTGTTCGCCATGGTGAATACAGTGTGTATTCCTTTACCCGTTGGAGCCCACATAATGCGAAAAGTAAGCGGTCAGCTCTTCACCACCCTACTTAATCCTGCCTGAAGGAACATTCCTTGGTCAGTAACCTTGTCATATCTCGTTGTAGTGTTTAGTGAATTTTGGGTACAATGCCGTCGAAAAATATGCAACCCTGCTCGAGCTGGGAAAAATTTTCCGACTGCCTAATAAAATGTTCATCATTATCATGCCAGCTTCTTTTTGGCAATTTTTGTAGTGACATTAAAGATCTAAAACGGACTGCGCAACTTAGGAAATCGAAATGGAGGTATTCACTCTGTCGCAAGCAAAATAGGGATCGTCAGATAAAGCTGACACATTGGCTGCTGCCTTAGCGCACTTGCCTCCCTCACCCACAGTCTCTCCCTCTGGAATGCTGAATGTAGTTAATGACGTCACCACACATAACAATTCCACTCTCAGTGAACCGGCTACGAACAGCAAGCTTTTGCCTGGGGTTACTGATAATTGTTCTCAAACGGAATCACAGGCTCAAGTCACTGCGCTTTTTGCGGGTGTAACACTGAGAAACTTGAAACTATTGAAGGCATTCTAAGAAAACTGCATTCAGTAAATATCTCGCTAAGGGAACGTCTGAGCCAGCTTGAAGATTATCAACGAAAGTCCTTGAGCCTCCTACATAGTCTCTTGCCGTGAACACTAGGCTCCCTTGTCCTGGCCCACAAGAACGCCCATCTCCCACACCTGAGTCATCGCTACTACCCGAAACGGATATAGTTGCACTCTCTAAAGACAGCGCCTATAACGCCATGCTAAAATCTACGAAACGGAACTCTGACATTGCACGCATGAATGGAGCATATCAAGGCCAGATGCCCGGACCTCAACCTACGCAAGCATCCCCACTCAAACGGTATTTCAGAAACAGCAAAACCACCTTGATTGGCAGGAGAGTAGTTAATACGAGCCTCAGAATACGAGATCGCCAAGCCACCAGCAATACACAGGCAAATATCTTCATTAGCAGGCTGGATCCGTTGAAGAAATTCAGGTACTGTTGATGGAACTAAGCTTTCAAGTAAGCCTTTCAAAATCAATACCAAGCACCCGTCTTATGCTTCCTTCAGGATTCAGATTGATGGGCCTAATTACCAACAACACCTCAATTCCGAATACTGGCCCTGAGATCTGTTGGTCATGCCATACTATGGGACACTAAAGGCCAAGAACTTATCAAGCCCGAACCCCATTTCACAACAATGCATAACTACGCGAGCATAGCTACCTGTCCTCTCTAGCGGAGTCTCCCAAATTATATCCGAGAGCTGGTGCAACTTGTGGATGTCTAACATGGAGATGGCGAGCGAACATTGGACCGGTCGCATTCCAGTTAGAATATCCAGTAAGAGGGCACATCGAACGCGACATCGATCCCGTGACGAGATTTCAGATCATTATATGAAAAGCAAATACTGCTCCGAGAGTAATCTCATCATAGTACAACCTTCTGTCGAAGTAAACATTCGATGTTTCCTACAAAACACCAGGAGTGTCAAAAACAAACTGGATGGCCTGTTTGATTTGCTTTCCTGCGCAGAGTACGACTTCGTCATTCTGATCGAAACCTGGCTCAGAGATGAAATGGAAATTGCTGCCTTCACCTCAAATCTTCGCTATCACACGCTTGCTGCTAATAGAATTAGGAGACGAGGTGGCGGTGTAGCAATCTGTCAAAGGAGTTCACTCCCCCTGATTAAGGCATCCACTTATCCAGGAGGTGACATAGAAGTTGTTCTTGGAATCTACCGAATTGCTGGTTTGTCGATCTCTGTGTGCCCCGTTTATTTCCCTCCACCGGTTTCTGAGGATTCGGTACTTAATCTGACAGCATGGCTGTCATCCACAATCAATCATCGGCAAAGCTCATCATCCTCGGAGACTTTAACCTTCCACTGCCAGCCACAAAGAAGCTTCTAGATACACTGTCATTGAACCAGTCGGAAATGGGCATCGGTCTTATTCATGTTCCTCCCTCACATGGCGATGCCACCCTGCAGCGCATCTTCTCAAACTGTTTAGTAAAGGAAACCCTGACCATAACTGAGAACTTCCTCCCGTCCGATCACGTTCCGATTGCTGCTATGATATCTCTGCAGGCACCTAAGAATGAACGTGCACAAGTACAAACTACAAACACTGTCAGGAGAGTATAGAATCCAAAATACATCAACATTGGAAAAGTTACTACCCTTTTCCAACTTTACCCATGGAACATACTGGCTGAACTTAACATAAATGAGGCTGCCTACTGGCTTTCGAGATGGATGGAATTCATCCTTACATCTTTAAATGCAAAGCCATGGTGGAATGACCTCCTGACCATGGTGGAATGACCTCCTTTAGGGAAAAACAGGCAGCCCATGCCTCCTACAAAAAGTCGCATTCACGAGAGCCATACACCAAATTTTCCAAAGCAAGGATGGATTTCCAGAAGAGCAAACAATTTGCTATTGACAATTTCATGAACGGCCGACTATCCAGGAAAAAACGGGTATGGTCAACAAATCATACTTGCACCCCTCTATCTTTAGATGTCCATGAATGGTGTGAGCATGTGCTGCATTTTAAGTGGGATAACGTTTGCATAATAAAGGCCAAAAAAATGGACGAACATTAATTTTGACATAATTAAGTTTTTGTGTGTGGGGAATTTGCTGGCATAAAGATAGAGTGGGTAGGAGAATGAAGGCTGGTGGGGTTAAGGTAGAAATATGGGGATGTAGTGTAGGCAACCCCAGAAGTCAGTGAGACAGGCTCATGCCTCACCAGGAGAAAGTAGGGGGGAAACAGAGGAGACCATCCCACCACTGGCGCTGAGGGGGGGTTGTAAAAGCACCAGACAACGGAGCCCGGTACGACGCCAACAGGCATCTGCAGGAAAACTATACAATGACCCTGCTGGTGGTGTCCAATCTGGTGTCATGGCCTAGTTTTCATCTGTGGGACTGGGGTCCCGTCTATGTCAGTCCTTTACCTTAGTGTGGTTTATTTCCTATGCCTTCCAGTTCTCAGGAATGTGTTTTGTTCACATAGACCCAGCTGGTGGGGTGTCTAAGTTTGGTAGTCATCTCCATTTGTCATTCATGGGGCATGGGTCCTGTTCATGTTAGTCTACTTTGGTATAGTTCGTTTCCTGAGTTTTCTAATTCTTGGGTGTGGGTCATTTTTGGTATCCCAGTCCAAGAGAGCTGAAGAACAGATGTTCTTTGGTTATAATGGTAGTGGGTTGTGGGCTGCGGCGATTTGGTTTCTCTTCCTCGCGAACAGTGCCTGTGCGTAATCCGAGAAGGCTCCACCTTCGTGTCTAGGAGGTGATGTTCTTGTCCCTGTGGTAAGTAGTGGATCCTGGTAAATAAAACACCACGTAGGTCTCCATAGAGCCAGCAGTCATACATGAGGTGCTGCCAGCTCTCCAGCCCCCCGCTAGTGCAAGTTGGATCATCGTGGATCCCAAGTAGAGACAGTTTGGCATTAATCGTTCCGTGTCCAGTTAAGAGGTAAGTTATCTGTAGACCTGGGGAGAACCATTTTGGTGAGGTTGAGTAGTTTTATTCAATATTGGGTAGAAACTTCTTTGTGATCTCCCCCTTTTGAGAGTTGCTCCACCTTCCCTGCCATTCCTGCTGCAGGTGAGTTTGTATCCTCTTCTTTTCCACATTTCCTTTGCTGGTTAGGTCAATAGTGAACCTCAGAAAAGTCTGTGGGGTGCCTTTGTCTAGGTAGTACAGCAGACCGCGACGTATAATTTCTAAGTCCAGCGGGAGAGGGCCGGGAGCACCTGTAGAGTATAGGTGCTCACCGTGCGGCAAGCACGGATGAGCACCTATGCTCACCCGTGCTTGATGGTTAGGATGATGGATCTGTAAATTTTGTCTGTGATACGTCTGTTTACTGCTGTTGTAGTTTTTTGAAACCATGCGCCGGAGGCTTAGGTGACGATCGGAGTGAAGACAGTTTTGTGGAACAGTTGGAGGACTGGCTTGTTCGAGCCCCATTCTTTACGTGTGACCCTGGCAACCATGGCTGCATACCGTCTTATTTTTACACGAACATATTTCAGATGGTCCTGAAATGAAAGGTTTTAGTCCAATATCACGCCTAGGTATTTCAGTCGGTTGGAGAATTTGATTGTTTCCTGCCCAATTTTTATTTGCAGAGGTCGTCGTCTAAGATCAAGCCGTCCCTTTAGTAGGATGGAGTTTGTTTTTGTGGGGGATATTTTGAGTTTTTTTCGGTTTGCCCATTCTTGGAGAATGCTCAGGGTCCGATTTGCGAGGACCTCTAACGCGGCTCTTGAGTTTGCCTGTATCGTCAGAATGAGATCGTCCAAGTGCCTGAGATTGTACTTCATGGAGATCGATGTTCAGAAAGGTGTCCAAGACGATATTCCACACTAGTGGACCAAGGACCGAACCATAAGGGCAGCCCCGATGGACTTGCCTGGAGAGTGTGCCGTAGGGGGCGATGACTTTGATGGTTCTGTTGCTTAGGTAACTTTTCATGGTGTTATAGATGTTTTCCGGCATGTTGGTTTCGCGCAGCCTCGCCAGGACACTCCACCACAAAAGTGAGTCGAACGCCCCAGCGAAGTCCACAGCTATCACTAGGAAGTACTTTGTATTACATCTGTTTATCTTGATCAGGAGGTGAGTTAGGGCGTGGAATACCGCTGATTGGGAGATTCCACTTCATGATGAGTACTGCTACCAAGTACACAGAGTGATTGTAATGACTGGTGTTACTGTTGGTCGAGGAAATCTCTGACTATCCTACACGTGTTCAAGATTGTGACACTCTGGAGTTCTTTGTAGGTGTTCTCTGGAAAATTTATTATTGCTAGGCTTCTATGTCTTTGGTACCATACCGGTGGTTGACATGACGATCGATACTTCTTGCATATGCCACATCTCCTTGACCTCATGTCTCAGGTTTGTGAACTTCCTATTTTTTTTTCTCATGGGTTTTCTGGACATTGCTAGTGTTGGGCATCGCTATGTCAATTAGGTAGGTACCCTTTTTCATCTCGTCCACAAGGGTTATGTCCGGTCTGTTGTGCAAGATGGACTTATCCGTTATTATGGCGAGGACGCAGTACAGCTTGTGGGTTCGTACTTGTAGTATGGTACCCTTTCTTTGGTCAACTGTTATACTCTCGCTAGCTTCTGATGTATTATCCTGGCTACCGGGTCGTGTCTATGAATGTACTCAGTATGGGTGATCACCTTACATCCCGCGGTGGTGTGTTGGATCGTTTCTGATGCCACGTGGCATCGTCGATATGTGTCATCTGACATTCCGGGCTGTTTTCCGATGTATATATTCTATAGTTTCTGGCCTTGAATGGCCAGCATAAATCCGTCAGTCACGTGGAAGAGCGTCCCACTTGCGAGCCATGCATTGGAAACAGTGTTATCGATGTGATCTGATGGAGGTGATTGTAATGTCTGCCATGGAGTGTGTCTGCATCTTTCTAACTGCGTTTTTTGTACCGTCTGGGCGGGAGGGGTTTCCTCGCTTAGGTTGAGTAGAGTATACCACTTATCTATCTTCCTTATGGCCTGGTGGTTTGGTGCTGTGTTGTTCTCGAAATAATACTTGTGGTTAACTATCATTGTTTTCTGTTTTTCTATCAGGTTTATCAGGCCCTTCCTCCCTCTTTCCAAGGTATTGTTATTCTCCACACTGCTGATTTCGGGTGGTGTTGGTCACCATTGTAACTGTCTTTCGCATGATATCTCCTAGCTCGGTATTAGTCCAATCTATGACACCGAATGTGTCTGTTAGTACTGGACCTGCATAGGTGTTTATGGTTTTAACTGTGTTCCCTCCGTTCAATTTTGCTTTCAGCAGGCTTCTGAGTCTCTAATGATATTTTTCGGCTAGGCAATTCTTGATTTCCTTGTGTTCTAACTGCTCAGCTTGCATTATCCCTAGGTATTTGTAGGTCTCTCCTTCTGTCATAGCTTCGATCTCTTTAACAGTGAGCAGCTGGTAATTTTGGCCAACTAATTTTCCCTGGTGAAGTGTGTGGTTCTTGCATTTTTCTAGACCAAATTCCATCTTAATGACTTTCCGGAATTCTTCGGCGATCCGGAGTAGTTGCTGGAGTTGCTTCTAGGTTACCGCGTAGAGCTTGATGTCATCCATCTACATCAGGTAGGTGAGGTTGTACAGATTCTTTCTTCCTTCTTTGAGGTTATATCTACACTTGCTCCCGTTGAGCATGTTGGATAGCCGGTTGAGTGCTGGACAGAACCAAAGTGGGCTCAGAGTGTCTCCCTGAAAGATTCCTTTTCTAATGGGGATTGGCCTGGTTGTGATGTTCTCGACCTTAATGGTCGTACTCCATTTCGCCATTTTGCTCCTAGGAAGTTTGTCACTATCGAATTGACCTTGTAGATCTTCAGAGTCTCTATTAGCCAGCTCTGAGGAACGGAGTCGAAAGCCTTGCGGTAAACGATGAAGTCTGTGTTTAAGTTGCTGTGCTTCTTGAAGGCTTGCTCCATAACTGATGCATCAATGGTTAATTGCTCGTTGGATCCTTTGCTCCTCCGCTTGCATCCTTTCTGCTGTTCGGCCATTATGTTATGACTCTCTAAGTGGTCTGGTATCTTCTTAGTTATGCAGCTGGTCAGGATCTTGTACATCGTTGGGAGGCATGTGATTTGCCTGTATTTCGCCGGGTTTCTTGTATCTTCATCTTGAGGCTTCAGATATGTGACTCCTTCAGTGAGAAACTTCGAGATTGTCTCCGGGTGCCTAATCATTCGAGTGAAGTGCTCTGCTATGTGCTTATGTGTGCAGGTGAGCTTCTTGTACCAGTTGTTGTGGATGTTATCAATTTCCGGGGTTCGCCAGTTCTGGCTGGTCCTGATTTACTGTTTCACACTTCTTCTCGAATCTCCCCCTCTCCCAACTCTTGTATGTCCTTCGTTTTCTTTCGTTCCTTACTGCCCCAGATATTTCCCCAGAATTCTTCGATCGTCTCCTTGTCGGGTGGTCCGTTTCCTGCTTTCCCATCTTCACCCAGTTTCCTGTTGAAGGCTCTTTGTCCCTCATCGAAGATTCGGTTGTTTATTTTTCTCTGGAAGCTCTCTGTTTATCGATGTAGTCTCTTGCTGAGTGCAAGGAGGTTCTGCTTCGATGTGTCCAAGTATTCTCTTATTCTGTGATTTCTGGTCTCGTGTTTGCTGTGGACGCTGTCTCTCTTGAGGATGCTCTTCACCTTTCCAATCAATTTCTTACTTCTATTACCCTGTTGGTAGTGGGTCAACTGAACTATCTTGATTCTTAATTCTTCTATCTTCTGCGGAAGTCTTCTTTCCCAAGGTGACGGTACATTCTCTTTTCGGTTCTTCTGCTGCTGGTCTTTCGTTTCTTTTCCATTAATCCTAGTGGCTGCTAATGCAGCAGAGTGTACGGCTGTGTGGATTGCCTCCAGTGTTGTAGCATTGTTGTCAAGGTAATGTGGCATTATTTGCCGATTGAGGTGGTCTGTTACTCTCCACAAAATTTTATTTGTCCTCTGCTTAGGTATCACGCGGGTTCTTTTGGATTCCTTACTTGGAATTGTGTTAGGGCCTTCTTTCACTCGTCTTCTATTCTGGATAGCATGACTTCGTCTCTTTCCACTTCAGCTACTCTGGGTTGTATTTCTTCTTGCTGTTCCTCCTCTGTTTCTATATTGACCATATTCTTTGTGCTTTGTAACAGATCGCTGACATCCTGCTTGATTATTATTATTATTATTAGCCGTATGGTGCGAGGAAGCCTGAGGCTTATGCTGAACCAGTCTAAAAATTGATAATATCTAGGTCAGGTTAGGGTGTGCCAAGCCCATATTCATGAGATGTGAGCCACTGTGGTTAAGGGGCACTATTTCAAAATTATTCGACAACAATAACAGAAAATTTTTGCAATTAATACAGATTATTGCCAAATTTGATTCCACTTTATCAGAACACATTAAACGTATTCAGATTAATAAACTTCACATGCCACGTTATTTAGGATACAAAATTCAAAGTGATATTTTAAATATAATAGGAAATAGTATAAGTACAAAAATTGTAGATAAGTTACAGGAACCTAAATATTATTCTTTGGTTTTAGATTGTACACCTGATGCCTGTCATCAGGAAAAGTTGACAATTATTTGAGAACTTTTTTTCGTTTCTGTGAAATTAAAAATACGACTGGTAGTGGTCTAACTACATCCATTTTAGAATTTTTGAAAAATTATAATATTATTATTCAAAATATGCGTGGGCAAGGCTACGACAACTGCGCCAAATATGAAAAGAAAACGCAATAGCGTTCACGAAAATATTTTAGATATAAACCCCCGAGACTTTTTCGTACCTTGCGCTGCACATACTTTGAATTTAGTGGTGAATAATGCGGCAAAGGGGCTTAGAGGGGAACAGGTATCCTGTGTGTTATCAGACACTCAGCCTAAAACACTAATGGATCCAATATCTCTCTATTACAGAAGATTTAGGAGAAGTCCGGTTGGCCTGCCTCCCTAAAATCAACTCATGCACACCTTCTCGATGGTAAGCCCTGTTACGTCACTTAGGTGGCAACGACCGTGTAGAGTGGTTCTCTTCAAGACGCCTGGTCAGCGGGAAGAGGAAAACACCAAACCCTCCAGCAATGAGAGCACAACAATACAAATGGCCCTCAGTCCCCAGCAGCTTTCACTCTCCCTCTTACAGCAGCGAGAGGATCAGAGTGGAAGCAGAGGGTGCTAAGAATCTCTGGGTACGACCAGGCTGCCATGCACGGAAATTGAACTTGGCCTGTTATAACGTACGATCACTCATCGGTGAAGACAGGATATTAGAGCTGGAAAAGGAATTAGAAAATGTGAATTGGAATATCATCGGTTTGGCTGAAACAAGAAGAAGAAATGAATCACTTATAAGTTTATCAAGTGGAAATCTGCTGTACACCAATGGAAACAGTGAAAGGAGTGAAGGTGGAGTTGGGTTTCGGGTCCATAAAGATTTTAAAAACAACATTTTGGAATTCAAAAGTACATCACCAAGGGTGTCAAGACTAATATTCAAGATTTCTAAGAGGTACAATCTAAAGATTATAATGGTTTATGCACCAACATCGAGCCATGATGATGAAGAGGTTGAAGAAATGTACACCGAAATTGAGAGTCTTTTAGATGAGCAGAAAACCCACTACACTATTATTATGGTGGACTTCAATGCTAAGGTTGGAAAAAGGCAAAACAGCGCAGAAAGAGGAACTATAGGAAATTTTGGAATTGGTGAAAGAAATAAAAGAGGTGAAAGACTTGTGGAATTTGCAGAATCTCAAGGACTGTCAGTAATGAACACTTTTTTCAAGAAAAGGGTGAACAGAAAGTGGACATGGAAGAGTCCAAATGGATTAACAACTAATGAAATCGACTTCATTCCCACTAACAGAAGATATATTGTGAATGATGTTACCGTCCTGAATAAGGTAAATGTTGCAAGTGATCACAGAATGGTAAGATGTACACTTGATATAGATGTAGGAAAGGAAAGAAAAAACTGACTCGAGTAAATAATACAAAGGTCTTTGAAATAACAGAGGAGGAGAAAAAGTAGTATGTACTGGAACTTAAGAACAATTTTGAGCTTCTGCAGACTGCTCAGGACCAAGATATCGACGAGGAATATTACAACTTTCTGAAAGTGATAAGGCCCAAGAAACCTATAGGGAAACAGAAATCCAAAGAAGAAAAAATTAGTCAAGAAACACTTGTCATGATGAACCAAAGACGACAAATGAAGAGCAAGAAAAACACTGACAGGGAGAAAATTGAGTATACTGAGTTATGCAAAGCCATTAGAAAGAGACTCAGAGAGGACATAAGAAGATTTAACACAAGAAAAGTAGAACAAGCATTAAGGGAAAACAAAGGATTTAAATCAGCAGCCATGAGCAGTAATACAGAAAGACAAATGATACTGAAACTGAAGAATAGCGATGGTGTACTTATAAACAGCAGAGAAGGCATAATTCAAATAGCAGAAGACTACTATAGAGAATTATACAATGAGCGAGGGAATGATACCAGCAGTGGGGAACATGGATTGCAAAGTAGCAACACATACGACATACCTGATATTCTTCCTGATGAGGTAGAACATGCATTGAAGACAATGAAGAGTCGGAAAGCCCCGGGGGAAGATGAAGTTACTGTAGAGTTGTTAAAATTGGGAGGAAGAGACATAACACAAAAACTGGCAAGGCTCTTCAGAAAGTGCATTAGAAAAGTTGTGATGCCTAAGCAGTGGAATAATGCAATCATAGTTTTGCTGCATAAGAAAGGAGATAAATCAGAAATTGGAAATTATAGACCAATTAGCTTGTTATCCCATATCTACAAGTTGTTCACAAGGGTCATTACTAACAGATTAGAAAGAATACTTGATGAGAATAAACCGAAAGAGCAAGCTGGCTTTAGGACAGGATTCTCAACTATGGATCACCTTCACGTAATATCACAGCTAATGGAGAAAGCAAATGAATATAAAACACCATTATGCCTGGCATTTGTGGATTATGAAAAGGCATTTGACTCCATACAGCATAAGGCAATGTTTCGGGCACTGGAAAGACAAGGCATAGATACTCCATATATTATGATTTTGAAGAAAATATATGAGAGTGCTACATCTTTTATTAGAATAGAGAAAGGCAGTAGCAAATTTAAAATCGAGAAAGGAGTTCGACAAGGAGACACAATATCCCGAAGCTGTTTACTGCTGCCCTTGAGGAAGCTTTCAGAAGATTAGACTGGTCGCAGAAAGGAGTCAATGTGAACGGAGAGTACCTAAACCATTTACGATTTGCAGATGACATTGTGGTCATAAGCCACGATCCCAAAGAATTAGAGGAAAATCTTAATCAGTTATGCACAGTTAGTAAGGATTTTGGACTAAAGATGAATATGGCTAAAACAAAAGTAATGATGAACAAGTATGCCACGGAAAGGGAAATAATGATTGAAGGAGCAGTAACTGAAAAGGTGGAGTCATATACTTATCTGGGACAAGTTATTAGCTGTAATAATGATAAATGGCTGGAAGTCAAGAGAAGAATAAATTTTGGATGGATAGCATTCAGGAAATATAGTCACATACTGAAGAGCAATATCCCAGTTTGTCTGAAACGTAAAATAATGAATCAATGTATACTCCCCACCATGACTTATGGAAGTGAAACTTGGGCACTCACCGAAAGAATGGAAGAGAAGCTAAGAACTACACAGCGAAGAATGGAACGAATTACATTGGGAATCAGACTGTTAGATAAGAAGAGAAACACATGGATTAGGCAGCAAACTCAAGTAAAGGACATTCTTATCAAAACTAAAGAACTAAAATGGTCTTGGGCAGGACACATAGCTCGTAGACATGATGACAGATGGACTAAGAAAATAACAGATTGGTACCCAAGAGGAGCTAGAAGAAAACCTGGATGACAAAGGCGGAGATGGATAGATGAAATTCATGAGTTTTTGAGTAGTAAATGGATGGCCAGTGCTCAAAACAGAAGGAACTGGAAAGTTGCTGGAGAGACCTTCATCCTGCAGTGGATTGAAAATGGCTGATGATGATGATGATGATGATGAATGCGGCAAAAATATCTTTTGAGACAATTGATTTTTTTGGATTTATACAGAAACTTTATAATTATTTTTTCTCTATACTAAACGGTGGGCATATTAAAAAACAAAGTTTCAAATCTTTCTCTGAAACGTTTATTGTCTGTAGCCAAAGCAAATTAATGTATTTTCGTTATTTTTATTTTATTTTTAACTTATTTATTTAATGTATCGTAATATATGCTGTTTTGTGTTTAAACAATAAAATGATATGTTTGAGAAATATTTCTTTTTATATTGCTCCCAAAAAATGTGATATAAGGAAAATTACCGGGTGGGGGCAATAGGAGCAGCAAAAAGATGTTTGCACCAGGGCGAATATATAACCTGGCACGGCCCTTATGTTTTGTATGTGTGTGTTTGTGTATTGTGCAATATTTGTTTAGGTTTTGTGTTTCAGGCCTCTAGGTCACCAGAGAGCGGCTGGCTCCTGAGCAACCGCTTCTTGGCGCCCGTCCCTAAGCCGTAGAGCCGGACCTGATTTTACTAGCAAGTGCAAGTGCACAAGTGGATGCATCCATTGGAGGTAGTGCAATGCCAATGCATAAAATAAAATAAAATAAAATAAATAAATAAATTAATTAATTAAAGAAAACTGATGTTAGAACATCTGTACACAATAATAATCATCTATCAATGGCAAGTCATTATTATTAGATTAAACAGCACAGCAATATTATCACCATCACCAGACAAAGGCTGGGAGGCCAAGCCATCCCAGCCTTTGTCTGAAATAGCTTAAGACGAACGTATTTAAACTGAAACTAACATAATCTCAAAATAATAATAATAATAATTTTTTTTCAAGATAACTCCACTTTTAATTATACGCACGATATTACTTGCCAAAATATAAGAGGTGCAAGAAATGCCTTCCTCTAGCTTCAAGGGGGGAACATGAGAACATCAAAGTACAAACAAAGATTAAATTTAAAAATGCAACAAAGAAACTCAAAGGGCTAACCCAAAACCCTGAATACTTCTTACTTTTATCCCTTAATATATTTAAATTCGACTCATTAAATTCCTAAAGCCAGCCATAACCTTAATAATTCCACAATGCATTACTATATACATTCAGATGGAAGAAGCTTACTTCATGAACCATGTTTTAACATGTCCTGAATCCAAAAATAAAATTTAATCCAAATTTTATAAATAATAAAATTTATAAATATACACCAGGATTAATAAAATCCTATTTAAATTCAACAAGTGCATCGGCTCCGGAGATCCCTGTTAAAAACAGACAAAAATCCCATCAAGTTTTGATCTTAGAGGTCTTATTTGATCTTATTTTAATTCACTGTTCAAGGTGAATACACCTAGTAAATCTAGAACGTATTCCCACGCTTTAATTGAAGCTTGTACATACAAGCGCCTATTGAAGCCTAAAATATCAACAGTATGACTGTCATCAGTTTTCTAGCCTCAGACAGGTAGGCCCTGGAATCATTATTTCTAACTGGACATTAAATTTTGGACTTAGAACAGGTGGCCGACTTAGC
This sequence comes from Mastigoproctus giganteus, assembly GCF_048544385.1. Lineage (NCBI taxonomy): Eukaryota > Metazoa > Arthropoda > Arachnida > Uropygi > Thelyphonidae > Mastigoproctus > Mastigoproctus giganteus. Next base: position 100,371,408 of record NC_143580.1, read on the forward strand.
AGAGTTGGGACTTTGTTAAAGGAGTAATATAACTCTCAAAACTGAATTTCTGTAATTCCTAAATTTTCCGCCTGAGGGCATAATTAATATATTCAGAAATTCTCTATCTATGCTCATAGACAAGCAGACAGAAAGTTTATACAGCATCATCCAAAAAAAAAAAAACATTTAGCTGTCCACAAATATAATCGGAAGTTTGTTCCAACATGCACCACCCGCTCGCTAAAGGCAGACTTCTGTACATCTATTCTGCAATACTCCGAATTTGTCCCCTCATGTACGTAGTCTGAGCAAAAGGAAGAATCCCATCAGCATTGAGCTTGCACAATCCATTCAAAGCCTTAAACACCGCAATCAGATCATCTCGCAGGTGTCTAATTTAAAGACGCTGCAATTAACAGAAATGAAGACTTTCTGTCTTCATTTCTGTTAATTGAAATTGGTAAGGTGAAATGTTCACCTTACCAATTTCGTTGCGCTTCTGTACACATACCAACAGCTCTGCATCCTTCCTAAAATGTGGCCTCCAGACCTGTATGGGGTACACACGTTGAAGCCTGAACATTATCTTACACAATAGAAATAATTACCTCCTTATTTCTGATAGCAGAATTCCTGAATATCATTGAAAAATTCGCATGAGCTGTCCTGGCAGACTATCTGCGCTGCTCAGAGAACTTCATACGGTCCTTGACGGTCAAGGAGAGAATGTCTGCAAGAGCCTCAAGGACCAAAGACCCTAAGGCTCTCGCAGACATTCTCTCAGATATGCCAAGCTGTGCTTGCTACCCGGGAGTGTAAAACGCTGATGGAACCTATATTCGGGTGACACTCAATTGTCTTTAATTCTCAAAATAATAAAAAACACTTATCTGAGAAAAGATCGAAACTTCCTAAATATTTCCTTATTCATTTCACAAATATACATGAGTAGGAGTGATGGCACTTTGAACCAAACTGACCAGGGGGGGCTGTCAACCCCTCTCCCCCACCACACCACTAGGTGGCGCTGCCATAGAAACACTTTGAACCGATTTCGTCAGGGGGTGGTCTACCAGCCTCCCTCTCCCCACCCCCGCCGCTAGGCTGCGGCAAAGTCGCACACTGTTAAAACATGCATTGTGTAACATGTTGTAATTCAAAAAGAGGGTTTTATTCCCCCATGCATTTCAAGGTGATGACGTGTTTTTTGTTTTTTTTTTAATTTTGCTGCTGGATAGCAACACATGTATATTTTAAAAAGAAATTTAAATGAGAAGACTATTTTAAACATGTTATTTTTAGGCAATAAATTAATTAGTGCTATTTTGAATTGTTGTTTTTACTTTAAAGTATTCATGAACAAATCAATGGTATTATTTGAACATAATTAAAGTATTCATGAACAATATTTTTAACCAATGGTATTTTGTCAGTTGAAAGTGATTTTCAATGTAATTTTTAAGGAAGACACAGAATTATAATGAACGAAGTCTTTTATTGAACACTGTTAACAAAATTATTTACAATTATTCTGATAAAATCTTTACACATCGCTCTCTCTTCAATATACACAATGGAAACTAATAATAAAAATGAGCACGTGCTTGGTCTAACAACACGGATCTCAGTTCAGATAACATTGAATTTACAGCATTGAATATTTGATAAGAATCGAATTGTGAGAAGAGTCCTTTACGTTTCTTTTCCAAGTCAAATTCACGAACAACATTATAAGAATATACAGTCTTTAAATATAATTCATATATATCGATGAAATTTTCATCCTCAGTGCCGTTCAAGAAAGTTTTGGTTTGGAAGAGTTTCCTTTTTAGGAACACCTCACGAGATTGATATAAACGTGAAACTATAATATCGCCCATAAGTTTGAAGATAGCCGCTTCCTCCTGTAAAAACTGCAGTAGTTTTTGAATGGATATGGTTTTAATTGATAAAGTTTCCACCTCGAAATCATCGAGTTTAACATCGTGAATATCGTTGTTCTCTATACGACGAATAGTCAAAGATCCATTCCCACACACTGTTGCCAGAATTTCACTTATTCTGCATTCGGTGTCTTCTTTTCGGTTCAAATATTTTGTAAATTCTGAAAAGTTTCAGAATTTTGTAAAGTTTCTTTTGAAGCAGCATCCATTCTTCACACTTAATAACAATTACTTGAGAATCGGTTTCCCAACTGAACACAGGGTTTAAAATTTACAAATTCAACCCGGACAAGCCATTTTGAAGAGACAGAGCAATAGAAACTGTAATAGCAAAACTTAGACGCCATGGGTGGAGAGAGAGAGCTGAAATGAGCACAGATGAAAAAACCTTTTTAAACAAAATATCACCCTCCTTTTCAAACAATCAAAAGCAGATGCGTACAAACATGCGCAAAGGTAAAAACTTCTAAACCTTTTTAAATCTGTAAATTGTTGAACTTTAGACATGTTCAATCGTGATTAAAACCATTGCATGGCCTAACAAGTCTTATGACGTCATAACACTTTGGGGTAATTCCTGGAATTCAAAGAGAAGGTTTACTTCCCCATACAGGGTATAACAAGTCTTATGATGTCATAAACCTTTGGCGTTATTCTTGGAACACAATTACTAATTAAATATTTTATTTTTTACATTATTTTAATTTGTTTTGTAGCCAATAAAAAATAATTGCACGTTTATATGAGCGCAGTAATAAATATTTTGATCATATATACAAGGGGCCGTTTCAAACTGAATTTCCTTTCTTTGTGGACAACCAATATTTTCTAAATTAATTACAGATGCATTGGTATATTTTGACAAAATGTGTTTCTTTTCTTCTCCTTTCACATAAATTATACTACACTTTGTAGTGACCATATCCAACCACATCCTTAAATCTTTATGTTGAATGAAACCCGAATTCCATGGTAATTGGTGACAGTTTTTAAAAATCCAAATATTTTGTCTCTTAATTGCGTTTGGTAATTCGTTCCACCCACATGGCGGGTACATTACATTGTTAAATAAATTTTCACCGTCAAAAAATGCATCTTCCTTTATAAAATAATTCCCATGAGAATTTAGAAACATTTGAAAGTCGATCACTGCTGATTTTTGACCCATTTCCTGGAACTGTCTGTGGTCAGTTGACGTTGAGGTGGTCCCACATTTCAACACAAAATCGTCCAAAAATCATACAGATTTTTGAAACATCACCGACAACACATTCAATTACCTTAAAAGAAAGAGAGTGGTTATTAAAACAATTGTAGATTTTTTCAGTAATAAACAGTAAGATTTTATATTACAAATATAAACTAAAAGATAACGACACCGAATTGTTAAATTTCACATGTACAACTAAGAATATGAAAAAAAAAAAAAACACTGTCGAAAGAATAAGATAAGATATTGACAGGATGCTTGACTTTTTGGAAAGAAAAATAAAACAACACGAATGTTTATTGTCCCTGTCAAACCTTTACACATCCCAATTTTTATGAATTTGGTGTGCATTATACACAATATTCTGCAAAAGGTTACATTAACGATTCGACAGCTAAAACTTATCGATAACATCGTTGCGCTATCAAAATCGTATCGATACCATGAAAAAAAGCATATTATTTCTACTCTATTATCAGTTGAAAAAAAATGCACGCGATTCAATTACGATAAATCTATAATCCAACCTAAAACGATGAATCATAAAGATCTTGTATTTATAAAAATATCAGCAAAAATTTCAAAATTTCAAAACCAACAAATTTAATTTCTTATTAGAAGGTTCTGGAAGGTATCAAAATGCCCTAGTTACACCTTTACCACCCCATTTTTCGTATGAATTTGGTGGACATTATACACAATATCTTATAGATTAACAATTCGACCGTTAAAGAATGCGGAATTTGTAATAAAAACTTATCGATAAACAATAACATCGTTGTGATTTCAAAACCGCCTTGTTACCATAGAAAAATAGCAATAGAAAGCATTCACCTTATTTCTATTCTTAACTATCATTAGTCGAAAAAAAAACAAAACGAATGTTCTGAAAAATGAATTTTTATTAAACAGGTAAACTAAAGTTAAAAATTCAAATATTACAAATAATACTTACAGTATTGGATTCCATATCACCAATTACAACTGATAGCAACCAAATAACAGCAAAAATCATGAAACGCAACAAGAAAAAGTGCTCGTCTCCAAGAACCATCGGATTTATATTGAGCTTGTAATCACGATACAAAACTGACCTATTCCTGAGAGAGCCATTTCCAAGAAAGCCACATCTACAAAAATATTTCGGATAAAGACAATTGGAATGGAAAATTATTTAATAAAAGAAACTATTTCATGGAAAAATTTTGTTCAACAGCGTAACACACATCCCCAAATAGCGTAAAACTCCAACAGATACAGCCAAACCTAGCAAAATCTAAGAAAAATTATGTAAAAACTTTTTAATAAAATGTTTTTCGACATTTATTTAAAATTGAGACTCCACGCACATCCCAACCCACCATTGTACACACAAAAGGATTATGGTGTCACAGCAGATTAACGCCTCATGATTCAAAAATATATAGAGCGTCATCAACAACTCAAGGGGATTAATAATGATTATAACGTTCTTGATTTTTTCTCAGAATTCCAATAAGCTTACACATTAACACGAAAAAACAACGGAAACTGTGTACAAGTAATTAATGGACCCTTTAAAATTAGTGAAAATGGTCAGAAAGAGAGAAAATAATCGGCTTTTTCCCATGTACCCAAGGGATGTGTTTGTGAGATTTTTAATTAAAATTTGTTTACACATTACAACATTTTTGTGCTGTCAAAACATGAAATTCATTCACCTCAGTAAAAATCAGGGTGGAAACACACAAAACACTGTCAAGATACAGAAATATAAGAAAATTAAGTAAAAATATCTTATATAATACAGCTTCAACATTTATTCAACCCTCAGACCCCAGCCACAACTTCACAGATTCTTAACAACCCCCTTCAAAACGATTATGGTGTTAAGACACGCCTAAGGTTAAAAATATATAAACCGTTATCATTGATAACGTTTTATTTTAGATCTTTTGTGTTTCCAGGAATTCATCCCTCAAAATTTCAGAAATTACACATTTGGAATCAAGGGAACAATAGAATTAATGAAAAATAAGAGGGTTTTTTCAAATAAAAAAGCCTTTTTTTTCTTATTTACAATCAAAAGTTGAAAATTTGCATGTGTTCGACATATAAACAAATAACTTTGGTGGTTTTTGCATAGCAAAACAGTAAAAAGATGACATTTTTAATAATAAAAAAAACTTTTCTAAGTACTCTGAACATTTGAAATGTTAACAATTTTTGGATCTGTTTTTGCAGCAGAAACATGATAATACACATACACGCACCACTCTGTAAAATTAACAATGACATCGGAAACTATACTTTTATGAATCTACTTTTATGAATTTGTATAACAACTGATGAATTTTCATATGTACACACACTCACACAAAAGATGAGCAACGGTAATTTGAAACAAAAGCCTTGAGATTTAACAAAGCTAGACAAAAACAACATACTAGATGATTGTAAAACACCATAAATCTGTTCAAACAATTCTAAACTACCCTATTTAAAGTGCGTGATACAATAAAGAAAATCAGCAGTGTGTTACAATAGGAAAGTTCACCACATAATATTCCAGAAACAGGCGTAATTTTGAATCTCAAAGCAAAGGACTTCCTAATTCATTTCACAAATATACGTGGTCTCAATTCTAATCTCAACGATGTTCATTTCCACTTGCAGTCTGCCAAACCCCATGTACTTTTTCTGACAGAATCTCAGTTATCGGTTGATTCAACTACTGCTCATCTCAGATGCCCAAATTATTCGCTGTATGATTCCTTTCGCCTCAAAGGTGGTACGTGTGCATATGTCCGTTTTGATATTCCCTGTCAGAGACTTGGCAATTTGGAATCTCCTCTCTTTGATCTTCTCTGGCTTAAAATCTCTCGATCTCATTGGTCAAATTCATCTGTTGTCTCTACCGTTCTCCAACTCCACTAATCACTTGGAGCTCTTTGACATCCTCTCTTTGCAACTTGAATTTCTCCAGTCCAACTTTCCTAACAGTGAGGTAATTTTCCTTGGTGATTTTAATGTTCACAACTCCAGCTGCCTTCCGTTTTCTAGTCACACCGACCCAGCAGGTCGAGATGCTGAGGCTTTTGCAATTACTAATGACCTAGCACAGATTGTACATTTACCTACAAGAATACCGGACAATCCTAATCATACAGCCAATATGCTTGATCTTTTTCTCAAAAACAACCCTTCTAAGTACACGGTCGAAGTGAGAGGTACTTTAGGCACTTCAGATCACAACTTGCTGATTGTCTCTTCTCCAATGGAACATTTATCTCATGGCTATTCCCAACCTCGTGTTGTTTGGTATTACAAGAATGCAAAATGGGATGACCTGCGAGACTTCTTTTCTTCTTTTCCTTGGTGGGATTACTGTTTCAAAACTTCTGATGTCAACGTTTGCTCAGATCGTGTCAGTGAAATTATTCTTGCAGGAATGGAATCCTTTATCCCACACTCCACTTTAAAATCTCGTCCTTTATCTAAACCTTGGTTTTCCAATAAATGTGCTAAGGCTGTCCAAGAGAAGAACGTTGCATATCGTAATTGGCTTGTTTCTAATTCTTCAGTTTCATTTTCTGCCTACACCAAAGCTCGCAACAATTGTAAAACAGTTATTAATCAGTCCAAACTAGAGTTTGAACAGGCTAAGAGTAGAAAACTTGCTTCTTGCCCTAATGGTAGCCGAGCATTCTGGTCTCTTGCCAAAGCTATTGGCCGCAACTTTTGCCCATCTCTGCTCCCACCTCTGACCAAACCAGATGGTTCTGTTGTCATTTCAGCCAAGGATAAAGCTGACCTGCTAGCATCCCATTTTAATTCCAGCTCATGTATTAATGATCTTGGTAAAACACCTCCCACCATTCCCAACACGCTCCATTCAATGCCTCCTGTGGTCTTCCGTCAAAAGGTTATTAGAAGGATTTTGATGAATCTTGATGCTAAGAAAGCTCCAGGTCCTGATGGTATTTCTCCGCTTGTTCTCAAAACTGTGCTCCTGAACTTACTCCTATTCTTTGCCGCCTTTTTTCATTTTCTTATTCCAAAGGTGTTTTTCCTTCTGCTTGGAAATTGGCTCATATCCAGCCAGTTCCTAAAAAGGGTGACAAATCCCTCCCATCCTATTATCACCCCATTGCAATTACTTCTACTCTTTGTAAATAATGGAGAAATCAATTAACCGCCAACTCTTAAACTACCTAGAAACCTTCCGTCTGATCAACGATCGCCAGTATGGATTCCGTCAGTGTCGATCCCCTGGTGATATTTTGGCTTATGTTACCCATTTATGGACTAATTCAATGGAAAGGTTCGGTGAAACACAAGTAGTTGCTCTTGACATCTCAAAGGCTTTTGATCGTGTTTGGCATAAAGGTCTTCTAAACAAGATTCCATCTTATGGTTTGCCAACTGTTTTTAGTAATTGGTTATCCAATGTTCTCTCTTATCGCTCACTGAGGGTGATGGTAGATGGCTCTCTGTCTTCTAACATCTCCACTAAAGCCGGTGTCCCCTAAGGTTCAGTTCTTTCCCCCACTCTTTTCCTCTTGTATATCAATGACCTTCTTCCATTGACTGGAAATCCTATCCATAGTTTTGCCGAGGATAGCGCATTGCATTCGACTTTCCATTTTTAGAAACCTTGTCCTGCTCAATCAGCTCAACTTCTCAAAAATCTGCTACCAATTCCTTAAATACCGATCTTCAGGTAATTCTCCAGTGGGCAAAGACAACGTAGTTGATTTCAACCCTTCTAAAACTCAGTCTTGTCTTATATCTCGCAAAAAGGATTCTTCTGCTCCTATGCTTATGTTTAGTGAAACTGCGATTTCTAGGCAAAACGATATATCTCTTTTGGGATATATCTCTCTTAGCACAAGCACATTACAAATATTGCTTCCTCTGCATCTAAAAAACTTGGTTTTCTCTTTCGCTCTCGGCGTTACTTTTCTTCCAAACAGCTACTTACTCTGTATAAATCCCAAATCCGCCCTGCCATGGAATATTGTTCACACATCTGGGGTGGTGCCCCCAAAACCTCTCTCAGGCTTCTTCATTCCATTCAGAAGAGGGCAGTTAGGTTAATTAATGATTCATCTCTAACAGAGTCTCTCCACTCGCTTTCTCATAGACGCACTGTTTCTGCTGCATGCCTCTTCTACATATATACTTCCATGGGCACTGTTCCTCTGAATTGGCTTCTATAATTCCCGCTCTCTCTTTCACAACAGTCCGAACACGTGCCGCCACCAGCCAACATCTATTTACTGTCCAACTTCAAACCCACAGAACCAACTTTTCATCTTCCTCATTTATTCATTCAACTGCCATTTTCTGGAACAACCTTCCTTCATACGTATTTCCTGAAAATTACAATCTACAGAAGTTCAAGTCCAATGTCAACAAATATCTTCTTTCGTCTTCTCAACCTCCAACCCAAGCACGGTACTAAGTACTATAGGTTCTAATACCTCTCGTGTTTGGGGTTCACATAAAAAAAAAAACAAAAAAAAAAAAAATCAAGAGTTCCGAAACCATGGTAATAGCAGTAATAATCACCGCTGTTAAAATCAATTCCTTATTGATGTATCAGCAGATACAGTGTTTATTATATAATTCGTCATTTACCAATGTAACGCCTTACTTGAAAAAAGAAAAAATTCGAAGCAAGCACATGAAAATTTAAGATAATTTTAACTGGCAGGGTATACATTTGAAGCGTCACCACTTTTAATTTCATTATTTCGACTGAAAATAGCCGATATCTGCAGAAATAGTACCCGCCGAAAGCAAATAGGCTAAGACACACACACGTTGTGCATGCTATTTTCGCATTCACATTGAACCAAAATATACCTGAAAAATAAAATAACCGCTGCAGATCGCCGACTATTCTACACACGATAAGACCGAACAACACCAACTTAAGTTAAAACGTTTCATTCAGTGAAAAGATGGGGTGAGTTAGTGAAAAGGATTTGATTTAGTGAAAAGAATTTTCATTTAACCCTGATCACTGTGGGAATACAACAAACCCGGACCACAAAATAGTTCGTCGCAAAGGAGCTATTTTATTAAAATAAAATAAAATAGCTCAACGAGCTAAAATAGCTCCTTTGCGACGAACTATTTTGTGGTCCGGGTTTGTTGTAGTCCCACAGTGATCAGGGTTAAATGAAATTCACTAAATCAAATCGTTTTCACTAAATCACCCCATCTTTTCACTAAAATCACCCGCTGACAAAATCGGTTCAAAGTGTTTCTATGGCAGCGCCACCTAGTTGCAGCGAGGGAGGGTTGACGGATCCCCCCCCCTGGTCAGTTTGGTTCAAAGTGCCATCACTCCTACTTACATGGTCTCAGTTCTATTCTCAATGATGTGCATTTTCACTTAAAATCTGCTAAATCCCATGTACCTTTTCTGTCAGAATCGCAGTTAGGGGTTGATTCAACTACTGTTCATTTCAGTTGTCCGAATTATTCGCTGTTTGATGCTTTTCGCTTCAAAGGTGGTACTTTTACATAGTCCGTTCTGATAATCCCTATCAGAGACTTATCATTTAGGAATCTCATCTTTTCGATTTTCTAGCTTAAAATCTCTCTACTAAATTCTGTCAAATTCATCTGTTGCCTCTATGGTTCTCCCACCTCCACTGAACACTTGGAACTCTTTGAATTCCTTTCTTCGAAACTAGACTTGCTCCAATCCAACTTTCGTAACAGTGAGATAATTTTCCATGGTGATTTTAATGTTCATAACTTCAGCAGGTTTCCGTTTTCTAACCAGACGGACCCTGGTGGTCGAGGTTGCTGTGGCCTTTGGAATTACAAATGATCTAATACAGATTGTTTTGTTCATTCACATACCAGAATACACAAAAAAAACTATAATTTTTAGGCAAACCGAAAAAATTAAATTCTTCTGCCATGAATTGTGTATTATGTCCGTAAATTGCGTGTGTTCCATGGTCAATTTGCCGAACGAAAAAACCGAGTTGCAGGGGGGAAAAACTTGCTATCTACGTCTGAGACCAACAAACTCAGCCACGGCGGAAATATCCCATTTACGTTCCTCGCATCATCGACGGGATTCTAACCCCATCATTTCTATCTGGTGTGGGTAGGACGGACAGTGACTATACCACTGTGCTACCGCGTAGACTCCTACCAGACAATCCTAAACACACAGCCAACACGCTTGACGTTTTCTCACAAACAACCCTAGACGAGTTAGCCTAAAACTGTTTCGCTGTATTCGAGGCAAGTGGTTCTCTAGGTACCTCAGATCAAAAATTGGTGATGCTCTCTTCTCCAATGAAGCCTTTCATTGGAGAAGAGAGCATTTCTCTTGTGACAATTCTCTATTTGGTGTTGTTTGGTATTACAAGAATGCAAAATGGGATGATTGGCCGTTTCCACCCGGTGTGGGGAGGACGATGAAGTCACCACTGTGCTATACACGCGCAGACAAAAAAGAATAGAATTCAAATTATTATATTTGGGTCACACGCAATTCATTACATAAACTCGTATTTTGTGTCTGTAAATTGCTTGCGTTCTCTGGTCGATTTGCCTGTTTTGCTGGACGAAAAACACTCCAGTTTCTGGGGGGAAAACCTTGCTATCTCCACCTGAGACCGACTAACTCAGCGACGGAGTGAAAAAAAATCCCATTGAAGTTCCTCGCGTCATCGACGGAATTCGAACCCGCGCCTTTTCCACCCGATGTGTGAAGAATGGTGACGATACCACTGTGCTATCTACGCAGACAAAGAAGAATAGAAGTCGGGGTAATATCTGATATAGATATATGATATTTTCTAGAATTCTGAGTGTCATGCCGTCGCGGTAGCACAGTTGGCAGGATCGGTGGCCTCACCACACCTGGTGTAAAAGACCTGAGTTCGAGTCCCGTTTATGATGGGAGGAATATTTATTGGCCTTTTTCATTACGTGGCTGAGTTGTTCGGTCTCAGAAAGGATAGCATGGTTTATCAGGGAAACTCGGGTTTTTTTGAGCAAACAGATAATCAACCTCAGAACATTGCATGCAGCAATATGGCCTTAGCCGTTGATGCTCCTAAAACTCAACAAAAATAACAACTGAGTATCGTCGACGAAAACCTTAGGCGAGGAGGAATATTTTTTGGGAAATAAACAACAAGACTGATTTTTAAACGGATTGAAATTAACAAAGTTATCTTCGTCCCGGTTTCTCAAACTGGAAGGTGGAATGCAATGTGCTATCAATAGCAAAACCATGGTTAGGATTTTCAGTCAATGGAAGGTCATTAATATGAAAGAAGAAAGGAGTAGGTGAAAGAACCTTGGGGAACGACAGCATCAGTGGAGAAATTAGAAAACAGAGAGATCTGCCGATCTACCATCACCTGCAGTGATCAGTCAAAAAGGAAACTGGATACCCAATTACAAAAAGCAGTTGATAATATCATAAGATGGATACTTATTTAGACGTTTTTTTATGCAAACACGATCAAAAACCTTGAAAACCTTGAGTTTCACCAAATGTTTCCAATGAATTTGTCCAGAGATAGCTGACATAATCAGAATACCTCCAGTGGACACTTACGGAATGCATACTGGCTATCAGTGATAAGATGGAAGGTTTCTAGGCAGTTTAGGAGTTGGTGATTAATAGATTTCTCCATTACTTTACAATAATTAAAGTCAATGGGCCGATTATTGGATGGAAGGGATTTGTCACCCTTTTTAGGAACTGTCTGGTTATAAGCAAATTTCCAAGCCGAAGGAAAAACATCAGTTGAATAAGAAAGTTTAAAAAAGGTGACAAAGAACGGAGTACACGTATTCAGAACAAGTTGAAGAATACCACCAGGAACTGGCTCTTTTTGGCATCAAGCCGGATGACCACAGAGTTATCAAATGGAATGTACTGGGAATGGTAAGGGTGAATAGATTTACCAAGATTATCAATACAGGAGAACAAGAAAAGTATAATGCTAGCAGGTCGGCTATATCTTTAGGTGAGATGGCAATAGAACCATCGGGGTTTAATAGAGTTGGGAGTAGAAATTGGCAAAAGTTGCTGCCAATAGCTTTGGTAAGATAACAGAATATTAAACTATCATTTGGACAAGAAACCAGTTTTCTTCTCTTAACCTGTTCAAAATCTAATTTGGACTGATTATTAACAGCTTTACAATTGTTGCGAGCTTTGGTGTTGTTGTTGTTGTCGTTGGGTTTTAGGAGCAGCTGTGACTAAGGCCATGTTGCTCCGTCTATATTGTCTGTAAAATGCGCGTGTTCTTAGGTCGGTATTCTGTTTGTTGGATGAAAACTCAAGTTTCCGGGAGAGAGTCAACTATGATAGATAAATAATTTTGTGGTCAGTTTTAAACGTTAAATTAGTTATTTTAAAGGTTCGGAAAGGGAAGGTGACTAGTTAGATCAAAGAGAGAAAGTAAAATTCTACTTCAAGAGATAATTTTTGTATTATATTGGGTAACTATATAGTGAATAGGTGTGAAAATTGTTTCTGGCCGGTTAGAATAATCTAAAGCCATTTGACTTAAATGGCTTCCTATGCTATAGCATAGGAAACGGCCGTTGAAACCTCATTCGGTAATTATTTGAATTACGGCGCTTCTTACAACTGGAAACTTATTCCATGACGTGGGGAGGTACATGCGGATGATACATAAAACCAAAGGGGGAGCAATACATTACCTGATTTGAAGTAATGACAACAATTACCTACCAATTTGAATGAGCTTCGAGAAGAAGATACTAGCGCCACATGATTAAGTGTGCAACGCTTGTGAACTAGGAGAAATAAACAAATTAGTCAAGAACGGGAATGATAATTATGATCACTGGTTGAGAAATAAGGAAATGTTACAAATTGGCCAATTTCTCCTTCTGACATTTCAGCTGCTTACTGGTTACACGGAGTTGAGATGAGGAGGAAAGCTATTTAATGCCAGCTGGAATCTTCATAGCGAACTCCGCATATCGGTAATTTGGCATCACCTGCGGTAGATGTATTAATGAATTAATCCAGTGGTATCCAAAGTGCGGTGGGGTGCGGGAGACAACATAATCCTTAATAAAATCGTGAGGGCTGTTTTGCACACTGATATATAATCTAGATAATGCATTATATCTAGATATAATTCATACCATGTAAATTATTTATAAATAAAGCAAATAGTATTGCATAATATTTACTACCCTTGTTACATTAATTTTCTTATCACTTTGTACTTGAAATTCAATTTAATTTTGTTTTGTATTTATTTATTTGTGATTTTTTTAAATTATATGTGATTTTAGGTATAATGCCTTCCATGTAAATGATTTATAAATAAAAAAAAAACATTAAACTTATATATTTAATTTTATTTCCCGGGGTACGCGCTAGTCCTTTTAAGTAAAATAAAGGTGCGCGACCAAAGAAATTTGGAGAGTTCTGTTTTAATCTATAGTGGGGCTGACACAAATCACGGAAAATGGAGACTGTGGACAATTGACCATAGTTACTGCTTGCCAAAAAGATGGAGAGCAACAGTTAAATAGCAAGCATGCAGATAGAAGTGAGGAAGGGATCAAGAAAAAGGGGTCAAAAAAAGAAAAAGCAAAGAGAAATTTGGGATACAAACGGAAGGAAAATTTCACCAATTTAATTAGTTCAGTGAAAAAAATAGGCTGTCAATTAGGAAAAAAGCGGGAGCCAAATGCTGATAATGAAATGTAAGTGTATAAAGATTGGGAGGAGATAGTCTCTGGAGCTGCCCATTGTCTATTCAAGATAGAGAATATGTTTATTTTCAGGAATTTACTTCAAAATAGAGATATATTTGGTGCATGTGGGACAGGGCACTTCACTGGAAACTCCTGATACAGGCGAGAGCAAGTCAGAAGGGAAAAGAAGTTGAAAAAGGAAAAAGCAAAGAGAAAATTAGAGTTTAAACGGAAGGAAGATTTCGATAATAGCGGTTCAGCGGAAAAAGTTGGTCAATCTGGGAACAATCATGGGAGAAGCATAATGGGAAGGAGTCTGGGAGAGTCGCGTGATTAATGATGTCATCACTTTCGGTTGAAACTTTCCAGACCTGTGTGCGACGGTGGCGTCCCTAACAGCGACTGTCCCAATTAAAATCGGTTCAGGGTGTTTTTGTGGTTGCGCCTCCTAGCGGCGGTTGTCGAAACTAAAATCAGTTCAATGTGCTCGCACTCCTACTAGCCTACGATGATAGCGTAGATTCTCAGGGAGTGACTTCTAAGAAGGGAAATAAACTAGTGAATGTGGAGCAGGACAACTTGTTGGGAACTTCTGATATGAGCGTGAAAATGTTACATGGGATAGAGAGAAATACAAGGCACGACTAATAAAAGGATGCATCATGCACATGAGGCTGGGTTGGTTGAAAGGGTGAAACAAAATATAGCTTTAGATCTTTCTTTAATGGATGGTGAACGGCACTTAATCCGCTGTAATAATTTAGAGGAAGTAAGCGGTGTGAAGTCTTGCATCCCAGTCTTGTGATAGAGGAAATTCTGTTGAAATGGGGTACGTTAGAAAATGCGGCCATAGAGCTGGGTATCCAAAATGAAATTTTGAAGGATACGGTGTCTTGTCTGCAAAGGATGGTTACAACATACGAAGGACAGGTGCGTGACTTGCAAAAAGTACAATTTCATATATCAATGGGGAGTGAGAATTTGCAGATCGGTAAAAGTATGTATAGCGATGTGGTTCAAGGAGAAGGGGAGCATGTATATATCAAAAAGGTTTTGAAAAACCTAAAGAAAAACAAGCAGATGAAGGTCACGCGCCCGTCATTAAAGCAAAAAAGAAGATTCCAGCCTAAAAAGCAGTAAGGATGTTCAACTGGCTGTTGATCGGTCAGGAATGCTGAAAACTGTAAGGGTTAGGAAGGTACGACAAATAGTGGAAAGAGGTATTATACTGGAGTTGGAGGCTGAAAGGGAGCTTCTCAATGATATGTATGAGAGAAACTTGAGCTATATGAATTATAGACAGAACAGAGATAGAGCTAGAACTTTTGGTTCGCTTTGGAAGTATAAACAAAACAAAAACAAAAACAGGTAGAAACTGGATAATAGAGGTGTCTAGTCGCATATATAAATTTTTGATAAATCAGAGGGAAGAGTTTATGTATGAATGGTGTTCTATCGGCTGAATGTATTTCATTTGGTCATAAAACTTGCAAAAACTACAAAACTTGCAGACGGGAAGAGCCTGCTTGCAGCCACTGTGCAAAGAGTGGACATACTTATTGAACTTGTCCGGATATTCATAAGCAAGTTACGTGTGTGAACTGTTTAAATCGAGGAAACAAAGCAGATCATTCAGTTAAGGGGCAGGAGATGTCCGGAATTTGAAAGAGCACGGAAATTAATAATAGAAAGAACGGACTTAACTGATTCAGAATGAAACAAAACGTTAGCAAAGAAGTTCAGATCAGTTCAGTTACTGTAAATATGGCAACGGTACACGCAGAAATCGTAACGAACAGATTAACTATAAAAGTAATATAAAAATAATACAGCTGAATGCACAACGGTCAAAAGCTGTAGCCGGTTTGCTGAGAATAGCACATGCAATCGTGAAATCGTTGATATGGCTTGCATTGAAGAACCTTACGAAAGTGATGGAAAAATCATAGGGTTCTCTCTGTCTACAAAAATTGTGTTGTGCAACGAGCATAATCTGCGGGCCGCGATCCATATCTTCAATCATAGTTTAGAGGTGACAAGACTGCATTTGTTTTGTAATTCCCATGCTATGTGTGTCTGCGTGAGAAAGTGAGAACGTAAAATTTTACTTAGTGTCGATATACTTCGAGCAAGGTACAGATTTTGAACCACACTTAGATTACGTGGAAGAACTGTTAGAATATCTGAAAGGACAAACAGTAATTTTGTGCTTGGACTCCAATTTCAAAAATACTTCGTGGTATAGCAGGTATACTGATAACAGAGGACATTTATTGGAGGAAACAATCAATTGAAATAATCTTGTAATCCATAATCAGAGGTCGGAGCATAGCACATTTTGGACAGTTAATGGGGAATCGAATACGATATAACACTTTTAACAATAAGAGGGTCCAAGCACATAACGAGCTGGAATATTGAGCCTCACTGGGTCTCCAGTGATTATAGAGTGATAAGGTTTGAGATAACGGAAAGGGTCACTCGTCAAAATGGGTATATGCAGGATCAATTGCGGCGGTTCTCTATACGTACTGCTAACTGGAATCTGTTTGATGAAAAATTATGCAAACAGAAGGCTGCAGTGTCAGCACATGTGTTAAACGATTTGGGTAGCCCTGCAGCAATTCAGATGATGCAAGGTTGGTTATATAATGCCTCTGCAGTTGCAATGAGGCATTGTCAAACTAAACGAATGCCTGTTAAGTGGTGGACTCCATAGTTAACAACGCTACGCAAAGAAACCAATAAAGCTAGGAAGATATACCAAAGAAGTAAATGTCGCGGTGAAGATGATCAAATGCTTTTCAGGAATGAGTATCAACGACCGATAACAAGATACACGCGTCTGATCGCAAAAGAAAAAATTAATGCGTGGAAGGAACTCGTAAGGATATGTGGTAACAGTGATCCTTGGGGCTTAATTTACAAATTATGTACTAGTAAAATTAAACACCCAGCAGATATCAGATGCTCACTTCAGGCAAGTGATGGTACTTCTCGAAAGTGGGAAGAATGTGTAGGTATGATTTTAGACTCTTTGGTGAGTGACATGAAGGCAAATGGGGAGCCTGATTACAGTAAAAACAATTACTTAGAAATTAAATTGTTTAATGAAAGTTACATAGGCAGCAGGGAAGACCACAGCTTTCAGTTGAACGAGTTAAAAATCGCAGTAGAAGGAATCAAGAACAATAAATGTCCAGAATTGGACCTCATTGAGGGACAGGTCATAAAACGGAGTCTGAAATTGATACCAGAACACCTGCTAAGCACTACTAACGCATGTCTTAGGGATGGAGTATTTCCACCACCAAGGAAGGAAGCGCTTTTAAAACTTCTGCTGAAATCGCCATTGAAACTGAAAGAAAGGCCAGCTTCATATCGTCTAATTGCATTATTGAACGTACTCTGAAAAAATTTATGAAAGATTGCTAGTAGGTAGAATTATGAAGTGCGTTAAAGAAATCTGTGAGTGACCTGAACACCAGTATGGGTTTATACCAGGGAAAGGGACTGATGATGCATTGGGAAAGTTGGTGGAATCAGTGCACCAATGTAGGTCAAAATAATGTCTAGACATCTTTGTAGATTTCGCTGGGGCATTTGATAGCATAGACTGGCACAGTGTTCTTATGGTATTACGTGAAACAAAATGCACAGCACAGCTCTACTTTGTTATAAGCGATTACTTCTGCGACAGAAAAGTTTAATCAGCATGTGGGAGTATTACCAGACAGGCTGTAAGAGGCTTGCCACAAGGGTCAACCCATTAATATGGAATTTAGTGCTAAACGATGAGTTAAAACTGGACTATAACAACCTTATGATCGCGTATGCTGATAATTTGTTTTAATGGTGGACAGTGACGTGCCACTCCAATTAGAGGAACGATCACACTTCAGTAATATAAGGCTGGGGTATAAACCGACTTCGACTCTATGAATTTGCCGACAGTTTCCGGTCGGTTGCTGCAGCCGAGGTCGCCTGTTTTGCGGCGTTCGTTTTCGAGCGAGCGCCGGAGAGGCTTAGCTGTTGAGTGGAGGGAGGTAAAAATTATTTTAGTTCTTATTTTGCTACGTATTTTCAATTTTTATTTAATTTTTCGGAGGCTTGAACCCCAGTCACTGTTAATGGTGCTTATCCCCACAGCTACACTTTCAGTTATTAGAATATAGTGTAAATGTGCCTGTTATAGTTAGGACTTGCCTGTTAAGAGTGTGTGTGTGTGTGTGTGTGAGGTCAAGAGATCTGTATTTTGCAAATCAGCTTTGTTCTGATTGGTGGGGGATATGAACGAGTGCTCTGATTGATTGAGGGGTTATGAACGAGCATCGGTGTGGGGGTCCCCATTCAAGACTGGGGTATAAACCGACTTCGGCTCTATGGATTTGCCGGCGGTTTCCTGTCGGTTGCTGCCGTAGAAATCGTCTATTTTTTGCCGCTTTGGTTTTCATGCGAGCGTCGGTGATATGAAAGAGGGTTGCTGATTGGCTGAGGATCTGAACGAGTGCAGAAAAAAATTCTTGGCTAAGCTACACACACAAGAAAATCGAAAATCTAACAGCAGACATACTGCCTTCTTTCCCCAGATCCGAAACAAAGGATTTGGCGGGAAAAACGTGGATGCTGTTGATGACGACTAACATACGGGTACCTGGGGCCACAACAGTTCTTGCACGGAGATAGCAACGTTGCCATGACAACAGAAGCATCGGAAGACAGAACGAGCAGAGTATAGTGAAGACTAACGTACAAGTAACTGGGGCCACTCAGCTCTCGCAAGGAGATATCAGCGTTGCCATGACAACAGAAACATCGGAAGATATCAATGTTGCCAAGACAACAGAAACATCGGAAGACAGAGCGTGCAGAGTGTAGTGGGTGGATACAAATGTTATCCACCCTGTGGGATGTACAAGAGTGAATTTCGAAGTGAACTTTGACATTCACTCTTGTACATCGTATAGGGTAGAAAAATTATTTTTAGTTCTTATTTCGTACTTCAACTTGCATGGCTCTGATGTTAGAGAAACGATCGCTGTATTCGCTACGAAGAATACCACGCATATTGTATGTCATCTACATCGAAATTCCTTACCATCTAAATGATGTGCAGTGTTCATTTCGTATCGCGTGTAGTTTATAAAATGTTCCGATACTGTCGTTGTGTATCTGATTCCCCTTATAGAGTTGATGAGAGTCAAACACTTGTTTTTCTATCTGTTTTTCTCTCCGAAAATACGTTTAAACAAATAAGTAACAGATTAAAGATGTTTCCTCTCTAGGTGAAAGAAAACAATGGTGGGATTAAGAAAAAGGAAACAAGCTTTTCAATGCAACATACGATCTGTGAATTCAAACTAACATGTGTTCATAAAATAAAGCCGTCGCTTCTTTTGAAGTTAAACCACATCTTTGTTTTATTATAACTTTGTGTATCTGTGCTTTGGGTCTGCTATGTGTTGACTGTGAGATGTAATACGTACAGAATCGCCTCATTGTCTAAATTTCAACTTAAACTTTAAAAATGTCCTGTCATCGTACACCTTGCACATTGGCTGATGAAAGCTTTGTTTTTGAACAACTCTCTCTCTGTTCCGTCGAAGTTGAAAACTTTTTACATATAGAGGACTTTGACGATGAATTTAATTGGGATTGTGAATTATATTTTACAAATGTTAAATGTTCAACACCTGACTCAAACAGTGAAAGTTCAACATCGGGTGTTTCAAGCATGGGTTACTATGGCGATCTGTCATCATCTACTATGTCTACACCATATTCAGATCAATCAGCATATTCCCTTGACAACGATGTTCAGTTCCCGGCTGTGAATAACAGTGTGGACTTGGAGCATGAAGATGATATCGAATTTGGAATCCGTATGCGGCGAGTGAAAGTGGTTTTACAACGTCAGGTGCATCTACAGAACCAGTCATGTTGATCGATGGAAGTCGTGATGACTTTCGAACAACAGATACAGGTTACTGTAGTCAGGTTTAACTTTTTTCTTGGCATTTTAAATCTTTTTTACTACTAACTGATCATGTTAAGTTAAACCCAATAAAAACATCTATTTTTATATATTGTGTGTATGTCATTTCTTAGCTACTATAGAAAGAGAAATAACTTGGTAAAAACCGTTAGTTGGTACCACACCCAGAATTGAAATCAAATTTACCGTCATCAAGTTGATATGCAACCAAGTTACAAAAGAGGTTAGGCAGGCGAAGGCAGATTACGAGAAATCCTTGGCAAGGGATGCAAAGAAAAACAGCAAAGAGTTCTTTACTTATGTAAACTCTAGAAGGAAGGGGATGAATCAGATTGGTCCACTTGATATTGATGGGTCAACTGTTGATGATCCTGCTCAGGTAGCTAACAAACTAAATGAATATTTTGCATCGACATTCACACATGAGGAGTTATTCAGCAAGGGGAATACCAGAGGTGTATTCAACTCTAACAGTAAGCTACAGAATCTTGAAATAACTGGGAGTAAAGTGGAGGAGAAACTGTTGAAGATAAACACAAGAAAGGCACCCGGGGTGGATGGGATCTATCCAGTTATATTAAAGGAGGCAGTAAAGGAAGTAAGCAAACCCTTAGCCATAATTATGAGAGCTTCCTTGGACTCAGGGAGGTACCCATAGACTGGAAATGTGCAAATGTGACCCCAATTCACAAAGGAGGATCAAAGGCTGACACAAGTAATTATAGACCTGTGAGCTTAACTTCTGTTCCAGGAAAATTAATGGAGGCACTGGTTAAAGAAGCACTGCAGGATCATTTAGACAAGACTTCAGTTATAGCTCACACACAGCATGGTTTTGTTAAGGGGAAGTCTTGCCTGACCAACTTGATTGGATACTATGATGCAGTCACAAAAGAACTGGATGCAGGGAATAACTTTGATATTATATACTTGGATCTTAGAAAGGCTTTTGATACTGTTGCACATGGAATACTGCTACACAAATTGGAGCAGTGTGACATTGGAGGCAAATTGCTGCTATGGATAAAGGGGTGGTTGAGGGGGAGAAGACAGAGAGTGGTAATCAATGGACACTGCTCATCGTGGACTAATGTTATTAGTAGAGTCCCTCAGGGTTCAGTGTTGGGTCCATTATTGTTTTCTGTATTTATAAATGATATTGATGATGGTATATCAAGCTTAATGTCCAAGTTTGCAGACGATACAAAGGTTAGCAGGGTTGTCAAGGACACTACTGACACTATGCTGCTGCAACAGCATCTGGAAAGGTTGAGCAGATGGGCTGAGAGGTGGCAAATGAAGTTTAACATTGACAAATGTAAAGTACTACACATGGGAAACAGCAACCCCAGAGCAACGTATCAACTCTGTGGTACTACACTGACAGTGGTAGAGAATGAAAGGGACTTTGGGGTGGTTGTGCAGGCAGATATGAAGTTCTCTGAGCAGTGCAGACGGGCTGCAAGAGTAGCTCATGGAGTATTGTCAATGATATACAGGAATTTTTCCAGCAGGGATAAGGAGGTGATTATTCCATTGTATAAGGCAATGGTCAGGCCACACCTAGAGTACTGTATACAGGTCTGGAGGCCTCATTTCAAGAAGGATGTAGAGCTGCTGGAACGAGTACAGAGAAGGGCACCAAGATTAGTGAATGGAACAAAGGGGTGCTCTTACGAAGAAAGGCTTAAGTTTTGCAAATTACAGTGTCTGGAGACTAGGCACCAGCGAGGTGATCTGATAGAGGTGTATAAAGCCTTGAGTGGTTTAAGCATGCTCAATGCTGATGGGATTCTTCCTCTAGCTCAGAAAAATCACCTGAGAGGGCATAAATTCAAATTGAGGAAAGACAGATGTAGGATAGACGTGCGGAAATTTGCCTTTAGCCAGCGGGTGGTTGGTTGGTGGAACAGAATTCCATCCCTTGTGGTGGAGGTTGATAGCCTAAATAAGTTTAAGGCTCAGCTGGACAGGTATTTTGAACGAACAGAGGGGTGAAGTGGAAGTGGGTTTTTTTTTTTTTTTTTTTGGCTGATGCTGCATAAGCTTGCTTTCTTGCATCAAATGCCTCTACTAATGCTAATGCTAATGCTAATACCGATAAAAGAGTTTGTGTGACTATGTCGTTCCCCTTCTCTATTCTGGGGTGTGTTTTTTTTTTCTTGTTTGCTTGTTTTTTGGATTAAAGATGAATACGATTTGATTTTAGAATAAAAGTATATATTTTCATTAAACTTAGAAACACTACGTTTGAATATGTTAGGAAAAAAAAACAGATACCTTTGCTGTGATTCTAATTGTACTTTTCAAAAGGATCGATATGAATTTAAGAAAATAATGTAAATGGAAATATATGTCGAAGTGGTGTTCGCCTTGAAATGAAATTTCGCAGAACCTCTTCCCGAAAATATAACAGTGATCTTGTATGCCGAATTCGAAAACATTCTTATAGGTGTCGGTATTTCACCTCATCAGGATGGTGCTAAAACTTACAGACCGCTGCGAGAGGACGTATCTAATATGCAAACTATCAGGGCTACGGGGGTTTGACTATCTGTTTTTCTCTCTGAAAATACGTTTATGCACACATGCCAGGCAGCCACGGGGTGACACTACTTTTGAATATTGTTAGGAAAAAAAAATACGTTTGCTGTGATTCTAATTTTACTTTTCAAAAGGATCAATATGAATTTAAGAAAATAATGTATACCGTAAATGGAAATAAATGTTGAAGTGGTGTTCGCTTTGAAATGAAATTCGCCGAACCTCTTCCCGAAAACATAACAGTGATTTTGTATGCAGAATTCGAAAACATTCGCGTTCTAAGCAGACGTTTTTTGCACTGTAACTTGGTTTTCACTCTGTCTGTCAAAGGAATGTTGCCTCTGATTCTCTCTCTCTCTCTCCCTCTCTCTCTGTGTCTCTCTCTTAGCAAACATCGCGAGTCGAAGGTCCTATGAACACAAGCCTCCTATCAACGTTGTTAGTCGTTATTGGGGGTGTAACATAATTTGTCAACAACAGCATCACTCCTGGCTTTATATTTAATAATAAATGTTTTTCATTTATTGCAACTACAGCAAGCCCATCACAGCACTAGGCTAGGGGCATAAATTCAGTACAAAGGAGACAAATATATATACAAATATACAGTATATAAAAAAATACATAGGATATTCTATATATACATTAACAACGAATATGAATTATAATGATCAAAAATATATATTGCAGAACATCACATTTGGCTCTCGGATGTAGTTACTGGGTTGCAGGCAGGCAGTTGTTTGTATTTCTCATAATTTGTTTGGAAATGAGTCTCCTGTAGGCTTCAGAGTTGAGCAACCTCTTACAATCAATGTTGTGATAATTTATGAGGTGAAGGGATGCATTGGGGAACATCTTGTCCATTTGTTTTAGTCTGGAGAGTTTGGATTTGAATTGTGGTTGGTTTCTTGAGTTTTCTCTGTTGGTGGGAGCTATTATGTTGACTAGGTTTGGTGAATTGGATGCAGAAGTAATTAACTTTGCAAGAAGCATGACTCCAGACTCGTTGATCATCTGTTGCAGAGGCATTGTTTTTAAGTTTTTATAAAGCTGTTTCCTGGATATTGTAGGGGGAAAACGAAGTTTATTGTTCAGCCATCTAAGAACCCAATACTCTAGCGCAAAGAATTTTTTTACGGTAACTTGAGGAGCACCAGACCAGATTTCGGAGGCATAGGACAGAATGGGAAAAATGCATCTCTGAACATGGTTAATGACTGTTTTTCTATCTTGAATCGCCGCTCTTTCTTGCTTGATCAGCCATCTTGATTTTTGAATTTTTTTAACAACATATACCTAGTGAGAATTAAATGAAAGATTTTTGTCAAAAACAACTCCTAGGTCTTTGTGAGGAAATACGTTGGGAATTGAAACATTTGCAATTTTAATTTCTATGTGGTTTGGTTGTTTCTGTAAAGAATAAGTTATTTGAGTAGATTTGTTTATATTTATAGTCAGATTGAGATTCTTCAGATACTTGATGATTCCGCACATCTGTAAATTCGCATCATGGCTAACCTTGGAAACGTCATCACAAGATTTGGAAATAATAACTTTAAATCATCGGCATAAGCCAGCAGATTTGGATTTTCTTGTAGGAGTGGTTGTAGAGATGCTGAAAATATAACACTGGAGAGAACATCTCCTTGAGGAACGCCTGTTGCGGTTGTGACGAGAATATTATCAGTATTAGTGGGGAAGATGAGATTTCTATGATTTAGGCTGTACTGAAGATAGGATATAACCATTGTGTCAATGAGGAAATGATTTTTCAGTATTTCAATGGCTTTCTTGTGATCAATGTTATCGAAAGCACCTATGATGTCTAAGTAAAAGACATCGCATTGTGCTTTATCCTGAAACGCAGTTTGGATGTGCAAAAATGGTGTCAGCTAGGCTTGTTGTTGTGGAGCGCCCTGTAGGACTAAAATGCATGTTGTCGGGTGCATTAGCGAAGATCGCATCCCGCAGATATGGCAGCATGATCTTATCAATAATCTTAGCGATTATTGACGATACAGCAATTGGACGATAGCTTATATTGTTATTATTACTAGCCTGTTTTGGAATCAGGGTAAATCTAAGTCTTCCATAATCTTGGAAGTAATGGCTGGGAGATGCAACTGGAAATAATATGAACTAGAGAATCAATGATGAACGGCATTCATAGAGCCGAAGTCGGTTTATACCCCAGCCTTATACTACTCACTTCATTTTGTCGGAGCTGAGTACCTGGTGTATATTGCGCAGGCTTATGATTTCAACAGAAAAGAGCAAAACGTTGTTATTAAAAGGATACTTGCCTTTACCTGTTCTTAAAAGGACATCTGCCTTTACCTGTTGTTAAAAGGACACCTGTATTTACCTGTTGTTCAAAGGATACAATAAATCCACAATGTCGGATAAATGGAGCGAGTCTACAGTGTGTTAAAACTATCAAATACCTATGAGTTAAGCTTAATAGACTGTTATGCTTTGTGTCACACATCAACTACATCGCTGAGAAGATGCGTAAATTTGTTGGTATGATTGGCCGTGTAACTAGGAAGGAGTGGACAATAAAAAGCAAGGTACTGAATCTATTTTACGACTGTATCTTCTTTCCAATTGCGAGCTATGGTGCTATATATGGCTAGATTGTGCATTGCAAAAGGCAATTGTTAGAAGAATATTTTCAATTCAACAGACAACATTGTTAACTTAGTATGGCTTGTAGGACTGTGTCAAATGAGGCCTTGTAGGTGATAACAGGATGGCTATCGCTGGATCTGATCTTAGTATCCAATTCAATGTGCTTCTATCTCTGGTGTAGACAGCCATACGAGTGGGTATTAATTCAAATTCGTGGTGATTATGGTTATAATGAGGAGAGGAAACGATTGTATTGCGGACTCTTCTTATTGATCGGTGGCAAAACAGATGGAACAACTGCACAAGGGTTTAATAACCAAAAAGTTTCTTCCAAGCATCAAACAGTTTGGGAAGGGTATGCCAAGTCGGTTTCAACCAAATCTATATTCAACGTTCTGGCTTACAGGACATAGGTCCTTCTTTAGAAAATTAAATGATTTAGATATTTCAGCACGTTCATCATGCACTTGTTGAGAGAGAGAAGACTGGGTACATATTCTATAAAGGTGCCATAAATACCAAGATCTATGAGAGGAATTGATTGATGAAGCACCCAGCATTCAAACACTGACTTCTCGATGTGAGACCCTTCTACTGAAGAAAAGGGAAGACTGGTGTTTTCCAAACTTTTGCTGTAAATGTTTTCAAGAGACAACGAGTTCTGCTGCAAATGGAGCAAGAAAAATGCTGATAAAATTAGCTGAGCACCTCCATGGCACAAACTTTTTTTGAGTGAAATGGATGTAGTACATTCAAGTTTTTCCTGACTCAAACTGATACAGGTAGAATGTTTTTGTCAGCTGCAGCAATCAAAACGGAAGAGTTGATTTAACCGCAGGTGACGTGTAAAACTCACATCTTCTATTGTATCGTTTATGGAGGTGAAAACGAACATCGTGTAGGTGAATATTTCTTCTTTAAAACGTGAACGATGCAACATCATATTGAAAGCAATTTTACCGATGCCGTGAAATCTCCTATAACATTTTCTTGAATGATCTACTTGAGTGATCCTCCAGCTAAGTCATACTGAAATTGTAATTCCAAGGTGTCGCCAGTTCTTACAACATGATGTCCTAAGGTGAGCTGCTTTATTTGTCGATCATTAGATTACAGTAAGTCGGTTCCTTGTGACCCGTGGGCGGCAGCTGTGTCATGTGGTTCCTGATAGTGCAGGCATGAACCTTTGCAGCTGCTAAACAATCACTAACGTTTCAAGAGGACTAATAAAAATAGGTGAGACAAACACACCTAGTTAGCCGCCATTTCATCACTGAGTGCTCTTTCTAGGCGGATTATTCGAGGACAGGTGCGTCCCTGAGTGGTATTTCAAATCAGAGTATTCGAGGACAGGTGCCTCCCTGAGTGGTATTTCAAGTCTGATTCCTCGACGAGGATAGGTGATTCAAGTTGTGCATTTTATCACTGATTGGTCTTTTAAGTCAGTGTACTGGACAAGTCTATTGGAAACGTCAATCTCTAATTAAACATATTTCAATGCTTATGAAGAGGATGCACTTGCAATAGATCTGTTTTCATCTTCCGACTACGATTTACTGATGAGAAAAAATTTCCAGCCTGACTGCAATTTACTTTGGAGAATACATCCATGGTGTGGAAATCAGCTTTCCGGGTAATATTTCATTTAGTCTAGACTTTCTCAGACAGGACATTCCACTGAAATTGTATGCACCGATGGCAATTTCTCACTTGCTACTTTCCGTTGCTGGGACTCCAAATTCATTTTATATGAACTGCGGCTCTGCAATGTCTTATGCTTGTGCAGAAACATGAAGAGCAGAAATTCAATATCCTGTAATGGAGCGAGAACTAGTGCTGTAAGTGTCTAAATATCTGTACAGATATTTATAAATATAGGTTCAGCCTCCTTGCACTTATTTCATTATTTTCAAGAAAGTAGTTCCTTCCCTTTTTTGAAAGGTCGGGACACTGCACTGTTCTTCAGTTTTCCAAGGAAAATAACCCTCTGGGATGCATAGCACTGCATATCACGTGCATAGCACTAATAGACTTTGACTCAAATGATGATAGCCTTTGCTAGGGGTTAAACAGGTTCCTGATTCTTCCTAAGTGGATGTCCTTGTGGGGTAGGCAAATCTTATGATTCCAACTTCGCACTGATTAAAACTTTCCATTTCAGTACTGATTTCTTTCACAACTTTGTTGATGTAGGAGATTAATCAGGTTTTTATTTCTATATTTCTTCTTCTCTCTTCTGGCTTTAAAACTTAATTATTATGGACTGCTTTAAAGGCCTTGTTCTTCCTTGGTTTTGTAAAATAAAGAAACTGTTCCTCTCTATCTTCTTCTTTCACTTTCTTACTTTGAAAAATAGGCACAAATTACCTTAATTAGCAAAGTGTTTTTAAACAGCACTCTGGATATTTTGGAGGAACGAGCATGGGAATAATTCTTGGCAGTATTGTGTCTAGTTTTCA
Source organism: Mastigoproctus giganteus (assembly GCF_048544385.1). NCBI lineage: Eukaryota > Metazoa > Arthropoda > Arachnida > Uropygi > Thelyphonidae > Mastigoproctus > Mastigoproctus giganteus. The sequence goes on from NC_143580.1 coordinate 100,398,891, forward strand.
TTATAGTTGATAGTAACTATGGATTTCTTCTGTATTGAACTTCCTATATTAATGCAATATCAATATCTCCCTTAATTTCACATGTGATAGAGTTCTAATTAGTAGATAAACTTCTATTCAAAAATTATTTGTCGAACTTGAAATCTGATTCATATTGTTTCAATTCCTTATCTGAGAATAAAACTGAGTTTTTTTTTTTTTTTTTTTTTTTTCAAAATAGTACAAGAAGTTCCCCTTATCTTGACCTTGAAATCAGATGTTACCTCTTTTTCACTTAAATCATCTCTTTCGAAAAAATGAGAAAAAAAGATGAGAGGAACCAGCCGTCCTCGGGCTAATTGCTTCTCATCTCCAAAAACAAATCTGAATACAGTCAGTCCTCGTATAACACATGTTTACATTACACTAATTCGATCATACACGATATACAAATAGGGGAACGATATCGTATATTACACGACCGAAATCTCTTATGCACGATTCGCCTTTGTGTTTACAAGAAATGGCAGTGGAATGCGGAATCACCCCAACTGAATGGAACACGATAGGAATGAAGAGAAGATTCTGAAAATGTATTTGTTTTTTATATCAGTGAAGGATAAACACATTTCGCCATAATAACGTAAAAACCCACACAATTCCAGCTATCAGTATTATGCAAATGCAGTTAGATCAAGTTTACTACCAGTAACAGATTCCACTAGCAGAAATGCAACTGGAAATTGTTTTATTGTTTGGTAGTAACTCCCAGAAATGTGCTTTAGTAAAACCTGAGCTAGTCAGGTGTAGTATGTCTCTGCCTTTATGGTGTTTATTCAGTTTCTACATGCACGCAGCTTTGTTTATGTGTATCAAGCGTGCCTCCTCATTTTGTAATTGTGCTTTATTCCCTAAAAATGGGTAAAATACTTAAAATGTGTGAAAAGGAAGTGTCTTGACACTACAGGTTTAGAGAGAAAAAGAAAAGCAATATCGATAAACAGGTGGACTGGGTCAAAAGTTCTTACCTGGGAAAATTTATAGCAGCTTCATTCTAGCATTTATCACCAAAATCACACACGGCCTGTGGCCCACCGGGTTTCCCCGGTAAGGCTAGTCCGCCTCTGTCAATAGAGAAAAAATATGAAATTGTGAAACACTTTGAGCGAATGAAGACCATGTGATATTGCACGTGCTACAAGCCTAAATGAGGCAACGCCAAGAATTAGAAAGAATGCAGAGAAAATAAAAACAACTTTCATAGCAGGAACAACTCAAAGTGTAACAAAAAAATCGATTAGATCAAGACACAAAAATTGGAAGAGATGGAACATCTGTTTGGATAGAAGATCAAACAAAGAACAAGTTTGCTTACGAACTAGAAGCAAAAGCATTAGCAATATTTTATTACGTAATATTCATAATAAAATACAGTACTTACATATTTTATTACGACTATTATACGACTAAATATTTATTTATTACGACTATATATTGATTTATTACGACTTAATAAATAATCGTAATAAAATGCTTACTTTTTTTATTATGATTATTTATTGTGTTTTGTAATGTTTTGGTTACAAATGTGTGTTCAATCTTGGTGGTCGGCACCTAACCCTATTTTTCCCACAGGGCCTGTTATTTATATTGCACGATTTGGCATTGCACAAGGGTTTCTAGCAACACAACTATCTTGCTATCGAGGACTGACTGTATAATAGTTTTCTTTCTTTTTCCACTCTGGATCCTCTCTCTTGAACTTAAATTTAGACATGCAATTAGAGAGAGAGAGAGAGAGAGAGAGAGAGAGAGAGAAAACAAAAAGTAACTAGGGTGGCACCTATAATGCCCAAGACCATTTCCATCCTTCTTCTCTTCCTTTAATGTTTGTATACTCAAGATTTATTTTGTGGGAGAAAAGTAATAATGTCTGTTCAAAAATAGTATTTGCTCAATGGTCATATTTGATTAAAATTTCTGGCACTTATCTCTTTTTTTTCCTTCCTTTCAGATTCCTGAAAATAACTCATTCTTTTGCATGATATTTACAAAGTTATGATAAATTAAATTCTATTTCCTGTGTTTTTACTTATACCATTTGATAACCTGGGCTCATTGAGCCATCCATTAACATAATTGCTGATAAAACATAATGATAAAGCCCAATGAAATCTATCATTCCTTTACCCCTTAAGATTCAGATCTTTATAGGCTTGATCTTGCCATTAATCAGTAGCTTATTTTAATGCATCTGTTAATCTTACAATCAAATCATCTCCAGTATTAGCAAAATTTTGTTCCGAGGTCTCCTGTGTTTGTAAGTTATCAGGAGCTGTAACCCAACTTGCAAATTGATCCAATAGTCGGAGGTTATCTGAGTGTGGGGCCGGTGTTTCTCTCACCCTTCTGTGCAGGTTTGTGACAGTGAAGTTTTTGGTTCAGTATCTGCACTAACAGCAGAGATATTCTGTTCTGTATCTTCATCAGGAATTTGAACTTCTTCGGGAATAACTGGCTCGGTCGGTGATTGAGGAATTATTGTCACCTCATTGTTCCTAGGAAGTGTACAGAGACTAGGAAGTATACAGAGAAGTAGTGCAGAGACTTGAGGCTCTCAACTTCTGATGCACAGGTTACACTGATGCGTAGGTTGAGCATGACCTCTCTCTTCCTTTCGACCATGTAGAATTGCTTCTTCATCTTGTTTCACTACTGATTGTTTTTTCACACCTCAGTTTGGTAAGTATGCCAGAAGAATAGACACGGTAAACTCGGAACCCTGGTTGTTGGCACGATTGCTTCAAAAAATACCTCTTCTTCTTTTTCTTCCAGCACTTGATAAACCTCTTTTGGCTTAGTGTGTTCTATGGATGGTTAATGGGGTGTGTCAGTCTCAGGATGCTCGATCAGTAGTTCTGGAAATGGTCAATGATCTATTAGCATTAGCATTAGCATTAGTAGAGCCATTAGATGCAAGAAAGCAAGCTTATGCAGCATCAGCCAAAAAAAATAAAAATAAAATAAAATAAAATAAAATAAATAAATAAAAAAAATAACCACTTCCACTTCACCTCTCTGTTCGTTCGAAATACCTGTCCAGCTGAGCCTTAAACTTATTTAGGCTATCAACTTACACGACAAGGGATGGAAGTCTGTTCCACCAACCAACCACCCGCTGGCTAAAGGCAAATTTCCGCACATCTATCCTACATCTGTCTTTCCTCAATTTGAATTTATGCCCTCTCAGGTGATTATTCTGAGCAAGAGGGAGAATCCCATCAGCATTGAGCATGCTCAAACCATTCAAGGCTTTATACACCTCTATCAGATCACCTCGCTGGTGCCTAGTGTCCAGCCACTATAATTTGCAAAACTTAAACCTTTCTTCGTAAGAGCACTCCTTTGTTCCATTCACTACTCTTGTTGCCCTTCTCTGTACTCGTTCCGGCAGCTCTACATCCCTCTTGAAATGAGGCCTCCAGGCCTGTATACAGTATTCTAGGTGTGGTCTGACCATTGCCTTATACAAGGGAATAATCACTTCCTTATCCCTGCTAGAAAAATTCCTATATATCATTGACAATACACCATTAGCTACTCTTGCAGCCTGTCTGCACTGCTCAGAGAACTTCATATCTGCCTGCACAACCAACCCCCAGGTCCTTTTCATTATCTACCACTGTCAGTGTAGTACCACAGAGTTGATACGTTGCTCTGGGGTTGCTGTTTCCCATATGTAGTACTTTACATTTGTCAATGTTAAACTTCATTTGCCACCTCTCAGCCAATCTGCTCAACCTTTCCAGATCCTGTTGCAGCAGCATAGTGTCAGTAGTGTCCTTGACAACCCTGCCAACCTTTAGTAAGTCTATCTACATGAACCAATTGTTTACCTCTGGGCTAGTAGATGTGTTGGATTCGAAAACATTCATGGGAGGCATCTCAGCTATGACTCTATAAGGTCCAGTACTTTGAGGTGCCAACTTACATGTTTGACCTGGTTTAACTCTCGGCGTATACAAATATACAACACTGCCCACCCTAATTTGCTTATCCACAGCTTTTGTGGAGTGGTAATGCTCTTGACTTTCTGCTGCTTCTTGAAGGTGTTGTTCAACTATATCATACATATGTTGCAACTTTGCTACCATTTGTTCTGAGTAGTGCTCTAAGGAATGTAAGTCGGCTGAATTGGAGACGTCCAGATGTGTTGAGGTAGCATTACATCACAGCTGTATAACAAGTAATTGGGCATTTCCTGTGTAGAAGAGTGAACAGCAGAGTGGTACAATGCCACTGCTAGTGGTACACAAACATGCCAGTCTGATTGTGTGGGGTTCACCACATGTTCGTAAATATTTTTCAAGACGTTTGTAAATATTTTTCATTAGCTGGCTACAAAAATTACTACCATGTTGTGTTAATAGGACTTGTGGAATTCCATGTCTTGCCGCAACAAAATTGATAAATGCAGTTGCTATCTCTTTAGCATTTTGTGTCTTCAATGGTATCACTTCTGCATACCTCGTAAAGCAATCCACCACTACTAGAAGGTAATTATCCCCATCTAAACTGGTGGGTAATGGTTCAAGGATGTCCATACTCACTCTGTATTAAGGTTTTGATTCAGCAGGTACTCACATCAGGTTTGCTTTTGCCTTAGATTATATCCCCTTCTCTGCAAACATGAAACTTTCCGAAAAGAAATCTTTCCAAAATCTGTAATGTTTTGTCAAATGCTAGATGACCACTCTGAAGGAGATCGTGACATGCACTCATGATTTCGAATTTTAGTGCATGTGGCACAACTAATTGTTCTAGAGGCCCCTCTCTAGTGGATTTTGCATCAGGAGGAGTGTAATGATCAGATTGTACGAATCTGGAATCTTCACTGGACATTGAATATTATCTTCCAGTTGTGTAATTACAGCACTCAGTTTATTATCTTCCCTCTGTAATGACCTCATCTGATCTTTAGTGGCATTTTTAAGCATCACTAATGCTTCCAGGGTGATTCTTGAAGCAGAAGATAACTTATCTCCTGAATTCGCATTTGGATGGCTTGAGTTTAAGATCATATTGTCTCAAGCATTGGAGGATGGTTTCTAGTTTTTGAAGGTGTGTTTTGAGATTCTCGCTTGCGACTATAATATCATCCAGATAGCAAAAGATGGATTCTTTTCATAGGTCTTGAAAGACAATAGACATGGCCCTCCCAAACATTGCTGGACTGTTTTTAACCCACCCAATCGGCAATGTTCTGACCTCTTTTAAAGGCGTGGCCAGTTGTAAAAGCTGTTTTCTGTCTGTCTATCTGCAGGGTGGACAGGAATCTGCAGAACCCTGATTGAAGATTATGCGTGCTACAGTAACGTCCTTTTCCCAGATATCCAAAATTGCAGTTATCTGAGGGATTGGAAAATTATCCGCAACAGTTTTGGCATTAAGCGTACAGAAGTCAATGACACGCGAAGCGAATATATCGTGTTTTCGCCATTACAATGGGAGCTGAATATGGTGAGACACTTTGTGCAATTATGCCTGCAACCAGAAATTCATCTATCTGATCTTAAAACTCAGCTCTCAAAGCATAAGGCATGTGAGAGGCCATTTGTTTGATTGGGACACTGTCTTGTAATTTTATTCTATGTTGCCCTACAGTGGATCGGCCCAATTGGCAAGGTGATTTGGCAAAAACATCTTTGTACCTACCTATTAGCTTAACTTCTTGGCGTTCATTAACAGTCAAATGATCCATATTGAAACCTTCGATTTTCACTGGAGATGACTTTTCAACCCTTCTCTGTTCACGTGCAAAATGGACCACTTGCATTAATACATTCAATTTTTGCTAATGCCGTTCCCGCTGTGAGGTGCAAAGGCTCAGATGGCATGTTAGTTACCAAAGCTGTGTCCTTTCTGTCTTTGGACAACTTGTCTAAAGAGTTTCCAGCTGCCAGCTCATTACTACCCAGGTTATTATTGGGTTCAACAAGAACCAACTGTCCTGGATGGAATGTGTTTGCACATTGAATAGTTCACGCTGTCTCTGTGTTAGGTGGAATAATATGTTTTGAAGTCAATTTTCCAACACAGGCCTTTGATCATCCATAATTTGTTCCGTCACCCCTAATTCTCTTATAGAAATTCCAAGTGGTACTGATTTTAAAATTATTTTCTCTGAGTCTAGTATGAACGAAAATCTCCATAAAACATCAAAACCTAAAACTAGTTGCTATCGCAGACTTAGCCTATCTAAGGCCACAAAAGCATAAACTGTGAATGCTTTCCCATCAAGTTAACTCTACAGTGATTTTGGTGTCTAAAAGTACTATATTTCCAGAGATCCCACAAACTGTAATGTTGGGAGGCCTCTGTTTTAAAGATCTATCATGTTTGATTTTATCAAAAATTTTTGCAACAATGAGGGTGATTGATGCCCCACTATCAATGAGAAACCTCGTTTTTATTCCTCGTATTACCCTTCTACCAATGGTAAGTCTGTGTCGTTATCTGCTGTATAGGGTTGAAATTGAAAGTGTCTGCAATTCTGCCCAGACACGATAGGAGGGAGTATATGATGAGAGCCCTGTCAATCAATTCGGCCCTGGAAAGATTGTGCAGGGCTCAAGGGGTAGAATTTTTTTCAGCCTGGTCTGTACTTGTTAACAGGAGAGACTGCTTCTACAGGGATGGGATACACTTAAATAGAAAGGGTGCAAGAATGTTTGCTGATGCTATCGAGGCAATGTTAGGTGGGTCGGAAAACTGCTAGATTGGGGGGCTACAAGGACTAATAGATTAACAGTAGCCACTGGCAGAGGTGAAAGTGATTCTTGCACTGCTTCTATTGGAATGAGCCGCAGCCTGGAAAATAAGATGCAGGATATTTCAGAGACTGCTGGGAATCATTGGGGTACAAGTAAACACATGGGTTGTGTTAGGGTAGCTAAGAAAAAGAACAGGTGCATGTATACTTGTGTGTACACCAATGCTAGGAGTTTAGTAAATAAATTTGATGAATTTGAGGTATTGCTCAAAACATCAAAGGCAGATATTGTGGGGATTTCAGAGACGTGGTGTCACACAGATATAAGAAATGCAGAACTGGAATTTGGGGAGTACAATGTCTACAGAAAGGATAGACAGGATAGGAAGGGAGGAGGGGTCATGCTATTAGTTAAAAAACACATAAAATCCAAGGAAGTGAAGCCAGTGGACATTGCTGGACAGTGCAGTGTCGAGTCAGTTTGGTGTGACATAAGCATTGGGAGATCAAAATTGAGAGTAGGAGTGTGCTATAGGCCTAATGACTCTGATGAGTATAATAAGAAACTGTTCGGAGAAATAGAGTGGGCCAGTAAATCAGAGAGTCTTATAATGGGGGATTTTAATTTCCCAGCTATTGACTGGAATTTGGGGGCTGGTCACTCACACAGTAGCAAGGCTTTTGTAGATTTATTGGATGATTGTTTTCTACATCAGCATGTTCGGGAGGCAACTAGAGGGAGTAATACGCTTGATTTGATTATCAGTAGTGATTCTTCATGCATTAAGAATCTGCAGATAAATGAACCACTTGGTGGCAGTGATCACAGTGTGCTGAAGTGGGAGTTACTCAAAGAGGTAACTACCATTAGGGGTAAAGGGAAGGGGTATTGCTTTCGTAAAGGCGACTACAATGGACTGAGACAGTATTTAAATTCTATACAGTGGGATCAACTGATGATATTGCCAACAGCAAATTCAAAATGGGAAGCATTCAAAGAACTTATCGTGGAAGCTACTAGGCTTTACATACCAACTAAGAAATATTGTTCAAGGTTTAGGCCTAAATGGTTGTCAGATGAACTAATGAGGCATATGGCAGAGAAGAAAAATGCATGGGATACATACAAATGAACACGTGACACGGACTCCTATGATAGATACAAGTTGATCTGTAACCAAGTTACAAAGGAGGTTAGGCAGGCGAAGGCAGATTACGAGAGATCCTTGGCAAGGGATGCGAAGAAAAACAGCAAAGAGTTCTTTACTTATGTAAACTCTAGAAGGAAGGGGATGAATCAGATTGGTCCACTTGAGATCGATGGGTCAACTGTTGATGACCCTGCTCGGGTAGCTAACAAACTAAATGAATATTTTGCATCGACATTCACACATGAGGAGTTATTCAGCGAGGGGAATGCCAGAGGTGTATTCAACTCTAGCAGTAAGCTAGAGAATCTTGTAATAACTGAGAGCAAAGTGGAGGAGAAATTGTTGAAGATAAACACAAGAAAGGCACCTGGGGTGGATGGGATCTATCCAGTTATATTAAAGGAGGCAGCAAAGGAGGTAAGCAAACCCTTAGCCATAATTATGAGAGCTTCCTTGGACTCAGGGGAGGTACCCATTGACTGGAGATGTGCAAATGTGACCCCAATTCACAAAGGGGGATCAAAGGCTGACACAAGTAATTATAGACCTGTGAGTTTAACTTCTGTTCCCGGAAAATTAATGGAGGCACTGGTGAAAGAAGCACTGCAGGATCATCTAGACAAGACTTCAGTTATAGCTAGGACACAGCATGGTTTTGTTAAGGGGAAGTCTTGCCTGACCAATTTGATTGGATACTATGATGCAGTCACAAAAGAACTGGATGCAGGGAATAACTTTGATATTATATACTTGGATCTTAGAAAGGCTTTTGATACTGTTGCACATGGAAGACTGCTGCACAAATTGGAGCAGTGTGGCATTGGAGGCAAGTTGCTGCTATGGATAAAGGGGTGGTTGAGGGGGAGAAGACAGAGAGTGGTAATCAATGGACACTGCTCATCGTGGACTAATGTTATTAGTGGAGTCCCTCAGGGTTCAGTATTGGGGCCTTTATTGTTTTCTGTATTTATAAATGATATTGATGATGGTATATCAGGCTTAATGTCCAAGTTTGCAGACGATACGAAGGTTGGCAGGGTTGTCAAGGACACTACTGACACTATGCTGCTGCAACAGGATTTGGAAAAGTTGAGCAGATGGGCTTCGAGGTGGCAAATGAAGTTTAACATTGACAAATGTAAAGTACTACATATGGGAAACAGCAACCCCAGAGCAACGTATCAACTCTGTGGTACTACACTGACAGTGGTAGAGAATGAAAGGGACCTGGGGGTGGTGGTGCAGGCAGATATGAAGTTCTCTGAGCAGTGCAGACGAGCTGCAAGAGTAGCTCATGGTGTATTGTCAATGATATATAGGAATTTTTCTAGCAGGGATAAGGAGGTGATTATTCCCTTGTATAAGGCAATGGTCAGGCCACACCTAGAGTACTGTATACAGGCCTGGAGGCCTCATTTCAGGAAGGATGTAGAGCTGCTGGAACGAGTACAGAGAAGGGCAACTAGATTGGTGAATGGGACAAAGGGGTTCTCTTACGAAGAAAGGCTTAAGTTTTGCAAATTACAGTGTCTGGAAACTAGGCACCAGCGGGGTGATCTGATAGAGGTGTACAAAGCCTTGAATGGTTTGAGCATGCTCAATGCTGATGGGATTCTTCCTCTAGCTCAGAAAAATCACCTGAGAGGGCATAAATTCAAATTGAGGAAAGACAGATGTAGGATAGATGTGCGGAAATTTGCCTTTAGCCAGCGGGTGGTTGGTGGGTGGAACAGACTTCCATCCCTTGTCGTGGAAGTTGATAGCCTAAATAAGTTTAAGGCTCAGCTGGACAGGTATTTCGAACGAACAGAGGGGTGAAGTGGAAGTGGTTATTTTGATTTATTTATGTTACTTTTTTTTTTTTTTTTTTTGGCTGATGCTGCATAAGCTTGCTTTCTTGCATCAAATGCCTCTACTAATGCTAATGCTAATGCTAATGCTAATGCTAAACACATCATGTTCTGCTCTGTTTCCCCCGAATATTTTGTTTGGAAAACTTTTGTTGTCAGCTTGGCCTGTCCCTAAACTGGCAACATGAAGAGATCCCCATATGATTTACTTGTCTTGCTGTAAACACACCATGTTCTGCTCTGTTTCTCCTGAATATTTTGTTTGGAAAACTTTTGTTGTCAGCTTGGCCTGTCCCCAAACTGGCAACGTGAAGAGATCCCTATGTGATTTACTTGTCTCTGATTTGTCCCCCTAGGTTGTCTATATTCTGCATTTTTGTCATATAGCACTTCACTAGGCCTTGTGTTGAAAGAATTTGCACTTACTCTAGCTGGAACACGATTTATACCTGTCTTTGGAAAGGTAGTATACATGTTTCTAGCTACTGTTCTCTGCTGATAAATTGGCTCTTGCAACGGCATGGAAAAACTTGGTCTGTCGGTAAAATAATTTCTCCTCTCCCTGCCTTGAGGTATTTAAAATGACACTTGTCCCCTATTGTTGACGATGTCATCAGTTCTCCTCTGATTGCTTGCGCGCACGTTATCTATAAATAGTCTTTCCCTAGGTGTCATAAACGGGGACGGGGATAGTCTTACCTCTCCCTGTTCATTAGATGTGTGGTGTAAACGATGCAGATTGATACTGGTTTCTTCTAACTGATCATTAATTTCTAACACAAAATTTTTGAAATCGATTGTTTAGTGAAGACAGTTGTCTTTCCAGGCTATTTGTCTTTCCAGGCTATTTATCTCAATGTTATCTGTTAATAGCACTTCTTTATCATTATGAACGATACTGTTAGCTACATTTATATGGACTTTGACTGGTTTGCATTAATTTTTCATTCACTTCACGAGATGCTACTTCCACTGCAGCCTGAAAGTTATTTGGATTTTGACTCAGAACTAAACGCTTCAGCTTCACATTTAATCCGTTTAAGAATTGAGCTAGAAGAGTTTTATCCCTTAGTGTCAAAATATCTGATGTTTCTTGTTCCATCCGAAAAGCCATCCTACACAAGTTTAATCTTGAAGCAAACTGAATAACCGATTCATCTGAACTTTGTTTAGCTGTGCTAAAGCACTGTAGTTGAGTTATAAGAGGTGCAGAGCATTTGAAACGCTCAACCAAAGCTGTCTTAAATTGCTGATAATTTTTTTCTGCCCATAATTGGAGCGAATGTGAGTAAAATTCTGCAGAGGTCACCTTAAGTTTCGATTTAATTATAATTAATTTTTGTGTGTCTGCCCATTTTGTAATTTCAGCTAACACTTCCACTGTCTCAAAGAACTGGGAAATCAGAATTTCTTCTTCTGACCCACAAAACGTTGGTATCAAATTGATATAACCCGTAAGTGGAGCTGAATTGGCCCTTACCTGTTCAAGAGATGAACAAGTAAGAGCCAATTCAGCTCCACTTATGGGTTGTGTTCGGAATAATGTTTATGATATGGCTAAACTAGGCCCATCTAAATTCTTCCATTACACAGGCCTTCCATTGCCTGTGTAATGTCGTTATTTTACTGTTATTTGTTCAAATAATAACCCTAAATATACAATCTAAAATATAGTCCTTCCCACTTAAATATACTGTCTGTATATTTCAATACATAAAGACAAGTAATTCGCAACACAATAGTAACATTTTCACACCATAGACTTACTTTCTGAAGTTCTCTAAACACATATACCCACACTAACAACGCTTAAAAGACATAATTTACAATACTTATGATAGCAACAAGCAGCAACCTAAAATTTACCTACCATTTATCTTTTGGTCAATGGTGTCTAAACTGCTACTAGGTTAATAAGAAAAATTGCTACTTCTTGTTCTGCATACTCAAACAATAATAATAATACTAATAGCAACAATAGATTGTTGCTATCACAGAAACCAAATGTTTCTGTGACCCAAGCATACTAATTTTTCATCCTAATCATGGAAACCAAATGTCAGGGACTGTCTTTCTCTCTGTGATCTTCTCTCTCTATGGTTTTCTCTCTTTCTTGTTTATTCCCCTTGACTTATGGCCGTGTTACTTTTCCTACGATAATTAGTCTGAATGAGATGATCGTCAGGCTAGAACAAAACCCGTGCTCTCGGCAAACCAGGGCTGTTCTAAGACTTGATTGCTGAAGAATTGGGATGCGTTGTGATTTTTTTAGGTTGGGCGATCACAGAGTGTCGACCCAATTCCCGCTCTAATCCTTTACTGATTCGTACTTGTTTCTGCTGGTGTATTAGAATATGGGCAGAGAGAAGGAGACATTATGTTATGTGTTACGTTATGTCATTTATTATAACAAAAGAAAACATGTGTACAGACTTGCACTCCACCTAGTTATTTGTGTAAAAGTAAAGATATATATATCACTTATGTTAGCAACAAGCAGCAACCTAAAGTTTACCTACCCTTTATCTTTTGGTCAATGGTGCCTAAACTGCTACTATGTTGATATTAGGAACTACTACTAGGAACTATTCATTAATTAGACTTATTGTTTGGCATTGGTTTAACAAGCTACAACGTTCACAAAACACTTCAACATTGAGCAGATCGGTTGGGTAACAGAAGAACCTTAGGCAAAGTGCTTTTGGTGTTATTTTTGTCACGCTCTATTCTATGTTATCATTACTTTAAATTATCTTATGTCTGTCCTAATGCGAACAGCCACACGTTTCTTATTCCAACAGCACCTTGCTGTAAGATTTCTGTATACCATCAACCATGTGAGAAATTTCCTTTCACTGTTAAATTAAGAAAGATTAAATATTCAAGAATGAAGCATTGAAATGGTATCTGTTGATGTTGTTTTCGAGGTTTACATTCACACAAATTAAATAATGGCTTACTGGTTGCTACTGGACAGGTTATGAGACATCCTTCCCTCTGGTGAAAGCTAGGGTGTGGTCCTTTGAGCCTTGATTCCTTTGATTCAACTCCTCCTCGGTCGTTCTTAAGGCTGGAACAACATTGATTCCCAGCTTTCCCTTCACATCGCCAAGCCCCTCGACGACGGCGAGACGTTCAACTCTGTTACCAAAATTCCCTTCTGTGCCTTTCAGAACCCTTTATATAAATAAATAATACAGTATACTAATATTATCTCACTCTACATCACACAGACAAAGTAATCCAAGAATGCCCATTTTCACATAGACCTTACCATCTTTGGTAATCGTCCTGCGAAAACAGCTGGACATCCCGTATCTGCTGTAGCAATAAAACCCTTTCTAGTACCCCTGTGTGCATGGGAACTGAGGCACTCTCCTCTCCTTCCGCTCTGTTGGTGAGAGGCCCACGACAGAGAACAAGGGCGAGGAATTGCGCAATCACTGTACATACACACTCTCTCCCTGGAAAATAAATTTTTCCTCCCTTATTGTATTAAACGTAAGTTCCAAATGAATAGAGTTTTATAAATTGATCGTAAAGATTCCCAAGATACCATTCTAACAATAGAATAATTAACTAGATCTGCCTGATCGTCGAGACCTGAGAAATCTCAGTCTCACATTTTCTAAATTTCAGATCGCTCCTCTATGTTTAGAAGCCAGCTTTAAAATTAGAATGTTGTTAAGCACGATTAGACACAAAACAATGCTCCGATGGCAATAAAACGACACAAACGTTGATGGTGAAGGCAGCTGGGGTGTTTTTATGGCTGCAGTTGTCCATCTCTATGTTGGTCAGGATTTACATTGAAACACAAGACATTTCGATATCGCTAAAGTAAAAATAGCTATTTGTACTTATAAATTCCATTGTTGAATGGCAGCTTAGTCTGTGTCTCGTATAGGCAGCCTGTTTAAACATTTACTTACAGGGGTGAATGCAAGCGTCATCATTTTCGTTAAACAAAAACGTACTTTCCGTTCGCAAAACAACAGCTTTTCTTTAGTAATAGTTTTAAAAGTTAATAAAAAGAAGATATTTTTCTATTCTTGTTGTTTATTTGAAAGTTTAAGTGTGTTTTTCTGCAAACAAAAGTCAGATCTTCCTATTGGTTGTGGCAGGGATCCCTTTCGGTAAAAAAAATCTGTTCCATGTACACAATGTGTCCTGCCGCTACCATATTTAACATGTTTTTCATTTATCGGCATGTTTTAAACGTTTTTAATTTTCACATATTAATAAAATTCATGGATAATAATATAACAATTACATATTATTAATAACAATTACATATCTTTATTAATTAGCTTTATTAATAACAATTACATATCGGTTTCTGAAAGTATTGGCCTGCGGTGACTAAAGTAGGATATATAATTTGTACATTGAAGAGATTTTAGTTCATGACTAAATACACCATCTGTAGTTGTTCCATTACTTGATCTGGTATTTATCAAAAGATCTGATGACATGTCCAAGCTGAAGAATGTTTTTATAAATGTGCAGAACTCTTTTCCAGCCTCAGAGATTAATTGTAAAGAAAAAATTACATTCAATATGAAAACATCAGGTGACTTGAAATCAGATGCGTTTTCGAATTATCATACTTTATCGATAATGAAGCGTTCTGCATAACTTACAGCGTAAAAACCCAGCAGTTTCGTATGCTAGAGCAGTGGTAACTTGATCTGGTCCTGCAAATCAAAGTGAAAAAGTAGCAGTTATGGGATATAGTAAAGACATCACTGAGTTTCAAAACGGCATTATTGTGGAGGGGTTCAAATCGCAACATGGGGAAAAACTACCTCCGGAAATCAATAAGCTCGGAGAGACGGGGAACCCAAATTGCATTTGCTAAGGCTCTAGTTCTAGCTTGTGGTGGCAGCTGGATTTCCAATTGGCCCATTTGAGTAGCCAATATTCAGATGCAATGAGAGGCTTTTTAGTCGTTTGGGTGGCTGAGGCCCAGCCTTGCGATGTGTACAGTAAGGATGGGTAGATGTATAATCGTTCTGATGTAGTTCCTGATTATTTTTGGATCTTTAATGTGCAACAAATTTTGTTTTGTTATCCAACGAAGACTCGAAGTCCGTGAGGCGAGTTTAACTAGCTGCATACTGAAACGGAGTTTAGGGTCAAAGATTACACCGAAATCAGAATGTGAAGAGTAACAACAGAGATTTGGGTGCTTACAAAAGTGGGAGCAATCACGGAAGGATTGGTCTTTAGAGAGAACATCATTATCTTGGTCTTCTCAGGATTGATCATCAGGCCAAAGTTCTGTAGAAAGGATACAATTTCCAAAAGGCTATTATTAATGTGGTTAGTGGTCGTGATGAGGTTGGGACTGGTCCCAATTGGGGTAAGAATCTTAAGGTCATCTGCATAGGAGATAATTTTTTGGTTATTCCGCACCAGTGGGGCAATAATTGCTGTGGTAACAGCCCTCCAATATCATCTTCCTCCAGTGTCAAATCGTAACAACCTCTTGCTAAGGAGAGCAGGTAGAAAGCACAGCATGTCTCCCTTGATGTTATTGTATGATTTTAAAAGCCACAAAGAGAAGGGACGTTCACAGCAATAAACGCAGCCGCAATATCTACGTAAGTTATGGTAAGAGCGCAATTGCTCTCGAACGCTGCTAGCATGGCACTTGTGGTTGCAAGGAGGTTTATAGTCGTTGATCGCTGTGAGAGAGTGTAGTGAATCTCGGGATACTTATCTGTGAGTAATTGTTTGGTGAGGACCTGTATCAGCATTTTTCCCAAAAACTTCAGAAGTGTTGAGGCTTTCGAGATCGAGCAATAACGTTTATTTAGCGATGGGTTACGGATCTTGAGTGTAGGCCTGACAATATAGCTATTCCACTCAACTGGAAAGGAGCGGGTCTTCAGGATGTCATTGTTGACGAATTTTTCAAATTATTATATTAGGGCCAACAATTATTTGTGATTGTAGACAGACAGCAGTGGTTGAATAATAAAAGGGCTGAGGCATTTAACAATGAATCGGGGAACATTATCAGCTCCTGCAACAGCAGCGGTAGCCAATGCGTTGATGGCTTTTATAAGTTGAGGTGAAATGAGATTATATCTGTGAGGGATATCCAAAATTTGTCATCTGATCACATATGTTCACATGCCAGATCACATGATGACATGCTAGATCACACGTTGACATGCCAGATCACTTGTTGATCCTTACCAATGTGATCGTCAAGTGACGATCATATTGGTCAGGATCGCAAGGATTTGGTTGCTGAGGCACCTATTACAATATGGAATTTTTCCCAAATGAAGCTGAGCATTGAAGAAATTAGCAATCGCTGATAATTTTGAATCGCCCTTGCTTTTGAATACTAAATTCGATCACGAACACCGTTTGTTTCCCTCCCAATTTTGTGCAGTTGTTGTTTAGTTCAAAGGCTGCATCGAGGTCCTTGTTCCACCATGCTTTCGAGTGGGGGGGTGATTTTAATCTTCTTGAATGCGGACAAGTTTGCCAGAGTATTAATCCAGTTTGTAAGAATGATTGTTGCAAGTGTGACCTCGCACACTTCGAGGACATGCCAAGCAATGAGAATAGCAGCCATATGGTATTTTTCAGTATTTATAAAATTTGGGTTGTTGATTGTGGAGGTTTTACTCGGCTTATACACTGGTGTGCCAAACTTAAGAACCAACACTATTTCTAAACGTTACAGCCACAAAATCAAAAGAAACAGCCTGTGGCAATTTGCATAACTGTGGCCGTTCAGTAGAAAGCTGGTGCACATGCAAAAATTTGAATCGTGATGAGAGCACTCACATAAACAGATAAAAGCAGCAGTTCAGCAGTATATGTGCAAATTACTGAATGGTGAGCACGATTGTTACAGACGTTCGATTGGTTTCATACAGTGGGACAGACAACGAAATGGCCAGTAGACAACATCTGGATGAGTTTACCCGGGTTGGAACAATTGGGAAGCTCGAGGAAGGTCGAAGGGCGAGGAGTGTGGCTGAAGAGTTCGGTATCGCCCGTGGCATCGTCTCACGTGCATCGTCGGCCTTCAGAACGACAGGTACAGCTGTTCGAAGGATCAGTGGTGGGCGCCTACGAAAAAGAAAGCCCAATGATGATCGCCATATAATCCTACAGGCCAAGAGGGACCAACACCAGACAGCGGGATCCATTGCAGACCAGCTGCCTAGGACGCAGGATATCGCGGTTTACTGTGGCCGGGCGACTCCAAAAAAGGTGGACCTGTTGCCCTATGGCCACTACACTGTGTCCCTTTAAAACCTGCTCATCGGAGACACCGTTTACAGTGATGCATCGAACGCAAGGACTGGACAGCAGCGCAATGGGGTAAGGTACTCTTTACTGATGAGAGTAGATTCAGTCTCAGCAGCGATTCTGAACGTCAGCTGATCTGGCGAGAGGTTGGCACACGGTACCGTATTACCCCGCAAACATCACTGAAAGGGATCGATATGGTGGTCGAGGTGTTGTCGTCTGGGGAGGCGTTATCTTAGATGGAAATCAATATAACGCCTCCCCAGACGAGAACACAACTCTAGATACTGGAAGGCGGTACTGTAACAGGTGCACATTACTGTACTACGATAATCCTTCCCCAGGTGCGCTGTTCCGAGGTCCCATTGGCCCCGAGTTTGTTTTTATGGATGATAAACGCTACACCCCATCGCACGGCATGTTGATATGCTTTTTGAAAGTGAGGACATTGTTCGTATGTATTGGCCTCCTCGTTCCCTACCGATCTAAACCCCATCGAACACATAGGAACGCTCTGGGGAGACGCCTGATGTTCACCAGCTGAATATGGCACTGACAGCGGAATGGATGATGTTACCGCAAGAACTTATCAACAACATTGTTCTAAGAATGGACCAGGCAGTGAATCGACATTAGTTTGTTATTTGATTTTTAGGAGCATTAGCAACTAAGGCCATATTGCTCTGGGGTTATGCGGTGGTCAGTCCCTGACCTTTCCGCATCCTCCGTGTTTGGTGGGCACGGGCTGGAACCCCGGTCTAATCAAGAAGCATGTACTGTTGCTCCTGCCCACCTGGCTACGGAGGCGCCGCATCAACGTTAGGGGTGGCCATATCTTCTACTGTGGACAACCTCTTCCCTTTGTTCCATCTTTGGCAGTGATGCATCTGTATCATGGCAGCCAGTGCTATGTTGCCATTTTTTTGAATAAAGTCCCTCTATACTGTTTATTTTCCGTTGTTGTGTCAGTATCTTATAAGAAGCTACAAGTGAAAACCTGAATGGTCCTTAGGTTTTGCACACTAGTGTAGATCGATTCACAAGACTTATGGACAGTCTCTTTGCATGGAGGCAGTAAAATTTGCGAAACAAGAGGGTCATGATCGGAGTTAAAAGATGTTTCGGGGGGTTACACAATGTGCATCGAGTGGATGTGAACATAAGATCGAGCGGTTTATTTCCTCTAGTGAGCATGTCATTGACGATGAGAATATGAGCGGATTTCATATCTTCAATTAGGCGTTCCCTCTGAGATTCACTTTGAGTTGGCATGTTGAAATCGCCCATCACAACATGAGCTGCAGATGGGTGGAGGTGATTTTAGATCCAATTAGCAACTTCGTTAATAATGTCCCGATTGGGCATTAGAGGAACATAGACTGTGAAGACTTCAATAATGGCCTTAACGTGAGCTAGGTTTAAGATCAGGGCTTCAAAGTTGGTGGACTCACTGGACTTCTGATTAATTAACTGAAAATTTGACTAAATAAAAAAAGTTGCTACTCCACCACCAAGTCTAAATTCTCTAGATGTAAATTCAACTTGAAATCTTGCAGGCGTAACATTGGCAATGCACTCCTGATCAGGTTTTAACCACATCTCGGTAATGGAAAGAATGTCTATTTTGCTTGCAAGGAGGATCATTTCCATGGTGTCAATCGTAGTGTCAATGTACACTACGAACATTTTGGAACATGAGAATGAAAAAATCAGTGAGGGAGAATCTTCTTTCTGATGCAGGACGCGCCTTCATTGCTCGGGATCAATATAATTGCTATTGTAGAGCACGAATTAGTGTGGGCTGCCAGAGGGATTGTCCTTTTTCCTCAGAAAAATGACTGATAGTATGCCTGGGGGCCAGAAGTCGGGATCCAGAACTTTTTCGTAGGCAGAGGGTGAAAACCTTCTAGAATTGAGGCATAACCTGTTTGCCTAGTTTTAAACTGTTTCACTTCAACGGGGATATTGTGTTGCACAAGAAACATTCTCTTAATGGATTAAGGTGTGTCCTTCTGTGTTAAAGGACCAAACCGAGAGGCAAAAATCTTGGTTCTGGAAAAGGCGACAGAGATATCATATTTCTCTGCGAGCCGATAGGCGCTTCGCTACTTTTTTCATATTGCCGAATTGAGCTGTTGGTGAGCGATGGTTGGATATTCTTTGAAAAAGTTAACTCTGCTAGGTCGCGACTCTCAAGGCAAGATGTTCCTTCAGGTTTAGAACAATCGTCCACGCAGTGAGGTTTGTTCGCAAGGGGTATCTTGAGGGAAGATTTTCATGGAGGGCGGAAGACTTCAATAATTGGTTGTTTGTTAGTGTTGTCGGGATACTTTTGTTGCCTTCTAGTGGGGGGAAAACGTGGTGGGCTCTTGCTTCTCGATGCTCATCTCTGGTTCATCAGTTCAGAAGCAGGGTCATGCCTGCTTCATGAGACTGTGTCAATTTATTATTGTAGTTCGCGACATAGTTTGCTCTGGTTTCTTCCTGTTCCCGTTTGTCACTTGGTTTTATTTCCTTCTTTTCATTTCGACTCTCAAGTGATTTCAGGAACTGGCAATAATCTGATTCAATTAGGAGAGGTTCGAGGGCGCTTTCAGTTTCTTTAGCCATCCTATTGGGATTCTTATCGTCTATCATTCCGTTTTGAATAGGCATTTTGGCGAACTGCGGGGGTGTTGTTTGAGCAGCTGCATCTCGTTTTGTGACAGGGCTGCTGTCATTATTGCAGCGACACTATTCAGTACATATTTCTTTTAGGGTGCAAGCGATTGCCTCGAGGGCTTCGCACAATTTCCTAGTTGCTTGCTCGATTAATATTATTTTCCTTTTCCGCTCAGCCTCCTTCAACTTCAGAATCTGTTCTGCGAATTCCTTTTCTTTCTTTACCACATGAATTAAACAATGATAGTTCTTTCCGTATCATCATTAAGATGGGTAGTTTGGGTGCAGTTGACGTTCTGCAGTTCGCTGTAGGTGCGGCTTTTTATATTTTTAAAATAAATTTTCTGTTTATACTCCGGGACGACCAAACGGTCAGAGGAGTTCACAAGGTAGATAGAATACAAGAAACAGCACCGTATTCAGTAGTCACGGGCTTGAACCCCGGTCACTCAAGGCACGTGTACTTATGCACCCGCACGCCTGACCACTAGGCTATGAGGCCTCGCTATTACGTTTAAAATTCTTTCTTTTAAGAGTGGGGGAGGGGTTATTGCAATCTTGCATTTAATATTGTTTTCGCTACACGCAGACTTCAGTTTGCGGGCCATACTCCCGCGTTTGATGCGATTCACGGTACATTCCGAGACGTCGCTCTTCCGAGGTGCTGTCATTGAAATGTCTTTGCTTTCGTTGTTGAATTTGTTCTCTTGGGCGGCGTTACCCATACTTGTTTGGATATTCTTTGAAAAAATTAACTCTGCTAGGTCGCGACTCTCAAGGCAAGATGTTCCTTCAGCTTTAAAACAATCGTCCACGCAGTGAGGTTCGTTCGCACGGGGTATCTTGAGGGAAGATTTGCATGGAGGGCGGAAGATTTGCAATTAAGGGCGAGACACAAAAGGCACGTAGAGCGCTGTCAGCTTTCGGTATAGCTTAATATTAAAATCGAATCATAAATATCTGTTTACCTTGTATCTTCTTTCCTAAACCGCTTAAAGATCTTGGTTGGTGAAATAAATCTGCGTCGGAAGGTATCAAAGTTAAGCATGGTATCACTGTGGCACTGAAATATTGCAGATTTTTGAGAAGCACATTGACCGATGTTTGCACAGTACGAAGCACTTTGATTTCAACCTCTGGGAAACCGACTAATTCTGAGCGATAGAGGGGTAGAGAAAATAAATGTTTAAAGTGTAGCAGCTCGGACCATTTAGGTATACATTGACGAAAGATCGTTGTTTTAATTGCAAGGAAATTGGGTAGCGACTGCTCAAAAGCGTGCAGCACATGTGGTGACAAAAACTATAAAGCGGGCAGTTGCTTAGCTCGATCATATGCAGACGCCATTAGGGGAGGGAAGGAAAAGGGAAATGAAGACAGTTTTAAAGAGGGAAATAACATGGTCATTTTAAAGCCGCAGGGAAGAAAAAAGGTATCTTCAGTAGAACCAGGGGACTTAATAACTGGAATAGAGGAGGGGAATGGGCGGTTTCTAAATACGAGACAAGTGACCTCCACTTTAAGGGAAAATAGAGGAAATCGCAAGATGTCAGAATAGTGGGGAAGGAAACGGAGAAGTAAAAGGTGTAGGAGGAGGGGAAAAAGGAGGAAACAAACTGTAGAGGAGAACACTGTTACCATACAAGATCTGAGCGAGTCGAGTTCGGAAGATTCCGAAACGGTAGGGTCATTAGGGGAAGGACGGATGCATTTAAAGAATTGTGTATCATCAGGACAGGAAAAACTGGGTGATTCTATTAAATGGGTTACTCCCATTCTATTAGATTTAATAGAATGGGTTGCAACCCATTTTATTAGATCAACCCATTCTATTAGAACCAACCTCATAATACGGAAAATGCAATTCATGTGGAGCGATATTTGTTTAGTAATTTAGTGAGGCAAACGGTATTAGGAATTACACAACAGTTAAGCAACTCTGGAAGTACATGGATGAAGGGGCAAGACTTGGTCTAGTAGCTTGACAAGACCTTGTATGGTGTTAGTGTATCCCAAACGAAATAGGTAAAATCATCTTGTGGGATCGTTCTCGATACGCATGGTAACTATTGGTACCTTGAATGTCCGGGATTTTTTCCCAGAGATACACACAACTTCATGTCTGGAGAATTACGTTATTTAATGGGAATCAGGGTTCTGTTTATTCAAGAAAGTCACTTTTACAGCGTCTTACAAATACAAAAATTTCAAAACGGATTTAAATGCTTAAGGTTTTGGAATTTTAGCGAAAGAAATGCCGGGGGAGCATTATAATCGTACTACCCATTGTAGGAAGGTTTAGTAACTTTCAAAGAGATGTGGAAGTTAGAGTAGTCAGTATAGTTTGGAAGCTCGATTGGTACACTATACGGTTGATGTGTACACCCCAAATGCTGCTCAAGAACAGGTATGGCTAATTAACAGCCTACCTCCATTTATGGAGGTAGGCTGTTCTTGGGGGCAAATGGAATTGCGTCTTAGACCCAGTCAAAAATAAAATGTGCACGGATGATCCTGCAGGAGGTTCAACGGATGCTCTAAAATTGAACGAAATGTGTCTGAAGTACGATCTTATAGATGTATGGCGGTGGGAAACGCTACAAAACAAACTTGGTCTAGGTGCAGAGTAGGCGCACGCATTCATCGCATTTATACGCAGAGAAATATGGTAAATAAAGCGCCGAGAGTTAGGCATGTCAATATTTCTGTAACACGATTTGACACGGATCACAAATTGGTAATGATGAACCTCACGCTATGTACGACAATTGATTATGGTAGAGGTACCTGGCGCCTAACATCTGCTCCCTTGCAGAATGGTTTCTGCAATATTCAGAGCTTAATGAATGAGTGGATTAAGTCTAAGAGTTGGACATGGTAAGAATGGATAAATTTTAAGCAGGCAGCAAAGACAGCGTTCCAAAAATTATCGAAGAAAAGAGAGATGAAAAGTAGGAACGTGCTAAGGCAATTATTAAAGTATTGTTATGATGAAAGGGGGTACAAGAAGTCCAAAAAAATACAATCGTGTATGGAAATACAGACAGAAAACAAAGCATTCTAAATGTGATTGCGGTATAGGCTTGACGACAAGGGGGCAGAGTTTATTTTCGATCAATATAAAGGACACACACACAAGCAGTTGCCCTATACAGCAGATTCAAGGGGGATGACGCTAATATTATACCACCAAGGATATCATGCGATCTTTTAATGAAGCTTAAAAACAGACGTATGAAGCATTTCAAGGGCCAGCGTTAACAGTAAGAAGGGAGATGCCATGGTCCTCTGCGGTTCATCGGCAGGCATATGATCAGCCAATCTCTCTAAAGGAAATATCGCTAGCCTTGGAAGAAATGACAGGGAGTAAAGCGCCAGTTCCGAATGGAATAAGAACAGAGTTTTACAAGAAAACTTCAGAAAAGTTTTGATCAATTTTGGCTGCAATATTCTTGAATTTGTTCATGGCACTACAAGTCCCGGAAAGTTTTCTAAAAGGCCAAACTGTTTTTAAGAAAACAAGGTAGAACAGGCAGGAACCAGGAGACTTTAGGCCGTTATCACTACTTAATGTGAATTATTTTTATTTTTTTTTTATTATTTGATATTGGACTTGAACTTCACTAGACTGTAATTTTCAGGAAATATGAATGAAGGAAGGTCGTTCCAAAAAACGGCAATTGAATGAATAAATGAGGAAGATGAAAAGTTGGTTCTGTGAGTTTGAAGTTGGACAGTAAATGGATGTTGGCTAGTGGCAGCACGTGTTCGGACTGTTTTGAAAGAGAGAGAGAGAGCGGGAATTATAGAAGCCAATTCAAAAGAACAGTGCCCATGGAAGTATCTGTAGAAGAGGCATACAGCAGAAACAGTACGTCTATGATACAGCGAGTGAAGAGACTCTGTTAGAGTTGAATCATTAATTAACCTAACTGCCCTCTTCTGAATGGAATGAAGAAGCCTGAGAGAGTTTTTAGGGGCACCACACCAGATGTGGGAACAATATTCCATGGCAGGGTGGATTTTCGATTTATACAGAGTGAGCAGATGTTTGGAAGAAAAGAGCGAGAGAGAAAACCAAGTTTTTTAGATGCAGAGGAAGCAATATTTGTAATGTGCTTGTGCCAAGAGATATTAGAAGTCAGGGTAATCCCCAAAAGAGATATATCATTTTGCCTAGAAATCGGAGTGTCACTAAAGATAAGCATAGGAGAAGAAGAATCTTTTTGGGACATATAAGACAAGACTGAGTTTTAGAAGAGTTGAAATTAACTAAGTTCTCTTTGCCCCACTGGAGGATTACCTGAAGATCGGCGTTTAAGGAATTGGTAGCAGAGTTTCGAGAAGGTGAAGCTGATTGAGCAGGACAAGGTTTCTCAAAATGGAAAGTGGAATGCAATGTGCTATCATCGTCAAAACTATGGATAGAATTTCCAGTCAATGGAAGAATGTCATTAATATACAAGAGGAAAAGAGTGGGGGAAAGAACCGAACCTTGGGGCAAACAGGCATTAGTGGAGAAGTTAGAAGACAGAGAGCCATCTACCATCACCCTCAGTGAGCGATCAGAGAGAAAACTGGATAACCAATTACTAAAAACAGTTGGCAAACCATAAGATGGAAGCTTGTTTAGAAGACCTTTGGCAAAACACGATCGAAAGCCTCTGAGATGTCAAGAGCAACGACTTGTGTTTCACCGAACCTTTCCATTGAATTGGTCCATAAATGGGTAACATAAGCCAGAATATCACCAGTGGATCGACACTGACGGAATCTATACTGCGATTTTTGATCAGACGGAAGGTTTCTAGGTAGTTTAAGAGTTGGCAGTTAATTGATTTCTCCATTACTTTAGAAAGATTTCTAAAGTAGAAGTAATTGCAATGGGACGATTATTTGTCCACCTTTTCTGGAACTGGCTGGATATGAGAAAATTTCCAAGCAGAAGGAAAAACACCTTTCGAATAAGAAAGTGAAAAAAGGCTGCAAAGAATAGGAGTAAACTCAGGAGCACAGGTTTTGAGAACAAGAGGAGAAATACCATTGGGACCTGGAGCTTTCTTAGAAACAAGATTCGTCAAAATCCTTCTGACATCCTTTAGACGGAAGACCACAGGAGGTATTAAAAGGAGCGTGTTGGGAATAGTGGGAGGTGTTTTACCAAGATCATTAATACATGAGTTGGAAGAAAAATGGGATGCTAGCAATTCTGCTTTATCCTTGGCTCAAGTGAAAACAGAACCATCTGGTTTGGACAGAGGTGGGAACAGAGATGGGCAAAATTTGCGGTCAACAGTTTTGGCAAGAGAACAGAATGCTCGGCTACCATTAGGGCAAGAAGCAAGTTTTCTACTCTTCGCCTGTACAAACACTAGTTTGGACTGATTAATAACTGCTTTTCAATTGTTGCGAGTTGTTGTAGGCACAAAATGAAACTGAACAATTAGAAACAAGCGAATTACGATATGCAGCATTCTTCCCTTGAACACCATTAGCACATTAATTGAAAAACCAAGGTTTAGATAAAGGACCAGATTTTAAAGTGGAGTGTGGGATAAAGGATTCCATTCCTGCAAGAATAATTTCACTGTCACGAGCTGAGCAAATGTTGACATCAGAAGTTTTGAAACAGTAATCGGACCTAGGAAAAGAAGAAAGGAAGTTTCGCAGGTCATCACATTTTGCATTCTTGTAAGGCCAAACAACACGAGGTTGGGTTTTGAGATAATAGCCATGAGATAAAGTTTCCATTGGATAAGAGACATTCACCAAGTTGTGATCTGAAGTGCTTAAAGGACCTCTCACTTCGACCATGTTCTTAGGAGGGTTGTTTCTGAGGAAAAGGTCAAGCGTATTGGTTGTATGAGTAGGATTGTCCCTTATTCTTGTAGGTAAATGAACAATCTGTGCAAGGTCATTAGTAATTGCAAAAGCCGCAGCATCTCGACCAGTTGCGTCGGTATGACTACAAAACGGAAGCCAGCTGGAGTTGTGAACATTAAAATCAACAAGCAAAATTACCTTAATGTTAGGAAAGTTGGACTGGAGAAAGTCAAGTTGCAAAGAGAGCATGTCAAAGAGCTCCAAATGATAGTAGAGGTAGGAGAACGGTAGAGACAACAGATGAATTTGACACAATGAGGTAGTGAGATTTTAAGCCAGAGAAGATCAGAGCATTAGCATTTAGAATTAGTAGAGGCATATTATGCAAGACAGCAAGCTTATTGAGCACGGGCCAAAAAAAAAAAAAAAAAAAAAAAAACACCACTCCCATTTCACCCCTCCCTTCGTTCGAAATGTCTGTCCAGCTGAGCCTTAAATTTGTTTAGGCTATCAACTGCCACAATAAGTGATGGAAGTCTGTTTCAACAACCAACTACCCGCTGGCTAAAGGCAAATTTCCACTCATTTGTCCGACAGCTGTCTTTCCTCAATTTAAATTACAACAAATAAAGACTTTAACTAACAAAATTGAAGCAGTCCAAAAAAACTTTGTCCGTTACTTTACGTACCGCAATCCTCTATTCTATCACTCAGTGTATTATGAATCGCTGTGTGATTACTTTCATCTGAGGCCTCTGTGCACTAGAAGAGTTACTGCTGACATCGCCCTTCTAGCCAAAGTAATCACTGGAATTTACGAAGCATCTGATATCCTAAGTAAAATAAACTTCAATGCTCCTTGTAGACAAGTCAGGAACCTTACACCGTTTCGCGTTGAGTCTGCCAACACGGACTTAATGAAGTTCAGTCCACTGAACAGAATCAGCAAATCAGCAAATGACTCTCGCATTGACTTCTTTGACAACTCCCAATCATTGATGAACTCCATCCACAAGTTTGCTTCTTCACTTAAACTGCAAAGTGACTAGCTCACATCTAATTATTGTAGCTTTTTATTTGTTATATTATTTTTCTACTCTCTAACGGATTAATTATTACTTGTTTTACCGGTAACTTAACTTAATACAATCCTCGTTTGTACATATGCTTTCATTGTTTGAATCTATATCAATGTTTATCGTCCTGTTGGATTTCATATTATTGTTATTATGTTTATTGATCTGATCCCAGATACACTGTTAATGGTTACCTGTTGTGTATCTTGTTATTAATAAAATAAAAATAAAATAAAAAAATAAAAAATAAATTTATGCCCTCTCGGGTGATTATTCTGAGAAAGGGGAAGAATCCCATCGCCAATAAGCATGCCCAAACCATTCAAGGCCTTATACACTTCTATCAGATCACCTCGCCGGTGACTAGTCTCCAGACACTGAAATTTGCAAAATTATAGCCTTTCTTCATAAGAGCAATGTATCAACTCTGTGGTACTACACTGACAGTAGCACACCTGGGGTAACTTTGTTCCATTCACTAATTGTGCCCTTCTCTGTATTGGTTCCAGCAGCTCTACATCCTTCTTGAAATGAGCCCTCCAGACCTGTATACAGTACTTTAGGTGTGGCCTAACCATTGCCTTATACAAGGGAATAATCACCTCCTTATCCCTGCTAGAAAACTTTTAACATTAGCATTAGCATTAGTAGAGGCATTTGATGCAAGAAAGCAAGCTTATGCAGCATCAGCCAAAAAAAAAAAAAAAACCCACTTCCACTTCACCCCTCTGTTCGTTCAAAATACCTGTCCAGCTGAGCCTTAAACTTATTTAGGCTATCAACCTCCACCACAAGGGATGGAAGTCTGTTCCACCAACCAACCACCCGCTGGCTAAAGACAAATTTCCGCACGTCTATCCTACATCTGTCTTTCCTCAATTTGAATTTATGCCCTCTCAGGTGATTTTTCTGAGCTAGAGGAAGAATCTGTAAGATTTGAAAATCTTACAAAAATAAAATATTTTTTATTAAGACTTTGAAAGTTAGTTTCCTTTGATTCTTGCCATTAATAGGATAAATGGGTAATATATGCAGTTTCAGAAATAAGAATTATTCTGGAAAGAGGTATAAAAAATTAAAAGAGTAGTAGGAACGAAAACAGTGCCATTAGCTTTACTTCCGTTAAGACTGGGAACTGACACTATGACAAACCCAGCAGGGGGTCCGGCGCTACAAAAGCAACTTAAGGTTTATGAGGGGTCACACACCGGAAACGTATTCTGAACAACACAGACTAATCTCTAAAAATAGGCGCGATGGTCTCCAGTGTCACAATTTGTGGTTTTTTTAGTGCAATAGAGACAAGCTGTTATGAGACAGAAAGAGTTGTTTTGAAGTATTCGGCCGACATCAAAGAACACATGTCAACAGGTTGTAAAGAAAGGGGTATAGAGAATCACGTGCTAGTGCTACTGGGCAGGCTGAATTAGGCCTTCCAACAAATGTAAAGAAACAAAATTAAAAAGAAGGAGAAGATTGGAAGAAAACACTGGGGTGACGGGTGAAAACTCCGGGGAGAAAATTGTGGATGGATACGGACACAAGAAAAAGAGAGAGAGAGAGAGTGGAAAAAGGAAGAGAAGGAGAGAGGAGAATTTTTTGAGCGGTGCTAGTGAAAGGGTGAGTCGGGTAGAGTTGCTTGAAAGATGATGAAGAAATAGCAGACGAAAAAAGTCGAAGTGGGGTTATCAGTAATGTAGTGAGTGAGAATTTAGGAGATGAACTGGAAAGGGGTAGTAAAAGGAAGTTCTGCAAACAGTGAGAATGAGAGAAGAAGATTCCCTTAGAACACCCAGTCCACCGAGAAAGGCGATAATATCCTGATATAGTCTTGAAAGGCAAAGGTAGCCGTCCTGACAGGAAAAGTAGCAGATCCTGAAAGCGGAGTAGCAGTTGCGAATGCCGTATGATAATGCCCTGGAAGCTGTAAGATGTTGCCCTGGAAGCTGTAAGATGTTGCCCTGGAAGCTGTAAGATGTTGCCCTGGAAGCTGTAAGATATTGCCCTGGATAGCAGAAGATAGCAGCTCTGGATAAGGATAGGATAGAAGGCCCTTATGAAGACACCTGATCACAGAAATTAAGTAAGTGAAAGTTAATTTGAGAATACTGTAAGTTAACTGCTAGAGAAAGGACTGTAGTGCGATAATTGGGGAATTTAATGATAAAGATAAGATTAGATGGGTGAACCAAAATAGGAGTAAAATCTACTCTAAGGCAATTATGGTTGGTTTAGGCAGTAATTTGGAATGAGGAGGATAGTAATGTAGATGATAAAGTGAACGGAAGGAATTGTAGTAAAAATAGAAATATTAAATGTGTGGAGATAAAATTTATGTATATTGCCAACCCTTAAAGGTGTGTTTGAATTTAATATTGTATTTTGGTGATCAAGTTCTGTAACTGATAATGGTTAAAGAAATATATAAGAAAGAGGAATAGGGAATTAAAGAATAAATTGGTAGTTATGATGGTACATAAAAGTAATATGATCAATGATATGTTTAACTTTAATGATAAAAATGTTATTGACACCTATGAGGTATGATTTGATTGTGTTGTAATAGGAGCAGAAATAAGGTGAGCATATAAAGAGTGTAACTATTTAACCTGAGTAGGCGTAATGAGAAAGGTGAGATAAAAAAAAGTCAAGTCTGTAAAGGAGCCTGTTAGATAGGAAGAGACTGGATATGTTGTAAGTACCTTGGTGTTGAAACAGTGAAATTTTATTCTTAATGAGATTTGTTATGATTTAACTGTACATAATGCATAATAAACTTGTTTTTTTTTGTATGACATTTGTGTAATTATTTGTTGTACTGGACACAAGCCCATCCGAAGGGAATAATATACATCTAGAAGTTTCCCCCCAAAACCTGAAGTCTTCTGTGAAGTTGAATAGTCAGATGCGCAAGTGGGGAGATATTATAAAGGGGAGTTGTTTAAATAGGGGAATAAATTAAAATAATATAAATAATATAAACACAACACATTAACCCCCCCCCCACAAATCCCATCAGCATTCAGCATGCTTAAACCATTCAAGGCTTTATACACCTCTATCAGATCATCTCGCTGGTGCCTAGTCTCCAGACACTGTAATTTGCAAAACTTAAGCCTCTCTTCGTAAGAGCACCCCTTTGTTCCATTCACTAATCTTGTTGCCTTTCTCTGTACTCGTTCCAGCAGCTCTACATCCTTCTTGAAATGAGGCCTCCAGTCCTGTATACAGTACTCTAGGTGTGGCCTGACCATTGCCTTATACAATGGAATAATCACCCCCTTATCCCTGCTGGAAAAATTCCTGTATATTATTGACAATAATCCATGAGCTACTCTTGCAGCTCGTCTGCACTGCTCAGAGAACTTCATATCTGCTTGCACAACCATCCCCAAGTCCCTTTCATTCTCTACCACTGTCAGTGTAGTACCACAGAGTTGATACGTTGCTCTGGGGTTGCTGTTTCCCATGTGTAGTACTTTACATTTGTCAATGTTAAACTTCATTTGCCACCTCGAAGCCCATCTGCTCAACCTTTACAGATCCTGTTGAAGCAGCATAGTGTCAGTAGTGTCCTTGACAACCCTGCCAACCTTTGTATCATCTGCAAACTTGGATCTTAAGCTTGATATACCATCATCAATATCATTTATAAATACAGAAAACAATAATGGACCCAACACCGAGCCCTGAGGGACTCCACTAATAACATTAGTCCGCGATGAGCAGTGTCCATTGATTACCACTCTCTGTCTTCTCCCCCTCAACCACCCCTTTATCCATAGCATGTCACACTGCTCCAATTTGTGTAGCAGTCTTCCATTTGCAACAGTATCAAAAGCCTTTCTAAGATCCACGTATATAATATCAAAGTTATTCGCTGCATCCAGTTCTTTTGTGACTGCATCATAGTATCCTAGCAAGTTGGTCAGGCAAGACTTCCCCTTAACAAAACCATGCTGTGTCTGAGCTATAATTGAAGTCTTGTCTAAATGATCCTGCAGTGCTTCTTTAACCAGTGCCTCCATTAATTTTCCTGGAACAGAAGTTAAGCTCACAGGTCTATAATTACTTGTGTCAGCCTTTGATCCTCCTTTGTGAATTGGGGTCACATTTGCACATTTCCAGTCTATGGGTACCTCCCCTGAGTCCAAGGAAGCTCTCATAATTATGGCTAAGGGTTTGCTTACTTCCTTTGCTGCCTCCTTTAATATAACTGGATAGATCCCATCCACCAAGGGTGCCTTTCTTGTGTTTATCTTCAACAGTTTCTCCTCCACTT
This sequence comes from Mastigoproctus giganteus, assembly GCF_048544385.1. Taxonomy (NCBI): domain Eukaryota; kingdom Metazoa; phylum Arthropoda; class Arachnida; order Uropygi; family Thelyphonidae; genus Mastigoproctus; species Mastigoproctus giganteus. The sequence goes on from NC_143580.1 coordinate 100,429,766, forward strand.
TACTCCCAGTTATTTCAAGATTCTGTAGCTTACTGCTAGAGTTGAACACACCTCTGGCATTCCCCTTGCTGAATAACTCCTCATGTGTGAATGTCGATGCAAAATATTCATTTAGTTTGTTAGCTACCTGAGCAGGATCATCAACAGTTGACCCATCAATAGCAAGTGGACCAATCTGATTCATCCCCTTCCTTCTAGAGTTTACATAATATGCAACCAAGTTACCTTTGTAACTTGGTTGCATATCAACTTGTATCTATCATAGGCTTCTGTGTCATGTGTTAATTTGTAAGTATCCCATGCATTTTTCTTCTCTGCCATATGCCTCATTAGTTCATCTGACATCCATTTTGGCCTAAACATTGAACAATATTTCTTAGTTGGTATGTAAAGCCTAGAAGCTTCCAAGATAAGTCCTTTGAATGCTTCCCATTTTGAATTTGCTGTTGGTAACATCATCAGTTGGTTCCACTGTATAGAATTTAAATACTGTCTCAGTCCATCGTAGTCGCCTTTACGGAAGCAATAACCCTTCCCTTTACCCCTGATGGTAGTTACCTCCTTGAGTAAATCCCACTTCAGCACACTGTTATCGCTGCCACCTAGTGGTTCATTTATCTACAGATTCTTAATGCATGAAGAATCACTGCTGATAATCAAATCAAGAGTATTACTCCCTCTACTTGCCTCCAGAACATGCTGATGTAGAAAACAATCATCCAATAAATCCACAAAAGCCCTGCTAGTGTGTGAGTAACCAGCCCCCAAATTCCAGTCAATATCTGGGAAATTAAAATCTCCCATTATAAGACTCTCTGATTTACTGGCCCACTCTATTTCCCTGTACAGTTCCTTATTATACTCATCAGAGTCATTAGGCCTATAGCACACTCCTACTCTCAATTTTGATCTCCCAATGCTTATGTCACACCAAACTTACTCAACACTGCACTGTCCGGCGATGTCGACTGGCTTCACTTCCTTGGTTTTTATGTGTTTCTTAACTAATAGCATAACTCCTCCCCCCTTCCTATCCTGCCTATCCTTTCTGTAGACGTTGTACTCCCCAAATTGCAGTTCTGCATCCCTTATATCTGTGTGACACCACGTCTCTGATATCCCAACAATATCTGCCTTTGATGTTTTGAGCAATACCTCAAATTCATCAAATTTATTTACTAAACTCCTAGCATTGGCCTACACGCAAGTATACCTGCACCTGTTTCTATTCTTAGCTACCCTAACACAACCCATGTGTTTACTTGTACCGCAATGGCTCCCAGCAGTCTCTGAAATACCACGCATCTTGTTTTTCAGGCTTCTGCTCATTCTAATAGAAGCAGTGCAAGAATCCCTTTCACTTCTGCCAGTGGCTACTGTCAATCTCTTGGTCTTTGTCTGCCCCCAAGCTAGCAGTTTTCCGACCCACCTAACACTGCCTCGATAGCATCAGCAAATATTCTTGCACCCTTTCTATTTAAGTGTATCCCATCCCTGTAGAAGCAATCTTTCCTGTTAACAAGTACAGTCCAGGCTGAAAAAAATTCTACCCCTTGAGCCTTGCACAATCTTTCCAGGGCCGAATTGATCGACAAGGCTCTCATCATATACTCCCTCCTATCGTGTCTGGGCAGAATTGCAGACACTTTCAAATTCAACCCTAATTCTCTGCTTTTGTTCAACAGTGACCTGTATTTGTTAAGTAATTCTGCCGGTCTCCTACTCTTAATATTAATACTCTTACTCTTAATAACTTCCTGTATATCATTGACAAGACACCATGAGCTACTCTTGCAGCTCGTCTGCACTGCTCAGAGAAATTCATATATGCCTGCGCAATTACCCCCAGGTCCTTTTCATTCTCTGCTGCTGTCAGTGTAGTACCACAGAGTTGATACGTTGCTTTGGGGTTACTGTTTCCTCTATGTAGTACTTTACATTTGTCAATGTTAATCTTCATTTGCCACCTCTCAGGCCATCTGCTCAACCTTTCCAGAACCTGTTGCAGCAGCATAGCATCAGTAGTGTACTTACCAACCCTGCCAACCTTTGTATCGTCTGAAAACTTGGACATTAAGCTTGGTATACCATCATCAATATCATTTATAAATACAGAAAACAACAATGGACCGAACACTGAACCCTGAGGAACTCCACTGATAACATTAGTCCACGTTCAGCAGTGTTCATTGATTGCCACTCCCTGTCTTCTGCCACTCAACCATCCCTTTATCCATAGCAGCAATTTGCCACCAATGCCACACTGCTGCAATTTGTGCAGCAGTCTTCCACGTGCAACAGTACCAAAAGCCTTTCTTAGATCCAAATATATAATATCAAAGTTATTCCCTGCATCCAGTTCTTTTGGGAGTACATCATAGAATTCAATCATATTGGTCAAGCCAGACTTTCCGTTAACAAAACCATGCTGTGTCTGAGCTATAACTGAAGTCTTGTCTAGATGATCCTGCAGTGCTTCTTTAACCAGTGCCTCCATTAATTTTCCTGGAACAGAAGTTAAACTCACAGGTCTATAATTACTTGTGTCAGCGTTTGATCCTCCTTTGTGAATTGGGGTTACACTTGCACATCTCCCGTATATGGGTACCTTCCCTGAGTCCAAAGAAGCTCTCAAAATTATGGCTAGGGGTTTGCTTACTTTCTCTGCTGCCTGCTTTAATATAACTGGATAGATCCCAACAACCCTGGGTGCCTTTTTTTATGTTTATCCTCAACAATTTCGCCTCCACTTTCCTGTCAGTTATTATAAAATCATTTAGCTCACTGCCAGCGTTTACTTCACCTACGGCATTCACCTTTCTGAATAACTCCTCATGTTTGCATGTAGATGCAAAATACTCCTTTAGTGTGTTAGCCACCTGAGCAGGATTCTCAACAGTTGAAACCTCAATATCCAATGGCCCCAATCTTATTCATCTCTTTCTTTCTTGAGTTTACATAGGTAAAGAACTCTTTTCTGTTTTTCTTTGCATTTTTTGCCTAGGATTTCTCGTAGTCTGCGTTTGCCTGCCTAATCTCCTTTGTGACTTGGATACAGACAAGCTTATATCTATCATATGCTTCCATGTCACCCGTCTATGTTTCTCGTGCATTTTTCTTCTCTGCCATATGTCTCATTAGCTGATCTGACATCCATTTAGGCCGAAACCTTGAACAATATTTCTTAGTTGATATAAAAAGCCAAGCAGCTTCCAAGATAATTTCTTTGAAAGCTTCCCAATTTGTATATTTGCTGTTAACATCATCATTAGTTGTTCCCACTGGATAGAATTTAAATACTGTCTCAGACCATCGTAGTCGCATTTACGAAAGCAATAACCCTTCCCAAAACTGCTGATGGCAGTTACCTCTTTGAGTAAATCCCACTTTAGCGCACTGTGATTACTGCCACCTAGTGGTTCCTTTATCTGAAGATTTTGAATGCATAAAGAACCACTTCTGAAAATCAGGTCCACGAGTATTACTCCCTGTAGTTGCCTCCTGAACATGCTAATGTAGAAAACAATCATCCAATAAATCCACAAAACAAGCTTGCTAGTTTGTGAGTGACCAACCCACAAATTCCAGTCAATATGTGGGAAATTAAAATTCCCCATTATAAGACTCTGATTTACTGGCCCACTCTATTTCCCTGTTCAGTTTCTTATTATACTTATCAGAGTCATTGTGCCCATAGCACACTCCTACTCTCAATTTTGATCTCCCTATGCTTATGTCACACCAAACTGACTCGTCACTGCATTGTCCATCGATGTCCACTGCCTTCACGTCCTTGGATTTTATGTGTTTCTTAACTGATAGCATAACTCCTCCTCCCTTCCTGTCCTGTCTATCCTTTCTGTACACATTGTATTCCCCAAATTCCATATATCTTATATTTAAGATATAGTTGGTGTCACACAGATATAACGAACTGCTTTTCTTATATCTGTGTGACACCACGTCTCTGATATCCCAACAATATCTGCCTTTGATGTTTTGAGAAATACCTCAAATTCACCAAATTTATTTATCAAACTCCTAGCATTGGTGTACATGCAAGTATACATGCACCTGTTCTTATTCTTAGTTACCCTAACACAACCCATGTGTTTACCTGTTCCGTGATGACTCCCAGCAGTCTCTGAAATATCCGGCACCTTGTTTTCTCGGCTGCTGCTCATTTCAATAGAAGCAGTGCAAGAATCACTTTCACCTCTGCCAGTGGCTACTGTTAATCTATTAGTCATTGTATCCCCCCAAACTAGCAGTTTTCCGACCCGCCTAACACTGTCTCGAAAGCATCAGAAAATATCCTTGTACCCTCTCTATTTAAGTGTATCCCATCCCTGTAGAAGCAGTCTCTCCTGTTAACAAATGCAGACCAGGCTGAAAAAAATTCTACCCCTTGAGCCTTGCACAATCTTTCCAGGGCCGAGTTGATCGGCAATGCTCTCATCATATACTCCCTCTTATCGTGTCTGGGCAGAATTGCAAACACTTTCAAATTCAACCCTAATTCACGGCTTTTTTTCAACAATTACCTGTACTTGTTAAGTAATTAACGCTGGTCTCCTACTCTTAATATCATTAGTGCCAACGTGTACAACTTTATCACCTTTTGTGCACTTAAAAGATGATATCCGCTCTGCAACGCATCAATCTTTACCCGTAGCAGACATACCCTGGTCCTGTTACACCAATCCTTTTTAGAAAGCATGTTTTCCGTTTCCCTGACAATAGTGTCACCAACAAAGAGGAGATTCCAAATTGCCAAATCTCTGAGAGGGAATATCAGAACGGAAATTAGCATAAGCACCACCTTTGAGGCGAAAGCAATCATAGAGCGAATAATTTGGGCATCTGAGATGAGCAGCAGCAGTTGAATCAACCAATAACTGAGATTCTGTCAGAAAACGTACATGGGGTTTTGCAGACGGCAAGTAGAAATGGACATCGTTGAGATTAGAATTGAGACCACGCATATTTGTGAAATCAATTAGGAAGTGTTTAGGAGGTTTAGATCTTTTCGCAGATAAGCTTGCTCTATTAGTTTCACAATTCATGGTGTAATCAATAGTAAGAAAAAGTGAGTGGGACATGCTGTATGAAGTAATGAAATTTTTGAACAGGGCGAACACATGGTAAGAATATACCCAGATCCTTGATATCCGCTTCTTAATTAGACCGGAATTCGAGCCCGTGACCACCAAATACGGAGGATGCGGAAAGGTCATGGGATGACCACCGCATATCCCTGGAGCAATATGGCCTTAGTTGCTAATTCCCCTTAAAAAAAACCAAATAACAACAACAACAGATCCTTGACATAACGTGGCCTCGACAATGCCCCCCGCATACACACTACTCGGACTCCCTCCAGTCACTATCTGGAAGAGTAGAGGTAGCAAGATTATACACTAGCTGATCCGGAAGCCTCCTAGAGAGTTACCAATAGGTTTGTTCCGGTGTACTGACTAGCAGCCGCCTGCGAACACTGTTTTAGAGCTGTACCCTCGAAATGTAAGGAATATTGGATCTCGCCACGATGTTCATCATAACCTCAAAAGTCATCAATCGTAATGCATAATGGCAGAGATAGGGACGGGTTGACCGGTACAGAGCTCTATAGACTAAACTTGGGTTCCACCACCTGAAGCCTCCACTAAGCAAAGTGGTGGTATTTCACCGGTTGATGAGAGTCATCTACCACCTAGTACTGTACGGTAACATAGAGGGGTGGCATTGCTCCATGTGGTGTGAGCGCCACACCTCGACCCCTCCTTACGTCGATTCACACCTGAGTGGGCACCCACCATGGTACTTGTGCATGGCGGTTATACCCAGGGTTACTTGCAGTCCCACCATCGTGAAGGTGCAAGCAGAGGATTTGGCTGTCACAGACCGCCGGAACTTCCCTGAAATTGAGTCCACGTGACTTGAGTGTCACCCGAATATCAGTTCCATCAGAGTTTTAGACTCCCAGGTAGCAAGTACAGCTTGTCTGGTATATCTGAGAGAATGTCTGTGACAATCTCAAGGACCACAATCTATTACACAGAAGGATTATAATCGATATGCTAAAATACTGAATGTTCGCCTTAAAAGGTTCATTATAGGAGCAAATCAGACAGAATAGATACCAGGAAGAGCTATGGGATCAAATCTGTTTGTTTTTAAGAGACTTGCAACCATACTGTAAGAATAAAGGATACTCTTAGCGGTTCTTGACCTAGAAAAAGCTTTTGATAAACTTTCGCACAAGTATCTTCAAAATTTGTCATACACTGTACAGAGGATTCGCAGCTATTATCAGGTAATACAATGGAGCAAAGAGTCTAGGGGTCAATGGGCATAACTCGGATAAAATAAAATTGGAGCGAGGGTTTTGACAGGGCTGTCCACTAAGCCCTGCTCTCTTCTCAATGGTGTTGGAGCCTATGCTTAGGCAGTTAGATAGTTCTGGAAATATCACAGGAGTTCATCTACCTGGATAATATCCTGATTGTAAATATGTCATTTTAACCGTGTCTTCACTACAGAATGCGCTGGATCTCTTCAGCTATTTTAGTTTGCCTAGTGGACCTTAATAAAATTTGCCTCGTGGTCCTTAATAAAAGCAAGACAAAATATCACCAATGCGGAAATGATGCTACGCTACAGCTACCGTTAGGTCTCTCTTTATCAGTGGAGCCCATCACCATTATGGGCGTATCCTTCGCAAGACGGCCAGTAATAACAACCCAACAACTATTAAACTTCTGGATAAAAACATTGTCCAGTGGAACCGAGGACCATTATCATTTTCTAGAAGATGATTAATCATGGTGACGCTTCTCCTTTCAGTAGTGATCAATATTGTGGAAGTACCTACTTTTAAATATCGTCCACAGAAAAAGTTACATTAGAGGATATTTAAGTTTTTTTGGAATAAAAGACAACAAGAAGTGACTGCAACAGAGATTTCATTGTAGAAGAGATTATGAAATACCAAATTAAAGTGTTTACGGTGAACTTATTTAAAAAAAAAAAACCACATTACATCAGCACTGTGGGACAAGCATTAGGGTGCAACTTCCACCCTAGTAAAATACCACATGGGGAGGTTTACTTAGTTGTTAGGTGTTCAGTATACAAGCCCTCCCACAGAAACAGTACCACCCTTTTATACGCTGGTTATCAAATATCTTCAGCAACTATCACTAGGAGGTCTAGTGATATGGAAAGAAAACTAAAGGTTTCAGAAATATACCGGAAATTATTTGGCATATACACGCCCCCAGTACAGAATCCTCGACCATGGCACAGTTCAGATGCAACCCATATGTTTATCAATCTTCATAAACATATAGGGTATGGGTCAAAAAAGCGACTTAGCTTGGAGGGTGATTTATGGGCATTTGCCAGTAGAGGTAAATAAACCTAAGCTCAGTGGATACTCAAATATTGATTGTCAATAATTTAAAGCGCGGGAAACAGTAGAACATGCTTTTTTTCTTGTCCTGCTGTTCAATGTATCAGGGACTTTACTTAACGTACTCTTTACTGATGAGAGTAGTTCAGTCTCACCAGCGATTCTGGACGTCAGATAATCTGGCGAGACGTTGGTACAAGGTATCACCCAGCAAACATCACTGAAAGGGATCGATATGGAGGTCGAAGTGTCCTCTTTTGGGGAGGCGTTACCTTGGATGGACGTACACAACTCCAGATACTGGAAAACGGTATTGTAACCGTGCACGGTACTGTACTGAGGAAATCCTTCCCCATGTACATCTGTTCCAGGTACCATTGGCCCCGAGTTCGTGTTTATGGATGATAACGCCACACCCATAGCACTGAAACTGTTGATATGCTTTTGGAAAGTGAGGACATTGTTCGTATGGATTGGCCTATCCGTTCCACGGCGAACTAAATCTCATCGAACACATAAGGGACGCTCTGGGAAACAACATCGTTCTAAGTATGTACAGGCGGTTCAAAGCCTACATCGACATTAGGGGTGGCCATATCTCCTACTGAGGACCACCTCTTCCCTTTGTTCCATCTTTGGCAGTGATGCATCTGTATCATGGCAGCCAGTGCTATATTGGCAATTTTGAAAAAAGTCCCTCTGTACCGTTTTGTTTCCGTTATTGTGTCGATGTTGTTTCCTTCATTATTTCTATACCTCACGACGTTCCTTTGGTAGGCTTTTCCCATATCCAGGCCACTCCTATGAGAAGCTACAGGTGAAAACCTGACCGGTCCTTAAATTTTGCACCCAGTGTACTTAGTACCGCGCTTGGTTTGGAGGTTAAGAAGACGAGAGAAGATATTTGTTGACATGAGACTTGAACTTCTGTAGACTTAATTTTCAGGAAAGACATATGAAGGAAGGATGATCCAGAAAACGGCAGTTGAGTGAATAAACGAGGATGATGAAAAGTTGGTTCAGTGAATTTGAAGTTGAACAGTAAATGGATGTCGGCGGGTGGCGGCACCTGTTCGGACTGTTTTGATAAAGAGAGAGAGAGAGCCCATGGAAGTATCTGTAGGAAAGGCATGCAGCAGAAACAGTACGTCTACTAGTCTGCGCGGGTAGCACACTGGTATCGTCACCGTCCTCCCCACACCGGGTGGAAAAGGCCTGGGTTCGAATCCCGTCGATGACGCGAGGAACTTTAATGGGCTTTTTTTCACTCTCAGGCGTAGATAGCAAAGTTTTTCTCCCCAGTAACTGGGGTTTTTTCGTCCAGCAAAACAGGCAAATCAACCATAGAACATACGCAATTTACAGACACAAATACGGGTTAATGTATTTAATTACGGGTAACCCTAATATAGTAATAATAAGTACGTCTATTATTATTATCCTTTTATTAACTACAAGAAACTGTGGGTCACCCTGGGACGACAGTGAGCCAGGAGGGTAATTTTGTCTATGAGACAAAATTATATCCCGCAGTCTATGAGACAACGAGTGGAGAGACCTGTTAGAGAAGAGTCATTAATTAACCTAACTGCCCTTTTCTGAATGGAATCTAGAAGCTTGAGAGAGGTTTTGGGGGCATAGTGTTTGGTGGAAGGCGCTATCGATGGTTTCCCATATCTGCGCCATTGTACTTTGTGAAGAATTACAGAATCTCTGTAAAAGCCAGAAAAAGTGTAGTATCTGGTTTGTGACAGAGTAACGCTATGTTCTATTGTTCTGTCTCTGGCTGCTTGGCCGCAGTGCCCTTAGGGGAACCCCACATTGCACCACCACCACCACTGGGAGGTGAGCCAGGCTGCCCATTATACTCTGGCTGGCCTCCCCGGGGTTGCTTGAGCTTCCTGATGTAGACCAAGTAAAAAAAAATAATAATAAAATAAAATAAAATAATAAAATAAAATAAAATAAAATAAAATAATAAAATAAAATAAAATAAAATAAAATAATAAAATAAAATAAAATAATAAAATAAAATAAAATAAAAAAATATAATAAAATAAACAATAATAATAAAATAAACAAATTACTATAAATTATAGAAATATTATAATACCGCGAGTATTAGACTAAAATATGGAATAGCAAGTGCTTAAGAAACGGTACTCACCTTTGAATAAATCTGCAATAGTTTTTTTAAAAAAGAATGGTAATTAAATTATTTAGGTGGGGAGGTAAAGTAAAGGGATTAAGGAGGTTGTTAAGGTTAATTTAACGGAATTTTAAAATGGGCCCAAGGAAGTAGAAGTGCACATGTCCAATCGTAGGTTTGAAGAAATTAAAGAAATAATTAAGAGTGAATTTAAAATGGATATGACGGAGCCAATAGTCGTTACGAAGGACTTTCGTTGGTTATAACGTCTTCAGTTGGGAAATTGGCGGGAAGTGAATGCGTGCTGTATTTTAAAGGTTGTCTGTACTTCCCATGATGCTCTTTTGGACATGTGGGAACGTCAACCCCGAGTGGTTCCAAGCCGGGGAAAGGCTGAAGGAAAGTTTCATGTTTATGATGTTGAGGTTAGAATGGTGCCGAAACCATTCGATAATAAGTGCTTCATAGTGAAGAATTTTGCGGCTGGATTTGAGTTTAATAATGGTAATAGCGGAATCAACTAGGGGGTGTGTGGTTGTGGGTATGAGCTGGTATGGTCAGTTCTGTACTGGATTGGTCTGTTCTAAAACTGTTTTGGTGGTAGTATGCGCTGGTGTTGGCGGTTTTAGAAGAACCGAATTTTGTGGTGGTGCTGCCGATGTAGCAGGCGTCACGTTCGGGCTGGCATTTAATAAGATATATAATATTTAACTGTTAAGGTCACTAGTGGGATATTTATATATCTCTTTATAGGAATTAAAAAAGGATCCTTGTTTACTGAATGCGGAAAAGGCGAGCGAAATGTCTGTACCTTTAAATATGCGGTGGAATTGTCCTGCAAGTTCGTTATGGAAAGGGAGAATTATGGGTGTGTTTGTTTTTTTATTATTATTAAAATCGTTAACAACCATAACACCACCAAACTTAAAAATAAACTCGACATAATTTTTAGAAAACTCAGGCAGAATAAAGAAATCAATCGATATACTTTACAGCAAATAGGAATCCGTATTAACATCCTACATCATATGTTTGGTATTGTTAAGTTACATAAACCCGATCACACATTAAGACCTATTGTTTCTTTTAATAAATCAGCTTTCGCTAACTTATCGACTTATCTGGTAAAAATCATATCCCCACTTACCAGATTCTCAACATTCAGAATCACCAAACACTAATCAAGCTTTTCAAAAAATTAGCAATACCATAGTTTCTGACGGAGACATTTTAGCGTCCTTTGACGTTGTGTCTCTATACACCAATGTACATATACCATTCACCTTGCAAGATTTACGCGAATTCCTAACAGCAGATGATATTTTAACAAAACGAACTACACTTTCCATCAGTAGTATTCTCGAACATACTTCGCTTTTATTAAACGCCAGATATTTTAGATTTAAAAACAAGATCTTTCAATAAACATTCGGTTCACCAATGGGCTTAGGTATTTCAGCACCCCCTGTCCGAAATTTATCTTGCCACCATAATAAATCAAATTTTGCAACCCTTCCCTTCAGAAATAAAATTATATACCCGCTACGCCGATGACATGAATAGGTAACAGATAGTCCATAGATAGTCTCTTTTTAAAGTTCAATTCTATATATGACAGGCTCACTTATCCTTGAATTCGGAAATGAATAGCCAGATCAATTTTCTTAATCTTACCGTCTTCAAAACAGACACAAAATTAAGCACAAAACGTTTCAGAAAAATACACATACCGGAAAATACCTTCATTTCGCTTCACACCACCCTCTTAACACAAAACAAATCGGTCTTATACAAACAAATCCATAATGCCATCACATTCACCTCCTCACAAAATGATTTACAAAACGAACTTCAATATATCACGGAGAAATTCATATCTAGAAACTGCCCTCCCCAACTCATCTCTCACACAATTTCCACCGTTCAAAATAAAATTAATAACCCATCCAAACATAATAATAATAAAAAAGCAAACACACGCATAATTCTCCCTTACCATAACGAACTTGCAGGACAATTCCACCTCATATTTAAAGGTACAGACATTTCGCTCACCTTTTCCGCATTAAATAAATTAGGATCCTTTTATAAATCCTATAAGACATACATAAATGTACTCCACTAATGACCTGAACAGTATTTTATATCTTAATAAATGTCAGCCCAACTGTGACGCCTGCTACATCCACAGCACAACCACAAAATTTGGTTCTTTTAAAACCGCCAACACCCGCCCCTACTACCACCAAAACAGTTTTAGAACAGGCCAATGCAAAATAGAACTTACAGTATATTAGCATTAGCATTAGTAGAGGCATTTGATGCAAGAAAGCAAGCTTATGCAGCATCAGCCAAAAAAAAAAAAAAAAAAAACCACTTCCAATTCATCCTCTGTTCGTTCGAAATACCTGTCAGCTGAGCCTTAAACTTATTTAGTCTATCAACTTCCACGACAAGGGATGGAAGTCTGTTCCACCAACCAACCACCCGCTGGCTAAAAGCAAATTTCCGCACGTCTATCCTACATCTGTCTTTCCTCAATTTGAATTTATGCCCTCTCAGGTGATTATTCTGAGCAAGAGGAAGAATCCCATCAGCATTCAGTATGCTCAAACTATTCAAGGCTTTATACACCTCTATCAGATCACCTCGCTGGTGCCTAGTGTCCAGACACTGTAATTTGCAAAACTTAAGCCTTTCCTCGTAAGAGCACCCCTTTGTTCCATTCGCTATTCTTGTTGCCCTTCTCTGTACGTTTTCCAGCAGCTCTACATCCTTCTTGAAATGAGGCCTCCAGACCTGTATACAGTACTCTAATTTTGGCCTAACCATTGCCTTATACAAGGGAATAATCACCTCCTTTTCCCTGCTAGAAAAATTCCTATATATCTTTGACAATACACAATGAGCTACTCTTGCAGCCCGTCTGCACTGCTCAGGGAACTTCATATCTGTCTGCACAACCATCCCCAGGTCCCATTCATTCTCTACCACTATTAATGTAGTACCACAGAGTTGATACGTTGCTCTGGGGTTGCTGTTTCCCATATGTAGTATTTTCATTTGCCAATGTTAAACTTCATTTGCCACCTCTCAGCACATTTGCTCAACCTTTCCAGATCCTGTTGCAGCAGCATGGCGTCAGTAGTGTCCTTGAAAACCCTGCCAACCTTCGTATCGTCTGCAAACTTGAACATTAAGCTTGATATACCATCATCAATATAATTAATAAATACAGAAAACAAAAATGGACCCAACACTGAACTCTGAGGGACTCCACTGAAAACATTTACTCCAGGATGAGCAGTGTCCATTGATTACCACTCTCTGTCTTCTCCCCCCCTCACCACCCCTTTATCCATAGCAAAAATTTGCCTCCAATGCCACACTGCTCCAATTTGTGCAGCAGTCTTCCATGTGCAACAGTATCAAAAGCCTTCCTAAGATCCAAATATATAATATCAAAATTATTCCCTGCATTCAGTTCTTTTGTAACTGCATCATAGTATCCAATCAAATTGGTTAGACAAGACTTCCCCTTAACAAAACCATGCTGTGTCTGAGCTATAACTGAAGTCTTGTCTAGATGATCCTGCAGTGCTTCTATAACCAGTACCTCCATTAAATTTCCTTGAACAGAAGTTAAACTCACAGGTCTATAATTACTTGTGTCAGCCTTTGATCTTCCTTTGTGAATTGGGGTCACATTTGCACATCTCCAGTCTGTGGGTACCTCTCCTGAGTCCAAGGAAGTTCTCTTAATTAAGGCTAAGGGTTTGCTTACTTCCTTTGTTGCCTCCTTTAATATACTGGATAGATCCCATCCACCCAAGGTGCCTTTCTTGTCTTTATCTTCAACAATTTCTCCTCCACTTTACTCTCAGTTATTACAAGATTCTCTAGCTTACTCCCAGAGTTTAATACACCTCTGGCATTCCCCTCGCTGAATAACTCCTCATGTGTGAATGTCGATGCAAAATATTCATTTAGTTTGTTAGCTTCCTGAGCAGGATCATCAATAGTTGACCCATCGATATCAAGTGGACCAATCTGATTCATCCCCTTCCTTCTAGAGTTTACATAAATAAAGAACTCTTTGCTGTTTTTCTTTGCATCCCTTGCCAAGGATTTCTCGTAATCTGCCTGCGCCTGCCTAACCTCCTTTGTAACTTTGTTGCAGATCAACTTGAATGTATCATAGGCTTCTGTGTCACTTGTTAATTTGTATGTATACCATGCATTTTTCTTCTCTGCCATATGTCTTATTAGTTCATCTGACATCCATTTAGTCCGAAACCTTGAACAATATTTCTTAGTTGGTATGTAAAGCCAAGTAGCTTCCAAGATAAGTTCTTTGAATGCATCCCATTTTGAATTTGCTGTTGGTAATATGATCAGTTGGTCCCACTGTATAGAATTTAAATACTGTCTCAGTCCATCGTAGTCGCCTGTACGAAAGCAATAACCCTTCCCTTTACCCCTAATGGTAGTTACCTCTTTGAGTAAATCCCACTTCAGCACACTGTGATCACTTACACAGTGAATGAACCTAGTGGTTCATTCACTAGGTTCAACGAACAAAAATGAACCTAGTGGTTCATTTTTCTGCAGATTTTTAATGCATGAAGAATCACTACTGATAATCAAATCAAAAGTATTACTCCCTCTAGTTGCCTCACGAATATGCTGATGTAGAAAACAATCATCCAATAAATCCACAAAAGCCTTGCTAGTGTGTGTGTGCGTGAGTGACTAGCCCCCAAATTCCAGTCAATATCTGAGAAATTAAACTCCCCCATTATAAGTCTCTCTGATGTACTGGCCCACTCTATTTCCCTGTACAGTTTCTTATTATACTCAATCAGAGTCATTAGGCCTATAGCACACTCCTACTCTCAATTTTGATCTCCCAATGCTTATGTCACATCAAACGGACTCGACATTGCACTGTCCAGCGATGTCGACTGGCTTCACTTCTTTGGATTTTATGTGTTTCTTAACTAATATCATAACCCCTCCTCCCTTCCTGTCCTCTCTATCCTTTCTGTAGACGTTTTACTCCCCAAATTCCAGTTCAGCCTTCCTTATATCTGTGTGACACCACGTGTCTTATATCCCAACAATATCTGCCTTTGATGTTTTGAGAAATACCTCAAATTCATCAAATTTATTTACTTAACTCCTAGCATTGGTGTATACGCAAGTATATATGCACCTGTTTCTATTCTTGGCTACCCTGACACATTAAATGACTTGAAGAGCCGACGTCTCGACCTTAACCAGGCCAGGACTGACGCCATTGATCGTAATGTATGGAAGAACATCACAGAGCAAGTCCGAAACCCTGCGGCACCTACAGCAGCATACTGGTTGCGTGGCCAACCGCATCCCCCAACTGCCAGCTAAGGACCAAAGAAGAAGAAGAAGAAGAAGACCCTGACACAACCCATGTGTTTACTTGTACCGCAGTGACTCCCAGCAATTTCAGAAATATCATGCATCTTGTTTTTCAGGCTTCTGTTCATTCCAATAAAAGCAGTGCAAGAATCTCTTTCACCTCTGCCAGTGGCTACTGTTAATCTATTAGTCTTTGTCTCCCCCCAAAAATATGCTCATACCTACAACAACACCCCTTCCGTAGTTTATTAAGCTATTCCCATTATCAAACTCAAATCTAGCCACAAAATTTTTCACTATGGAGCACTTAATATCGAATGGTTTTGGCACCATTCTAACCTCAACATCATAAACATGAAACATTCCAATAATGGCCGTCATTCAGTGTAGCCACGTGTTCTGGAGCTCCTGAATGTTGAGTTATTTTAATGTGTTTAAACTGTTTTCTTCCACCGGAAAAGTGTACCATCTCAAAGAACTTCGCAAGAGGATTATGTGGGTGAGAAAATTTTGTTATTACCAGGGTTATCTTGTCTGTACTCTCTCGTCATCTACCTAATCCCTTTAGGCTTAGCATTCTGCTAAGGAATACAGTTTGCTGTAGTGACACACGCATTGTTGACAGTTAGGCTTTGTGGGTTCTCTATTTCCTGTATTGTTGGGAATACGATACGTCCGTAAAGTTCTGAATTGGTGCAAGTGCTTGCGCGTATAGTGTGTGGCAGCCTGCGAATGAGCTCCGATCAAAGTTAATAATTTGCGCTGTTATACTGTTTTGATTTTCGAGAAAGATGTCCTAAAGAATTTCTCTGGTGATGATCTGTCCAGTAATGATGCTAAATCGCCTGCATCTTCCTCAGGTAATGTTTTATTATATATGATTTTTTTGGCAGATTTTATCAATACGATACAGTACTTCCAATTCCTGACTATAGAACAAACGCAGTTGGCTATTGACAATCAGTGTTCGACGACTGTTTGTGCTCCCACCTCTTGGTATCTAGGTCATTGCCTCCGGCTGTTTTAAATACTGTGCCTGAAACAAAGTAGGGAGCTGTGCTACCACAAGCGTCTTGCCTAATCCCTTTATAGCAATTATCAGAAAGAGGTCTGCTTCGCCGTCGGTTCCTCCCTGGTATGGTAACTACAAATATCATTATTGTCGTTTTCACTTATACTGTAATGCCGTCAAGGAACACCAAAAATCAACTAAAGATGACTACTGTCGTTTGCAACAAACAAGTCAGTGAAGCGGTCTCGTGTAAATTATGTTTCGCCTTGCTTTGCGAATCATGTTCAGGCCTAAAATCCCTACATAAATTAAATGCCCTGCGTCTCAAGCATTTCACGTGCCTTCCTTGCAAGAACAACCAGCGAAAAATTTAGGTCCTGCGAGCAGTCTTCCAGTTGCACAGATGATCAACTTGGCGAAGCGATCGGAGTTCCATTAGCAGATGATAATGATACATCAACCACTTGCATCACCTCAGCTTCTGATAATTTTAATCAAACTGACTGCTTCCCAGATATAAGTGCCGGTTCCGTGGAACGGCTTATTTCCCATTGTGATATCAGTAACACCGAAACCTGTTTGGTTTACCATTATGATGAAGACTCTAGCTTCCCCAACTTAACGGAAGTGAAGGATAAGTCGTACCATCGTAATGTCGCCACTATAGCAAATCAAACAGAAGACTTCGCCAATATCCCGCATGCACAGCCAACAATGCATGCGGATCCCCAAAGAAGGAACTCCCCACCTTCTATCACGTTTACTAATGTGTCTACACAAACTGATTTTTCGCTTGCTGAATCTTTGTTTCCTATCCCCTCCACGTGCCTCTTCAAAAACCGTAAATCACTTGAAATTATTATAACATCAATACTTGAAGATAGCAAACATCGGATGTTCTGCACTACTAATAACTACGTATCATCCATAGCTGATACCCTTTCTCAAGACCTAAGTTTGTGTAGATGTAATGATGGTGGTCCAGCTATTAAATGCGCTACGACTCAGACCTGCGCTACTAATCACGCTTACAATAACTTATGCTACAGCACTAATGTACTGAATTCAGGCCAAGCACTAAATTGCCCTGAGATCCAAATAGCCGAAGAACTTCCTTGCAAGAAAATCCAGACCAGAAACGCTGCCGATCCTACGGTAGAATCAGCTAATTCAGATAAACCACTAAGTGTCCCACTCCACAAATCACAGAAGCCATCTACCAAATTCCAATGGAAACCCAATCCTGAAACTATCATCGAACCTTACTCGTACTCAAGCCGAGTGTATCAACCTACAATGTCGAAGAAACCTGAAATCCACAATTGTGGCCCCTCACTGCTAACATTGCAACCATCCTGGGTGGAAGTTGTAGCTGCACCTCCTCCTATACATGTGGCCCAGAGTTACTGCAGTAAGCCTTGCCACCCTGAAGTGGGAAATTGGGAACCCCAAATGTATTAAAGAGAAGGCGATCATTTAAAATGGGCACCTCGGCCACGTCCAAGCTGCAGGCGATGCATCCGCCAACTGTCCGTCTTCGACGAAGTCTGTTCGTTTCCAGACTGGTCCCAAATACAACTCCAGATGATATCGAGTCATACATAATGCATGAGCTGCACCTTACTGTGTCCGTCACACTTCTTAAGAACGCACCCCTGCATACATCGTTCAAAGTTGAGTGCGATGCACAGCATTTCAGATCCATATCAGCGACTGCTCTCCGGCCGTCTGGACTCAGGCCATACTACGAACCTAAATCCAATATCACCCCACGTCTACCCATGGCTAATGCTCTGTCCCACCAAGACTACTCCCAAGCATGACGCCATGATAGACTTTCCTATTCTCAGAAGCCCCAAAACCAGGAATCAGGGTCACACGATGATGAGCCCTATACATACCATGATGAAAAAACCTCTGATCAATGTCTGCAATATCACAGCTCCAATGAAATCCACCCTCAGCTGATACCAACTATTGTAACCAACCGTGCTAAAACGCCAACGAAGAAAATAAATCCAGTCCTCGAATCAGCACTCCTGAAGGTCTTGTGTCACCTTACACTCAAGATTTTTTTATAAAATGTTCGTAGTATACGGAATAAGCTGGAGACACTTGAGCAGATACTCCTGTCCCAAATGGCTGATGTCATCTGCATGTCTGAAATCTGGCTGGAACCACAACAAGAATCAATTGCTTCCGCCAAAGCTGCCGGTTACAAATCTTTCTTCACCTCCCGATCTCACACCTGTGGTGGGGGCGTTGCTGCTTTCATAAATGCCAGCAGACTTCAGTTCGTACATGTAGTCTCCAGCAAATCCAATCTATTCGAAGCATTGATAGTAACGGTCAAAATCAACTCCTGCTTATTAGATCTCGGTGCAATATAGATACCCCCGACCCCCGATGCTCAGATAATCAATGATATTGCATCCTGGCTAATAAATACGCTCCACACATCTGCTGTCCACCTCATCTGCGGAGACCTTAACTTACCACCAAGTCTCCAATATCTTCATGAGTCACTTATGGCTAAGATTGCACCTAGTGGCCTCAGGATCATAAATGAAGGCCCAACTAGAGGTCTTCATCGCCTCGATCTCATATTATCTTCTGGTTCCTGTAGCTTCGACATTAAACCTGAAACTCACTTTGAATCCGATAATGAACCCATCGTCGTTCTATTGCAGCTCCCAACGCCCAATTTTAATGTCTCCCACAACGTCAAAAGGAAGATCATCATCTCTCCTACCTTCCTACAACCGAACAGATGCCTTTATGCAACAAGATTAATTCCCTGGGAAGTTCTTGAATCAGGAGATCCGGAACTGGCTCTAGACATACTAACTGGATGGTTGCACTCTGTTACCATGTTCTCAGCAGCGAAACAGGTCAGTATCTCTGCTAGAACTAATGCTTGGTGGTCTTCGGAGCTAAATTGCAGTTTCAAGTGCAAACAGTCCCTCCATAAACAATGGAAACAGTCTGGTACAGCATATGACCGAACTCAGTAATCCAAAGCTAGAGCACTGTTTAACAGACTGAAATCTCATGCCATTAAAAAATATACCGACAAGACCTTATCCAAAGACAAAGTGCCATATACCCGTAACTCTGAACCAGGTTCCAACTTCAATCCAGTTGAATGGATCAACTATGTAGCCAGATTCCAAGACAACATCACACAACCATATGATTACCAACTAGACCCCATTTCTGGTCCAGGTGAAGAGCTGTTTTCCATTCAAATCGATCGACAGCAGCTCCTTCAAGCCATCAACTCGCTGGCGTCGATAAAATCCCGCATTTCATCGTAAAGTGCCTATTCGGGTTATTGGGGTTACACTGAAGTCAAGTGGACCCAATTTCGGCGAAGTCCGGACGGTCTGTGAGAGCCAAATCCTCTGCTTGCACCTTCACGATTGTGGGACTCTTAGTAATCCTGGGTTTAACCTCCATGCACAAATACATGGTGGGTGACCACCCAGGTGTGAACCAACGTAAGCAGGGGTCGAGGTGTGGCGCCCACACCACATGAAGGAACGTTGCCCCTCTATGTTACCAAGCAGTACTAGGTGGTAGATGACTCTGATGAACCGGTGCAATACTACTACTTTGCTTATTGAAGGCTTGAAGTGGTGGAATCCATGTTTAGTCGCTAGAGCTAAGTTCCGGTCAACCCTTCCCTATCTCTTCCATCAAGCAGTATGATTAATGACTTTTGAGGTTATGATGAACATCTGGAGGGATTATATTCCTACATTTCGAGGGTACAGCTCTAAAACGGTGTTCGCAGGCCGGCCGCTACTTAGTACACCGGACCGAACCTATTGTTAACTCTCAGGTGAAGGTGCAACTGCTGCGAAGGAAGGCAGTGTGGTCACGTTTCCATGTGCTCTGATTTTAGTGCCCATTAAACATTGATTTACTGTTCGTCAAAGACTTGGACTTGAAGAACTGATGATACTGAATCACCAGGTGAATTTATGTGAAATTCTGTGTGGATTTAAAGAATTTATGCGAGTTTTTAATTCATTCTTACATATGACAGCGTTGTGCCTGTATGTAGCCGTTATGCCTAGAGCCAATATGGCCGCCTTCACGATCGTCAATATGGCTGCCAGACACGTTCATTTCACGCTCGTGGATTTCAGTTTAAACTGTTTTTCTCATCAAAAGTATATACAGTGATCCTTCAACTCCAGTGGACTCTCAAGGTGAGAAAACTTTCTGTGCTTTCTTGGGAGTTTGGTTGGTTAGAAGCGTCACTGTTCGTATTCTTTGGGTCAGACCTCATGGTCACCATGTGGCTGACATTTGAAATATAGAGAGGCGACAGATATAACGCGATCGCCACGTTTCTACCTTGCTCTTGACTTGGAGGTGCAATGGTGCTTGTAACCTTGGACAACATTTGTGTCCCAACATTTGTCACTAAACTGTGTACGAGTTTTACCCAAAAAAGAATGACTTTTGAGTGCTCCCCTCCCTCTGCCATAGACTTTCCATGGTAAAAGCTGGACTTTTCTCTGGTAGATTCTACTGTCTTTTTATTGCTATCATCGTGTTCGCCGCGCCCAGAAACCCCATACGGAAGTAGTCCCGTTGTTCTAGGGCTAGTTTTGCACCCGGCTATTTCCCCCCCCCCCCACACACACAAGTGACTGAGGGGGATAGCCCAATAACTTAAAGGCTCACAACTCGGCTTCTTTTTGTGCTACGCAGTTGTGGCTGATTTCATTTTTCATAACCCTCACGGTGCTTCTTGATAGTAGAGAGGAGATCCCGATAAACCAACAAGTCTCGGTCATCTGGAAATAGTGATATGAGAGGAATATGGACAAAAGCAGAGACCCTTTTAGGGAAACCCAAGGCGACGAATGAACTATCATCACAAACCAACAGAACGAAGGGATGAATCCCCGTTCTGGGACCTCCCAAACGGATAAGAAGAAAAACAAAAAAGGCTCGATACCAAAATTTGAAATAGAAACCCGTTCCCAAACGGAGATAAGGGAAATGCAGGAAAACCTCACAGCGATTGCGACAAAGGAGACTAGCGATTACAGGACACAGGAAATCTCCCTGGATCCTACCTTACCCGAGGGTACAATACATGAAAAATCCCTGTTCCTGAAAACTGCTCTGGAATCCCTCTTAAAATAGCAAACAAACAGAGTCACCACTGCACTAAGGGCTCGAATAATAACATTGTGGAACAAACTCGACACACTCCTTGTCGAAGCCTACCTCGAGAGCGAAAGGACCAATGCTATACTGCAAGCCTACGCTGAATGTGGGGCAAAACAAATGCCACAGCGCCCACATATGCACAAGCGCTGAGGACCACGGCTCCAGATACCTCTCCTCAACTGCCAAACGTGGCAACTACTACAAAACGCAAAACGCTCCTGCCGACTCCACACCTAGTAATATTAAAACCGACCTCAACAGCGCAACACCAGACTAGTGAAGAGGTGAAACAAACCATTACGAAGACCCTCTCACAGGATCTAAAGAATACAAAAATCAAATCTGTTCGAAAAATAAGGAATACGGGTGTCATCATTGAAACCCGGACGAAGGAAGATGCAAACGAAATCCTCAACAACCCGAGGATCCAGACACTTGGTTTAGAGGCAGCGTCCCCCCAAGAGAAAGGGCCCCAGTATAGTCATTTTTAACACCAACAAGGATCTAACACCAGAAGCTCTGTAGGAGGAACTATATTCCAGGAACCTTCAGCATGAGTACCTAAACGTGGAACCAGCGACACTGATCACCCCAAAATTCCAAACAAAATCCAGGACAGGAGACCACACAAATTGGGTGATGGAACTCACACCAGAGGCATGGAAAACGATTGCACAAACAACCAGGGTTTTCATACATTGGGGCAGCCATCACTTCAAAGAGCATGTGTCTGTTCCCAAATGTTTCCGTTGCTGTCGATTTGGACATACGACCACACCTGTGCCCAGACAGAGCCTACTTGTGTGCCACTGTGCAGAGAAAGGCCATGAGTTTGGCACCTGCCCTAAAAAGGATGACCCGTCCCCCTGTGCAAACTGTAAATCACAGAAGATGCCAGCGGACCACTCACTCAGGGACAATCAATGTCCCATCTACATCAAAGCTAAGGGTGCATACCAAATGAGGATTGATTATGGACGCACGCCTTAGACCTTTTAACCTAGACAGGGTCAACTTCGCGCAGCTAAACACTCAGCGATCCAAGGCCGTGGCCGGACAACTCACCAAGAAAGCGAATGAACAGAACCTCGACATCCTACTTATCCAAGAGCCATATGTGCACAGCCGAGGGGTAAGAGGATATCCCCTATCCTACAAAATAGTTCGAGATAACAGAGACAACCCCTGGGTTTGCATCCTGGTTAGGAACCCTAGTATCATTGTAACAAAGATTTCCAGCTACTGTACATCTTGGGCCGCCTGTGCCCGTATTATAACCTCGCTCGGCGAAACCTATGCAGTCTCATTGTACTGCTGCCCAGGGGGAGATATCCTCCCAGCTACAAAGTACCTACAGAGTTTACTCACAGACTTCCAGAATGCCAGGATCGTCGTGGGAGCGGTTGTGAACTGTCGATCCCCGGCGTGGTTCAGCCAAACCCCAGGGCATCGCAGCGCCACAAATGGACAATACCTAGAGGAGTTCCTGCCAAACAGTACCTTCACTATACTCAATCAGCCAAATAACCCCACCACCTTTTCCAGCACAATGTAGGAAGCCACAATTGATGTTACACTCGCCTCAAGGTCTCTGGCTGGTCACCTCTCGGGATGGATGGTCAGGGAAAGCTGGACCACATCGGACCACAGGATCATAACCTTCACGCTTCAACGCACCATAGACAGGCAACAATTAACCGGACAAATCCAACATAGATACACCATACAGAAGGCAGACTGGCCGCTCTTCCAGACTACCTTAAGAGAAGCAGCACAAACCTTCCAAATAGAGGGCTTAGCCCGGACCAGCACCAAACCGCCGTGGTAGACCTCATCACTGCCGCTGCAAACCGCTCAATTCAAAGGAAAAACCCAACTCCAGGGGCCGTCCCCTGGTGGTCCCCGGAACTACAACAGCTGAGACGCGAGGTGAACAGAAGGAGAAGACTATTCCAGAGAGCACGACTTTCCTGGCCAGCAGCAGAAATAGACCAACTCCGCGAGAACTATCGCTCCTCAAGAAATGAGTACACGGCTCTAATCCGACTCAGGAAACATCGCTCATGGGAGCAACTAGTTTCTACAACCGGAAACGAGCACCCCTGTGGTGTTGTCTACAGAATAACGACAAACAAACTTCCCAGGGGAGAAGTCATCCCCTCAACAAAGACGCCGCTAGGCACTTATACCAAGACCTGGCAGGATCATATCAACAATATCTTGGACAGCATGTTTCTGGGACATATTACTCCCACTACACCACAACAGCAACAATTATGTCAAGACAATGATACCTATACTACTACCAATAAGAATGAACCGCTGACCATCACCGAACTTCACACTGCTGCAGCAAAACTGCGCAACAAGAAATCGCCGGGTATCGACCTACTGGAGCCTGGAATCGTCAAGAAGGCCATCGAGACAATTCCAGAGGTAATACTCAACCACTTTAATCACTGCCTTAATGAGGGATGCTTTTCACAAGCTTGGAGGACTGCCAAATTGCGCTTAATCCTGAAAAGTCCAAAAAAGCAACAGGACCTTCCGGAGACATACCGACCGATAGCCTTTCTCTCTGTGCTAAGTATACTCTTTGAACACCTCCTCAAAGATAGAATCGAAACTTGCTACATGGCTGCAGGCCTACAATCACAGAATCAATTCGGCTTTAGATGGGGCTGCTCCACTCTGGATGCCCTGGAAAACATTACCAGAGCTGCTGAAACAACAAACCATAAATATCTACTTGTAATCGCAATAGATTTTGCCGGTGCATTTGACACCCTGTGGTGGCCAAGCGTCCTCGGGAGACTCTGGAAGGCCAATCTATACCAATGCGTCAAAACATATTTTGTCAACAGAATGGTTGTTGTAGAAACTCCATATCGTTCTATTTTCAGACACATCTTCAGAGGCTGCCCACAGGGCTCTGTCATGGGTCCCCTCTTCTGGAACATGTTTCTCGACGGTTTCCTAAACCGAGGCCTAGGACGTGTGGCAACTCAGGCATACGCGGACGACCTGACCCTGGTACTGCGAGAGGACAGCAGAGCCAGGCTAGAAACTTCTGCTATCGACACCTTACAGAAGTGGACTGATGAAAACAATCTCCGCATGTCCTCAAACAAGACCAAATCAGTACTGTTAAAAGGTATCCTGGACATCAGGAGACCATCCCAATTCCGCAGCCAAGGCACTACAGTTAAGCTTACAAAGGAACTAAAACACCTCGGGGTTGTCCTAGATAAAAACCTCTCATTCACCCCTCATCTGACCTACATACAGAAAAAGATCAGAAGATACTCTGCTCTGTTCATGAGGGTCTCCCGAAAGGATTGGGGCCTGCGGAGGAGAGCCCTCAAACTATTTTATAAAACCGTATTCCTACCTGCCATAACGTATGCCGCTGGATGTGTGGTACCGGAAGGCCACCACGGCCGTCAACAGAAGAAAATTGGACACCACGCAGCGGTAGATATTACTTACAATAACACGAACTTGCAATACTGTAAGCACACTCTGCAGGCCCTGACAGGAACTCTTCCCCTAGACGTTGAAATAGTCTTCCGCGGCCTAACATATCAACTCTCCAAGGGACGGGAGGCTAACCACCTGAACTTCATCGTGGACCTTGAAACTGACCACAAAGTGGAACGCAAACGTCTCCTCGCACATCTGAACCAGAGCTGGCAAAACCGCTGGCAGGCAATCAACCGAGGTTCAATCACTAAAACGATTATTCCTGATATCCAACTGGTGTACCCAAACTATCCACCTTGGTTTTCTCCTGGACTTCTCCCCACCTACCTGTTGACCGACCATTGCGCCATAAGAGAAAAACTCCATGGATTCGGATTGAGTGACACCACCTATGCCACTGCAGTCTACGTGAGACATGGGGGCACTGCCCACTGTACGAGGATCTCCGCTGCCGATTTATAACAACCACCCAAATAATGCTACGAGACCAGGAATATCTGATACTAACTGAAAAAGATACTTATAGTGCCTTCACTCAATATGCACAAGACCTCTTCACAAGAAGGCGGACTCTCCCGCATCCACCACCACAACAGCAACAACCATGAAATGAAAAACCTATGACAGCAAACAATACAAATCAACAAATAACTGCCTCAGAAAGAGAGAGAAGAAAAAAAAAAAAAACCATGATAAGAGGATCACACGAACCGGACCTTACCCACCAAGAGTGCATATCCGATATGTGGACCTCCCTAGGACGGGACGCAGCCTCATGAGTGACGCTCTACTCAGCTGAATTCCAAACAGCCCAATGAGACGACAGAGCTTTCTGCATATGCCAGCCATAATGGCAATCGGTCCCAGTGCTCTTTTAGTTTTAGTTTTAGTGTTAGGGTCGGACGCCACCTGTGGTTTCTCACATCTGCGCCATATGTACACTGTGAAGAAATACAGAACACTGTAAATGCCAAAAAAAGTGTAGTGTGTTGAATGTGTAGTACTGTGTTGGGTTCTGTTGTGTGTCCTGGCATTTGGCCGCAGGACCCCAGATGGGACCCCACGTTGCCCGCAAACACCACTAGGAGGTAGCCAGGCTGCCCATTATTCTCTGGCAGGTCTGGCCTGAGCTTCCTGAACGGAGACCAATTAAAAATAATTATAATAAAAAAAAATAAAAAAATAAAGAAAAATAAAAAAATAATAAAATAATAATAAAAAATAATAATAAAAAAATAATAAATAAATAAATAATATAAAAAAAATAAATTAAATAAGTGAATAAATAATAAAAATAAATAAAAAATAAGGTTGAGTGCGGCAGTACAGGTGTACGGAAGAAGATGGGGGATGAAAGTAACAGTAAGGGATGTAGGTAAGGGTATCCCGTAAATTGACAGTGGAGCATATGCCCCACCAGGAGAAAAGGGGGAGGGGTTAACTCCAGAAGGGTAGAAAAACCACTCAGCCAGAGTGCTGAGTGTGACTTATATTTTGCGGTGGAGTGGTCAAGACCACTGGAGCCTACCCAACCATATGGAAAGTTAGCAGGTAATCCTACTCTGAATGTTCCAGGGTTAGCAAGTCGATGCTGGTAAAACAGTCAAGAAAAGATTTTTTATTTCAAGTTTGAGTAAGTCCTTTACAGGTTTCTATCCCTGGCTTGAGTTGGTTGTAGAGTCCTGCGCCTAGAAAAGAGGTTTTGTGCGTACTCCGTTAATGATTTGTAATATTGTTCTTCAGAAATTAGCAGGTGCTCCTGTCCTTGAGGTATGTGTTGTAGCCTGGTGTACAGTGTTCCTCGAAGATCGTTATAAATTGGGCAGTTATAAAGAAGATGGTCCCAATCTTCAATTTCTCCACATGTACAGTAGGGGTTATTGATGATTCCCAAGGTAGTCAACTTATGATTTATAGAGCCGTGTCCAGTTATAATATATGTACAGTAGAGGCCAGGTGAGAACCAAGGCGGCGACTTTGGATAAACTAGTTTGACATCCGGGATGAATTTCTTAGTTATCAGGCCCTTGTCCGTCTCCTCCCATCTTGTATGCCAGATTTGTAGTAGCATGGCAGCTAGTTTTTTCTTTGCTTGCTTACAGTCAGTGCGGGTGTCGATGGTATGTCCAAAGATGGTCGCTGGGATTCCCCGCGACAGGCAGTAGTGCAATCCCCGACGGATAACCTCCAAGTCAAGGGGGAGGACACCTACAAGAACCTGGAAGGCCGGAGAACTTACTGTGCAACAGGCCCTGGTAATGGCAAGCAGTATACTTCGCTGAAGTGTTTCCAGTTTGCATTTATTGCGAACAATTATTGCTCTATGGTACCAAATCCCGAATCCGTATGTAATAACAGGGAGGAATATAGCGTTATACAGGAGTTTGAGTGTTCTCCGGTTCAGACCCCAGTCACACCTGCTTACTCGGACGAATAAGGCTGCATAATTTCTGATTTTTTCTTGAAGGTATGAGAGGTGCGGGAAGAAGGAGAGCTTTGAATCCAAGGTGATACCCATGTGTTTTAGGGAAGTTACCAGCTTGATGGTTTTTCCTTGTACCTTGATCTGAGGAGGCCTTGATATTTGTAGGGTGCCTTTGAGAAGGATGGATTGTGTCTTCTGTGGAGAAATCCGGAGCTTGTGTAGAGTGGCCCAGTCCTGTAAGATCTGTAGTGCTTGATTTTCAGTGGCCTCGAGAGCTGCTCTGGTGTCCGCTGCGATGGAGATGGTAATATCATCGGCGAATGCTAGGATAGTAACAGGGCCCAGATCCAGACCAAGTAACTCATCAAGGACGATGTTCCAGAGGAACGGGCCGAGGACCGAACCCTGTGGGCAGCCTCTGTAGATAGATTTGGTGAGCTTCTGGTATGGTGAGGAGATGGTGATCTTCCAGTTGGAAAGGTAACTTTCTATACACCTGTATAAGTTGGCTGGTATGCGTGCCAATCCTAGCCTGCGAAGAATGCTTGGCCACCAGAGCATGTCAAAGGCCCCGGCAAAGTCAATGGTTATGAGGAGAAAGTACTTGTAATTAGTGTTGGCTGCAGCTTGGGTTGTTTGGTAGAGAGCATCCTCTGTGCAGCGTCCTGGGCGAAATCCATACTGTGAATTGTATTGTAGGCCAGCTTCTGTGTAGTGTGTTAGGAGTCTGGTATGGAGGAGGCGTTCCAGTAGTTTGCTCAATGTGGACAAGAGGGCAATGGGTCGGTATGAGTTAGACTGTTCTGGAGACTTCGATGGATTTTTCAGTATTAACTTTAATTCAGCTATTTTCCAGCTTTCTGGGAAGGATCCCTGGGTTAGGCATTTATTGAACAGGTTAAGCAGAAATTGGGGATTTACCTGGGCGACCTTTTTTAGTATTTCTGGTTCAATGCGATCTAGTCCTGGGAATTTTTTATTCTTCATTTTGCCAAGGGCTTGCTGCAGTTCTTCAGTGTTAAATTCTTCCTCCACAGAGTCAATGTGGTAATTGTCATTATCTAGACAAATTTGCTTCTGTTATGTTGTGAGATGATCGGCGTCGCTGATCCAAGATATTCATCATGGATTGCTCACATTATGTTGTCATGATTCCTCTTGGTGTTATTGTGGATGGGCTACCTTCTCCTCTTGGCAATTTGTTGGTAGTAACTCGGTACACCACTCCCCAAGGGTCCGAGTTACTAGTGGTGGTAACCAGCCGCTCCCATGTAGTTCTTTTTCGCTGCCTGATCATGGAAGTGTATTGGTTCCTGGTCCTCTTGTAGTCTTCACGAAGGGCTTCCACATCAGTAGCTGGCCAAGAGGTGCGAGCTCTCTGAAAAGCTTTCCTCTTGTTATGAACAGTCCAGCGTAGACGTTCGAGTTCCTCAGACCACCATGGTACAGAACTTGGAAGAGATTTTTTCTTGGGCATAGATTGATTGCAGGAAAGGGTGATAATGTTAGTTACAAGCTTTTGATGCTGCTCGGGATTCAGGGAGAGGATATCAGAAGAGTGATCCATGATTGTTCACTGGAGAGAAATGGTGAACAGCTCCCAATTGGCTTTGCTGATGGCATACCGGTTGATATCGTAGTGCGGAGTAGGAGTTGATTCTATATTTCTTGTGAGGCTGTATGTAATTCTGCCTCTATGGTCGGAGGTGGTCCAGGTTTCATTTACCTGCCACTCCGCCACCTTACTTGAGATTGATCTTGTAGCAATTGTTATGTCTATTGTAGACTCCCACATAGTACTGGAGAATGTTGGGAGGTTATTGGGCCTGTTTATTATATTAATAGTGAGGTGGCTAGAAAGTCTTCCAAAAGCTGCCCATTATGGCAACCAGGTCGGTCAGCTGTGAGGCTGTGCCAAGCAGGAGAACGGCAGTTAACATCTGCCCCCAGCATGATTTTAGTGTTAGGTAGAGTAGTGGTAACAGTTCTTAGGTAGTCAATAGCTGGGCCTATGTTTTGACTGGGTCTACAATAGAGTGATATTAAATAGAAGGCACCTAAGGGGCCAATTACATGGGCACACACTGCCCAACCTGTGCAGAGAGAAGAGATTTTGATGACCATTATTTTGGGGTTCCGGATGACTATGGCAGCCCAGGGAGTATCTTCATCTGCTTGAATTATTTTATATGTGAGAGGATAGCCTCTAACTTTCTTGGAGTGGGTGTATGGTTCTTGCAGTAGTAATATATCAATGTTTTCTTCATCTGCCTTTTTCCTTATTTCCGCTGCTACTGCACATGCTCGCTGAGCATTAAGTTGTATAAATTTAATAGCACTGTTATTGAATGGCTTAGGCCTCACTACCATAATCGGTCTTCAGTTGTTGGTTTCGTTTTGCCTTGATGTCAATAGGACATTTGCTGTTCCTGATTGAATGGGATGCATCCAGTTTTACTGCTTTGCAGTTTGCGCACGTCGGAGCAAATGATTTGTTTGGGCAACTGCTATAATGATGCCCTTTTTGGGAACAATGCCCACAGGTAGGATCTGTCTGTGTGCATGTGTGGCTCCCTCGACGTAGACACCTGTACGTAGTGAGGGGGACCTCCCAGTGATGCTGCTGGGTTTCCAGATTAGCATCGCTGGGATCTAACGCCCTGGAACCAAGGTATGGACCTTGGTTCCAGGGTTACATCTTTGGAATCCGGCGTGTGCAGCCGTGCGCCGCCACCCGTGGAATGCGGAAAGGGGGATCCTGGTGGTTGAGGGGCCCAGCCTTAATACACCACTTTGGCCCCTGCCAAAGTGGTGTATTAAGACGGGTGGTCCCGGACCGGCCCGATTGGGATCAATCGGCGGGTGGTTTTTACTGCTAGGGTCAACTGCGTTCCAATAAGTCTCCCTTCCTTTGGTCCTGGGACGGGATAAAGACTTATTGGTAACGTGGGTATGGTGTTCTAAGCGAACTCGGCGTCCCATTCGTGTACGCAGTACCTGCTAGTTCACGAGTGGACGTCCCCTCGTAGGGCTCCGTGGTAGGTGAGGTACTTAGGCATCAGACACTTTTTCTTTACTCTTATGAGTAATTTAAATCCTTCTTCTTCTCGGGCCCCAACAAGGCCCCTACCTAATCGAGATCATGACGCAGATAACACCTCTGCAAAAAGAGCCAGGACTGAGGATGCACCATCACCATCAGTGACACCGCTTTTCCTCATTCTCCATTCCACCGGAGAGCAGTCCATTGGGAAGATGTCATCATCGTAACCCCACACAAAACTTTGAACTCTTCAAGAGGTGTCATTTCAGAGTGGGACCTTCTTCACGTTTCTGAAGAAGAGATCTGCTCTGAATTAAAAGACCAAGGAGTGACAGCTGTCAAGAGAATATCGATACGGAAGGATGGGAATCTCGTCCCTACCCGAATTCTTATCCTCATGTTTAACACCCCATGGCCTCCAAGTTCCATCAAGGCAGGCTATCTAAACTGCCCAGTGAGGATTTATATCCCAAATCCACTGCGGTGTTTTAGATGCTAAAAATACGGCCACTCACAAACATCTTGTCGTGGAAACCCTTCCTGTGCTCGATGTGGTGTTAAAGACCACGAGAGCAGGGAATGTTCAGCTCCAAAACAGACCTGTGTCAACTGCCAAGGAGAGCACCCCGCCTACTCTAGAGCATGCCAGCGGTGGAAGGATGAAAAAGAAATACAAAAACTGAAAACAGAGCTGAATATCTCCTACCCAGGGGCCAGAAAACGTATCCAACCAATAAATAGCGGGAACCCTTCATATGCCCAGAAGGTTTCTGCAAAGTGCACTATCGGGACACAAACTGAGATGACTTTACCACCAAGAGAGTCAATCACCCCGATTGCACGCTATTTATTGAGTTCACAAAAGCCCACCAAAAAAACACAGTCAGTTGCCACTCCTATATCCGTACCTCCTAGTGCTCCACCACTACCAAAACCAAGTGGTAAAGAGCCTCCAGTAATAACAGAAACAATGGATGCAGAGAACAAGGAGGTACACGATGAACCAGTCTTGGAACTCTTTGCGGAGCAAGAGATGGACACGGGACAGCGGCCATTCTTCCCCAAAAAAGATAAAGCCAGGACTGATAAAAGTAAGCCCGCAGCACCTCGGAAGCCGCCTGATGGACCCACCAAGCCAAAATAATGGCTAAATTCCTACAATGGAATTGTCATGGATTCCGGCGAAATACTGCTGACATCAAGGCCCTCCTGCAAAAGCACGAGCCAGTTTGCTTTTGCTTGCAGGAGACTTATCTAAAAGCAAATGATGAACCTACGATGTATAACATCACAATCTTTCGTAACGATAGAATTGCGGATGGTCCTGCTCATGGAGGAGTAGCTATCCTTGTGAGTAATCAGACCCCAGTTCAGCCCTTGCTAATTACAACCAGCATAGAGGCTGTTGCAATTCGCCTTACAGTGGGATTTTTATTAACGGTCTGCTCTATTTATTTGCCACCTGGGACTGACATCTCCCAGGAAGACCTTGATGATCTTGTAACGCAGTTGCCTCCCCCTTTCTTACTTCTCGGGGATTTTAATGGACATAACACCCTGTGGGGTAGTGCTAAGATGAATGGAAGGGAACCGGTCATAGAGCATATGCTCAATGACAATGACCTTTCCTTTCTAAATACTGGAACAAACACCGTCTTCCACATGCCTACCCATACTTTTTCTGCCATTGATCTCTCTATCTGCTCCCCTTCTCTATTCCCTTCACTCACTTGGGAAGTGGAGGAGAATCCATACGGAAATGATCACTTCCCTGTGATAACCTCGTTACACAGCGGGAGACCATGTCTTCCCTTCAGGTTACCACGGTGGAAGATTGATCAGGCTGACTGGACTACCTTCCAACATCAGGCAAATTTTGATCTTAGCACCGTCAGTCAAGAGCCGATAAATGATGCAGTAACGTACATCACAGAAATTATTGTCCAAGCAGCTGCGAATGCTGTTCCAAAAACATCTGCCCGGTTTCCACCATTTCCCAAACCTTGGTGGAATTTACAATGCACAGCAACAAAAAAGGCTCAAAACAAAGCGTGGGGGATATTCCGCCGATATCCTACCACTGTTAATTTAATAGCCTTCAAGCGTGCACGAGCCAAAGCACGCTACATTCGCCGTCAGAGTCAAAAGAATCATGGATCCGTTTTACATCATCTATTAACCAGTCTACCAACTCTAAGGTAGTCTGGGATAAAATCCGGAATATGAAAGGAAAATATACATCCCACCCTTCTTCAATCCTAGATTATAATGGATGCACTATTGCAGATCCAACTGCAATAGCGAATTCTCTTGGGGAAACATTCTCTAACATATCTGCAACATCTTCGTATTCCCCAGAGTTCCTGGTCCTGAAACACAAAATTGAAAAACAGGCTCTTAATTTAAAGTCTAAGAGCCTTTATCTCTACAACGGGGCATTCACTATGGAGGAACTGAAAAGAGCCCTCACTCTTTCCAAACAAGCGCTGTCGGACCAGATGGCATCCATTATGAAATGATTAAACATCTTTCACTAAAATCTATGGATTATCTGCTCCTTCTATATAACAGAACCTTTATTGAAGGGCAGTTTCCGGATTCCTGGCGCAAGGCAATCATTCTTGCCTTTGCTAAGCCAGGAAATAATCCAAAAGTCACTACTAACTATCGTCCTATTGCTCTGACAAGCTGTCTGTGCAAAATCCTGGAGAGAATGGTAAATTTTCGTTTAATCTGGTATTTAGAATCAAATGACCTTCTCTCCAACATCCAGTGCGGCTTCCGAAAGAACCGGTCCACTTTGGACCATCTTATTGCACTGGAAACATCCATCCGGGATGCTTTCCTAAAACGTGAATATTTAGTGTGTGTATTCTTTGACATGGAAAAAGCGTATGACACAACTTGGAGATTTGGCATCTTAAAAGATTTGCATAGCCTTGGTCTTAGAGGGCAACTCCCCATTTTTATTAAAAACTTTTTAGCCAATCGATCTTTCCAAGTTCGTGTGGGATCCTCACTCCCTCGTTTCTTCACCGAGGAGTACCACACGGATCAGTTTTAAGTGTCACGCTTTTTGCCATCAAAGTAAATTCCATCACAGAACAACTTCCTCCAACTGTAAACAGTGCCATCTATGTTGATGACTTTAGCATATTTTGTCAGTCATGCAACATGAGGGTTATTGAAAGACAACTGCAAAAAGCCATCGATCGCATTAATTCCTGGGCACTTGCTAATGGCTTCAGGTTCTCGCCGGAGAAGACCGTTTGCCTACACTTTTGTCGTAACCTTCATCCTGAACCTGAATTAAGGCTCGGACAAAATGCTATTCCAGTAGCGGCGCACACAAAATTCTTGGGACTCGTATTCGTTAAAAAGCTGACCTTTCTGGATCACACCCGTCAACTCCGCACAAAGTGCACAAGAGGGCTGAATATTCTGCGCTCTCTTTCCTCAACATCTTGGGGTGCGGATCAATGCAACCTATTACGCATCTACCGTGCACTTGTACGATCCAGACTAGATTACGGGTCCCTGGTATACAATTCGGCCAGAGACAGTGTACTTCGATAGCTGAATCCTGTCCATCATCAGACTCTCCGTTTCGCTACTGGAACATTTCGAACATCTCCTGTCCAGAGCTTACACGTCGAAGCAAACGAACCACCGTTATCACTTCGACGTAAGCAGTTGTCTCTAAAGTACTCCTTAAAAGTGAAATCCCTGCCAGACCATCCTACGTGGCCATTCGTTTTTGAGCCACGATGGGAAAATTTGTACAACACCCGTAAGACTGCCAATCGTCCTTTTGGTATTCGTCTCCAAGAGCTACTCAAAGAACTTAATATCAAGGTAGACAAGGTTGCCCAAACACCAAAGCAACCCCTTCCACCCTGGCATGCTCATGTCCCGGCATGTGACTTCTCCCATAGAAATTGGGGAAAGTCGGACACTTCATCGTCTGTCTACCTGCAGCTTTATTCAGCACACCGAATTGAACATTCTGACTTCGCACCAGTTTACGCAGATGGCTCGAAGTCGGAGTCATATGTGGGATCTGCTGCTGTCTTTACAGACACCACTACATCGGAGCAGATTCCCTCTGAATGCAGTATATTTACTGCAGAGCTGCACGCTATAGAGTTAGCCTTGGATCACATTAGTGAATGCCAGTACCAATGGTTCATTTTATATTCCGACTCTCTCAGCGTGTTACAGGCTTTAATAACTGTAAGATATAATCCACATCCAGTTCTGTCTTGCATTCAGCAGAAGATTCACTTCCTCCATGAACGGGAATATGATATCCGCTTCTGCTGGATTCCCAGCCACATTGGGATTAGGGGAAATGATTTGGCTGACACCGCAGCCAAATCAGCAATTCCCAATAGTAATCGCTGCCTGTCAGTCCCCTATACAGACTACAGGCAAATAATAAATCAAAAGATATACTCCCAATGGCAGGATTCGTGGAATAGACAGACTACGAATAAATTATATCAAATAAAGCCTGTAATTGAACCGTGGCAGTCTAGTCTGTGCAGGAATCGTATCGTAAGAAGGAAGTTGTTCTTGCCCGGACCCGCATAGGACATAGTCATTTAACACATTCGTTTTTGCTGAGGGCTGATAACCCTCCTATGTGAGTCCTGTGGCACAATTTTAACTATCAGACACATTCCAATTGATTGTCCAGATTTTAGTAATATCCGTTTTACCGCTTTTAATCATCTGACTGAGCCGTATACACTCAGTCATATTTTATCCTACAATGACAATGTGTCTGCTGTTTTTAGCTTTTTAAAATCAATAAACGTTTTTACTCGTATATAAAATTTACATTTTTCTTTTATACCTTTTATACATTGGTTATACATTTTGACATAGTGACCTAACTAATTAGGTCACCGAAAGTTAAATTTTTTTTTTATATGTCCTGTTCTTGGCGCATTATAGCCTTAGTAGCTAATGAGCCAATAAAATCGAAACAAACAAACAAAAAACAGCATGTGTGGGTGGTGTGCCCAAAACGACAGCATCTGAAGCATTTAGGAACAGCCATATGTTCCTTGAAGCAGTGGCTGCTCCAACCAATAAAGATCCTGTCTTGAAGTTTTAGCTGGTTCCACGCTTGTGGAGAGAGATCCACTACCCAGTTGCAAAGGTTGGGAGACTTTGACTTGGTGCAGTGTTTTGGTTTTATGTGCTCCTTGTCTCTTTTTCCTTGGGTCGAGTCTTGAATGTTCCTGTGTAAAATTTCTTCAGCGATGCTGTCTGGAGTAATCCCGGTGCTCTTGCTGGACTATCTTTTTCTTCCCCTCCATCGGCAGTAGGGGAGGAGGCAGAAGGTTGTCCCTCCTGCCTCCTCCTCCTCTACTCGCCAACCCAGATTTCCTCCTGGTGGGGCATGGATATGCCCCAATGATTTATACTGGGGTCGTCTCCTCTATTGACCACATTTCTTCTGTCTTCCTCACCGCAGTCTTCAGTCTCCTCCCCCTCTCTATCTGCTCGAATGGTATACTCCACAGTTCAAAATTCATTAGTTCCAAATTAAGTTCGCTTACATTTCGGTCTTTCAATCTAGCGATCAAGAAAAAAAAATTACGGAAACGTAATTTTTTTTTTTAGGTCCTAGCCACTGAAATCTCAGGAAACTAGGTGGCAGGACCTGCCAGAGTAAACTACAACTACTGGGTACCTGGTCTGCCTCCACGGCACGAAGTGTGGGCAACATCGAGCTTCAGCAGGGGTCTGGCGGGTAAATTGACAGAAGAACAAGGGTACACGACATCACACACATCAAGATCCATATACTTTTAAATCTCTGGCCTTTACAGTGAACTGTATCACACCACAATGTAAACTACGCGGAAATGGGGGGAACCCCTGGGGCCGTTTGACCCTAAACACACTTTACACACACTTTACACTATTGGTAACACTTTAGGAGGCTTCCGGATCAGCTAGTATATAATCATGATACCTCTACTCTACCAGATAGTGACTGGAAGGAGTCCGAGTAGAGTGTATGCGGAAAGCATTCGCGAGGCCACGTTATGTCAGGGATCTGAGAATATTCTTACCATGTGAACGCCATAACCAAAACTTTCATTACTTCATACAGCATGTCCCACCCACTTTTTTTTTACTACTAAATACACCATGAATTCTCAAACTAATAGAGGAAGCTTATCTGCGAAAAGATCTAAACCTCCCACGCACTTCCTAATTCATTTCACAAATATACGTGTTCTCAATTCTAATCTCAACGATGTCCATTTCCACTTGCAATCTGCCAAACCCCATGTACTTTTTCTGACAGAATCTCAGTTATCGGTTGACTTAACTACTGCTCATCTCAGATGCCCAAATTATTCGCTGTATGATTCCTTTCGCCTCAAAGGTGGTACTAGTGCATATTGCCGTTCTATTATTAACTGTCAGAAATTTGGCAATTTGTAATGTCCTCTCTTTGATCTTCTCTGGCTTAAAATCTCTCTATCTCATTGGTCAAATTCATCTGTTGTCTCTACCGTTCTACCAACTCCATTAATCACTTGGAACTCTTTGACATCCTCTCTTTGCAACTTGACTTTCTCCAGTCCAACTTTCCTAACAGTGAGATAATTTTCCTTGGTGATTTTAATGTTCACAACTCCAGCTGGCTTCCGTTTTCTAGTCACATCGACCTAGCTGGTAGAGATGCTCAGGCTTTTGCAATTACTAATGACCTAGCACCGATTGTTCATTTACCTACAAGAATACCGGACAATCCTAATCATACAGCCAAAACGCTTCATCTTTTTCTCACAAACAACCCTACTAAGTACACTGTCGAAGTGAGAGGTCTTTTAGCCACTTCACTTCACAACTTGGTGATTGTCTCTTATCCAATGCAATCTTTATCTCATGGCTATTCCCGACCTCGTGTTGTATGGCATTACAAGAATGCAAAATGGGATGACTTGCGAGACTTCTTTTCTTCTTTTCCTTGGTCGGTTTCAAAACTTCTGACGTCAACGTTTGCTCAGATCGTGGCAGTGAAATTATGCTTGCAAGAATGGAATCCTTTATCCCACACTCCACTTTAAAATCTCGTTCTTTATCTAAACCTTGGTTTTCCAATAAATGTGCTAAAGCTGTTCAAGAGAAGAATGTCGCATATCGTAATTCGCTTGTTTCTAATTGTTCAGTTTCATTTTCTGCCTACACCAAAGATAGCAACAATTGTAAAGCAATTATTAATCAGTCCAAACTAGAGTTTGAACAGGCTAAGAGTAGAAAACTTGCTTCTTGCACTAATGGCAGCCGAGCATTCTGGTCTCTTGCCAAAGCTCTTGGCCGCAATTTTTGTCCATCTCTGCTCCCACCTCTGTCCTCCAAACCAGATGGTTCTGTTGTCACTTCATCCAAGGATAAAGCTGATATTCAAGCATCCCATTTTTGTTCCAACTCACATATTAATGATCTTTGTAAAACATTTCCCACCATTCCCAATACCCTCAATTCAATGCCTCCTGTGGTCTTCCGTCAAAAGGATATCAGAAGGATTTTGATGAATTTCGATGCTAAGAAAGCTCCAGGCCCTGATGGTATTTCCTCACTTGTTCTCAAAACCTGTACTCTTGAACTTGCTCCTATTCTTTGCCGCCTTTTTTTCACTTTTTTATTCCAAAGGTGTTTTTCCTTCTGCTTTGAAATTTTCTCATACCCAGCCAGCTCCTAAAAAGGGTGACAAATCCCTCCCATCCAATAATCGTGTCATTGCAATTACTTCTATTCTTTCTAAAGTAATGGAGAAATCAACTAACCGCCAACCATTAAACTACATAGAAACCTTCCGTCTGATCAACGATCGCCAGTATGGATTCCGTTGGTGCCGATCCATGGTGATATTCTGGCTAATGTTACCCATACATGGACTAATTCAATGGAAAGGTTCGTTGAAACACAAGTATTTGCTCTTGACA
This sequence comes from Mastigoproctus giganteus, assembly GCF_048544385.1. Taxonomy (NCBI): domain Eukaryota; kingdom Metazoa; phylum Arthropoda; class Arachnida; order Uropygi; family Thelyphonidae; genus Mastigoproctus; species Mastigoproctus giganteus. The sequence continues at coordinate 100,467,858 of NC_143580.1, forward strand.
TCTCAAAGGCTTTCGATCGTGTTTGGCATACATGTCTTCTAAACAAGCTTCCATCTTATGTTTGCCAACTGCTTTTAGTAATTGGTTATATAGTTTTCTCTCTGATCGCTCACTGAGGGTGATGGTAGATGGCGATCTGCCTTCTAACTTCTCCACTAATGCCGGTGTCCCCAAAGGTTCATTTCTTTCCATCACTCTTTTCTTCTTGTACATTGATGAACTTCTTCCATTAACTGGAAATTCTATCCTTAGTTTTGCCGATGATAGCAAATTGCATTCCACTTTTCATTTTGAGAAACCTTGTCTTGCTAAATCAGCTTAAACTTCTCAAAAATCTACTACCAATTCCTTAAATGCCGATCTTCATGTAATTCTCCAGTGGAACAAAGACAACTTAGTTGATTTCAAAACACTTCCGAAACTCAGTCTTGTCTTATATCTGGCAAAAAGTATTCTTTTGCTCCTATGCTTATCTTTAGTGACACTCCGATTTCTAGACAAAATGATATATCTGTTTTGGGGATTACCCTGACTTCTAATCTCTCTTGGCACAAGAACATTAAAAATATTGCTTCCTCTGCATCTGAAAAATTTGGTTTTCTCTTTCGCTCTCGGCGTTACTTTTCTCCAAACAGCTGTTTACTCTGTATAAATCGCAAATCCGCCCTGCCAAGGAATATTGTCCCACATCTGGGATGGTGCCCCCAAAACCTCCGTCAGGCTACTTGGTTCCCTTCAGAAGAGGACAGTTAGGTTAATTAATGATTCATCTCTAACAGAGTCTCTCCACTCGCTGTGACATAGACGTACTGTTTCTGCTACATGCCTTTTCTACAAATTCTTCCATGGGCACTGTTCTTTTGAATTGGCTTCTATAATTCCTGCGCTCCCTTTCAAAACTCCCTTCCGAACACATGCCGCCACCAGCCCACATTCATTTAGTGCCCAACTTCAAACTCACAGAACCAACTTTTCATCTTGCTCATTTATTCATTGAACTGTCATTTTCTGGAACCTTCCTTCATATGTATTTCCTGCAAATTACAGTCTACAGAATGCAAGTCCAATGTCAACAAATATCTTCTTTCATCTTCTCAACCTCCAACCCAAGAGGCGCCTCCGTAGCCAGGTGGGAAGGAGCAGCAGTGCGTAGCGCACGCTTCTTGATTAGACCGGGGTTTGAGCCCGTCACCACCAAATACGGAGGATGCGGAAAGGTCAAGGAATGACCACCGCATATCCCGGAGCAATATGGCCTTAGTTGCTAATGCTCCTAAAAAAAAAAAAAAAAAAAAACCAAAATCCAACCCAAGCACGGTATTAAACACTGTAGGTTCTATTACCCCTTGTGTTTGGTCTTTACATACATAAAAAAAAAAAAAAAAAAAAAAGACATAAGCCAGAATATCAGAAATAGATCGACACTGACAGAATCCATACTGACGATTGTTGATCAGACGGAAGGTTTCAAGGTAGGTTAAGATTTGGCGGTTAATCAATTTTTCCATGAATATAGAAAGAGTGAAAGTAATTGCAATGGGACGATAATGGAATGGGAGGGATTTGTCACTCTTTTTAAGAACTGGCTGGATATAAGGTATAAGGTATGTTCGTGTCAGACGGCGCCTGGGATTTCTCCCATCTCCGCGTATGTTCGCTGTATCGAGGACAGTACACTGTCAAGCCAGAGACTTGAAAGTGTGTGGGCCATGTCTGTGCAGTGTGATCTGTTGTGCCCATTGTTTGTCCGGCTTATTGGCCGCCAGGCCTCTAGTGGGGCCCGACGTTGCCCATACCCTGCCACGCGGAGGCTAGCCGGGTGTATCCAGTATCACAACAATTTGCTCTGGCAGGTCCTGCCACCTAGTTTCCTGGGATTTCAGTGGCTAGGGCCTATTTAAAAAAAATAATAAATAAAAAAAAAAAATAAAATAAAATAAAATAAATAGTAGTTAAAAAAAAAATATATATATATATATATGCGTTTGACGTTAATTCTTAAGGAGATTGCTGTTAGGAAATCACTGGTTGGGTTTGAACGCTAGAAAGATGTGTTAAAAGGCCTAATAGGTCGGGCAGAATTTTGTTGTTATTAAATTTAGATGTGTGGGCTATACGCTAGATGAAAGATAAAAGTGGAAGGGAGGGGAGGCTGAAGACTGGGGGGGTAGAAGTAGAAGTAAGGGGTCGATAGAGGAGATGACCCCTGCTAGACAGTATGGCATGCCCATGCCACACCAGAGGGGAGTTTGGATGGCGGGTGGGGGAGACGAAGAAGAGTTATCTCCCCCTGCCATGGATAAGGTATACAGTTAGAGTGGGGGAAGAGACTGAAGACTGGGGTCAAAGGCAAAAGCATGGGGACGATAGAGAAGGCGACCTCAGGTGGTCAGTGAGGCAGGCGCATGCCTCACCAGGTGAAGAGATGGGTTGGCAGGGGAGGGAGGAAACAGAGCATGTCTCCTCTCCCTCCTGCTGGGGATAGGGAATTTAAGATGAATAGGGTAAGGGTACCCTATTCAGCTCGCCATATAGCATTTGGCAGCGGAGCTGCTAGTGGTTCTAGTCGTTTCCAGGAGCGATCGGACCGAGGCATGATCGTTCATGGGGTGGTTCCCGTTCGTTCTGCAGTCTTTACCGTCAAAAGGTCCGGGTTTGCTTGTCGGCATTTGTGGAGTCTTTCTTGTGACATTTCTCATCCATGTGGTGTTTGCGTCAATGTTGTTTATAGAGTCATTTCTCATTTATTCAACTTTAGGTCCACTTCAGGGTTTAGTGCCCTGATGATCGGAGGCCATTGGGTTCAGGCGTCTTCCGCGGGATGATTTCTTCGAGGTTTGTACTTTTCTTATTGTGTCAGTGGTTGATTGCGGTTCGCTGCGATAAGAGCTCTCCGTCTTGTGAACAGGGCCAGTGCATAGCTGGAGAAAGCCTGATATTCTTTCCTGGTGTCCAAGATGTGGTGCTCCTGTCCATATGGTAGATACTGTATTTTGGTGATGAATGCACTACGGAGGTCGTCATACAGCTGGCAATCATGCATGAGGTGCTGCCAGCTCTCCAGCCCCCCACAGGTGCAGGTGGGATCTTCTTGTATTCCGAGTAGGGATAGCTTTGCATTCAGAGCTCCATGTCCTGTCAGTAGGTATGTGATTTGTAGGCCCGGGGAAAACCAGGGTGGGAAGTTCGGAAAAACCCGGCCAATGTGGTGATTTCGCCTTTTTGCGAGGTGGCCCATCTATCCTGCCACACCTGCAGCAGGTGAGCATGCAGCTTTTTCTTTTCCATAGTCTTGCTATTGATGATGTCGGTGGTGAATCCTAAACATGTCTGTGGGATACCCTTGTCCAGGTGGTGCGTGAGGCCCCGTCGAATGATCTCTAAGTCCAGTGGAAGGACACCAGCAAGGACTTGCAGGGCATGCGTGCTCACTGTGCTGCAAGCCCGAGTAATGGTCAGAAGGATTGATCGGTGAATCGAGTCAATGATTCGTTTATTGACAGCAGTTGTGGCTTTTTGATACCATGCACCAGATGCATACGTGACAATTGGGGTGAAGTTGGTTTTATAGAAAAGACGTAGCACCCGTCTGTCTAGGCCCCAGTCTCTGCGAGTGACTCTGGCAACCAATGCAGTGTATCGTCTGACTTTTGTACGCAAATATTTCAGGTGGTCCTGAAATGATAGATTCGGATCTAGAATCATGCCTAAGTACTTTAGCTGCTTTGAGAATTTAATTGTTTTCTGGTCGATCTTGATTTGTGGAGGCCGCCTGAGGTTGAGGCACCCCTTGAGCAGGATGGAGTTTGTCTTTGCAGGGGATATTCTAAGTTGATTTTTCTTTGCCCATTCATGAAGGGTGGACAGAGCCCGGTTTGCCAGTGTCTCCAGTTGTGTCCTTGAGTCCGCTGTCACTGTCAGTAAGAGGTCATCAGCAAAGGCCTGCGATTTTACCTCGTCAAGGTCTATAGCTAGGAAGGAGTCCATTACTAAGTTCCACAGTAGTGGTCCAAGGACCGAACCCTGTGGACAGCCGCGAAATGTATTCTTGGAGAGGGTTCCATAGGGAGCAACAATCCTGATGGATCTGTTTGTGAGGTAGCTCTTGATAACCCTGTAGAGGTTGCCTGGGATCCCAGCAACCCGAAGCCTTGCCAAGATGCTTGGCCACCAAAGTGCATCGAAGGCCCCAGCAAAGTCCACGGCAATCACGAGGAAATACTTCTTGGTGCATCTTGTTACTTGTTCTTGTAGGTGTATTAAGGCATCCACGGCTGAGCGACCCCGCCTGAAGCCAAACTGGTTGGGTGAGGCCAGGCCAGCCCTGTCATAATATTGCTCTATTCGTCTATAGAGAAGGCGTTCAAGTAGTTTACTTGCGACTGTGAGAAGTGCGATCGGTCTGTACGATTCTGGGAGGTGTGGTGGTTTGGTCGGATTTTTCAGGATTAGTTTGACGTTTGCTTTCTTCCACGAAGTCGGGAAGGTGCCACAGTGAAGACAGAGGTTGAAGAGGTTGAGCAACAGGTTCGGGGAACACTCTATTGTCTTTTTGATGATTTCGGGCTCCAAGAGGTCTGGTCCAGGACATTTATTTCCCCTAATGAGGGTGGCAGCACTCTTGAGCTCCTCCACGTTGAAGTGAGGTTCTGTCGTTGCTGTTTGATAGCTCTCATTTTCTAAGCAGAGTTGGATCTGCTCTGTTGTCTCCGGTTGTATAGCCGGGTGGAAGACTGTGTCCAGGATATTGGAAATGGTCTGCTCCCAGGTTGTGGACATGCCTCCTTGGGTCAATGTGGTGGCGGCAATAACTTCTCCTCGGGGAAGTTTATTCATGGTCAGTTTGTAGACGATTCCCCAGGGGTTCTTGTTTCCCATAGTGGAGACCATGCGCTCCTAAGATTGCTGTTTACAGCTTCTGATTTGGGCTGTGTAAGTGTTCCTTGCTTCTTTGTAGCGTTGTCGGAGTACTTCAACCTCTGCCGTCGGCCAGGAGCGCCTGGCCCGCTGAAAGGCCTTTCTTCTGGTTTGTGTTTCTTTCCGGAGTCGTTGCACTTCTAGGTTCCACCAGGGCACAGCCCCAGGGGTTGGATTTTTCTTTTTAATAGAAATGTCGCTTGTGTGCGTTATGATCTCTGTTACCTTGCTTTGGAGGTGATCTGGGTCTTCGAGTCTCTCAAGCTCGCTCTGTCTCTGTTGTATGCTGGTTTTTAAGGTACTTTGGAAGAGTTCCCAGTTTGCTTTGGATATGGAGTATCTGTGAGTGGTTTGTCTAGCTGCTGGTACCCTAGTCAGTGATCTGTTGAGTTGGAATGTAATGGCTCGATGATCAGATGTTGTCCAGGCCTCTTGGACGGACCAGTCAGTAGTATTATTAGCAATGTTCCTGGAAGCCAAGGAGACATCTATGGTGGCCTCCCACAGTGTATTACTAAATGTGGGTAGATTGTTTGGTTGGTTTAACACTGTCAACGTTGAATTTGCAAGGAACTCTTCCAATATAGTTCCGTTTCTGGTGCCATGTCTGTCTGGCGTGTGACTATGCCACATTGGTGACCGGCAGTTCACGTCTGCACCTATTATAATTTTTGCGTTGGGAAGGGTGTCAGCAGCCAGTTGGAGGTATCTTGTGGCGAAAGTTATGTCTTCGCCCGGTCGACAGTAGAGGGCAATAACATAAAATGCCCCCAGAGCTGTGGTGAGGTGGGCACATGCAGCCCAGGCTGTGCAAAGCTGTGTGATTTTGGTCACCGTAATATCTGGATTTCTGACCGCGACTGCGGCCCAGGGGGTGTCGTCCTCGAATTGTACTATCTTGTAGGTCAAGGGGTATCCCCTGACTATCTTCATGTGTGAGTATGGCTCTTGTATTATCATGACGTCTACATTCTCCTCTTCAGCCTTGATACGGATCTGATCCGCTACTGCTCTGGCCCTCTGTGCGTTGATCTGCAGAAATTTTACCTCTGTAGTATTGTATCCTCTAAGGCGCGTCCCCATAATCCAGCCTGGATTGGAACAAGCTCTTAATCTTCAGGTAGGTGGGGCACTTGTTATCCCTGATTGAGTGGGTGCAGTCCAGCTTCAGACTCTTGCAGTTGGTGCAGATTGGGTCAGTACTCTTGTTTGGGCAATCCTTGTAAGTGTGGCCGAGCAGTGGCCGCATGTGGGGTCAGTCTGAGTGCAGGTGTGCGTTGTATGCCCATATTTACAGCACCTGAAGCAGCAAATTTCCAAGCAGAAGGAAAAACACCTTTACAATAAAAAGTGAAAAAAGGCGGCAAAGAACAGGCGTAAATTCAGCAGCGCCGGTTTTGAGAACAAGTTGAGAAATACCATCAGGACCTGGAGCTTTCGTATCATCAAGATTCGTTAAAATCTTTCTGACATCCTTCTGACTGAAGCCCACAGGTGGTATTGAATGGAGCGTGTTGGGAATGGTGGGAGGTGTTTTACCAAGATCATTAATACACCAGTTGGAAGAAAAGTAGGATGCTAGCAGGTCAGTTTTTCCGTGGCCAAACCTCTGTCAAAACGTCAAAGTTGTGGGACTGTCAAAACGTCTGTTCTGGTTTTGACAGAGTTGGGAGCATAGATGGGCAAAAGTTCCAGCCAATAGCTTTGGCAAGAAATCAGAATGCTCGGGCAAGAAGCAAGTTTTCTACTCTTATCCTTTCCAAATCTAGGTTGGGCTGATTGCTGCGATCATTCGTGTAGGCAGAAAATGAAACTGAAGAATTGGAAACAAGCCAATTACGATATACAACATTCTTCTCCTAAACGGCATTAACAAATTCATTGGAAAACCAAAGTTTAGATAAAGGACGAGATTTAAAATGCAGTGTAGAATGAAGAATAATTTCACTGACACGATCTGAGCAAACGTTGACATCAGAAGTTATGAAACCGTAATCCGACCAAGGAAAAGAAGAAAAGAAATCTCGCAGGTAATTCTATTTTGCATTCTTATATTACCAAACAACACAAGGTTGGGAAAAGCCATGAGATCAAGGCTCCATTGGAGAAGAGACAATCAGCAAGTTGTGATCTGATGTGCCTAAAGGACCACTCATTTCGAACTTGTACTTAGAAGGGTTGTTTTTGAGAAAACGATCAAGCTTGTTGGATGTATGGTTAGGTTTGTCCGCTATTCTTTTAGGTAAATGAACAATCTGTGCAAGGTCATTAGTAATTGCAAAAGCCTCAGCATCTCAGGGTTGAATTTGAAAGTGTCTGCAATTCTGCCCAGACACGATAGGAGGGAGTGTATGGTGAGAGACTTATCGATCAATTCGGTCAGGGAAGGATTGTGCAAGGCTCAAGGGATAGAATTTTTTTCAGCCTGATTAGAACTTCTTAACAGAAGAGACTGCTTCTACAGTGATGGGATACACTTAAATAGAAAGGGTGCAAGAATATTTGCTGATGCTATCGAGGCAGTGTTAGGTGGGTGGGAAAACTGAGAGCTTGGGGGGTATAGAAGGATTAATAGATTAACAGTAGCCACTTGCAGAGGTGAAAGTGATTCTTGCACTGCTTCTATTGGAATGAGCAGAAGCCTGAAAAAACAAGATGCAGGATATTTGAGAGACTGCTGGAAGTCATTGCGGAACAAGTAAACACACGGGTTGTGTTAGGGTAGCTAAGAATAAAAACAGGTGCATGTATAATTGCGTGTACACCAATGCTAGGAGTTTGGTAAATAAATTTGATGAATTTGAGGAATTCCTGAAAGCATCAAAGGCGGATATTGTGGGGATATCAGACACGTGGTGTCACACAGATATAAGGAATGCAGAACTGGAATATGGGGAGTACAATGTGTACAGAAAGGATAGACAGGATGGAAAGGGAGCAGGGATTAGGCTATTACTTAAGAAACACATAAAATCCAAGGTACTGAAGCCAGTTGACATCGCTGGATAGTGAGTGTCGAGTCAGTTTGGTGTGTCATAAGCATTGGGAGATCAAAATTGAGACAAGGAATGTGCTATAGGCCTAATGATTCTGATGAGTATAATAAGAAACTGTACAGGGAAATATCGTGGGCCAGTACATCAGGGAGTCTTATAATGGGGGATTTTAATTTCACAGATATTGATTGGAATTTGTGGGTTGGTCACTCACACACTAGCAAGGCTTTTGTGGATTTATTGGATAATTGTTTTCTACATCAGCAAGTTCGGGAGGCAACTGTAGGGAGTAATAATCTTGATTTGATTATCAGTAGTGTTGTTCATACATTAAGAATCTGCAGATAAAGGAACCACTATGTGGCAGTGATCACAGTGTGCTGAAGTCGGATTTACTCAAAGAGGTAACTACCATCAGGGGTAAAAGGAAGGGTTATTGCTTTCCTAAAGGCTACTACGATGGTGTTAGACAGTATTTAAATTCTATACAGTCGGACCAACTGAAGATGTTACCAAAAGCAAATTCAAAATAGGAAGCATTCATAGAACTTTTCTTGGAAGCTGTTAGGCTTTATATACCAGCTAAGAAATATTGTTCAAGGTTTCAGCCTAAATGGATGTCAGATGAACTAATGAGACATATGACAGAGAAGAAAAATGAATGGGATACATATAAATTAACACGTGAAACAGAAGCCTATGATAGATATAAGTTGATCTGTAACCAAGTTACAAAGGAGGTTAGGCAGGCAAAGGCAGATTACGAGAAATCTTTGGCAAGGAATGCAAAGAAAAACAGCAAAGAGTTCTTTACTTATATAAACTCTAGAAGGAAGGGGATGAATCAGATTGGTCCACTTGATATCGATGGGTCATCTGTTGATGATCCGGCGCAGGTAGCAAACAAACTAAATGAATATTTTGCATCGACATTCACACATGAGGAATTATTCACCGAGGGGAACGCCAGAGGTGTATTCATCTCTGGCAGTAAGCTAGAGAATCTTATAATAACTGAGATAAGGTGGAGGAGAAATTGTTGAAGATAAACACATGAAAGGCACCTGGGATGGAAGGGATCTATCCAGTTATATTAAAGGAAGTAAGCAGAGGAAGTAAGCAAACCCTTAGCCATAATTATGAGAACTTCCTTTGACTCAGGGGAGGTACCCACAGACTGGAGATGTGGAAATGTGACCCCAATTCACAAAGGAGGACAAAGGCCGACAAAAGTAATTATAGGCCTGTGAGTTTAACTTCTGTTCCCGGAAAATTAATGGAGGCACTGGTTAAAGAAGCACTGCAGGATCATCTAGACAAGACTTCAGTTATAACTCAGACACAGCATGGTTTTGTTAAGGGGAAGTCTTGCCTGACCAATTTGATTGGATAATATGATGAAGTCACAAAAGAACTGGATGCAGGGAATAACTTTGATATTATATACTTCGATGTTAGAAAGGCTTTTGATACTGTTTCACATGGAAGACTGCTGCACAAATTGGAGAAGTGTGGCATTGGAAGCAAATTGCTGCTATGAATAAATGGGTGGTTGTGGGGGAGAACACAGAGAGTGGTAATCAATGGACACTGCTCATCGTGGATTAATGTTATTAGTGGAGTCCCTCAGAGTTCAGTGTTGGGTCCATTATCGTTTTCTGTATTTGTTGATGATATTGATGATTGTATATCAAGCTTAATGTCCAAGTTTGCAGACGATACAAAGGTTGGCAGGGTTGTAAAGTACAATTGTTACACTATTGTCCTTTACAACCAGATGCAACTTTCCAGATGCAACAGCATCTGGAAAGTTTGAGCAGAGGGACTGAGAGGTGTCAAGGGAAGTTTAACATTTACGAATGTAAACTACTACATATGGGGATCAGCAACCCCAAAGCAACGTATCAACGATACTACACTGACAATGGCAGAGAATGAAAAGGACCTGGGGGTTATTGTGCAGGCAGATATGAACTTCTCTGAGGTTCAAATTGGAAGTCTTGCCTGACCAATCAAATTGGTCAGGCAAGGCTTCCCCTTAACAAAACCATGCTGTGTCTGAGTTATAACTGAAGTCTTGTCCAGAGGGACAGCAAGAGTAGCTCATTGTGTCTTGTCAATGATATACAGAAATTTTTCTAGCAGGGATAAGGTGATGATTATTCCCTTGTATAAGGCAATGGTCCGGCCACACCTTGAGTAATGTATACAGGTCTGCAGGCGTCATTTCAAGAAGGATGTAGAGGTGCTGGAACGAATACAGAGAAGAGCAACAAGATTAGTGAATGGAACAAAGGGGTACTCTTACGAAGAAAGGCTTAAGTTTTGCGAATTACAGTGTCTGGAGACTAGCCACCAGCGAGGTGATCTGATAGAGGTGTGTAAAGCCTTGAATGGTTTGAGCATGCTTAATGCTGATGGGATTCTTCCTGTTGCTCAGAATAATCACCTGAGAAGGTGTAAATTCTAATTGTGAAATGATAGATGTAGGATAGACGTGCGAAAATTTTCCTTTAGCCAGCGACTAGTTGGTTGGCTTTTTTTATGTGAACACCAAACCCGAGAGATATTAGAACCTATAGAACATAGTACCGTGCTTGGGTTGGAGATTGAGAAGCCGAAAAAAGATATTTGTTGACATTGGACTTGAACTTCTGTAGATTGTAATTTTCAGGAAATACGTATGAAGGAAGGAAGGTTATTCCAGAAAACGGCAGTTGAATGAATAAATGAGGAAGACGAAAAGTTGGTTCTGTGGGTTTGAATTTGGACAGTAAATGGATTTTGGCTGGTGGCGGCACGTTTTCGGACTGTTTTGAAAGAGAGAGCAGGAATTGTAGAAGCCAATTCAGAAGAACAGTGCCCATGGAAGTATCTATAGAAGAGGCATGCAGCAGAAACAGTACATCTATGAGAAAGCGAGTGGAGTGACTCTGTTAGAGATGAATTATTAATTAATTTAACTGCCCTCTTCTGAATGGAATGAAAAAAACCTGAGAGAGGTTTTGGGTGACCACTCCAGATGTGGGAACAATATTCCATGGGAGGGTGGATTTGCGATTTATACAGAGTGAGCAGCTGTTTGGAAGAAAAGTAACGCCGAGAGCGAAAGAGAAAACCAAGTTTTTTAGATGCAGAGGAAGCAATATTTTTAATGTGCTTGTGCCAAGAGAGATTAGAATTCAGGGTAATCCCCAAAAGAGATATATCATTTTGTCTAGAAATCGGAGTATCATTAAAGATAAGCTTAGGAGAAGAAGAATCCTTTTTGCGAGATATAAGACAAGAATGAGTTTTAGAAGGGTTGAAATTAACTAAGTTTTCTTTTCCCCACTGGAGGATTACCTGCAGATCGGCATTTAAGGAATTGGTAGCAGATTTTCGAGAGGGTGAAGCTGATTGAGCAGGACAAGGTTTCTCAAAATGGAAAGTGGAATACAATGTGCTATCATCGGAAAAACTATGGATAGGATATCCAGTTAATGGAAGAAGGCTATTAATATACAAGAGGAAAAGAGTGGGGGAAAGAACTGAACCTTGGGGGACACAGGCGTTAGTGGAGAAGTTAGAAGACAGAGAGCCATCTGCAGTCACCCTCATTGAGCGATCAGAGCGAAAACTCGGTAATCAATTACTAAAAACAATTGGCAAACCAAAACATGGAAGCTTGTTTAGAAGACCTTTATGCCAAACATGAACAAAAGCCTTTGATATGTCAAGAGTAACTACTTGTGTTTCACCGAAATTTTTCCATTGAATTAGTCCATAAATGGGTAACATAAGCCAGAATATCACCAGTGGATCGACACTGACGGAATCCATACTTGCGATCGTTGATCCGTCCGAACGTTTCTAGGTAGTTTAAGAGTTGGGGGTTAATTGATTTCTCCCTTACTTTAGAAAGAGTAGAAGTAATTGCAATGGGACGATAATTGGATGGGAGGGACTTGTCACCCGTTTTAGGAACTGGCTGGATATGAGCAAATTTCCAAGCAGAAGGAAAAACACCTTTCGAATAAAAAGTGAAAAAAGGCGGCAAAGAATAGAAGTAAGTTCAGGAGCACAGGTTTTGAGAACAATGGAGGAATACCATCAGGAGCTGGAGCTTTGTTAGCATCAAGATTCATCATAATCCTTCTGATATCCTTTTGACGGAAGACCACAGGAGGTAATGAATGGGGCGTGTTGGGAATAGTGGGTGGTGTTTCACCAAGATCATTAATACATGAGCTGCAAGAAAAATGGGATGCTAGCAGGTCAGCTTTGTTCTTGGCTGAAGTGACAACAGAACCATCTGGTTTGGAGAGAGGTGGGAGCAGAGATGGGCAAAAGTTGCGGCCAAATAGCTTTGGTAAGAGACCAGATTGCTCCGCTACCATTAGGGCAAGAAGCAGGTTTTCTAATCTTAGCCTGTTAAAACTCTAGTTTGGACTGATTAATAACTGGTTTACAATTGTTGCGAGCTTTCGTGTAGGCAAAAAATTAAACTGAAGAATTAGAAACAAGCCAATTACAATATGGAACTTTCTTCTCTTGAACAGCCTTAGCACATTTATTGGAAACCCAAGATTTAGATAAAGGACGAGATATTAAAGTGGAATGTGGGATAAAGGATTCCATTCCTGCAAGAATAATTTCACTGACACGATCTGAACAAACGTTGACATCAGAAGTTTTGAAACAGTAATCCGACCAAGGAAAGAAGAAAAGAAGTCTCGCAGGTCATCCCATTTTGCATTCTTGTAATGCCAAACAACACGAGGTTGGGAATAGCCATGAGATAAAAGTTCCATTGGAGAAGAGACTCACCAAGTTGTGATCTGAAGTGCCTAAAAGACTTCTCGCTTCGACCGTGTTCTTATATGGGTTGTTTGTGAGAAAAAAATGAAGCGTATTGGCTGTATGATTAGAATTGTCCGGTATTCTTGTAGGTAAATGAACAATCTGTGCTAGGTCACTAGTAATTGCAAAAGTCTCAGCATCGCGACCTGCTGGGTCGGCGTGACTAGAAACGGAAGCCAGCTGTAGTTGTGAACTTTAAATTACCAAGGAAAATTACCTCACTGTTAGGAAAGTTGGACTGGAGAAAGTCAAGTTGCAAAGAGATGAAGTCAAAGAGCTCCAAATGATTAGTGGAGTTGGGAGAACGGTAGAGACAACAGATGAATTTGACCAATGAGATAGATCGATTTGAAGCCAGAGAAGATCGAAGAGAGGAGATTCCAAATTGCCAAGTCTCTGACAGGGAATATCAGAACGGACATATGCACAAGTACCACCTTTGAGGCGAAAGGAAACATACAGCGAATAATTTTGAATCTGAGATGAGCAGTAGTTGAATCAACCGATAACTGAGATTCTGTCAAGAAAAGTACATGGGTTTTGGCAGAGGGCAAGTGGAAATGGACATCGTTGAGATTAGAGGTGAGACCACGTATATTTGTGAAATGAATTAGGAAGTGCTTGGGAGGTTTAGATCTTTTCGCAAATAAGCTTGCTCTATTAGTTTGACAATTCATGTTGTATTCAATAGTAGGAAAAAGCAGGTAGGACATGCTGCATGAAGTAATGAAATTTTTGGATGTGGCGTACACGTTGTAAGAATATAACCAAATCCTTGACTGAACGTGGCCTTGACAATGCTTCCCGCATACACACTACTTGGACTCCCTCCAGTCACTATCTGGCAGAGTAGAGATAGCAAGATTATACACTAGCTGATCCGGAAGCCTCCTAGAGTGTTACCAATAGGTTCGGTCCGGTGTACTAACTAACCAGCGGCCGGCCTGCGAACACCTTTTTAGAGCTGTACCCTCGAAATGTAAGGAATATTGGATCTCGTCATGACGTTCATCAAAACCTCAAAAGTCATCAGTCATTCTGCATGATGGAAGCGATAGGGAAGTGTTAACCATAACTTAACTGTAGAGACTAAACATGGGTTCCTCCAATAAGCAAAGTGGCGGTATTTCACCGGTTGATGAGAGTCGTCTACCACCTTTTACTGCCTGCTAACATAGAGGGACGGCGTTCCTCCATGTGGTGTGAGCGCCACACCTCGACCCCTGCTTACGTTGGTTCACACCTGGGTGGTCACCCACCATGTACCTGTGCATGGAAGTTATACCCAGGGAGTTACCAACAGTCACACCATCGTCAAGGTGCCAGCAGAGGCTTTGGCTGTCACAGACTGTCAGGACTTCGCCGAAATTAGGTCCACATGACTTGAGTGTCACCCGAATATCAGTTCCATCAGCGTTTTAGACTCTCAGGTGGCAAGTACAGCTTGTCTGGGATATCTGAGATAATGTCTGTGACAACCTCAAGGACTAAATAAACACCTGAGGTGGCATGTGGAGCACACTTCCATCCCTTGTCTTGGAAGTTGATTGCCTAAATAAATTGAAAGCTCAGCTGGACAGGTATTTCGAACGAACGGAAGGGTGAAGTGGAAGTGGGTTTTTTTTTGGCTGATGCTGTATAGGCTTGCTTTCTTGCATCATATGCCTCTACTAATGCTAATGCTAATGCTAAAGTTGTCGGGGAGAGCATAGGTTTTCACTATCAAAGGAAATTTGGAGGTGATCTGATGCATACTTCAAAATCGGCGTTGTGAGAATGAGATGGTCAGCATTATGAAATAAGAGGTCGAGGTTTTGAATAATAGTGGCATCGTTTTATTACGAAATTATTTTTTAAATTTAAAAATAAATAAATTTTTCATGAAAACTTTCTGTTAAAATTTTTCCCTAAAATATGTTAAATTTTTGTTATGAAAATTATTTTTTTAAAATTAATTTTCTAAGATTTTAAATGCCGTTACCTATTTCAGGGTGATGACTGGAATCAATGGAGCGAACTTCATGAATGAAGCACAAAAATGTGGTGAGCTATATGTGTGTGCCGTTTCCACGAATACCTTAATTCCTTGCTCAGTAGCTCTTTAAAAATATATATAAGAATAAATAAATGTATATAAAATAAAATAAAAATTCTGTAGTGATTATCGAAATATGTATGGTTCAAATTTTACGCTTGTTCATTCTTTGTACATTTATCTTGCTCCATTTACCTGTTGCGTGTATAATGTTATTTAAAACAAATAACTACTATAATAAAAAAGGCCAACCACCTATCTGAATAGGGTCCTCTGATTCAACAAGAACGTAACGGGACGCGACCCTAATAGGATTCAAAGCTTTATGACCAACAGAAGCTAGGAACTGGCTCTAAATCTCATAACTCCATTCTGTGAATGGTGAGAGTCACAGTATCCTATCATGATGCAGTGCAGTAGTACAAAAGTCCTGAGCTCAGAAAGAACTAATGTAAAAGACAATTAGACTTTGTGGATCAATAAAATAAAGGTACACCAGAGTGCAAGCTTGTGAAGATACTCGAATAGTGAGGTATAAAGCAATCAGAATATTGAAAATGTCTTGAATTGAAATTGAATAACAAACCGCTCAAAAAACAAAAAAGAATGAGATGCTTGATTGAAATGTCTGATATTTTCAAAAGTATTAA
The DNA here is from genome assembly GCF_048544385.1 of Mastigoproctus giganteus. Classification (NCBI taxonomy): domain Eukaryota; kingdom Metazoa; phylum Arthropoda; class Arachnida; order Uropygi; family Thelyphonidae; genus Mastigoproctus; species Mastigoproctus giganteus. The sequence goes on from NC_143580.1 coordinate 100,483,298, forward strand.
GTTTCCAGTAAAACTATAATAAAAAAAAAAAAAATGGACAACAAACAAAACTCTCAGAAGAGGATATCCTTTAACCGTATCCATAGCTTGCCATTTGCGAGACCGATATAGAACTAAATATGTGGGGACAAATTCTGCTGATTCGTCCATGTGACTCATGGGCGGCACAGCAGAATTCAATTAAATAATCTTAAAAGTTGCCAATCTGCTCTTAGTCGTATATTAGTCGTTACATAATATAATAATGTATATTAGTATAATTATAACTAATATAATGTATATTAGTCGTTACATAATATAATAATGTATATTAGTCGTTACAGGACATTTTCATAACTGTGCTTCAATACGGAACCCAAAGCAGTATCTGAAAATCGTGCACGCTGAACACATTACTACAACAGATATCAGAGTGGTTTGTAATCTATCATGTATAACGTACACGTTTGTGCAATAGCAGCATGTTAGTACGCAGAAAACTAAATTAGCTAAAACGGCATCGTTTTAGTTATATCTCATATTGTGAATGCCTTCACAACGATTTGCCATGATATTGCTCTACCTCGAATAAGTAACGCATTAACAATGGAGAAGACTATTGTTACTTATTTTCAGCGGATACCACCACCCGGATGGCGCCGTTTCATGGCTATTTTGTTTATGTGTACGATAATAACACTACTATCCACTTTTCCCTATTAGAGGTAGAAAACCACAAAGTATAGAGAAAGTAATAGTAGGAGTGGAAGAGGAAAAGAAACGTTGTAGAAGAATGAAAGGGACGGTAATTCCTTCAATTCACACCACTCATCGAATAGGCAACACTTCCCCTGTAGAAAAGACTGCAGTTACATATTCTTGGAAACTTCGGGCAGCATCAAGTTCCCCTCTGGTGACTGTTTCAGGTCTATTTGGCCCTGCTTTGGTGGGTGGGTAGGTACGTACGCTGGTGATGCAATGATGGTAATTCAGTTATGAAGAATAACTCCAAAATATAAGATATTAAGAGATGCCTGATGGTGTACAAAGTAAATTAGACTAAAATGCTTTTAGGACTTAAGCCTCAGGTTGCGTAAAAATCTGACAACGTACAAATTTTTGCAATAGCAGCATGTTAGTACGAAACAAACTAAAACGAAGCTAAAAACGGCATCGTTTTAGTTATATCTCATAGTGAATATCTTCACAACGAGTTGCCATGATATTGCATTACCTTGAATAAGTACCGCTTCACTAATGGAAACGACTATTGTTGCTTATTCTCAGCGTATACCAACTGTCCCTTTCCTCTTTCGACGGCATTTCTTCTTCTTCCTCTCCTACCTTCCTACATCTTTTTTTTGCCTTTCTAAGTCTAATAGGTACAGTATGAGGATAACAGAGTATCTTATCCAATACCATTTTTCAAACAGTGCTATTCCGTTGTTGGAGGACAATCTGAAAGAAATTAAAGGGAAGTCTTTCTGGATAGCGTAAGTTTTAATATTAATTTCTTTTTTTTTTTTCTGACCCTTAGAAAGTTCCCAATGTGGGATCAAGTGCTGTGGGCACGGTTGTTTGATGGTCTTTGAACTTCTTCATACGTGCGAGGACTTTGGAATTCACTCTAGACACAGAGTATGAACCAAGACAGGTGATAAAAAGATTGGCAAAATGGGGGAATTTATCGAGATTACAGGGGTACTCTCCTATCTATGATGAAATACACTATCGAGAGGTTTTCTTTTTGAAAACCAATTGGTACTTTCCCATTTGGTGGGGAGTATCAGAAATTATATAACTATAGAACGATATCCAATTGACATGCCGAATATGTATTTGAAAAATTTATTGGAAGAATATGGCAAAGTTATCAAAACAGACATGCATGTGTGGGGCCTTCCTAGAGCTATATACGGGAAAAGTCGCGGTTCAAATGGAAATGAGAAAGCCGAGTCCGAATGTTATTTATATCACGAAAAACCGACTACATGTACTTCTAAGGGGTAGAGAAAAAATGTTTAAAGGGTGGCAGCTCGGACCATTTACGCGTATATTGCAAGAAAGGGCGTTGTTTTAATTGCAAGGAAGCTGGATACATTAGTAGTGACTGCCCAAAAGCATGCAGGAAATGTGGTGACACAAGGTACAAAGCGGGCAGCTGCTCATCTCGATCATATGCAGATGCCATTAGAGGAGGGGAGGAAAAGGGAAATGAAGAGAGTTAGAAATAGGGAAATATCGTGGTCATTTTAAAGACAAAGGGAGCTACAAATAAGGTGTCTTCAGTAGAACCATGGGACTTAATAACAGGAGCACAGGCGGGGAAAGGATCGGTAGATACGAAACAAGAGGGTTCCAATTTAATGGAAATAGAGGAAATAGCAAGAGGTCAGAAGAGGAGAGAAAAAGGTGTAGGAGGAGGGGAAAAAGGAAGAAAACTGTAGAGGAGGAGAATGTTACTATACAAAATCTCAGCGGGTCGAGTTCGGAGGATTCCGAAACGGAAGGGTCATTGGGAGAAGGACGGAAAAAGGTTGTTGGATGTAGAGCATTATAGAGACACCGTAGATACACCATAGCTATTGTGTATCTACACACCGATATTAAAGAAGTATGTACTATTAGGAGAGGAAAAACTAGATGAAAAACTGATAGAATTTGAGCAACGTCTGGGAATACTCAGAATAATATTAGAACAAACCGCAGAAGGGAAGGTTGGGAAAATACAATTCATGTCGAGGGATATATATATATATATATATATATATATATATATATAAAGAATCCAAATATTCCAGAGTTAAATTGTAAAATATATTGTAATTTTACAATATATTATATTGTAAAATTGTAAAATATCATTATATTTAAAAGTTAGTATCAGGATATTAAGATATTATATTGCAGGTTATTATACTCTGAGTTTGGTATGACTTGTAGTCGATTGCTAACGGTACTTCCCATTTTAGATAAGGTATAAGGTATAAGGTATAAGGTATGTTAGTGTCTAACGGCTCCTGGGATTTCTCCCATCTCCGCGGGTGTACATTGTACCGGGGCCAGAGATTTGAAGTGTGTGGGGGTCATGTGCTGTATATTGTGTTGTGCCCTTTGTTCCTCCGGTCTATTAGCCGCCGAGCCCCTAGTGGGACCCGACGTTACCACACCATGCCACGGGGAGGCTGACCGGGTGTACCACTGTAGCTAGAGTACTCTGGCGGGTCCTGCCACCTACTTTCCTGGGATTTCAGTGGCTAGGACCAGATTTGAGAATGAGATGATCGCTGTTTCTTGAGCAACGGTTGTAATTTTAGATATTGTCACATTTTAATGCTATTATGAGCTACTACACTTCGAACAATCATAAGATACTACGTCGGTCGCGTAGGCTAAACTGTACCGCGGATTCCACTGTGGCTATGGGTGATCCGATAAGTAACCAAACTAGCCAGTTTGCATATAATGCGGTAGGCTTACCAAGTAACAGTCTCGTTAATGATACCATTAATGAAACTATGGATAATATAGCCACTAACTTACCCTCGGACACGAAGATTTATACATCGGAAAAATACTTAAAATTCAAAAAATACAATAATATTAGATGTCAAACATGCCCTGCTATGGACATTAAACATGTCTCAAATAATACCGACGATCCGGTTTTCTGCCATTCTAGGGGAGCCATTTATCTAATTACTTGCAATAATTGCATGGCCAAATATATTGGACAAACGGGAGGAGAATTACATATTAGAATTAATGGGCACAGATCACATATTAATAACTTTGTTAGCAAAAATGACATTGAACTGCAGCACTTCCAAATACATAGCTTCGATAATATTACTATCACTATACTAGAAATTGAACATAAGCACAGCATTAGATTATATCGTGAAAACTGCAATATACTTAAATATAAAACCCTTTACCCATACGGTCTCAATAGCTTGTTTAACGGACGTAATTATAGCAATTGTAGTTTAGAGACATGTGTATACAAACTATTTCGAATGGCAAATAGATCCCATTATAAATTGCCACGTAGCAAGAAGAATAGCAAAGTTTATAACAATACTGGTAACGGCAATCTAATACACACTAAGCATACTTTAGGCAGATTTGACGAAGTACTGGATACATGGGATGAACCTAATATAAATATAAAACGCATACATGATATAGTATTTGTTCTTAAGCATAGCAAACTTAAAGCCTTAGAAAAAATTAACTTGACATATCTACACCGTAACCAGCATCTTGACCACTTACTCAAGGATATCTTTAAATATCGGCTGGGTAATAAACCTGTTATCGATAACATCTATATTAACATTAAATACAGCAACATTATATTTGACAGCTTATTGTTCAAGGATATCTTAAATAAACATATTAATGATTTTCCACTCAAAAATAAGAATATAATAACTAGGTTCAGTTACAATAAACCTTTTGGACTTATGGCTTGTAAACTATAAACAGTTAGCATGCAACTTAGATAACTTCTACAAGGAGGCTATCTGCCACTGCCACTTGCCACAATACCATGATTATGTAGATATGCATCATATGCATGTAATTACAGGTGATCTCAACTTGGTTCCACACCAGGAACTGAGAACAGTACTATCCCATGGTTTTAAATACAGACCTAATACTAGTCCTAATACCAACTATATTACCAAACAATTACACTCTGACCTTATGCAATTTTGCCTTAAACTTGCATATAAGTATAATTTACCACTAGAGGCCTTCTATAATTGGCTGGTACTTACCATCAGCGAACTTAAGCAACATATATGTAGGAAGCTTTTACATAGGAAGCAACATACCAATAGAGATAGCAAAAGATATAACATGCAGTTAATCAAACGACAATTAAAGGATTTACAGGATATATTTATCATAACTACTATAGATAAGGCCGCCTATAATTATAGTTTCATCTGCAAAAAATTCTACGCCTCACTGTTATACAACGAGCTACATAGCAGTGCCACATACGCTAGATCAAATGGTAACCTTGGTACTATCACCAAGAAGTTACTAGCTATGCAAAAAAAGTTAAAACTTAATAACTACAACACTAACTTTCCTTTTTTGTATGGTATACCCAAGTTTCATAAATCGCCCATCAGTTTCAGATTTATAACTTCATGTAGAAATAGCTACTCAAAGGTCCCGCATTGTAAGCTAGTTGAACTGCTTAGGATTATCTTCAATACTATAAATTTCACTAGAATTATTAGTAATAATAGACCTATTTTAACCTTTATAAAGAATAATAAGCATAACATCAAACACATAAATACATTTGATTTCAAAAACTTATTCACTAGCATCCCACAGGATAGTTTAAAATTGGTTTTAAATAATTATTTCACAGAATATAGCGATATTTTACCCTGTCAACGTAATTACTGGGATAACCTACTTAACCTATGTATTTCCAACAGCTATATTTATAATGGTAGCAATATTTTCGTACAGCATACTGGCATAGCTATGGGGGCGAGTAGCTCGAGTCTTATAGCCAATCTATATCTACACCATTTTGAAAAGAACTTCGATAAAGATATCAATATGTTCAGATATATAGATGACTTAATTGTGTTCAACTATACTAACTTTCATACAGAAGCAATTAAACACTACCCGCAGGATTTGGTTCTAGAGGTCACTAACAAGAGTGACTCGGGTAAAGCTGCATATCTGGATATAGACATTCATATTAAGAATAATAACCTAACTACCAAGGTATTTGACAAACGCAAAGAATTTAATTTCAAAACTATAGACCTAACCAGTTGGGGTACTAACATCTCAATACGAATCCATAAAAACATAATAGTGACACAAGGTATCAGAAGATTATATATCTGTAATAATAAAAGTGATGTTATAGACACACTGATCGATCTTAAGCATATTTTATTAGATAACGGTTTCCCACATAATTTTATTATGAAACATATGAGTACTGCTTTGTCAATAGCCCTAAAACAATACCACGAAGATTTAAACTTGTTGGATACCATGCAAGCTATTAGGCATACAGTATATTGAATTACACGTACGGTATATAGTTTCTCGGTTTTAAAGGAATTATTATCTGGTATAGTTTCTCTGTTTTAAAAGAATTATTATCGGTTTTATACATCGGTATCTATGGAGCGAGTTGTTTACTAATTAGCCTTTGTATATACATGTACATACTAGGCACTGCTGCATAAACACGCTATATATAGCTTACGCCTTAGAAAAGTGGTACCTATATGTGTTTTTACAGTAGGAATCAATTCGTTTATATTTTACTAAGAGATCTGAGAATTATTGGTTTTGTTTTCTCTACTATAGAGGGCGCTGTTAAGCTTTTGGTTCTTCCCAAACCTGGCTATTATTGGACAAATCTTAGGTGGCGCAATATATGCGGCAGTTATAAACGTCCTGTACGTTTACTGCAGGCGTTTAGTTTTTTCCCGCCTTGGGCTACGGTAACGTACGTAAGGTAGATTATTTGACGTGAGCATACTGGTTCTACGGTATTCCCTCCTTTGTTGTTTAGCTGCATTCCCTCCTTTGTTGTTTAACGCTTTACATAAAGTTTGCCACTACTTAATTTTTGAAGTTAGATTTATAGTAAATTATCTTAGGAATTAGCCATTCCGTTTTTTCTGTTTCCTTTCGAATTATATTGATATATATTTTACCGGCTCTTACTACTTAACCATGATCCCTACTGTTAGCGTCGGGAATTTACACTCCCGGTTATATCCGATGTAATATCGAGAATTTGCTTTTCCTTCTCTGTTTCACTTTTAGCTATTCTCTTGCCTAATTTTTCATATCTCACGAACTATTTAGAGTAATTCGAGGGGGAGTGAGGTACTATTGCTTTAACTACTCTGCTTTCCGTTCGCCTTTAGTTAGCTAAATTAGCCTTTTTTCTGCAAATTGTTCAGCAAATATTAATAATTTCTCAGTTGTGCTTATAATGTTGCAGCGATCGGTCGGGCTAAATATCATCCAGCCTGTATTCTTACAAATTATGGTTAGACATGCCCCTTTTTGGACGGCTAGATTTATACTGATTTATAGTATTTACTATAACCTAATTTTAAATTAGTTGAATTATCCATTATTATGGATATTGGATTTGGTATACAGGCAGATGATAACAGAAACCGATGGCTCAGTCTAACATGGAATTTTATTTTGTAGGGGTTTAGCCCTCGACTAAGTCTCTTGCAAAATGGGTTCCCATGTAAGGCTTATTTTGTTATTTAACCTAATATTTTATATTTTTCATGTAATTTTTCATGTATACTGGAGGTACGGTTGGCCAGTGGTTACATCGATTTTCAAACGATGGAGGTACTTACATTACACTATAACTTATATAATTTGGATATATATTTCCAAGTATGAAAAAGCAAATAGTAAATGTGATAATAAATATAAATATTATAATAAATATTAAATAGTCACATAACCGATTAATGCCATATAAGACGATTAAACATTACATCGGTCTGTATAAATATGAATATGAGTTAAGTTAATAGTGGTAAGCGTTTTTAAAGGTAAAATATGATATACTAGCTTATCAGGTAAACCAAAACACCATACCGGGTATCCAACGTGACCTGGAAAAAAATATCAATATATGCCATGGCATAAGCAATAAATTATAAAAATATATAAAAATACCATTAAAATGTTAATTATGGCAATAAGATACATTGAAAGGGACTTTTTCGAGGGCTAACCCTTTCAATGTATCAACCAAAATTAACGAGCTATCCGTTTCTGTAGTCATCGTCCAGCATAACTATGTCCAAATATATGTAAAATAGTAAGATAGAGCCAAAAGTAGTGACGAGAATAAAATTATGTTGATTAATCCCAAATTTAGCAGTAAGCTGGCAAGATGACTGTTAGCCCGACGGATAGCCAAAATTTAAATTTAAATTAGAGAAAGAGCTATAATTATTATTAGGCATATGTGCGTAGTTGATAGTAAATGCAGTCACGGTAGTCTAAGCAAAAGTAACAGTGGAAGCTAGCGCTAACCAAGGCGAACGGAAAAAGGTTGAAGTACAGATATAGTACCTCAATCCCCCTCAATATAGTACCTCATGAATTATTAGAGTATTCGAGGGGGAATACTCTAATAGTTCATGATAATTCATGAACTATTAGAGTATTCGAGGGGGATTGAGGTACTATATCTATTCTTCTACCTTTTTCCGTTCGCCTTGGTTAGCGCTAGCTTCCACTGTTACTTTTGCTTAGACTACCGTGACTGCATTTACTATGAACTACGCACATATGCCTAATAATAATTATAGCTCTTTCTCTAATTTAAATTTAAATTTTGGCTATCCGTCGGGCTAACAGTCATCTTGCCAGCTTACTGCTAAATTTGGGATTAATCAACATAATTTTATTCTCGTCACTACTTTTGGCTCTATCTTACTATTTTACATATATTTGGACATAGTTATGCTGGACGATGACTACAGAAACGGATAGCTCGTTAATTTTGGTTGATACATTGAAAGGGTTAGCCCTCGAAAAAGTCCCTTTCAATGTATCTTATTGCCATAATTAACATTTTAATGGTATTTTTATATATTTTTATAATTTATTGCTTATGTCATGGCATATATTGATATTTTTTTCCAGGTCACGTTGGGTACCCGCTATGGTTTTTGGTTTACCTGATAAGCTAGTATATCATATTTTACCTTTAACAACGCTTACCACTATTAACTTAACTCATATATATATATACCGTATTTCCCCATGTATAAGACGCACCTTTTTTCGAAAAATTTGGGGTCTAAAAACTGGGTGCGTCTGTATAAGACGCACTCATACAACCACTGTATAAGTGGTTGTCGAGTTTTTTAATTGCATTTCCCGCTTTTTCGCGCTTGTTTTCTTTGCGCTCATTGTTTCGCAATTGTTACCAGAATATTAGGTTACGTTTTGCCACGTTCTGCTCAGAAATGGCTCAGAAAATATTTTCGTACAGTGCTGAATTCAAGTTAAAAGTGATCCAGTTTGCAAAATGAATGAAAATCGTGTGCTGAACGTAAGTTTGGTCCTCCGCCAACTGAGAAAACAATTCGAGACTGGCTACGGGAAGAAGAAACCCTACTGAAAAACGCCATGGCATAAGAAGGCCATTAGACGCAAATCAGAAAAATGGCCTTCTTTAGAGAGGGAACTGAAGATATGGATTGAGGAGCATAGGGCAGTTGGAATTCCTGTGTCCACAAAGATGGTTCAGCATGAGGCAAGAAGAATTGCTGATGAAAAAGAAGTTACTGATTTCAAAGGAGGACACAATTAGTGCTTCAGGTTCATGAAACGGAATGGACTAAACATGCGTACACGCACCAGACTTGCCCAAAAGATGCCTGAAAGCTTTGAGCAGAAGGTCCTTGAATTTCATCGTTTTGTCATTCAATATCGGAAGACACATCAGTTTGAGTTGGGACAGATTGCAAATATCGACAAAGTCTCCCTTCAATTTGATGTCCCAAGTAACAGAACTGTTGATAAGAAGGGGATGAAAACTGTAACTGTGAAGACATAGTGGCCTAGTGGCATAGTGTTTTGTGGAAGGCGCCACGGGTGGTTTCCCACATCTGCACCATGGTACTTTGTGAAGAATTTACAGAATCTCTGTAAAAGCCAGAAAAAGTGTGGTGCCTGGTTTGTGACAGAGTTGTGCTGTGGCCTGTTGTTCTGTCTCTGGCTGCTTAGCCGCAAGGCCCCTAAGGGAACCCCACGTTGCCGGCCACCACCACTGGAAAGTGAGCCAGGCTGCCCATTATACTCTGGCTGGCCTCCGCCAGGATTGCCTGAACTTCCTGACGGAGACCAAAAAATAAAAAATAAATAAAAATAAAAAAATTAAAATAATAAAAATAAAGTAACAGATTAAAAAAAAATAAAAATTATAAAATAAAATAAGTAAAAAAAGTAATAGATAAAAAAAAGAGAGAGAGAGGGGGGGCGTAAAAGTAGAGAGGATTAGAGGGGGAATGAATTTCGGTGGATTGACAGGGGAGAATAAATCCACCCTAATTTAGGCGAAGTATAGGAGGAGTGTGGGTTTAAAAGTTACAGGGGACAGGTGCCCCTGTGTAATTGCCAATGGCATAGTGCCTGTAGATCCCGCACTGAGGTCAGTGCCAGCAATCCCGCACATAGATCGGTGCCAGCAGTATATCCTACCCATTTCGGGTTTGCGATGACTTTTAAATCCCGCACTCCGAGGAGTGCCAACATCCCGGACCTCGGATGGTGCCTGCAATAGATCCTACCCTATTAGGGTTTGCATGATTATGTCTGCGTTTTTCCGGGGGAATGGAGGAGTTATCCCACGCCGGTCCAGTTTAGCTCTCGGGCTCTGAGTTCTGAAATCTTAGCTCACCTAATTGCAAATGTTTCTTGGGCCTAGGTGGTTAATGCCTTATAGGTATCTTCCTCGAGTAGCAGAGTGGATTCTTGATTGCGAGGGCTTCTCTGTATTGTGGTGAGGAATTTAAGCCTAATGTTGTCGTAGCTGGGGCACTCATACTGTGGTGCCCCCAGGACTCCTCTTCGCCGCAGTCGCAACGTGGATCATTCTCGATTTCCATGGCGGTCAGTTTTTTTTGGAAGGATCCATGGCCGGTGATGATAAAGGTCACATGGAGGCCAGGCAAAAACCAGGGTGGAGGTTCTGGGTAAGTTGAACTTATGGATGGAAGGAATCGTTTTGTGATGGCCCCTTTTGTTTTAGTGTCCCAGTCATGTTGCCAACATCTACAAGATATATCTTGTATGCCCAACATCTACAAGATATATCTTGTAGATGTTGGGTTATCCGTTGTCTTTCCTGCCTGGTGCCGTTTGTGATGTCAAGTTGAAAATTTAGCAGTTGGGTTGGAACTCCCTTCCTTAAGTAATAAAAAAGCCCTCTTTTAACCACTTCTAAGTATAGTGGCTGACATTCAGTTAATACCTGCAGAGCAGGGGTGCTGACGGTGCGGCACGCCCTGCAAATTGAAAGGAGCATGAATCTCTGGATTGAATCCAGCTTACATTTATTTCTTGCTAGGATGGCTTTTCGGTACCAGATTGAGGCACCATAACACACAATTGGCACGTATGCCGCTTGGTATATCAGGGTAAGAGCTTTGTGCTTCGGCCCCCAGTCTGCCCTGCTGACCCGCCTTATCATAGCATTGTACCTTTGAATTTTGTTGGCTAGATACTCTAGGTGGTGGTGGAAGGTAAGCCCAGAGTCTAAGAAGATACCTAGGAGCTTGACTTCAGTGTGCAGGCGTATGGGCATAAAGTTTAATTTTATTGTAGGTGGTCTTGTGATTTGTAGCCTGCCTTTAAGGAGGATGGACTTTGTTTTCTCTCCTGAAATGGTAAGGTTGTGCAGGGCTGCCCAGTTATGAAATTTTACCAGTGCTCCATTTGTGATATTCTCCAGGTTCGTCCTGGTGTTAGCACATACCAAAAGGACAAGACATCTGCGAAGGCCAAGGACTCAACACCTCCCAGGTCCATGCCCAGGAACTCATCCAGGACAATAGACCAGAGGAAAGGGCCAAGCGCAGAGCCCTGCGGACAGCCTCGATCGATGTAGCTAGTCACTGTCTGGAATCTGTTGGTAACTTGGACTTTTCTACCAGTTAAATATGACCTTAAACTGTTGTTGGAAACATTTGATTGCCGAAGCCTCTGAAGAAGAGGCTTTAAGTACTCTACCAAGGGAGTACTTAAAGGCTGTGTGAGTTGCTTGAGTGATTAATCTGTTAATGGCATCTTCTGTGCTGCTACCTGCTTTGAATCCAAATTGCTTGTCACTTGGAAGTTTTTGTTCTTCATATCTGGCGGTTAAGCGAAATAGGAGCAGGCGCTCTTGTAGCTTGACCATTACAGAGAGCAAGGCAATCGGGCGGTAGGAGGTTGGAATTTGTGATGGCTTGTCGGGATTTTTCAATATAAATTTCAGGGTTGCCGTTTTCCAGGATGTTGGAAAGGTGCCTTCTGTCAGGCACCTATTTAGAAGGCTTAGGAGAGTAACAGGATCATCATCATCAGCCATTTTCAATCCACTGCAGGATGAAGGCCTCTCCAGCAACTTTCCAGTTCCTTCTGTTTTGAGCACTGGCCATCCATTTACTACTCAAAAACTCATGAATTTCATCTATCCATCTCCGCCTTTGTCTTCCAGGTTTTCTTCTAGCTCCTCTTGGGTACCATTCTGTTATTTTCTTAGTCCATCTGTCATCATGTCTTCCAGCTATGTGTCCTGCCCAAGACCATTTTAGTTCTTTATTAACAGGATAGCATTCTGCAAATTTTTTAACCACATCCACTTCCAGCAGATCAGCACCAGGTGTTTTTCCTACTTTCCTTTTGTTTATTGCCAAGTGGACATGAAAAGAGCCATTATACAGTTGCTCTAGCTTGTTGTGCCGACGGAACCAAGCTGCCTCCTATGCTGATTTTCAAACGCAAAACAATGCCAAAAGAAGACATTCCTCGAGGAGTGATTGTCCACGTTCAAGACAAGGGTTGGATGGATCAGGATGGAATGAAGATCTGGTTTGAGAAAGTTTGGAGCAGGAGACCACGTGGGCTCTTACGCAAACCTGCCCGATTGGTGCTTGATCAGTTCAGGGCACACATAACAAAAAATACAAAGATTGTTGCGAGCAAAAAACAAAACTTGCCGTCATACCTGGAGGCTTGACATCCCAGCTCAAACCACTTGATGTCAGCATTAACAAACCCTTCAAAGCTGCCATGAGAGAAGAATGGAACCAATAGATGAAGTCTTCTGGGAACAATTTGACACCAGCAGGAAGAGTGAAGAAACCAACTATAGGAGAAATTTGTACCTGGGTGAAAAGATCCTGGGATTATATCAAGATTGAGATCGTTGTCAAGTCATTTAAGAAGTGTGGCATTTCAAATGCCATAGATGGAACTGAGGACGAGGCAATATATGAAGACAGTGATTCGTCATCAGACACAGATGAGGGCAAGCTAATGGATGGGAGTTTTGACAGTGTTGAGTTGTATGAATTTTATGATGAATAAAACTTGAGTTCAATAACTTTATGTAATACATTTTTTTTTCAAATTTCGGGCCCCAAAATTAAGGTGCATCTTATACATGGGGAAATACGGTATATATATATATATATTTTTTTTTTTTTTTGGTAATCTAGTGGGGCAATCGTTATTAGGAATTACAGTTAACTTATCAGTTAAGCAACTCCCGAAGTATATGGATCAAGGGGCAAAAGCAGGAGCTTGGCAAGACCTTGTATGTTGTTAGTGTATCCCAAACGAAATAGATAAAAACCCTTGTGGGTTTTTATCTATTTCGTATCTATATCTATACGCATGGTAACTATTGGCACTTTGAATGTTTGGAATTTTTCCCTGGGATGCCACAACATCATAACTGGCGAATTACGTTATTGATGGGAATCAGAATTTTGTTTATTTAAGAAAGTCACTTTTAGAGGGTCTTACAAATACGAAAATTTCAAAACAGATTTAAATGCTTAAGTGTCTGGAGTTTTGGCGATAGAAATGCCAGGGGGTGGACATTATAATCCTACAACCCGTTGTAGGATGGTTTATTAACCTTCACAGAGATGTTGACGGTAAGGTATTCAGCATAGATTGGAAGCTAGACTCCACATACTACGGTTGATTATTGTGTATGCACCAAACGCTGCTCCATAACGGGTAAGGTTAATTAACAACCTTCATCGATTTATGATGGGTACCAGTTGGATTTTTCTTGGGGCGATTGGAATTGCTTCTTAGACACAGTCCAAAATAAAACGCGCACGGGAGATCCTGTAAGAGATAGAAGGGGTGCTCTGGAGTTGAACAAAATCTGCCTGAAGTGCGATCTTATAGATGTATGACGGCGGCAAAACCCAACAACACATTACGCAATTTGGTCTATGGGCAGAGTACGCACACGCATTGATCGCATTTATGTTAGGTTCCAGAAATATGTCAATATTTCTGGAACACGTCCCGTTACAGATCAAAAATTGGTAATGATGAACCTCCCGCTATGTACAACAATTAATTATGGTAGAGTTACCTGGCTCCTAAACACGGTTCTCCTGCAGATTGATTGGCGTAAATTTGAGAGTTTAACGCATGAGCCGGCGAAGTCTTAGTGTTGGACTTGGGAGGAATGGATGAAGACATAATTATTAGTAAAAGGTAAAAAAAAAAAAAAAAAATGGTAGATAGGCTTAGGCAGACTTTAATTTTAGAGAAATGAACTTTCCTGGCGCCTTTTTTGTGAAAAATTTCGAATCACAGCATGAAAATTATAGCAGCACTCAATCAAACACTGTTCTGGCAATGTTTGATTGAGTACTGCTATAATTAACGTGACGTACATTGTCATTTAAGAGAACATGCTACGGTGTGAGTCTACTGAGTCAGTCAGCTCGCAAGTCACATCCAACTCCAACCTTTCGTGAATGACATTCTGATGGAGCAGTTCCGACTTTACTGAGCATGCGCGACACACTGTATCTGCCAGTCTATATGCTGGCAATGTACTACGTACGCGCAGTAATTTATTATTTTTTTTATTTTTCGTTTTCAGAAAGAATAAAAAGCAATTTCCTGACTACACCTGTACAAAATCAAAGTAGATAAAGCAGACTCTCGATTTAACCGGGAAGCGGATAAACCAGGACACTTCAAGACTCAAAATTAAAAAAAAAAAATCAACCAGAAATCATAAAATTCAAGTAATAACCAGAATAGGTAAAAACAGATGTTTTGCAAGTCGTAAATAAGCGACAATCGACATTATAAGTCGTCATTGGGAGATTAGTGTACCTATTATCTTGCCACCCCCGCTGTCTTCACACCCGCAGATCAAAATAAAAAAAAAAAAAAACGGCAAATGTTTAGTTTGTTTTAGTGCGTCGTTTTGAAGTTTGTTTTGTTGTGTTCCGTTGCACCACAAAAAGACAAGTTTTGTTTCGTTATTTATAAATAAATTTTCTGTTTATACTCGGGGACGACCAAATGGTCAGAGCAGTTCACAAGATAGACAGAATACAAGAAACAGCACCGTATTCAGCAGTCACAGGCTTGAACCCTGGTCATTCAAGGCACGTGTACTTATGCACCCACTCGCATAAGTACACGTGCCTTGAGTACACGTGCCTAGGCTATGGCGACCTTTTATATCAAGGATGTCGGAATTTTTTTTTTTTTTTGTTTAGAAATCGCGAAAATGACGGGTAAATGCAAAACAGGTGCGTTTTCAATTAAACAAAAATTGAAATTATTCAAAAGTTTGAAAAAGGTGCATCCGTTAAATCTCTAAAGAACTATTATAATGTTGGTGACCAAACCATACGTAACATCGTAAAAAATATAGGAAAGCTATTAGACTTAAAATCGACATCGCAAAAAATGAAGGGTAGCATCGTATTGGACATGCGAGTAGTGCGTAGTAAGTTTTCGTTTTTTATCCATCGCCATATTTTTCTACGTAGGTTGCTGAACATTTTTCGATACAGTAAGTCCCCGACTTACACACCCACGCCTTCATAGCCAGGTGGGAAGGAGCAGCAATGCGTAGCACATGCTTCTTGATTAGAGCGGGGTTCGAGCCCGTCACCAACAAATACAGAGGATGCGAAAAGGTCAGGGAATGACCACCGCATGTCCCCGGAGCAATGTGACCTTAGTTGCTACTGCTCCTAAAAAAAAAAAACAAATAACCCGACTTACGCACTACGAATTTTTTCACTCATTTTTTTTTTTTTTATGATTGTAAAATTTAAAACAAACAAAAATAATAAATAAATAAAATAAGCAATCAATAGCGACGATCACGGCATGCACAAATTGCACAAGTGATATACGGAGTAACAAGCAAAAAAATAGGAAAGAAGAGAAGATTCTTACAATTTATTTATAGTTTTTTTTTTTTTTTGTTATATGACTGAAGATTTCAGTGAAGGGGGCACACATATTTCACCATATTAACATAAAAACCCACAGAATTACATTTATTGGTATTATCACAAGTGCAATAAGATCAGTTTATTACCCGTTTATAATTATATGCACGAACAGAAAAGACCAATAAACCGGAAAGTGCAAATTGATTTTGTTTTGTGGCAGTGACCTCCAGAAATGTGCTTTAGCAAAATGTGAGCTCGCGAGGAGTGATAATTGTGTGTTCGCCTTAACCCTGTGAAGTTCTTTACAGAAAATTTCATTTTGACCATTATCATGCTGCCGACTAAGAAAAGGAAAGCGATCGAGTTGGATCAGAAATAAAAATAATAAGGAAGTATGAAAATGGGCAAACATTAACAAGTATTGCGCGGAATTCATATTTGTCAATATAGTAGCAATATGTTAATAGTCATTCCCGAGTTACGTAAAACTAGAATTACGTAAGAAGTCCTGGAACGTATCTCCTACACTGGAGATACGTAACCCTTGTTGTACCAAGTGGTTCGGTCGGATTTCTGGAGGTCACAACCATAAAACAAACACAATTAGCAGTCACCTGTTTATTGGGCTTTTCTGTTAGTGCAATCTATCATAAACGGATAGTAAATTCGATCTTATTGAATTTTCGATAATACCGACAGCTGGAATTCTGTGGGTTATTATGATGAAATGTGTTTACACTTCCATGAAATCTTCAATCATATAAAAAATATTAATTTTCAGAATCTTCTCTTCATTTCTATTTTTAAAGCTTCGTAACTTGTTATCCGTTATCCGTTTTCACTTGCGCGTATCAGGTTACTTGCAATTTGTGTGTCATGTTCTTTGTTATTGATTGCTTATCTTTTTACTGTTTTAAATTTTAACCCCCACCCACAAATGTCAGTGAACAGAAATGTCAACTAGTTAGTATATTACAGTACATATTAATTATTCCGATTATAACGTATAATTTAATTTTTTAATTGGTAAGGTTAAAAAAAAAAAGTAAAGTGCAGCTATTATCAACCCACTGCAGGATGGAAGCCTCCTCAACAATTCATGCTGAGGGAAATGAACCATAATCTGCCACCCTGGTTCAGTGCGGGTTGGCAGATCGACCGTATTCAGGGGCTTGAACCTCCGTCTACTCAAAGAACATGTGCTACTGCACTCGCGCTCCTGCCCACTCGGCTACGGAGGCCGTCTCCAAATTTACCCTTTATTGGTAAGGTAATAAAGGATAAATTTGTGCTTAATATATCCTTAATTATATAGCCTGTGGATAATATTCCTCCTATTTTCGCTAATTAGAATCACTGTTTAATTGAATTAAAATTCAATTCACAAACGTAATCAATGACCGGCGCTTACTGCACATCGTATAGTGAACGGTACTTTACTATGGTGAGTCCATTGTAACGTGATTTGATTGTACAGTGAACCGATTGTAAAGCGGGGGTCCATTGTATTTTTTATTTACATGAAACTTCGGATAATTGGGCCAAAATGCCTAGTCTCGACGTGTCCAAAATAACCGGAATCGACTGTATTACCATATTTTTTATAATTTCTATACATCGCACTTTGCAGTGTTACTAATTAACGTATAAGAGACACTTGCCTTTCAATCGTAAGGTTAATTGGTAACTGCAATGTGCGATGTTTACATTTATTACAAATAATCACAATATAGTCATAAATTATTATTTTCAGGCAATGCAAAATGTATTATCTGAAAATAATAATTACCTATTTCCGTTATTGTTTTTATGACTATCTACTTTTATTTTTTATAATCAAATTCTTATGTAGTCAGGAAATTGTTTTTTCTTTCTGAAAAAAAAAACAAAAACAAATACTGCGAGTATAGTACACTGCCAGCATATAGACCGGCAGATACAGTGAGTGCCGTGGGGGGGGGGGATATTTCTTATTTTTCTTGTCTTTATTTATTTTTCTTGTCTTTATTATTTTCTACTTTATTCTTTTCCTCCCTTATTTTCTAAGTCTTGCTTAATTAAAAGTTTATTTTATTATTTAGAACAATTTATGCCCCCCCCCTTTTTTTTACCCTCCCACATAGCACCTGACTTGTTAACTCCCAGAAGATTCTAGATTTCAAGGGGGTTTCAGTAATATTGTAATCCTCACACGGACTCTAGGCTCTGTGTTCAAAATGACTGACACAACACATATGAACTACAGTGAAACTTCCCTTTAACGGACAGCCATGGGGAACGAAAATATGTCCGTTAGAGAGAAGTGTCCGCTAACAAGAGGTCTGAGGGAGACAAAAAAAGGAAAGAAAGAAAAATCGTTAAACGTTTAATGTAAAATTAAATTAAAATATATATATAGATTTTGAACAACATTTTTGTAAATAATATACAATTACATACACAAGAGATAAAGAAAATCGTTAAACGTTTAATATTAAATTAAATTATATACAGATTTTGCACAATATTTTTGTAAATAATATACATACAATTGTGCTATGCATATTATGACTTTATCTTAAGAAAAATACATACAGTAATCACTTATTTTCTTCTGCACCTTCTTCCGGCTGATAATTTTGTTTTCAACATTTCCTTGGAGTGAAGAAACCATCGAAAGTCCTTCAGTATCTTCTTCGGCGGCGAAAAACATTTTTAAACGATTGATTTGTATGAGCGCTTCTTCTATTTTCATCGGTGGTTCGTCGTTAATATGTTCTTCGACAGAATGACCTCCTTCCATTTCTTCATCCTCATGAGGAACTTCTTGAAAAATATCGATGATAATTCGTTGATATCTAGAGCACCATCTTCTGTAGTGAGGTTCGAGTCTATATCTTTGTAGCCAGGGTCACTTGTAGCTGAAGTATCGTACATTATCAATAGATGTTGAAGTTCTTGTTCTTCTTGGTGCTCCACATTGCTGTTCACAACTTCAATTTTTGCGTTTGAGAAGCCAGACTTTACAAAACAGTTCACGACAGTTTGTTTTCTAATTGCGTTTACTGAAGAGGAAATCCATTGAATCGCATCTAGGATGCTGATTTTCTTTGCAAGGTCACTCGCACATGTTACATCGTTCATGTTTGCAATGAGATGTCTTAAAACACGTTTTCTGTAGTGAAGTTTAAAATTTTTTATTATCCCTTTGTGGGGGTGGGGTTTTATATATGTTTATTATTTTTTTTTTGTTTATATTATTACTATAGTATTTATTATTATTTATATTCTTAAAAATCCCCACTTTGCATCTGACTAGTTATCTCACAGAAGAATTCCGGTCCTGTGGGAGTTCCTATATTAGTGCACTCCTCCTTTGGATTTTGCTGTGTGTTCAGAAATGACCAAACACCATCTGCATTAAGTTAAATACAATTAGTTTATTATACATAATTACAAATAAAAGATCAAGCAATTCATTACACATTATTCACTTCATATAGGTACATGGCATGGATGACGTTCCTGGCCATTAGGCTCTCCTATCATCATCTTCTTAATATTCGGCAACTAACACATTCCTACGATCAGTTGCACTTAACTCTTTCTTAAATACAATTGAGATTTTTTATTTATTAATCATACTTATCTAGCACAATCCTACATTCTTCTTCATAGTTAACACAATTCTTCTTCTGGAATTTAATGTCCACTTTACACATTATTCTATTCTATTCTATACTCACCCTAACACATTAAAATTACATGTTAATGAAATATACATTGGTTTATTTATTTCTTCATCCTCTCAGGTAAACTTCAGCATTTAGCGACTAATTTCCCTACTTCAGTAATATTATATAAGTAACATACAACTGTACCTGCTTTATAGGTTAACCCGTCCAAAATTATTACTTTCCCTCCATTAATTAATGAGTAAATAAACCATAACTATAATCAATCCTTCGTTAAACTAATTCTACAATATTTCTTTACTCAACTATAGGATATGCACTGAGTTAACTGTATGTTTCCCTAAATCTCGTTTAATATTTATCTAATCTTCCCTGCAGTCCTTTGCAATTACATAGAGGTATATACGTTGTTTAATCACTTACTTCTGGGGGATTGAACCCTACCGCTAATACAATGTTAGGCCTGTGACTTTCTGCTCTGCATCGGGGTCCACCATTGGTTTGGAAACGCTCTTCTCCGATTCCGGACTGCTAACTTCTGCCAGGGACATTATTTGCTTTGCCGATCATTTCTGGTATCATATGCTTCCTTGCTGTGCCGGATCATTCAGTAGGAGTCGCTTCCCATTACTTTATTTCTTTCTGTAGGCTACAGGACGGTCCAGTGTTCTTCCATAAGCATTATCTCGCTGTCCTCCTTCTAAAAATACCTCTCGGTGGACGCTTTTAGACTTCTATGTTCCATCTCGAGAAAGTTCCCTTTACAGTAACTTAGCTAAACTTTACTAAAACTATCAGAACTTAGTCAACTCACCATAACTGGTTCTACTGGTGGATTACTTCCAGGGACTGTTTCCCGAGCCTACCTCCGAAAAAAACTTTATCACCCTCCGAAAAAAAACTTTATCACTCTTCTAAAATATACCTCTCCGAAAAACTTCATCACCCCTTAACTCGCGCGCTCTTGCCTTTTATTTCCCAAAATTTCGTAACGCCCCTCCCTTTCTCAACCAATCATTTCTATCTGACCATCATCATCTCCATTCTCATTTGCCTGTTCCACATGACAGGACGGTCGAGCTCTTTCCGGTGTAGAAAGGACTTCCGTTTTTTCAGTAAATTCTCGATCCTTCTAGAAATGACTAGAAATTTCTGGAGCTCGGAACCCATCCGGAAAACATCTGCGTCCGTTTACTTGATTCGTCTCGCCTTATTTTAAAATGACCACACCCCGCTCTATGTGCAGTAAAAAAAACGCTTACACCTGGTACCCTTATTGTAGTCTCTCGAGCAATCCGTCCCTAGCCATTCCATCAATTAACCCCCCACTGTTCCGTTCGTTATCTTCACTTGCTGCTTCAGGTAGTGGGCGCTGATCGTATATTTCTTTCTAATGTTTATTTTCACGGTATATTTGCTTGTACATTAAATTTAACCTTCTCTTAAATTAACTCCATTAGCGTGAGACCCATTATCTTAGACAATATTTGTGATTTTAAGTGTTTTCTAGTAAGGTCTATAATATCACTCTATCTAGCGTTCTTTCTTTAATTATACTGATATTTAATTTAACTTGTAAGACTTTGTGTCTTACACCTTGATCCAAGGGCTGACTCTCTGCAGATGTGTTTGGTGGCAGCAAAATGATTTGAATGTTGGACAATTCAATGTGCGGGTGAGATGTAGCATTATCCATGAAAAGAATAATTTTTCTGTTTTCACGAATCATGTTTTGGTTAAAGTGACTTATCCATTCGCTCATGATATCTCGTGTCATCCAGACTTCCAGTCAACATTCAAAAGATTCAACTTTATGCCCTTGAAACAACGAGGATTTTGTGGTTTTCCTATAACAAGAGGTTGTTCAAAGTCTCCCAGCATATTTGTACACAATAGTACAGTCAAGCGTTCCTTAGAAATTTTTCCGCCCTGGCACTTTTCGTTTTTTAGACTCATTGTTTTTTCAGGAAGAGCTTTAAAAAAACAACCCTGTTTCGTCACAGTTGTAAATATTCTTAGCTTCAAAATCACGACATAAATCTTCCAATTTGACGGTCCACTCTGTTACAACCCCAGTATCAACAGATCCACCTTCACCACTTACGGTTTTCCAAGAAATTATATGCCGATTTTTGAACTTGTCTAGCCATCCCACAGAAACTTTGAACTCATTTACTCCCATAGATTTCGCAACCTACAAAGCCTTTTCCCTAATAATAGGCCCATTAATGGGAATTTGTTTAGCACGTGCGTGACAAATTTGAAGTCCAACAGTTTTCGGGAATGATTTTTGAACCTGATCATTTACGTGTTGCCAAAATTGTTTGAGCAGTTCATTTTTTTTTTCTTTAGGATGTTGCTTACCTGCGTCTACCCGATTTTGAATTTTGCAGCGAGATTGCGAACACTATTTTTTTGCCGATCATACGCATTAATGAGTTCGACTTTATCTTTTAAAGTTAAATGTTTACGAGAAGACATTGTGCACTTCACACGACACTGAAAAAAACTGAAACTGAAAAGACGAAAGGCCGACCATATTCCCCCCCCTGCACACATCGAATTCATCAGAAGTTTTACATGTGCCTTAAAATTCGTGAAAAAGGGTTTAGAACCGCGACGTAAACCTTGATAAAATTCAGAGAATTGGAAATAGAAAATAAACACACGATTGAGGCAATACGTGGAAGAAACGTTCCTAGAAAAAGGGCCATGAGCTCGCCCGCTGTCCGTTATGGGGAGATCAAATTAAGTGCTAATCTAAACGAAACAGTGCAGATTGCCTGTCCGCGTCCGTTACAGAGAATGTCCGCTAGACAGAAGCTGCAAACACGTTAAAACCAATGGAGGTGAGTTGGGAAATTTGAAAATGTCTGTTGTAGAGGGATGTCCGTTAACGAGAGGTGTCCGTTAGGAGAAGTTTCACTGTATATACAATTTTTTTATTAACATTATATACAAATATAGGTAATTGATGGCAGTGATCATAATTCAGTTGATCTATATCAAGCAAATAATTATATAATGTATGCAATATTGATTAGACTAATTAATGCATCATTCACATCATTTTCTTCATGTCACTTGGATAGATGTCAATCCTCAGGTCCAGGATTTTGTCTCACTTGTCACCTATCAGTATCCAAGCCGTTGATTTCTCACAAAGTAACATGGGTACATAATGTATAATTTCTTGTGATTATACATAAATATTCTTCTTAATACCATCCCAAGTAATCCCTTTCCAAAATATATGTAATGAGCAACCTCTAGACTAATGACAATATATATATTCCTACAGTTCTGTATTTTATTTTAAGACTTAGATCAACATTCTATCTATCTCTTATACTCCTTATGTTGGGGGGGGAGAGATGATGAGAGGGTCACGGCAACAATTATGGGGGGGGGGGAATAAAAGATAAAGAGATAAGAGAGAGAGAGATTTAAGAGAGCCGGGAACGATGAATAGAATGTGGTCGTTGGTTGACTGGTATGAGGTAGATAAGAATTATGAAAAGTTAAATACAATCGCGACAACCATTTTTGTCGGGGAATATAATAAATATCGTCTTCTATTATAAAAGGCTATGACTGCTATAAAAGCTGATATCAAGTAGTATTTGCATGATTCAATTTTCTCCTTAATCAGTAACCCCCCCAACATAGTTATGGCTTTATCCGTATGCCTTGTGGCTTTGTTTAGGACCAGATTTCGTATACCCTAAAACATAATACATTTAGATGAAATGGATAACCTATTCCCTCTATTATGTAGCAGTTTGAACCTGTTTTGCGTTGTGTACTGAGGAAAGATTTAATTAATTATATATTTCCTTCCCCCAGCGCAATATTTTTAACTGAACTTAATCAACCCCAGGTGATTACTGATGTGATCTGAAGTCAGCAACGAGGCAGTATTGGTAACAAAACAATCATTTATTACAATATATAAAAACACATTACAAAGGGAAAATACACATATATAGCTCATTCTCACTTTTATAACATTCATCTTCTTATTAAAGATTAGGATATTATCATCTTTTGATTTAAACCATTTAACATTATACCATGATTCCTTATAATTATATTTGACTCGCAAGGGCCATACCATTAATACAACAATCTATACTATCCATAAACATATATATATATTTTCTATTCGCCCTTTGTTGAATATCAACTGGGTACCATCGTCTTTTCACCTTTTCTCCTCTTTTAATATTTAAAATAGTTAATATTTTAAGCATTTAACATTTAAGACATTTAATATTTTAAGAACATACATTGGAATATCAGAATATTCATGGTACCTAACTGTTGAACCGCGACATGTAATACAAATCATATGTAACATATATAAAACATTTAGAGAAATCAACTTAGAAAGGAATCATCTTTTAAAACTGCGTCACCGTAATGTTCCATTTAAACTATCTCTCGTTCTCATACATACATGAAGAAACATTTCCGCTTACCGTTTGTCCTGTATCTTTCGATTGAGATTTCCTCCTTCTCAGGATGTTTCCCTCTGCTTGATTCTGCGGCTGGAAATTACTTTACTTCCTCAGTATGACTTTCACGCACAATTCTACTAGGTAAAGTTACACTACAAACAAAAGGGCGCGACTATTTTAAGCTTCTAAGTCGAACTATTTTCCAATTCTTCCTACTAATACTATATTAGTAGGAATATACTATCTGTTTCTCACTTAACAACAACAACGAGAACACTTTTTACTTCTCAATTCTTAGCTCTTAACACGCAATTCTTCCATACACACTTCTTCTCCTTTTCTATTTTCTCTCCCGTGCTTTTATATTCAGGGTCAAATATTTTGGGTATCTTTCCATCGCTTGTCTCATTGGATGTTCTCATTCCAAGGCCAAAATCTTAGGCGGTCCAAGTACCGGGTCACGGTTGAGAAATCTGTTGACTCCTCCACTGGACCACTCAACAAGCAGCCAACCTAAATACGTCATGGCTACTTACATTGGTATTACTTTTCTGACCATTTTTGGACAAGCAAGATTGTTATTCAATATCACCATCATTCGGAAAGAGCTCAAGGTATTTTGTTGTTTATGTGGGGAAGGAACTGTTCTTCCCCTGCTATAGCATCTTCCCATACTTGGCTGAACGTTCGTGTGTTTATAAGAGAAGACACTTTTCCCTTGACATTCATGACCTCTCAGCAGAAGTTCTTAAAGCTGAAATGTACTGTATACAGGGTGTTTCAGTTAAACGTTTCAGAACTTCTAAGAGGGGTAGGGTACATCCTGACAACTCAAAATCATATAGCAATGTGGGGTCCGAAATGCTTTCCTGAAGCGGTGTTGTACACAGAAGCACCATAAAGAAAAGAGACCGTAAGTGAGAAATCGTTTTAATAATACATGAAAAGAAGCAAAAGGTACATGGATTAAAGTAAGTGTTCGAAGTTTCTTCCACGGGCTACAATGCATGCCTCACATCTCCGACGCATGGACATCCGAACATTCTGGAATACTTCAGGCGAATTTCGAATTTCTTCGGCAGCTACTGCGATTCTTGCAACCAGCTCCTCAGCATTATTAACAGGGGTCTCATAAACTAGCGATTTCATATGACCCCAGAAATAAAAATCAAGACATGATAGGTCGGGTGACCGAGCAGGCCAACACACGGGACCACCACGTCCGATCCACTGTTGACCAAATGTGACATCCAGGTAGTTACGAACATCTCCGCTATAATGGGCAGGGGCTCCATCGTGTTGGAACCACATTGTCTGTTGCGTCGATGCAGAAATCTGTTCATCTCTCAAAAGTTGTGGCAATACTTGCTGCAGAAAGATCAAGTAGATAGGTCCGGTTAGACGACACGATAACAGGTAAGGTCCGATAAGGTGATCTCCCATAATACCGGCCCATACATTGACCGAAAATCGAATCTGTGCTGCACGACGTCGTATTGCATGCGGGTTCTCGACCGCCCAGATATGTTCGTTATGAGTGTTGAAAATTCCTTCCCTTGTGAAGGAATTTTCGTGGTCATATGAAATCGCTAGTTTATGACACCCCTGTTGACAATGCTGAGGAGCTGGTTGCAAGAATTGCAGTAGCTGCCGAAGAAATTCGAAATTCGCCTGGAGTATTACAGAATGTTCGGATGTCCATGCGTCGGAGATGTGAGGCGTGCATTGTAGCCCGAGGAAGAAACTTCGAACACTTACTTTAATCCATGTACCTTTTGCTTCTTTTCATGTATTATTAAAACGATTTCTCACTTACGGTCTCTTTTCTTTATGGTGCTTCTGTGTACAACACCGCTTCAGGAAAGCATTTCCGACCCCACATTGCTATATGATTTCGAGTTGTCAGGTTGTACCCTACCCCTCTTAGAAGTTCTGAAACGTTTAACTGAAACACCCTGTATAATTTTCTCCTAAACAAGGTTACAAGTGGGCTGGGTCTTTAGAGGATATTTAATATTTTAGTTCTAATTTCGAATAATATTTATTTAATTTTACTGATTTCCGTCCTTGCTGATGGTATTACAATTCTATGGATTTTAACACAATCAAAATATATATCAGCAACTAGGGATAATCAGACTAATAGTTAATTTATCCATTACCGAATATTTAATTTATTCGAAGGAGAAAGGTGGGATTCATACCACTCGTAACACTTATAACAAATGTATTTTATTCGGATTGCACATTATTCTTCTTCATGTCTCTTGGATAGAAGTATATCATCAGGTCCAGGATTTTAGTTCACTAGTCGCCAATCAGCATCCAAGCCGTTGATGGCTCACAATAAAGTAACATGAGTACAAAAAGTATATAGGTATAATTCCTTGTGATTATATATGAACATTCCTCCGAATACTATATTAATTAACCCCTTTCCAAAATATAGGTAATGAGCAACCGCTAACTAAAGACAATATATATCTTGTACATACATCCATATATGTCTATTCCTACAGTTCATTACTTTATCTTAAGGATTAAGATGTAGATCAGCGTTCTATTTCTCTCTATTACATTATATGAACCAAACTCCCCTCTGATAAAAATATACGTTCTCTAAGGTCCCTTTTTAATTTTCTATAGAGAGATTTGAGGGTTCTTTTAGCACTTACGTATACAGTCTTAGTTGGGTCTTCCTGCAAGGCTGTTTATCTCCACGCTTGGGCTGCCGCAATCATTTATATATATATATATATGGCAATAACCTTATCTCCCTAGAACTCATCGCCTAGTAATTGGACTGCTGTAATCTTCAATGTGGGCTGCTCACCGATATCTTCATTCGGGGATTTCCAGCTTCCTTACCGCTTCTTTAACAGGTTTACTTCTCAACTCCCCCACTACACATTTTCTTAACTCTTTGGAAACTTATATATTTCCCCCCTTATTTTAGGTTTAGCTCTGCGACGCTTCCCTCTCGGGGACCCTCCTCATGATCTCCACTCTGGAACACTCTCTCAGGAATTTGCGCCCCCAGGAAAAACTCTGGAACACTCTTTTCCTCACCTCACTTCGCCTTTTTGTTATCTCCCCCACCCCTTATTTCTGACCAATCATTAACTATTTCGCCCCTTTCATCTCTTATCTCATTTGCTCATTCCCATACTATTGTCTAGACCTCCAAATTGTTGCCTGAAATTCCGGCATCCAGAATTTTCTCGAATGTTCTAGGAGGATGACCGGAAGTTCCGGATCTTCTTTGTGACCTCACATGCTCTTAATCGCCCCATGAAATTAAGTGCGTACTCCCATTCTCGAATTTTCTCCTCTATCGTGTGCGGTCTCTTTTCCCAAATGGGTTTCGTAGCGGTCTGTTGTTTGATTAAGGGTGGGGTGCTGCCTTCACTCAGAATACTTTTACTATGAATTATTCCAGATCGGTGAACCCATTGTTCCGCGAGTTCGAAACCGCTTCCCCCCACATTTGCTATTTCAATCATCAACTTACTTAAGGATAGTAGGCCAAATAAGGGATATAATTAAAGCTTGGAGTGTCTGAACTACAATTTTCAAAATCCTTTTCTAAAACCCGGAATTTTAATGAAGGCTGACTGTTTAAAATACAAATAATTTTTCAATATTTAACAAAACCACTATTAATAACAGTTGTAAGGATGGGTCCTTACAGCTGCACATGCTCAGTGAAGTCGGAACTGCTCCGTCAGAATGCAATTCATAACAGGTTGGAGCTGGCGGTGACTTGCGTGCTAACCGTGACTCACGACACTAAAGTGCAGGATTACCCATGCTGCTACAGCTAAGTTCAAGCAATGTCAACATCCACCAGCCAACGATAAAAGAGATTCCGATTTTTAATATTGTATATTAATATACATTTTACCTTTTCATGATTCACGTAAAAATTGCATACTTACTTAAATTTCTTTGTAGCATAAAATCATTGGCTTATCAAAACGTACAATATGTGATGCTGATCTTTTGAATAGGCTTAGCCAAGCTGGCGATCATAGTTATCATCATCATTAGGCCACAACAGTTCTATAGATAAGCTGACTGTTTTAATATAGCAGTGCTTCCCAATCTTTTTCATGCCACGGCACACTTGGGAACTTATAATTTTTGTACGGCACACAGAGAAACTGGAGCAGATTTTGGGGTTGTATAAGGATTTTGTGAAAAAATGTATTACAATTGTTACATTATATGTAATTATGACAAGAAAAGTAAAATATAAATACTACAGAAGATATTAAATATTTAATACTCAATTCATGCAAAACCTCAAAATAAAATCGGCGAAGGTAAAGAAAGCCAACACGACAACGACGAGAAAAGTCGGATAACTTACGCGTACAATTAGTGTCCCGATACGGCACTCTAGCGCTGCTCGCTCGGTAAACAGACGATAGGTTTTATCAGTCTGGAGCAAAGTCGAGAACGATATATTGATTGACAGGTAGGCGTGGCAAACAATGTGCTGATTGGTGGGCGAACGCAACACACGATAACATCGGTTTAGTAGCACTGAGAAGCACTAACGGTAACTTTCCCTAATCGCATATGCCCTAATGAACGCTTTCCATAATAGTTAAAATAGATCATGTTACCTCCACTTGAATCCCATGGGAGTTTGAAACCCTCCCAAAGTGGACGGGGTAGCCTAACCTTCTTTCTTTAGAATCAGTCATATTTAGAAATACATTCATAAAAAAATACATTTTTATGACTGTATTTTTATTTTCTTGTTCAATAATATGCCCTAATGGCGAAAAAAGGTCAGGTTACAAAAAATAAAGAAAAGTTTTCCTTTTTTTCGTAACAAAACCTAAATCAACAATATAGTAAAAACACTCATGAACTCCAAAAATCTGCCTTTAGTAATGAGAAAAAAAAACATGAACATAAACATTGACGGAACGAAACTTTTTAGTTTTCATCAAAAAAATGAACCAACATTTTATTTTCCTTACAAATTTCTTCCATCTTTAAAATATTCATCGCTGCTTTATCGTTCATCACAAAACTATTATGCACAGTTCTTTACTCATAAGTACACAATAATGTCAACCAATGACTACACAGTAGCTTGTCTGTTGCGCAACTACCAATCATTTCATCATTTATCACGCCTACCTGTCAATCAATATATCCTTCTCGATTTCGGCTCCAGACCGATAACACCTACCGTACGTTTACCGAGCGAGCAGCGCAAGAGTCCGGTGTCGGGAAACTAATTTTCCCCGTATGTTATCCGACGTTTCTCGTCGTTCTCGTGTTGGCTTTCTTTTAGCCATAAAATCTTTTCAAATTTTTTAAATCACGAAAAATAACTTTTTTAAATTCATATTTCATTTCTATAATCTATAAATGATCCAGCAACAGGTTTTCAAAAAAAAAAAAAAAAAAAAAAAATACTGACACCAGAGTAACAACATCACAGACCGTTCTGTGAAGTTGTAACAAGATGCGAAGAACAGTAAAAAAAAAAAAAAAAAAATAAGAAACCTACATCAAGAGTAACATTATCAAAACTGGACAACATTTTGACTATAGTAGACATCAAGGATCATTCATCATTTGTGAACAGAGGCGGACTGGGTCAAAAATATTTACCGGGGAAAACTATCCTGTGTAAACTAATGAAAACTGGAATAATAAATTTACTTACATTTTCAGCCACAGGTTATCACAGGTTAGAAAAGAATGCTTGAATTTTTCGTGTTCTGCTCTGAGAAACTCGAAAATGTAAAATCACTACACTTGACAATGCAGAATCACAGAAAAGTACATGATAAGAGCTGCAGAACTTTCTTTCCGTGCCAATAAAGCAAAATGAAAACATCTGATTGGCTGAATTTTTTTTGTTTCGTTTCCCCAGTTTCTCCTTAAACTAACTTTGCAACTAATTTTCCCATCCCAAGCGAAAACAGAACAGATACATATAAAACGGTTATAAAATGTATTAAAAGAAACAAAGTCCAATCTTGTTGGCTATATAGAAAGAAAGCAATAGAGAGGCTACCAATGTTGTTATGAAAATAGCAAATTACCTCAAAAGCATAAATTTAATGAAACTGCATGCTTTGGAGTGACATGTTGAACAAACAACTTATGAGATCAAAACCCACTAATTTTGGAGTGACTGAAGTAGGTGGTTTACTCTTCCTTGTCATTGTTTAATTTGCTTTCTGAACACCACGAGATAAACGCTAATTACACGAGGGGTTCCTCCCATTCCATCGGTCACTTACGAGATAAACGTCATCGACATATCAAAGAATCATTGACAATTTAGAAGTGTCTCTAGCTATCATAGTATGATAAACAAAAAAAAAAAAAACAAATCTAAGGCACTAAAAGGACAACACTGGCCATAGCTAGCGTGTTATGTGACAAATTTGTGTATTGCAAAATAAAACATATTGCCTTGCGAAAACAGCACACACACTCACAAATGTAAGATGAATTCAACACTAGAATTAAATCAGATGTCATGTACACAATGTGTATATGTATACAGTGTGTTTGGCACTGATTTTGCTGAATATTTCAAGACTATATTTTATTTGCTGCTATTTCTATAAGCGCGGCCAGTCGCTCTGCTGATAAGAATGCGTTACGTTCAATTAAAAAAAATCTCGTTTATTAATGAAATTCGTTAATTGTCATAGAAATTAATCAGTCTTCTAAATTTAACGATCCCTTTCTAGATCGGACCCAATGCAGCAGCATTGGAATAGTTATGCCACTAACAAAATCATTGTTTTTTTTGGATATGGTCTTTCAGTTAGCCTTCAGTACCCTTCGTAGACTGAAACCCCTCCTGCGTTCTTTTTCTTTAATTTCGAATTTTTGGTTAAGGGAGGGCATATTCCCCCCTGAATACACCCCTGTCCCTAACCTCTCGCGGCACACCAGTTGGGAAGCGCTGTAATATAGGTTACAGTTAATACTTTGGCTCCCGGGCCCCCTTTTGGACCCTGGGCCCGGTTACGATGTACTCCCTGCACCCCCTCTCATAAGCCCTGTACAGGCTAGTAGAATGAGTACAAGTAAGAGAGGGATTAACAGGGGCTTGCACAGATTTAACCATATCATCATTTTGAGACCCAAACAAAAGGCAGCAGGGAGGCATGCTCCCGAAATTTACCCTTCAAGGATTCATTTTCAGTAATAACATTGAGAAGCAATTGTTCCATAGCAGCCAAGTATCTCTAACATCCGCAATTGTCGTCTTAGTCAAACGACCGCCCTCACCCAGAATGTCTGCGATGGCAGTTATAAGGGCAAAAACTTAATCTGTGAAAGAGCCAATGTGTACAGAAGGAGACAGATCAGTTCCCTGATGACAGTCATCTAGTAATGGAGAGGTCTCAGGTAATGAGACATCATTGTGCCAAGGTCAAATCGAACCAGGTCCACCCTAGGAACACCAGCATCTACAGAAGCAGCAGGATAAACACTTGAATCCCGTGCAACCGGTGAAGGTCGGAGAGGAGAAATATCCTCATCCTTCACAGATTGAGACATATTTAAACAATTCCTGATGAGCGTTAGAGACAATAGCAGATCCAAAGCACAAAAGCACAGTAAATGTCAACCTGAAATCTATATCGTGGATCATAGTGAAAGTATCCTCAGGGGGGGAAGGAGATCCACACAGAAAAACCAATATGTTGATATGGCTCCTCCGCAGTTCCCTCAGCAGGGGAGCCATATCCACACTTAATACAATATATATATATATATATACATATACACTGAGTGATCACAGAATTATGATCAACTACCTGATACTTCGTAGGTTCTCCTTTTGCCCTTAACACAGCAGCTATCCGATGTGGCATTGATTGAACAAGATGTCGGAAGCGTTCGGGAGGTATGGCCAACCAAGCTGTCTGTAATGCGGGCCGCAATCCAGGTATGGAGGTGATTTGTGTATCCAGACGACTGATACGCCTTTCCATAGTGTCCCACAAATGCGCTATGGGATTGATATCGGGCGAGGTCGGAGGCCAGTCGGTATGCTGGAAGTTGGAACGGTGTTCCTCAAACCATTCCTGTACAACAAGTGCCCGATGGCTTGGTGCATTGTCATCTTGGAAGATACTATCGCCGTTCGGGAAAAAGTATAACATAGTAGCGTGTACACAGTCAGCAAGCAGTTGACGATAGCGCAGACCACTGATAGGTTGTTTCACATGCACCAGGGATCCAAGTTCCCGCCAGTGAAAAATGTGCCACACCATACAACCACCTCCACCGGACTGCATTTTTGATACCATGCATGATGGATCAAGAGCCTCATGTTGTTGATGCCAAATCTGTACACGATCATCCATGGTGTGGAGTAAATAAAGTGACTCATCCGACCAGCACACTTTCCAGTCTTCTAACGTCCAACTTGCATGCCCTTTGCACCAAGCGAGTCTTTTACACCGATGAACCTTGGTTAGGAGAGGATGACATAGCCGTCATCTGCTGGTATAGCAACCAATACATGTGAACATGTGTATGTGTAAAGGGCAGCACCTGGAGCATTCGTTCAACTCCGCCTCGTATCTCTCTGAAGAACAGCATCACTACAAATGGGCCAGATATGCGTGTGACGTAGGTTTGTGTGTATTATTTGTGTTCTGTTGTTCTGTGCTGGCCTCTTGGTTACCTAGAAGCATCAGTCACTTGGACAGATGAATCTGGGTACTCGTCCACACCACGGGAAGTTGGGCCAGTCGCAGTATATCACGTACCCTCTCAAAAGAGACTCTGACCAACTCGGTGTTGCTAGCAGGTGGGCCAGGATCCTCTGGGGGTCCATACCAGAGGGACATCAGCAAAAAAAAAGAAAACATCCACCCGTGGTGCAGGTTGAGAGGAAAAAAATAGGAAAAAGAAGGGGAAAAAAGGTTGATCTTTGAATGGTGCTTGAGGTTATGTTGCTTACGCATTAGTTGTAAGCATATCTTTCCTTCTGGCAAAGACAGCAGCTGCAAAAGCCTGGAGTGCAGACAAGGGATGCGGGGTCAAAACAAGTAGGTCAACTTGATTTATGCTGAAGGATGGGACTTAATTTCGCAGCTCATTCCTCATGTCCTCATAGCAGGCACATTCGTGGAGAAGTTGTTGCCAATTTTCTTTTGCTCCACAGAAACAGAGGTCAGTATTTAACAGGCCTAGCTGGTGGAGTTTCTCGTTAAGGGACGCGTGCCGAGTAATAAGATACAATGCTTACAGATTAATTGTAAACCATGAACTAACCTTCTTCGACATCACAAAAGAGACATCCGGTAGGAAATTTCTGGTTACAGTGCCAACCGTTGAACTGTTACGCTTTGTTTGCCAGTCTATTAGCTCTTTAAAGTCTATTAGCTCTTATTAGCTCTTTAAAGCAGCGACCTTTTCCCCTTTTATTATCATCATACAGCGATAGTTCTATATCCATGATGGAGGTAGGCGACTGCTCCAAAGGTAAAAATTTAAATCACATCAAATTTTGCCCGACCTTTTAGGCTCTCTAGAAATAGTTCTTTCAGTGTAAAATCCCACGCAGCTCTTTCTAAATGCAATTTTAGCTAAAACAACCGCGATCGCTCCAACTTTTATTTTCGGTCCTAGCCACCAAAATCTGAGGAAAGTAAGTGAGGCATCTTCCAGAGTGTAATTAGGCTCTTGGTGCACCCGGCCGGCATTCCCATCACTAGGTATGGTAATGCAGGGTCCCACTAGGGGACTGGTGGCGAACAGGCTGGATGAACAATGGGCACAACAAACTACATACTACATGACTCACACGTTATTTTAAACCTCTGGCTTAGACAGGGTACTGTCACTATATACAAGAACATACGTGGAAATGGGAGAAATCTCCGGAGCCATCTGACCCTCCACATACCTATACCGAAACATCATTGCTGACTAGGTACACCCTTTCTTGGCAAATGGTCTTCCCTTCTGGCGGTGCCGTCTTTCAGCAGGATAAAGCTCCATGCCACACCGCCCGGATTGTTCGAGACTGATTCGTGGAACATGAGGAAGACTTCCAGTTATTGCCCTGCCCTCCAAATTCCCCAGACATCAATCCCGTCAAGCATCTGTAGTTTGTGTTGGAACAGCAACTCCGATCGGTAGCATCTTAACAGTTTTGGGTACATATGAAGGATCAAAATCATATTAGGTAGGTGGTCATGTTTTGGCTCATCGGTGTATGTTGAAAACGTGCAGAACTGATTCTACAGTGGCTCTGCAAGTTATAGCTGGCCGAATGCCTCTAGATCTTTATGTGGCTTACAGGGGTCTTTGTTGCTGTATCAAAGAGAGAATACCTTCTGACGTTTTGGTTATAACGCTAAATTTACAGATGGATGTTAAGAAAGAACGATCTCGTTGCAAGAACGAGAAAATTTTACAAGGGCATGCTGCACAGTTAGCAACCCAGCCCTTCAGGTTCTTGCGGGCGTCCTTTCGCTTGAACTGGAGGTTATTCGAAGGGGCCTCCACTACTGTCTATCCAGGAGTATACCAGCAACTATCCTTGGACACTCCATCAATAACCTGAATAAAATCAGGCAGGAAAATAAAAAATTGCCATCCTACTACTTCAGACCTGGCAAGACAGATGGACTGCTACCGACAAGGGCCCAGTCACCAAGAAATTTATATCGTATGTGAATGCCGTATTTCCTAAATCTCCAAATTGGTTTTCTCCTGGTCTTTATACCACCTACCTCATTACTGGACACGGATCAATAAACCATAAATTAACATCCATGGGAATCATTGACAACGCCTACTGTGCATATGGTGAAATAGAAGACTGGAACCATCTAGTATATACCTGTCAAAACTATGAGGACCTCCGCAGCATCCTGTTTACTCGTATACAAGATAACCCTCAAGGAAATGAACACTTATTCATCACAGAAGAAAACTACTACTATGAGTTTACCAAGTTTGCACAAGCCCTCTTCACAAGACGGAGCACCCTATTGCCAACACAAAATAGGAACAACCCAAACATCTGATCCTTACCTAACTGACCAACCGATCTTAACCTGGATAGGATCAACTGGCGTATGGGCCACCTCATTCCTCAGTGGCAACTTTTACACGGCTCCCTTGCTGTCTTATTTATCGTCCTTCCCGGGTTCCCATTTCAACTGGTTATCCATTGATAACCTGGAGGATACTTTCGACTACATCCTCCATATTTCTAGCTATACCCTCCTTTCTTGAGTACACTCTGTACTTCTCCGACTCTACCTTTTTTTTTTGTTTTTTTTTGTCTCCGTCCAGGAAGCTCTGATGACCCTGGCGGAGACAAGCCAGAGAATAATGGGCAGACTGGCTACCTCCTAGTGGTGTGTGCTGGCAACGTGGAGTCCTACCAGGGACCCTGCGGCCAATGCCAGGCCAGGACACACAACAGAACCTAACGCAATATGTCATATACAACACACAACACTTTTCTGGCATTTACAGTAGTACTGTATTCCTTCACAGCGAACATATGGCGCAGATGTGGGAAACCACAGGTGGCGCCTGACCCTAATACTATGCACACACTATGATCTGATCTTGGATCATAATCTGTGTGTAAAGAACATACCTAATAAACGATATACATTCTCGACGACAAATGGTTAATCTAATATAGATGCTACTTTAGCCTCCAGTAATCTGATGGATAGGATGCAAGATTGGGACGTCAATCCGTATCTAATTAATAGCGACCATCGAGCAATCACCTTCACGGTTTTACCGGAGGATTGACAAGTAGATACAACAATAAGGGATTTAAAGCGTTTTCAGATGGACAGGGTGAACTGGACCAAGTTTCGTGAATATCTGAACACAATTTTTAATGGAGATAACAAAGCAATCATTAACACCTTAACAGCAAAAGAATGGCTTTCTGGTTCAATATCATTAGTATTAGTATAAGTATTAGTATTAGTATTAGTAACGGCCGCATGGTGCAAGAAAGCCTATGGCTTATGCTGCACCAGCCACAAAAAAAAAAAAAAAAAAATCCGAACAAACAATGATAAAAACAAAAAAAATAATAAAAATAAATAATTAAATAAAATAATAACTAAATAATAATAATTAATAAAAAAAGGAAATTAAACCTATCATCCTATGCGCTTCCCTTACCCGAAAGTACTATCCAGATGACCTTCGAATTTCCCCAAACTGTCTGCCTCTACCACCCATGAAGGCAACTTATTCCAGTAATTTATAACTCGCTGGCTAAAATAAAACTTCCTGCAGTCCAATCTAAACATTTCTCCCCGTAACTTGAATTTATGTCCCCTAGTTCTAGCATCATTTATAATCTTGAACATTTTGTCCTCATTCATTTTACTGATGCCTGTCAGAGCCTTAAACATCTCAATCAAAACTCTGCAACCCACATATTCGAAGTCTTTCTTCATAAGGACGCCCTTTAGCCGATCTCACCGGGCAAGTTACCCTTCTTTGCACCCTTTCAAGAAGCTCGATGTCTTTCTTTAGGTGCGGTCTCCATACTTGAACACAGTATTCCAAGTGTGGTCTAACATAAGCCTTATATAATGGGATTATCACGTCCCGATCTCTACTTGCAAAAGTTCGATAGATCATCGATAGGACACCATGGGCCTTCCTTGCAACCTGTTTACAATGCTCAGAGAATTTCATATCTGAACGTATCGTAACACCCAAGTCCCTTTCCTCCAGTACTGGGTTTAGTTGAACTCCACCAAGTGAATAAGTTATTTTGGGATTACTGTTTCCCAGGTGTAATACCTTACACTTTGTTGGATTAAATCACAGCTGCCATTTTTCTGACCATTCCTGAAGTCTATCTAGGTCTCTCTGAAGAAGCTCAGCTTGACAGTGATCATTAACTACTCTACCAATTTTTACATCACTGCAAATTTAGACATCACGCTCTCTATCCCTTCATTAATGTCGTTTATGAAAATTAAAAACAACAGTGGTCCTAATACTGATCCTTGGGGAACGCCACTTCTTACATCAACCCAATCTGAGGAATAGCCATTTATCACAACCCTTTGCCTCCTGCCCTGAAGCCATCCTTCTATCCATCTAAGGATTTTCCCAGTGATTCCAACCTGTTCCAGCTTATAACGCAACCGCTCATGTGGGACTGAGTCAAAAGCTTTGCTGAAATCTAAATAAACAATGTCGAAATTATTCCCTAAATCCAGCTCGTGAGTGACCCTTTCGAAATAGCGAACCAGATTTGTTAAACATGATTTTCCCTTTACAAAGCCATGCTGAGTATCCTTGAGAATTTCAATTCGATCCGAATGATCCTGAATTCCATCCTTGATCATTGCCTCCATGATTTTCCCTACTACTGAAGTCAGACTGACAGGTCGATAATTTCCAACTTCACTTTTAGAGCCACCCTTATGTATGGGAGATACATTTGCACTTTTCCAATCCAAGGGATCTCCCCAGAGTCTAGTGATGCTCGCATAATTAGCCTCAATGGTTCAATGCACTCGCTTGTCGCCTCTCTTAAGATTATAGGGTATATTCCATCAACTCCAGGAGCCTTACTGGTCTGTAGGCTCGAAAGTTTTTTCATTAAATAATCTTGCGAAATTTCAGTATCATTAATTACATATTTTTTAACTTCGCTCCCACAATTTCCCATTGCCACAAAAGGCTTTTCATTTGTAAATATCGATACAAAATAACTGTTGAGTTCATCTTCAACGGCAGCTGGTGAATTTATTACTATCCCCTTTCCCTTACGTAAAGGTCCGATCTGGTTTGTCCTGCTCTTCTTGGCATTTATATATGTGAAGAATTCTTTATCCACCCCTCTTTGCTCTGTTTGCTAGTGATTTCGTATACACTGCCTTTGCCTGTCGAACCTTTTCTGTGGCTCTATTACACATCACCTTGTAGCTGTTATAGGCTTCAGTACTTTTTATTGCTCTGTAACCTTTCCATGCCACCTTTTTCTGCTCAAATAATGTGGCAACTTCACTATTCATCCAACTTGGAACCCTTCTCGTGGAGTATTTTTTAATGGTATATACGCATTCAAGGCATCTGTGATTAATGTTTTAAAAGCGTACCACAGTTCAATTGTATTCATCCTCTGCGCGACATCTACCCAGTTAGTAGAGGCCATGTAGTACCTTAAGGCATCGTAATTTCCTTTTCTGAAATTAAAACCCATTCCCTTGCCTTTTACTTCTGCTACCTCTCTCGTCATCATCCACCGTAGAACTCCGTGATCACTTCCTGCTACTGGTTCCTCTACTGTCAGCCCTGTTATGTCATCTGATTCATGTGTGATGATGAGGTCTAGGATATTCTTTTCTCTAGTACTTTCCCTGACATGGTGATACAAATAACAGTCATCTAGTTGATTTAAAAATTTTGTTCGCCATGTCGAGTTTCCTTCCCATTTACTCCAATCAATTAGAGACAAATTGAAATCACCCATAATAAGGCATTGACGCTTACTTGCCCATTCCATTTGCATGTAGAGGCTTTCGTCATAATCTTCACAATCACCTGGTCTGTAGATTACTCCTACTTGCATTATACCTTTGTTTCCAACTATCTCACACCACACAGACTCTATACTAGCATGTGAAATGTCTGAATCCGGGAATGCTATCGTCGTACTCAGGCTGCTTCTGATAAGAAGCATTACTCCATCACCCCTTCTATCTACCCTATCCTTCCTAAATACATTATACAAGACGTACTGAAACTCATCATCCCCAATTTCCGGGTGGCACCACGTCTCTGTAAGCCCTATTATGTCCGCGTTACTTGTTTTAACCAGCAGTTCGAATTCGCTCATTTTATTGACTACACTTCTAACGTTACTGTATAAACAATTAAGATTTACTGTTCTTGTATATTTAACAACCCTAAGACAACCCTTGAAGTTTTTTAGGCTCTCTTCCCTGATATTAGCTACCCGCTCACGTGAAACGTCTTTGCCCCCAGAACATCTAGATAATTCGTCCAGTTGGGGTAACAGACCTCTTAAGGTATGTGCAAGAGTTACATTGACCAATATTATCAGATAAACGCGTGCCAGTATTACCCGCATTCCTCCTAACTAGCAGTTTCCCTGAACCTTTAAGGTATCCTCAATAATACTGGCAAAAACGTTTGCCAGTATTATTTGTATAAGTGTATCCCGTCTCGACAAAACAAATTCCTTCTACCTACAAGTGTGGGCCATGCTGATAGAAATTTACCCCCTAAAGCCTTGCAGATTCCTTCAAGTCTTGAGTTAATCCACAAGACTCTTAACATATAATCCCTACTATCGTGTCTGGGCAGAATTGCAGACACATAGATATTATGGCCTAGCTCGCGACATTTCCTCAGCATGGTCCTGTATTTTTCCAACAACTTGTCAGATCGTGTACATTTAATATCATTTGTTCCCACATGAATAATAATATTTTCTTTACCCCCTTTAAAATCTGACAATCTGTTTGTGATATCATCAATAGTTGCTCCCGGCAGACATACCCTGGTTCTGCTCAACCTATCCTTATTACAAAAAATATTCCCCGTTTCCCTGACAATGGCGTCTCCTAACAAAACAATGTCCTTTTTAACCAGAGTAGTTTGCACATGGTTTTTCTGTTTTGAGGCTCGAATCGGGTGTGCATCACTTGGTAGATTGCTGGAGGTTTGAGTCCCTGACGAGCTCCCAGATGCATTATTTTCGATGGCAAGCACGCGTTTTTTCAGGGACTCAAATTGTTCCATCAGTGCACCAAACTGTAATTTAAGATCGGTGCACTCCTTACATCGATCACAAAGAAAGAAATCCCCAGGTGAGGTAGGATTAGTCACCAGGTCGACCTTGGAAAACATACCACAGGTTCCGCAACGGATTAAATCATTACTCACCCGTAAATCGCCATCTGCTATTTCCGTGTGAGTCACGACACCCTGTGACGTGTTTAAGGCAGATCTCTTAACTACCATTATAAAATTAAATAAATATCAATGAAAGTAACTTTAAAAATTTATATCTATAATATTATTAAAATCAAACAATTACAGGAATACCTATAACAAAATAATCCAACAATATCTAAATAAATGAAATATTTAAAAGCACTATCCAAAAGTAAACCACTTAACTGATGAGCCCTGTCTAAGCGCATCCGCTCACCTCGAATGCCAACGTAATCTCCGACGTAATACTGGTTTCCCAGTATATTCCTCCCTCCGAAGATATTCAGCCAGCCTTTTGATCTTGTTGATCAAATGGCTGGCTGATCAAAATGTTGATTGAGCAGTTGATCTTGGATCAACTGCTCACCTCGAGCATCAGATTGATTATGATCCAAGATCAGATCGTTGATCTAATCTTGGATCATAATCTGTGTGTAAAGAACTTACCTAATAAACCATATACATTCTCGACGACAAATGGTGAATCTAATATAGATGCTACTTTAACCTCCAGTAATCTGGTGGATAGGATGCAAGATTGGGACGTCAATCCGTATCTAATTAATAGCAACCATCGAGCAATCACCTTCACGGTTTTTCCGGAGGATTGACAAGTAGATACAACAATAAGGGATTTAAGGCGTTTTCAGATGGACAGGGTGAACTGGACCAAGTTTCGTGAATATCTGAACACAATTTTTAATGGAGATGACAAAGCAATCATTAACACCTTAACAGCAAAAGAATGTCTTTCTGGTTCAATATCAGGCGATGGCCTACTCAACGAAAAGAAAACAAACAAAAACTTCTGTCCCCTGGTGGTCTTCAACACTAGCTGAATTGAGACAACAAACTCAGCAAGCACGAAAAGCATACCGAAGGAACAGGAGACTTGAGGAAGAGGTACCATAAAGCAATTGCTGATAGCAGGCAAAACTGTTGGCAATGTCTGGTGAAGGAGATAGGAAATGCTGACCCTTGGGGTGTAATCTATAAGCTTTCAAGAAATAAATTTTTGTGGTGAAATTTACAATATGGTAATTAGATAGAATCAAGAAACTTCGGACTGGGAATCTACTGTCGGAGCGATAGTGAGTAGCCTCTTTCGGGAAGACTTGCAGTATATGGACAGCCCTGACCAAGCGGAAATTAGACGCATTAATCGGGAACATAAGGGGACAACTGAAATTGCTTTTTAACATGCTTGAGCTAAGAGCTGCAGTAGCTATATTGAACCATAAAAAATGCCCTGGCATTGACCTCATTGAGAATCAAGTGATTGAAAAATTATGAATTCTTCCCAGAGGCTTTATTAAATTTATTTAATAAATGCTTGCTAGAGGGGCTTTTCCCTCTTGAATGGAAGCTTGCATTCCTAAAAATCTTGCATAAACCGGGAAAGCCAAAAACAAACCTCAGAGCATACATTGGCCAATCTTGTCAAATTATATGAAAGGATGATTGTCCCAAGGATTTTAAAATTATTTACAGAACATAAACCATAAACTCTCCTCTGATTGCCAGTTCGGATTCAAAAAGGACGATCCACTATGGATGCAATCTCAACCTTCGGATTCAAAAAAGGATGATCCACTGAGGATGCAATCTCGCTTTGCTCATTTACATTAAGGAGGCAAACAGCAAATATGTTCTTTCTGTTTTTATTGACTTTGAGGGCGCTTTCGATTTCCTCTGGTGGGAAAGTGCTCTCAGGTCACTGCAAATGGCAAAGTGTGCTGACTATCTGTTCAAAGTCCTTAGATCTTACTTTATGGACAGACAAATTAGAGTATGTGCAAAACATTTATCATACACGACTAACGTTTCAAGAGGATGCCCTCAGGGTTCAGTCTTGAGTCCTCTCTTCTGGAATGCAGTGCTAGACCAGTAGCTCACGAAGGATAGCAATGAGTTCAAAGTTATATATGCAGATGACCTGGTGGTGGCAGTGCAGCGAGGATCAAGACAAATTCTCGAACAAAAAATGCAGTCAGTTTTGAATAATTTAGTGGCATGGGTGGGTTTAAATAAACTAAAGATTTCTGTCACCAAGACCAATCTCATGGTGTTTAAACACCACTTCGATTATGGAAGTGGTGTTTAAACACCATTATATGGTAACCCTATATGGTACTTAAAATCCATATGTACAGAATACCAAGTATTTGGGTTTAACTTTAGATAATCATTTTCAGGTTTCATGTACATTCCACTAAAATAAAAAAAAAAATCAAATTTTGTAGCTGCAGTTGTTAGAATTTCCCGCAAGGAATGGGGTTTATCCAAAAAACTCTGGTGTTGTATTTCAAGACGGTATTTCTTCCCATTGTAGTTTATGGTGCTGATATTTGGTTTGCCACTGCTACCAAGGTTACAACTAAAGCTAAACTTCTGTCCCTGCAACGTACAATGCTGTTTACAGTTATACGCGCTCCCAGGAACATGTCAACAAATGCCTTACAGTTATTGCAGGTACCATCCCCTTGAATTTACACATTATTTTCCGAGGTATTATATATAACTTAAAGAAGGGATGGCCATTACAATTACTGAATATCACCTGTAATCCAAACAATAACATAAAGGAGGAAAAACATAGAATTTGGGGTGAGCTCATGGATTGGAGGCAGCAACGTTGGGATCTGAGTGAGTATGGAACCATTACAAGAGGGTTCATTCCAGCCATAAGCTCTGCAATGGACAAGAGGGTGTCTTCTTGGTTTGCTTCAACCATGACCACGAGTTACTTAATCACCGGACATGGCTTAAGGGCCAAACTATTTGAAAGAGGATTAGAACCTGACCCCTACTGTTCGTGCGATAAGGTTGAATTTTGGAGATATGTTATCCTTGAATGTGGACTGCATAATTCAGACAGGCAGAAATTACTAAATAGGTTATGTAACCTCACGGAGAATAATTTACCTCTTGATTCAGAGGTGGGACATCTTTGCTTTGCTTCAGGAATTCTCGGCCAAAATTTTTACAAGAATACAGGAGTTAAGAAATCTATTGCAGGATACTAATTAACATTTGACGACAGAACGCTTCGTGTACTGTCATCTGCATTGGATGTTTCTGGTGTACAGTGCGAGTTGATCTTCTGCTCCTGGATACCCAAATGCATGCTGCTTGCATTTGTGGAATGGACTCCAAGTGAAGATAATGTTAATGTTTTCTGTGTCATTGTTAAGTTAGTCATTCTAAGTGTATGTATGTATTTGCTATTTACATGTAAATAATTTTATAATGTTGCTTTTGTTTCAAAAGGTATACATTGTTCTTAGTTGGAATTTTTTTTAAATTTTTATTATTATTATTTTTCGCTGGCCTCAAAGTTTGGGCAACCTTGGGGGCGAGATTGCTGGCACCTACCAGTATAGCACTACTTCCGGTAGGTACGGGATTTGTGCATTATAGCACACACAGAGAATGGTTGATTCAGGTGTCGGTTAGTCCCTGCTGGCGAAATGGCCTGACATAACTCTTTTTTCAGGCCTGTTTTGCAGAGGTTGAGAGATATTACAAGAGTAATAGGTGGAGATGGGCTTATGTCTAGGAGCCACCCTTCATATCTGGACACACACAAAGCAAATATACAAGAAAGGCTACAGCATATATAAGAGTATGTATATAAAATTTGTGCATAAATTGATTAATATGTACAGTATCTTGATAATATATATACAGCTGTGTGTTAATAAATGGAAAACATATGATCTTTTTGTGATGCGGCTATTTCTGGCTGTTCTTTAGTCTGACTAGGAACGTGTTTCCCGTCCCAACTTGGGGATCAGCTGATTGCAATTTTTCTGCTTGGTGAGTTGGGATCCAGAACGGGGTCCTCCTCTTCGTTCTGGGGTTCAACAATAACAGGTTCGTCACTCTGGCCTTGGGGATCATTGTGCTTTCCTGTTCTTCCTTTCGTTTTACAAAATTCAGATAACCGGTAAAATTCGGATTATCGGGTGTATGGTAGGATAGTAAGATAGGCCACTGAAAATTATGGCAAATGATGCCCACCACAAGTCCGTGGCTTAATTTGAAGGCACACAGTTGGTTAATGGAGTTTTGGGCTCTCCTCTCTGTCAGCTCTGGGGGGAGGGAGAGAAACAAGGCATGAAAGTGCTCCTAGAAAAACGGGGTTACTTCCTCTTGTGGTTTTCGGAGGCGCTTATCACGCTGGTGAAATCAGGTTTACTCTCGGTACAATAATTAGAGAGATCTGTCTCTTCCATGGAATGTCTATGGAGGAAGGAAACACTGAGCACATGGTACATTTAGTTCCGCAAAGATAGAAGTAACACAAAATGTTGGTGGGGCACTCTTGCAGCCCAGAGAGCACTAATTGGCGGATCCTCCCAAGTCAAGAAAAAAGTGGGAATTTATCTTGCCCGATTGTAGCTTTATTTGTTAGACTGTTGATTGCACTTTATGTTGTCTCTGCTGATGAGGCTGTCCACAGGGCTCCATCCTGGGGCCAGCTGTCTGGAATATGATACTCGAAGACTGGCTCCTGAGGGACTACCCACACACTACTCAGCTTTCTTATGCCGACGACATGGTTATTATCATTGAGGGCCCCACCCGCGCCACCATAGAAACCCAGACTACGGTTGATCTCGCTGATCTGTCCGTATGGGCCCCGGAAAATAAACTCTCAGTCTCCTCCACTGAGAAGAGCAAAACCCTCCTATTAAA
The DNA here is from genome assembly GCF_048544385.1 of Mastigoproctus giganteus. Lineage (NCBI taxonomy): Eukaryota > Metazoa > Arthropoda > Arachnida > Uropygi > Thelyphonidae > Mastigoproctus > Mastigoproctus giganteus. Next base: position 100,528,100 of record NC_143580.1, read on the forward strand.
AGGCAAACTGGACTTCTCCAGACCTTCTACCATACGTTTTAATGGCCGCCCACTGAAAAACTACCGATCGGTGAAGTACCTAGGAGTAATTTAGGACGACAGGAGAACTTTCATTCCTCATATCCAGGCTATCAAAGAAAAGATAAAAAATTACATCACTATGTTAGCACGCTTTACCCGCAAGGAGGGGTCTTAAAGGACCAACTCAACGCCTTTTATACTCAGCAGTATTTATACCAATTGTCACATATGGAGCTGCAGTATGGTACCACCAAATGACTTTAGTGCATGCTCAACGTAAAATTCAGCAAATTCAACGACTTATGCTACTACAAATGACCCGCGCATGTAGAACGACATCAACTGCCGCCCTACAGCTATTAACAGGCCGCCTCCCTTTGGACCTCCACGTCGCTTTTATCGGACTTTCTCATGCCATCAAGAAGAATAAGGAAGCTGAATTCCTCACTATTCAAACCCGTACCGATACCAACATCAAACAGGAACATAAACGTGTGTGGCTACAATTCATAAACTTATGGCAAACCCGCTGGAATAACTCCACAACTGGTGCAACTACTAAACCTTTCCTTCCTGTGGTAACCTACATCAACAAGCAACGTTCCACTTGGTTCTTCCCTAACATCTATGCTTCCTTCCTATTAACTGGCCACGGGTCCTTCAAGAGACGCCTTCTAGAGTTCGGCCTAGTCGAGGATGCCCTCTGTACATGCGGAGAACCTGAAGACTGGGATCACGTGATGCACTCATGCAAGGTATACTTAGATCTAAGAAACCAACTACTCCTAGACCTCCACACTACATCACTTCGGCCAGAAACCAAGTTACTGGGATCTAATGATGCCTTCCGTGCACTGACCAGTTATGCCAACGAGGTCTTTCGTCGTCGCTGGCATCACCTGCAACTCCCGAACACTACTCCTGGAAAACCTCCTCTAGACAGCAACTGATACCCAGCACCGGAAACTTCCAGACATGAAACTGCAAATGGCGGACAGCCCTGTCGACGCCCCTCCGTGATTCTCCATTGTGACGATCCTGGACTCTTTAATTTGAACTTGACCTATTCTCTTCTTCCTACCCACAGTCTTTCTCCAGGACTCCCACAACTGCACCTAGCACTCTTCCTGCTCCGTTTCGCCTGGGAGGATGCCTACGCTCTGTCATCCTCGCTATCTTGTCTCTCTTCCACTTTCCTGTCTCTTCTCCGCGCTTTCCTTGGCCCTCCCCACTCTCGCTCCTGCAAGAGTGTGGACGGCCCGTCAGATGTCTTTTACTCCCTGGTCCGGCTCCTCGTCCCAGTGGACGGATGCTGGGAGGCTCCTTCCTGGTGATCGCGCCTCCCAGTAACGAAGAAGCCAGTCAAACAACACAAACAACACACTACTCACACATAACCCACAGTAACTGGCTTTGCTATGTTAACAGAGTATTTAACGCGGATTTGTGGGAAACCACGTGAACCGCATAACAAAAAACACTATGTCCACTATGTCTCTGCTGATACTCGTTTCCTTCAATTCTTCGCTGTTAGTCATAATTTGATTATTGTTGATAATGTCTTTAATTTTCTTGATTACATCCTGCATCTTGTTAATGTTATCTTCACTATTAACTTGATTTTCCTTGAAGGGTGTTCCGAACTAAGCTTCAGCCCAATGCTTAAAGGCCTTCTCAGTTATTTTATGCATGTAGCTTTTTTTGTTGGCAATTCTTTTGCCCTTTTTTAATTTTGTTATAATCGAGGGTACAGCTCTAAAACGGTGTTTGCAGGCCGGCCGCTAGTTAGTACACCAGACCGAACCTATTGCTAACTCTCTAGGAGGCTTCCGGATCAGCTAGTGTATAATCTTGCTACCTCTACTCTGCCAGATAGTGACTGGAGGGAGTCCGAGTAGTGTGTATGTGGGGAGCATTGTCGGGGCCACGTTATGTCAAGAATCTGGGCATATTCTTACTACGTGTACGCCATATCCAAAAATTCCATTACTTCATACAATACAGCATGTCCCACCCACTTTTTCTAACTATTGAATACACCGTGAATTGTCAAACTAATAGAGGAAGCTTATCTGCGAAAAGATCTAAACATTCCAAGCACTTCCTAATTCATTTCACAAATATGGTCTCAATTCTAATCTCAACGATGTCCATTTCCACTTGCAGTCTGTCAAACCCCATGTACCTTTTCTGACAGAATCTCAGTTATCGGTTAATTCAACTACTGTTCATCTCAGATGCCCAAATTATTCGCTGTATGATTCTTTTCGCCTCAAAGATGGTACTTGTGCATACGTCCGTTCTGATATTCCCTGGCAGAGACTTGGCAATTTGGAATCTCCTCTCTTTGATCTTCTCTGGCTTAAAATCTCTCTACCTCATTGTGTCAAATTCATCTGTTGTCTCTACCGTTCTCCCAACTCCACTAATCACTTGGAGCTCTTTCAATTCCTCCCTTTAAAACTTGACTTTCTCCAGTCCAACTTTCCTAACAGTGAGGTAATTTTCCTTGGTGATTTTAATGTTCCCAACACCAGCTGGCTTCCGTTTTCTAGTCACACCGACCCAGCAGGTCGAGATGCTGGGGCTTTTGCAATTACTAATGACCTAGCACAGATTGTTCATTTACCTAAAAGAATACCGGACAATCCTAATTACACAGGCAATACGCTTGATGTTTTACTCACAAACAACCCTTCTAAGTACACGGTCGAAGTGAGGGGACCTTTAGGCACTTCAGATCACAACTTGGTGATTGTCTCTTCTCCAATGGAATCTTTATCTCATGGTTATTCCCAACCTCGTGTTGTTTGGCATTACAAGAATACAAAATGGGATGATCTGCGAGACTTCTTTTCTTCTTTTCTTTGGTCGGATTACTGTTTCAAAACTTCTGATGTCAACGTTTGCTCAGATCGTGTCAGTGAAACTATACTTGCAGGAATGGAATCCTTTATCCCACACTCCAATTTAAAATCACGTCCTTTATCTAAACATTGGTTTTCCAATAAATGTGCTAAGGCTGTTTAAGGGAAGAATGTTGCATATCGTAATTGGCTTGTTTCTAATTCTTCAGTTTCATTTTCTGCCTACACCAAAGCTCGCAGCAATTGTAGAGCAGTTATTAATCAGTCCAAACTAGAGTTTGAACAGGCTAAGAGTAGAAAACTTGCTTCTTTCCCGAATGGTAGCCGAGCATTCTGATCTCTTGCCAAAGCAATGGCCGCAACTTTTGCCCATCTCTGTCCCACTTCTGTCCAAACCAGATGGTTCTGTTGCCACTTCAGCCAAGGATAAAGCTGACCTGCTAGCATCCCATTGTTCTTCCAGCTCATGTATTGATGATCTTGGTAAAACACCTCGCACCATTCCCAACACGCTCTATTCAATGCTTCCTGTGGTCTTCCGTGAAAAGGATATCAGAAGGATTTTGATGAATCTTGATGCTAACAAAGCTCGAGGTCCTGATGGTATTTCTCCACTTGTTCTCAAAACCTGTGCTCCTGAACTTATTCCTATTCTTTGCCGCCTTTTTTCACTTTCTTATTCCAAAGGTGTTTTTTCTTTTGCTTGGAAATTTGCTCTTATCCCGCCAGTGTCTAAAAAGGGTGACAAATCTTTCCCATCCAAATATCGTCCCTTTGCAATTACTTCTAATCTTTCTAAAGTAATGGAGAAATCAATTAACCGCCAACTCCTAAACTACTTAGAAACCTTCCGTCTGATCAACGATCGCCAGTATGGATTCCGTCAGTGTCGATCCACTGGTGATATTCTGGCTTATGTTACCCCTTTATGGACTAATTCAATGGAAAGGTTCGGTGAAACACAAGTTGTTGCTCTTGATATCTCAAAGGCTTTTGATCGTGTTTGGCATGAAGGTCTTCTAAACCAGGTTCCATCTTATGGTTTGCCAACTGTTTTTAGTAATTGGTTATCCAGTTTTCTCTCTGATCGCTCACTGCGGGTGATGGTAGATGGTTCTCTGTCTTCTGACTTCTCCACTAATGCCGGTGTCCTCGAAGGTTCAGTTCTTTCCCCCACTATTTTCCTCTTTTATATTAATGACCTTATTCCATTGACTGGAAATCCTATCCATAGGTTTGCCGATGATAGCAGATTGCATTCCACTTTCCATTTTGAGAAACCTTGTCCTGCTCAATCAGCTTCAACATCTCGAAAATCTGCTACCAATTCCTTAAGTGCCGATCTTTAGGTAATTAGTGGAGCAAAGTGACTTAGTTGATTTTAACCCTTTTAAAACTCAGTCTTGTCTTATATCTCGTAAAAAGCATTCTTCTGCTCCTATGCTTATCTTTAGTGACACTCCGATTTCTAGGCAAAATGATATATCTCTTTTGGGGATTACCCTGACTTCTAATCTCTCTTGGCACAAGCACATTACAAATGTTGCTTCCTCTACATCTAGAAACTTGGTTTTCTCTTTTGCTCTCGGCGTTACTTTCTTCCAAGCAGCTGCTCACTCTGTATAAATCGCAAACCCGCCCTGCCATGGAATATTTCCCCACATCTGTGGTAGTGCCCCAAAACCTCTCTCAGGCTTCTTGATTCCATTCCGAAGAGGGCAGTTAGGTTAATTAATGATTCATCTCTAACAGAGTTTCTCCACTCGCTTTCTCATAGACGTACTGTTTCTGCTGCATGCCTTTTCTACAGATACTTCCATGGGCACTGTTCTTATGAATTGGCTTCTATAATTCCCGCTCTCTCTTTCAAATCAGTTCGAACACGTTCGAACATCAGCCACCATCCATTTACTGTCCAACTTCAAACCCACAGAACCAACTTTTCATCTTCCTCATTTATTCATTCAATTGCCGTTTTCTGGAACAACCTTCATTCATACGCCTTCCCTGAAAATTCCAGTCTACAGACGTTCACGTCCAATGTCAACAAATAACTTCTTTCGTCTTCCCAATCTCCAACCCCAAGCACGGTACTAAGTACTATAGGTTCTAATACCTCTCGTGTTTGGGGTTCACATAAAAAAAATAATAGTAATTTCAAGGTGTGCTTGTTTCTTAGCCTTCGTGAAACGTGCTCTTTCGTACTTGTACCGGATGTGATCCTCTGGATGCCCTGTTCTTTTACATTTCCTGTACAGTTTGTTTATTTTGAAAATCATTTTTAATTGTTGGCCAAACCAAGGGTTTGCCTTCTCTGACTCTTTCAGTTCCTTAGAAGCTCCTTCTTGCGCTATATGTAAAAGTGATTGCCAGAGTTCTGTTAAGGCAGCATCAGTGCTCAAAAGGTACAGGTTTTGCCAGCTGTATTCTGTAAGGTGTTTTATAATGACGTCGTTTTTGATATATTTTGTTCAGAAGATTACCTTTGTTATACTTTTAGAATGTGAACCAGATTTTTGGATGTCTCCTTGTCTTCTTAATGTGGCTTCAAATGTGAGTGGTCAGTGATCTGACGCGAATTTCATAATGTTCTCCTTCAACCTTATATCTGAAGTGTTGTAGTAAATCAAGTCCTTGCACTGAGTTCCTCTTGTTGCTGGTGTTTTCAATTGGTTCATATTTAAGGCTTAGTAAATTAATAAGAGGAGTATACCTCAATATAGTACGTGGAACACTTCCGTATGATACCCTCCAGAAATTAAAACGGAAAAAACGAAAAAATCGACAACTTACCGGTACATTAAAGTAAAATATAAATAATTAAATAATTAAAGTAAAATATAAATAATCAATTTAACACAATTCACAATCAATTCAAAACAATTAAAATTCAAATTAACGCAATTAAAAGAATCTAACGAAAATATTCAAAACGATTTTCCTTCCTGAAGCTGACAATGCTTTTCGACCGACTGTCGTGATCACAGGAATGAAAATTACCGAATCAGGCTAAACCTGCAACTTAAATAGTGATTATATGTCTTCGCGCATGCGCGTAAAGGTCCACGCATCGGAGATCAAATATGGCCGCCGAACATTAACAGAATTCTCGTGTAATTTAATTTCAACGGTTTCTGCAATTAATAGTCGCGTATAATTACGTTGAACGTTAAGTATTTTGGCCTCGTTAAATAAAAAAGTATGTTTTTCGTTAATGGCATGAAAGGCTAATTCTGACGCTGCTGAACGAGAAGCACGAACTGAGGCTTCGTGTTGATTTACACGAATATTAAGAGAAAACCGCGTCGAACCCTGGTAAGACGAGTCGCAATCACCGCATTGCGACTCAGTCTTACCAGGGTTCGACGCGGTTTTCTCGTAATATTCGTGTAAATCAACACGAAGCCTCAGTTCGTGCTTCTCGTTCAGCAGCGTCAGAATTAGCCTTTCATGCCATTAACGAAAAACATACTTTTTTATTTAACGAGGCCAAAATACTTAACGTTCAACGTAATTATACGCGACTATTAATTGCAGAAACCGTTGAAATTAAATTACACGAGAATTCTGTTAATGTTCGGCGGCCATATTTGATCTCCGATGCGTGGACCCTTACGTGCATGCGCGAAGACATATAATCACTATTTAAGTTGCAGGTTTAGCCTGATTCGGTAATTTTCATTCCTGTGATCACGACAGTCGGTCGAAAAGCATTGTCAGCTTCAGGGAGGAAAATCGTTTTGAATATTTTCGTTAGATTCTTTTAATTGCGTTAATTTGAATTTTAATTGTTTTGAATTGATTTTGAATTGTGTTAAATTGATTATTTATATTTTACTTTAATTATTTATATTTTACTTTAATGTACCGGTAAGTTGTCGATTTTTTCGTTTTTTCCGTTTTAATTTCTGGAGGGTATCATACGGAAGTGTTCCACGTACTATATTGAGGTATACTCCTCTTATTAATTTACTAATATTATTATCAACGTAAAACATATTGAGTATTACAGCTCTGATTCATACTATCTAATATATATTTAAGGCTTGTATTGTACCATCCAATTCAATTTTTGCCTCGCGATGTTTTGGTAGTGGCATATTGAGGTCCCCCATTTCTATTGTATCTGTATTCGCGCTGAGGTTTGAGGCACTCCTCGTAAAAAGCTCCGCTCTGTTTTCTTTAGTATGCTCTGGGGGTAGATATTATTAAGCATAATTGAAATCTCTTCATTTCTGTTCCAAAAGTGGCAATAATAGCCTCGAAATTTTCCGATTGAGATTCATGTTCGCTGATTACCGAGAATCCATTTTTACCCCGCCTCTTTGCACAAGGGCATCAAGATACCTGTTATTTTGGAGCCTTGTTTCTACTAAACATATGCAATCACTCTCCGAGTTAAGCGATAAGCTTTGTAGTGTGTGCACCTTATTCATTTTGCAGGAAAATAATGATCCCATTAGATTCTTTTTCGTCAGCTGTATTGTTTGCTGATTGCTATTGGGCAGTTCGTAAGTTCGCTGCGTTGTTCCTACATGTGGGATTCCCAGCCCTTTCTCTGTATGGTTTCACTAGCGATTCTACTGGCCAGATGTTTCTGTCCAAGAGACGGTCTTCACTGCTTACTGGGTAAGGTGATTACGAAAGAAGCGTATGCCGGATGTCTTGTGCGAATTTTTCTAACTTCTACGTCGATCCCTCTTCCACTGTTGCACATTTCTTTTATGATATTTGGCTTCGTCTGCGGATCGAATCTTGAGATAAATATTTTCCCTCTGGTTTGTAAAGAGGTTATATTGAATCTGTGCAGGGAAAGATATTATAATATAAATTTCCACCGATCATTGAGAACTCTTCAACTTCGTTTCTTTGAAATTTCACTTTCTGCAATCTAATTTTCCTAATATTCGCTTTAAGCTGGTTTAATTTTCGAATTACTGGAGTACCCTGCCCATAAAATAGATGCAGTAACTTAAATCTTTCCGCAAACAAACCATTGTTATGAATAGGTTTAACAGTGTTAACGAAAACTAGCTCTTTTTTGTTTGTGTTGATTCAATTACTTTGAGTAGGCAATTATTATTTTTTTTTCTTTTTCGCTTGTGAATTTTCATATTCAACTATAGTGTGTAATTTTTCCCCTTTGTGAAAATGAGTAAAAATATATTCAACAATTTTATGATCGATGGATTAAAACTCTAAATACAAGAACTGGCGCTGAAAATCAGATAGTGATTATTTAAAACATATTAGTAAATATTGTAAATGCACGCTGACAGCCAAATTAAGTGATATTGAAAGGCATCTCGCATCGTAACACAAACGAAGCACGAGAAAGCCGAAGAGACCGTTAATTTTCAGAACAGAGACTATTGCCGTTGAAGAAAATTTGCGATACCCAAGGTGCAAATGCAGAAAGAAGCATTGTGCATTAAGTTGATCATTTAAGTGAGTTTTTGTAAATTTCATTTTTCAGTCAGAGGGAATGTAAGGACTTAAAACTGCAAAGAACAAAATGTACTTCAATAATATGTTGGTGACTCTATTGTCAGGGAAACAAGAAACATGCTTTGTAAAAAGGATAAGTGGAACAGGACCAGGGTATGTCTGCCAGGGGCAAAGGTTGATGACGTTGTAGAGCTGATATCATCTTTTAAGGGCACAAAAGGTTATACAGTTGTACACATTGGCACTAATGATATTAAGAGTAGGAGACCGGCAGAATTAGTTAACAAGTACAGGTCACTGTTGAAAAAAAGCCGTGAATTATTGTTGGATTTGAAAGTGTCTGCAATTCTGCCCAGACACGATAGGAGGAACTATATGATGAGAGCATTGTCGATCAATTCGGCACGGAAAAGATTGTGCAAGGCTCAAGGGGTAGAATTTTTTTCAACCTGGTCTGTACTTCTTAACAGGAGAGACTGCTTCTACAGGGATCGGATACACTTAAATAGAAAGGGTGCAAGAATATTTGCTGATGCTGTCGAGGCAGTGTTAGGTGGTCGGAAAACTGCTAATTTGGGGGGATACAATGACTAATAGATTAACAGTAGCCACTGGCAGAGGTGAAAGTGATTCTTCCACTGCTTCTACTGGAATCAGCAGAATCATGAAAAACATGATGCAAGATATTTCAGAGACTGCTGAGAGTAATTGCGGTAGAAATAAACACATGGGTTGTGTTAGGGTAGCTAAGAATAGAAACAGGTGCATGTATTCTTGCGTGTGCACCAATGTTGGGATATCAGAGACGAGGTGTCCCACAGATATAAGGAATGCAGAACTGGAATTTGGGGAGTACAACATCTACAGAAAGGATAGGCAGGATAGGAAGGGAGGAGGGGTTATACTATTAGTTAAAAAACACAAAAAATCCACGGAAGTGAAGCCAGTCGACATCGCTGGACAGTGTAGTGTCGAGTCAGTTTGGTGTGACATAAGCATTGGGAGATCAAAATTGAAGGTAGGAGTGTGCTATAGGCCTAATGACTCTGATGAGTATAATAAGAAACTGTACAGGGAAATAGAGTGAGCAACTAAACCAGAGAGTCTTATAATGGGGGATTTTAATTTCCCAGATATTGACTGGAATTTGTGGATTGGTCACTAGCAAGGCTTTTGTGGATTTATTGGATGACTGTTTTCTACATCAGCATGTTCGGGAGGTAACTAGAGGGAGAATACTCTTGATCTGATTATCAGTAGTGATTCTTCAATCATTATGAATCTTCCGATAAAGGAACCACTAGGTGGCAGTGATCACAGTGTACTGAAGTGGGATTTACTAAAAGAGGTAACTACCATCAGGGGTAATGGGAAGGGTTATTGCTTTTGTAAAGGCAACTACGATGGTCTCAGACAGTATTTAAATTTATATACAGTGGGACCAACTGATCATGTTATGAACAGCAGATTCAAAATGGAAAGCATTCAGAGAACTTATCTTGGAAGCTACTAGGCTTTGCATGCCAACTAAGAAATACTGTTCAAGGTTTAGGCCTACATGGATGTCAGATGAACTAATGAGACATATGGCAGAGAAGAAAAATGCATGGGATACATATGAATTAACACATGACACAGACGCCTATGATAGATATAAGTTGATTTGTAACCAAGTTAAAAAGGAGGTTAGGCAGGCGTAGGCAGATTACGAGAAATCTTTGGCAAGAGATGCAGAGAAAAACAGTAAAGAGTTCTTTACTTATGTAAACTCTAGAAGGAAGGGAATGAATCAGATTGGTCCACTTGATATCGATGGTTCAACTGTTGATGATCCAGCTCATGTAGCTAACAAACTAATTGAATATTTTGCATCGATATTCACACATGAGGAATTATTCAGGGAGGGGAATGCCAGAGGTGTATTCAACTCTGGCAGTAAGCTAGATAATCTTGTAATAACTGTGAGTAAAGGGGATGAGAAATTGTTGAAGAAAAACACAGGAAAGGCACAAGAAACAACATAGATCCCATCCAACCCAGGATGGATATATCCCATCCATCCTGGGCTGGATGGGATCTATCCAGTTATATTAAAGGAGGCAACACAGGAAGTAAGCAAACCCTTAGCCATAATTATGAAAGCTTCCCTGGACTCAGGGTAGGTGCCCATAGGCTGGAGACGTGCAAATATGACCTCAATTCATAAAGGAGAATCAAAGGCTGACACAAGTAAATATAGACCTGCGAGTTTAACTTCTGTTCCAGGAAAATTAATGGAGTCACTCTTTAAAGAAGCACTGCAGAATCATATGGACAAGTCTTCAGTTATAGCTCGGACACAGCATGGTTTTGTTATGTGGAAGTCTTGCCTGACCAATTTGATTGGATACTATGATGCAGTCACAAAAGAACTGGATGCAGGGAATAACTTTGATATTATATATTTGGATCTTAGAAAGGCTTTTGATACTGTTGCACATGGAAGACTGCTACACAAATTGGAACAGTGTTGTATTGGAAGCAGATTGCTGCTATGGATAAAGGGGTGGTTGAAGGGGAGAAGACAGAGATTTGTAATCAATGGACACTGCTCATCGTGGACTAATGTTATTAGTGGAGTCCCTCAGGTTTCAGTGTCATCCATATTATCATAAATAATATTAATGATTGTATATCAAGCTTAATGTGCAAGTTTGCAGACGATACAACGGATGGCAGGGTTGTTAAGGACACTATTGACTCTATGGTGCTGCAACTGGATCTGAAAAGGTTGAGTAGATGGGCTGAGAGGTGGCAAATGGAGTTTAACATTGACAAATGTAAAGTACTACATATGAGAAACAGCAACCCCAGAGCAAAATATCAACTCTGTCGTACAACGCTGACAGTGGTAGAGAATGAAAAGGACCTGGGGGTATTTGTGCACGCAGATATGAAGTTCTTTGAGCTGTGCAGACGGGTTACAAAAGTAGCTCATCGCGTCTTGTCAATGATATACAGGAATTTTTCTATCAGTGATAATGAGGTGATTATTCCCTTGTATAAGGGAATGGTAAAGACACACCCTGAGTACTGTATACTCTGGAGGCCTCATTTCAAGAAGGATGTAGAGCTGCTGGAACGGTACAGAGAAGGCCACCAAGATTAGTGAATGGAACAAAGGGTTGCTCTTATGAATAAAGGCTTAAATTTTGCAAATTACAGTGTCTGGAGACTAGGCACCCGCGAGGTGATCTGATAGAGGTGTATAAAGCCTTGAATGGTTTGAGCATACTCAATGCTGATGGGATACCTCCTTTTGCTCAGAATAATCACCTGAGAGGGTATAAATTGAGGAAAGACAGATGTAGGACAGATGTGCGAAAATTTGACTTTAGCCAGCGGGTAATTTGTTGGTGGAACAGACTTCAATCCCTTGTTGTGGAATTTGATAGCCTAAATAAATTTAAGGCTCAGCTAAACAGGTATTTCGAACGAACGAAGGGATGAAGTTGAAGTTTTTTGTTTTTTTTTCGGCTGATGCTGCATAAGCTTGGTTTCTTGCATCATATGCCTCTACTAATGCTAATGCTAATATGTAATGCTATAGCACCACATGTAAGAACATTTTTTACTTATTCATTAGTTGCCTTATAATTTCTCTTTAGAATGGGACAAAAAAAAAAGAATACAATTCCTAAGTTGTCCTCTTTCTTCACGGGGATCAACGTGAGGTCTTGTTTTACTACATCAATGGATACAACAGCATCAACATGATAATCTTTTACAGCCTATCTACAAATATAGAATTAAAAAACCAAAGAAATAAACCTAAAAACCAAACAAAAATCTAAATACCAAACAAAAACCTAAAAATCAAACCAAATAATTGATATTATTATTATTATTATTATTATTATTATTAGCAATGTCAAATTTCTGTTATTTTTAACAGTTAATAGAAATGTATATATTATTATTTAAAATAACTAAATGCACAAGGCATAATACATTAAGAATTGAATCGGTGTTTAGATACACCATAGACAACTCTTAAGAAACTACAAAGTAGTTGTTGTAGGCATTATTTGCTCATTCTCATATTGTGCTCTGCCTTCACGACGAGTTGCCATGATATTGCACTACCTCGAATAAGTAACGCTTCACTAATAGAGAAGACTATTGTTACTTATTCTCAGTGAGTATAACCACCCAGACATGTTTCAAGGCTATTGGCCTATCATCAGTGGGTGGGCAGGTACCCTGGTATTGCAGACATGACGACCCAGTTTTGAAGATAATCACACAATATGAGAGATGCCATATCTACTTTGTAAACAACTACTTTGTAGTTTCTTAAGAGTTGTCTATGGTGTATCTAAACACCGATATTATATATTATTATGTATGTAGCATTTTAAACGCACCCTTTGATGAGTATGAAACGCTATTAAACCTAAAATGTAATCACTAGAAGGAGGTTTCTTAAAATTTATACATCAACCTTAAATGTGGCCCTGCCTACGGAGAACCAATCTGTTCAGAAAGGCCGGAACCGTGGTTAACAGCAGACTACTGGAACTATCCAGAGAAACATACTTATAACTCCAACCAGGGCCTGCCAAACTGTGACCACCCACGCTTTGCAGGTCCTGGCGGGAGCTCTTCCGCTGGACCTCGAGGTGACTAGATGCGGACTCATGTATTTACGGTCCAAGGATATACTTGCCTCCATCTATCACTTTATCTAGGAACCACTGCGTGGGTAGCACAGTGGTATCGTCACCGTCCTCCCCACACCGGGTGGAAAAGGCCCGGGTTCGAATCCGGTCGATGATGCGAGGAACTTTAGGGGGCTTTTTTCACTCCGTGGCTGAGTTAGTCGGTCTCAGGCGTAGATAGCAAGGTTTTTTCCCACAGAAACTACTGAGGTTTTTTCGTCCAGCAAAACAGGCAAATCATCCAGAGAACACACGCAATTTACAGACACGAATACGGATTAATGTAATCATTTACGGGTAACCCTAATATAGTATTTTTTTTTTTTTTTTTTTTTTTTTTTTAGCTTGGACCATGTCTGCGCGTGTAGCACAGTGGTATCGTCACCTGCTTCCCCACACTGGATGGAAAAGGCTCGGGTTCGAATTCTGTCGATGACACGAGGAACTTTAGTGGGCTTTTTTCACTCCGTGGCTGAGTTAGTTGGTCTCAGGTGTAGATAGCAAGGTTTTTCTCCCAGAAACTGGGTTTTATTCTTCCGAACAGGCAAATCGACCAGAGAACACACGCAATTTATAGATAAAATAAATATATGGGTAGATGTAATCATTTACAGGGGACCCTAATATCATATATATATTTTTTAACCTTGAACATAACCAACAGCCGAATAACAGAAACAAAGAATAGTGGCTCACATGTTTGAGATTGGAGAGCACAGATGGGAGATTCCGCCAAATGGTCAGGTTAAAAATGTACCCAAAAAGCCCAGTCGTCGTTCTATCCGGGGCTAAATACAACCTTCCTCCTGATGGGCCAGGGCTCATTTAAAGCAAAACTGAACGCACTCGGAATAATAGAGTCTACATGCACCTGTGTAGAACCTGAAACCTGGCAGCATATTATGCACGACTGCAAATGCTACGAAGAACACAGAAGTAGACTTATAACTGAGATCCATTACTTGCCAAAATATCAAGAGCACCATGTACTGGATTCAGAAGATGAATACAAAGCCCTCAGCCGATTTGGATTTGACATCTTCAACAGACGAGGAACAGAAATAGCCATCCGCAACGAAGAGATAAATAATAAATAATACATAAAGGCAAACTGATAATGAGCATATACACGGAGGAAATGACGGCAAAATACTAAGTAGAAATGCACAAAGATCAGACCGTTACAGCATAATATGCATCAGAATAAATGGAGCACCAATACATGGTATTACTGAAACAGCATCGACCTAGGAACCAATGGGGTTGGCACCAGCTTGGATGTGGTCGCGCCCAGGATGAACCCACACCAGATAGGTCCCACGCACCTGGACGTCGACTAGTCCCCACCAACGAGTGAGCGTCGGCTGCACTTGCTGGGAATGTGCGAACTGGACGGGGCTCCCCTGCCCGGCCCACTTTCTTTCCCCATCCCTGGCAGGGGGAGGGATGATTTCGCTGTCCCCTCCCCTCCCTGCTACCCCTCCTTTATCCTCTGTTGGGGAATAGGCATGCCCCACTGATATACCTGGAGTCGCCTTCCCTATTTACCTCATATTTCTGTCTTTTTCCCCAGCCTTCCACCTCTTACCCCTACTCTACCTATATCGTCAACGAAAAGCGAATGCCCCACACAACGAAACATTTAAAATGCCAAAGTCGACACACTTGGAAACTATTTCGGCCTAACTAGATTCTAGCGTTTATCTCCCCCTTTTTTTATATCAATCCTAGCCACTGAAATCTCAGGAAATTATGTGGCAGAACCTGCCAGAGTACTTATTCAAAAATACTATTGTACCTGGTCTGCCTCCGCGAGGCGATGTGTGCATAACGTCGGGCCTCAACAGGGGTCGAGAGGCTAAACGGCCAGATGAACAACAGAACATAACACTAAACATATCCATACACTTAAAAGTCTGCGTGGGTAGCACAGTGGTACCGCCACCGTCCTCCCCACACCGGGTGGAAAAGGCCCGGGTTCGAATCCCGTCGATGACGGGAGGAACTTTAGTGGGCTTTTTTCACTCCGTGGCTGAGTTAGTCGGTCTCAGGCGTAGATAGCAAGGTTGTTTTCCCTCAGAAACTGGGGTTTTTTCGTCCAGCAAAACAGGCAAATCGACCAGAGAACACACGCAATTTACAGACAAGAATACGGGTTAATGTATTTAATTACGGGAAACCCTAAAATAATAATAATAATAATAAATACACTTAAATATCTGGCGTCGACAGGGTACTGTCCTACATCCACAATGAAAGCAACGCGGAGATGGGGGAATCCCTGGTGTCGTTAGACACTAAATACACTTTACACTTTTGTCCGGTTGGCTGAAACATTGCGAGACAGACGTCGATTTCCATGTTCATCCACCAACTTTCTCCGCCCACAGCACTGTCCACAATGAGATGTTGTTCCGGAAATGGCGTATTCTCGATACACTCTTGATACTGTCGAATGGGGATAGTGCAATTTCTGTATCACCTCCGCGATAGTGACCCATGCGTTGGACACCCACTATCATCCCTCTTACAAAATCGGTTAACTCACGACATTTATCCCTACTGACATCGATTTTCCGTCTACGTGATTGCAGTGATGACGTGTACCTATATATGTATACCTGTCAAGCGGTGGGTTCGTCCGTTAGCAAGACGGGTGACAGCGTCGCGTTGCCCACGAACCAGGTATCCCACGAATTCTATCCTTTCAGTATACATGCGGTGAAACAATAAAGGTTTCACCTTCAATTTTAATGAAGTTAGTTTCACCCACTGCCACTCTAACATTACGAATAGGGTACATCTAACATTATCTTGTCACAATGCATCAGGATAGTCATTATTTGCAAAAGCAACAAATTGGTTATTCACAATCAGAAATCTTTTCTGTGCCAAGATTTCTGATTGTGATAGTGGTTGCCAAGCTTCTTGGCAACCACTTTCCAACTGCTTAACTGCTTAACGCAAAAGCAACAAATTGGTTATTCACAATCAGAAATCTTTTCTGTGCCAAGATTTCTGATTGTGATAGTGGTTGCCAAGCTTCTTGGCAACCACTTTCCAACTGCTTAACTTTATTACCACTTCAGTAAAGCACTCTTTATTAGCAAGCATAAGAAACTGATTAGAATACATACAGAATACAGCTTTTTATTTTCAGTGCATCAGCTTCTGTGGCCATAATGCACCTGCTAAAGTTTTTGCATTTTACTCTGATCCAAGCCCGAGGCGGGATTCGAACCCGCGACCTTTGGGTCGCGGGTTCGAATCCCACCCACCTGGCTAGCCCGGTCGGCAAGAAACTGATTGACCACACAGTTGATAGCCATACTACTATTGCACGCTGATATTCTACTGCCAAAGAGGCTTGTACATATTGTTTTTAATATACTCCCAGCCTCTTTGATATCTTACAGTCTAGAAAACTTGTACCCATTGATTGGCTACCAAGGGGCATAGACTATATATAATATTAATTTTTAATATTTAGTTTATTTCAATTTATCCTTTTGAATTTAGCTCTATCGACATTCTCAGAGTGTACCTCATATGTTTTAAGTACAGCGTCCTAATATAGGAACGGGAAAAGCAACTCCGGACTGCTCGAGCCCACCTATTTGCCCTCTCATTATATATTCTTTTTACTTTCTTACTACTGTATATTTTTATTTCCCTTGAGTGATTAGTTCACCGAATGCAATATCGAGATGCTAATTTTCTGCTACGACATACTCGCCTGCACAAAGTTTAGCGACTAGTTACCGCTACTTTGCAAGGCTATTATTTTCTTTCCGTCCTGCGACATCCTACTTCATGTTTAATTCCGATTTTTCAACACATATTTTCTTAATTTAGTTTAATTTCACTGTCTCCGAATTTCAACTCACAGGGTCGTTATGGGGCGTTATAAATACATTCCCACGCTTCAAGAAAACCTTTTTTGGCTTCGTTCATCTACAGTCCGGATCGTTTCCTCTTGACTCCATACCACCTCGGATTCAGTAAGTTATATTTTCTCTTCTGATTTTAACTTTCCGCTTTGCTTTCCGCCTCTGTTGGCGGAAAGCAAATTTTTCTTTATCTCTATCATTAGGCCTAACTTCTGCTACCGCTAAATCCAAATTTCTTTTCCGCTTAATTCAAATTAATTTACTACTACTACCAATGCTAACGTATATTTCATGTCAGAAACAGAAGCCTTACTCATTGCTGCCCTGCCTATGATTTCAATGATTGACCCTTGACAAAGATGTTGAAATCATAAGTTATGCAGCATTAAGTACTTATTTTCATTTTTCCTATATCTTTTCGCGTTTTTCCCATTTGGTAGCTCATCTCCCATTTTGATCCTATCAATCAACTAACTTATATATCTGTTTGGTAGAAGGAATCGAACGGATTCCTTCTGCCAAAATATGCAGTGTCCCTAGTCCATATTACTATATTTTAATATTCCTCTTCATCCTCTTATAAATACAATTTATATATTATAAATTCATTTGAATAAATGTAATCGCTAATAGACATGCTGCAGTTTTCTATCAATTTTATATTGAAGCAGATTTATATCGAACATTTTTTTTAAATTATTATTACAGGAAGGTCTTTGTCCAAGAGAATGGAATGTTTATTTTTATCTGGAAAATATTCCGATATCAGATTCACCGTAGGTGCTAGAGATAAGGTAACTTTTGGTGTACATAAAATTATTCTTTCATCTGCAAGTGTCGTATTTGAAGCGATGATATACAATCAGCTACAAGCCAGAAACCATATTTATTTACCAGATGTAAATTGTGAGGCTTTCAATATTCTCCTCAGGTAAGGGTTCTGCATAAGAGTTAACAGCAGTAATTTTTATTGAGATTTTATTCAGATTAGTTTTTATTAAACTGTGTTGCAAAAACTTTATTCCAATAAGGCTTTATTAGTACATTGTTAAATAATAAAAAATAAAAGAAAATCATAGAATAAAAAAGTAAATTCATTGAAAAAAATTAGGTAGAGAGTATGGTAATTATAAATATTAATTAAAATTAAAACTGATTTCAAGGAAAATTCAAGTCCATTGCGCACATCGAGTTATTTGCTGTTGGTGGAGACCAACGGTGGTCTCGTCAATATACACCACCTGGCAGCCAAGTTTAGTATCGGCATAATCTAAAAGAAATCACTACAGAATGAAGAAACTTACCGAGCTCTGACTCAATTTGCAATGGACTTATTTACCAGGCAGAAAGCACTACCACCACCTTAGTATCCGAATCAATAGGTCATAACAACCATGACTGCCAATTGTTGCTATTCATCATTGAGCCATGAATGCTAATGCCTTGGACCAACTTGCACAAGACTTGACCAGCAGTGCAATCAAAGACAGGGTCCACACATACTTTGACAAATTCCTCATCATTGATTCCTGGACAAACTTTTCTCGACCAGACGTGACACATCTCATCAAGAAGAGGCCTAGCATCGATCCCTGGACTTGACCATTAATCTTGGACTCCCGGTTTTGACCACCCCCACTGTTCGTTCTGATGGACTACTGGACCAGCCTTCAGTCTGGATGCGACAAAGACTCACCAAATGGAGTCCCAATGACGGCACCTGAACTAGACCTTACTGAACATGACCCATCCACCATAGCAGCACTCACACTGCTGGATTTCCAGCAAGTTGTCGGCTGCAACTGACTGGCCGTGCTAGCTGTACCTACCCTGAACTTGCGGGGTATATCTCTCTCTCATTTTTTTTTTTTTTTTTTTTTTTTTTTTTTTTCCGGCTTTCTTCTGTTTCCTGCCATCCGTTCTTTACTCCCCCCCCCCTATTTTTCTCTTACAGAATGATTTTTTTTTTTTTTTTTTTATTTATTATTATTATTTTTTATTTTTATTTATTTATTTTTTTTTTGTGGGGAGGTGGTTTTCGTCCACCCGCCACCCCACTCTTCTCTCTGGTGAGGCGTTGGGCATGCCACACTGTCATCAGGGGCCATCTTCTCTATTGGCCCCTTTCTTCTGTTTCCTACCCTCCAGTCTTTTTGCCTTCCTCCCTTACTTTTCTCTTGCACAACGTTTTTTTTTTTTTTTTTTTAGTTTATATATATATATATATATATATATATTGTGTGTGGGTGTGTGTGTATATATATTTTTATATACACACACACTCATGCCCCCACAGGTCTAAATCTAAAAACATCAAAATTACTGCCCGACCTATTTGGCCCTAGAACAAGTTATCAGCGAACAACCCTACGCTCTGTTAAAATTACAACCGTTGCTCAAGAAACAGCGATCATCTCATTCTTAAATCTGGTCCTAGCCACTGAAATCCCAGGAAAGTAGGTGGCAGGACCCGCCAGAGTACTCTAGCTACAGTGGTACACCCGGTCAGCCTCCCCGTGGCATGGTGTGGTAACGTCGGGTCCCACTAGGGGCTCGGCGGCTAATAGACCGGAGGAACAAAGGGCACAACACAATATACAGCACATGACCCCCACACACTTCAAATCTCTGGCCCCGATACAATGTACACCCGCGGAGATGGGAGAAATCCCAGGAGCCGTTAGACACTAACATACCTTATACCTTATAATCTAAAAGAAATCAAGGACTGATTTCTAGGGCAACAGACAAGTTACAGGGTTATATTACTGTCCAAATAACATATTATTATTATTTTTTTTTTTTGTAATTTTTTTTGTAATTGTAATTTAGATTCTGTGTTACAGATTAAAAAAAAAACTAATCTGAATATCTATATGAAACATGTATAGAACGAAAATTTATATATGAAAATATGCATACAACGAAGATTTATATAAGAAAATATGTATAGAATATAAATTTAAATAAGAAAATAGTAGCTGTAATAGCTCTCGCCATCTTCCGAAAGTGGAATATATTTTTTATTTGTCTTTTTAATGTTTTTTTTTTTTTTTGTATTATTAATTTTATTGTATATTGAATACATAAATACAACTTAGACATTGTTCGCGTTCGCTTTCTGGCCTCCATTTCCTGTGGTACACTTTACATAAGATTGTTCGTCTAGTTAGAACATAATTTAAGCCCATGGCAGTTCTTATCCTCCACGTTTTGGTTTTGTGCTCGCTGCTTACTTACTTAGGTTTGCCCATTTGTCCGCTCTTTTTCGCCTTCGCGAGCTCTAAGGTGTGGCTGTAACAGAAGTAGCCAGACTAGGCATAACTCATATTTTTTTATTCTTAGTGTAGTTAGGTCGTTTTTGCCTTTTTCTTTTGGTTGGTTATCTTATTTTACCTTAATATACTTAACATATCCGCCTTAACATATTCGGGTATCTAGTTCTGCTTTCGTCTAGTGGGTTTCAATAGGACAAAGCGTCACATACCCTCAGAATAAAGAGGAAGAAGGTACCTTCCCTCTCCATCCCGCAGTTTGGACGTTTGCGCTGTGTTGATCATCGAGTAATAACTCGACGCCGCAGTTAACTTCTAATCATACTACTTTAGTGGCTGAATGTCAGGTTTTGGCAGCAAAAGAAGAAATCTGTAGAACACAAAACATAACAGGGTTTAATGCAAGAAAGAACTTACAAGAGAGAATTTACACACTTCACTGAAAAGATCTATTACGACATTTCATGTTTATCAAAATAATTCAGCAATTATAAGATCGAACTTTTAACTTTAAGGTTTTACATTCTTAAGTTTTCAATTTTCAATAGGCTCAGATTGTATGAAACTTGAAAGGAAACATTTTAACAGCATCATGTTCATTATCATTTTCGTACTCATATCATTTTAACTTACCAGTTCAAGATATCGCGCTGGGTTCATCAGTCAATGGCTGTGGTTCTTCTATTTTCTCTCCGACTCTGGGCGTTGCTCAGCAGGATGACGATCAGTTTCTCGCTGGGCTCTTTGGATCGCTGGTCGTTCCTTCGATGTCTCGAGTTTTCTTCAAGTGAAGGATTCTGCAACGGTCACGTCAGCTTCTCTCCGTCCATCTCCGTTCTCCTTGCGAGGGTCCGCTTTTTATGTCCCAAGCTCGCCCACACTGTTTAAAAAAAACGTTTTTCTCATTGGCGGGAGCAAAGTCTTAAGATGCTTGATGGTACGTAATGGAAAAGCACTGGGTTCAAAGAGGTATCTTACATCGCCTCATCATGCCACCTAACGAATATTCCAGCAACATGTGGAGCCAATCTGCCATCTCCTTTTTTTAGGAAATGGTAGAGTTATTGCTTGCATTTATGCAGAGTCTATATAGGCCGAGAGGTATCTGTCTATTCACATGAGTATCACTGTTTGTTACCCTCTCCCTTTGCCCTAATTTGCATCTTAAAGTGAACGCGTCCATCCGGTGTTTACAAAAAATCTTCCACTTTACACTTGTAAGTGGCTAACTGATATAGCTGTTGCTGGCTAGCAACTGTAGGCCTCTTTAACACCTATCTATTACAGTTATAGCGACTAATTTTTGCCATTTTATTTAGAAAAATATACGCTTTTACTTGGGGATTTTTACTCTGCTTTGTACTTTTCATTTGATACCTAATTGATTATTATATCGAAGCTTTTGAGAGAGATCTAGATAGGATGGGTACGAAAATTAAGTCGTTGAATTTATCGTAAGTTTGAAACATAGGAAAGGGCAGAATTAGTGCTACAACATCTTCTTCTGCTCCCCCTTTCAGAATTGAGACTGGGGAATTTATTAAAAACAAAGTCCCATTTCTCAATTCTGAACCACAAGCACAGTTTCTCCTATTTTTCCTAACAAATGGTTCCTTTCTTTACAATGGAATCACTATATTATTATCATCAATATAACCTTGAATCATGCTGGTACTTAGTTATGACAACTTACTACATGGATACAAAATAATAATACAAATAAATAACCCAAATCAATATATGAGAATGATATTATATTTATGACATAACCAATAACGGTAACACTAATTTCTTCGGGGGATCATCAGTTGATGATCCTCACACATTATCGCGCAGACTGTAACAAGATGTATCACTTATTTTTTTTCTTATCTTCATTATGTCTTCTTGAGTGTCCATATCACAAACATTATATAGTTTGTCCAAACAAAAACCATTAACAGTATTCTGTTGGTCCACTGGGCTGTAATCTCTTTCTCTAGGATTCACACACCACTTTATCATTTTTTTTCTCAAAGCATAACACATTGATCATGTAACAAAACAAACGAGAATTAGTACATGCTCTTTTCATAGTATTTATATAAGTATTTATGAAAAGGTTATATGAAACTACAAATAACGTTGAACAATAGTACAAAAGCAACAATCAAATTACTCTTCAAGAGATTAAACTTTTATAACTATTAGTATTTCTATAATCATTTCACAACTACAAGTATTTTAATTCGAACAAAGTAATTCCATTAAAAACTTCATATGCTTGTTAATAGAAGTATATCAAACTGTCCAAAGTCCTAAATGTTCTGATTCACTTGAATGTTTCTTCTTTTCTCATGGGACGATGAGTTCCTGCACACACAGTTTGAGGTTTCATTATGACTGAAGTTGAAGGATAAACATCCATTTTTTTGCGTCAGTAGCATTGAAGAACTGGATAGGATAAGGTCATACTTTTGAAGTTCTCCCATGTTTTTTTTTTTTGAAGAAAAATAGCTCGAATAAATGAATAGTATGCTGGCATGCCAAGTAAGGAGAATACATCGTGGTTGTTAATGAAGTAGCAACACCTTCTTCTGCGATACTAATTTTTCCCAAATCACCATGGGCAAGAGAAAAACTCTTCTTTTTCTTTACTCCATGCTAGTTATGCTTTCACAATCGATGTTATTTCCACTATAGTAAACTTGATAAATATGTGTTTGATTTGGGACTCCAGTGTTGACATTTCTACATTTGCCCAATTTCGACAACACAGCTCCTCACGTTGTTGTGATCAGCACTATTGCCGGAATTCCTAAAGTCAAGTATAATGCTTCTCAAGACCAATTTCTTTCTAAATGAACAATTAACTTCAGTTGTCCCCACTGATTTCACACATGACATTCATAAAAGCCAAAATGTTCTACTTGGACTGAATCGATCCTAAGAGTACTGGTTACTTCTCTTCAATTCCATACTTCCAAATGAGTGGTTAACAGCTCATTAGTCATGGAATTTTTCCAGGTCACATTATCTAGAGGTGGAACGTGTTTAAATAAACACTGTATTTGAGCGCCATCTCCTAAACTTGCTAGATGCATTTTACAGTTTCTTTCTTGTGGTCCTTTCACATAGACTAATGCTTCATCTTTCACTAAAGGATAGTTTCGGATTTCCGCTCTACAGGTGTAAAGACCCGACGTTTGATGTGACATCTTAGGAATTGTTAAGGTGGAAATGATACTACTTTGAATAATTTTATTTTCAAAATACCACTTTAATACGGGAAGTGGATTTCCTGGATTTCCTTGGGTTGTGGCAAAATCATCCAATTTCGATATCAGGATACAACCATAAGACACAGTCATAATGAAGGAAGCTTGAGCTGATCCTAGTTCATTCCGAACTAAGCAGGTGAAATTATCATTAAGGTTTGTTCTCAAAACACTTTTAATTAGCAGAGTTATATTTCCTCTTTCATTAGCTGTTCACCATTTTTAAACCATTGATAAATGAAAATAATCTGGATTTGCTGTAGCCTCGCATTTTAATTCTAAATCGATCATATTCGCGTGCGACTTTTGAGGTTACCTTCATAGTGACCCTTGGCCTATACTTCACAATAATTGTTATTGAGATCATTGTCGGGTGAGAATAGGTTACATGATTAGGAACACAGATAAATGCTTTCTTATCATACTCTGGTGATAAAGTGGTTATCTATTTCAAATATGTGTTGACTCTTATTCTGTCTGACCATAATTCTTGGCTGGATTGTATTGATCCTTTGATTGGCGAGCCATCAAAATGAATCCATTTCAATATAGCGGGTGGTTTTCCTGCCAAAGACTTACATGTAAGAGTGGCTGGCTCTCCTTCGTTTCCACTAAGAAATGAACCTTCTCCGATTACAGGTGGTAGAGGCGTAACATAAACTGTTACAATAGCTGTCATCATCATCATCATCAGCCATTTTCAATCCACTGCAATGAAGGCCTCTCCAGCAACTTTCCAGTTCCTTCTGTTTTGAGCACTGGCCATACATTTACTACTCAAAAACTCATGAATTTCATCTCTCCATCTCCGCCTTTGTCTTCCAGGTTTTCTTCTAGCTCCTCTTGGGTACCATTCTGTTATTTTCTTAGTCCATCTGTCATCATGTCTTCGAGCTATGTGTCCTGCCCAAGATCATTTTAGTTCTTTAGTTTTGATAAGAATGTCCTTTACTTGAGTTTGCTGCCTAATCCATGTGTTTCTCTTCTTATCTAACAGTCTGATTCCCAATATAATTCGCTCCATTCTTCGCTGTGTAGTTCTTAGCTTCTCTTCCATTCTTTTGGTGAGTGCCCAAGTTTCACTTCCATAAGTCATGGTGGGGAGTATACATTGGTTCATTATTTTAAGTTTCAGACAAACTGGGATATTGCTCTTCAGTATGTGACTATATTTCCTGAATGCTATCTATCCAAAATTTATTCTTCTCTTGACTTCCAGCCATTTATCATTATTACAGCTAATAACTTGTCACAGATAAGAATAGGACTCCACCTTTTCAATTACTGCTCCTTCAATCATTATTTCCCTTTCCGTGGCATACTTGTTCATCATTACTTTTGTTTTAGCCATATTCATCTTTAGTCCAAAATCCTTACTAACTGTGCATAACTGATTAAGATTTTCCTCTAATTCTTTGGGATCGTGGCTTATGCCCACAATGTCATCTGCAAATCGTAAATGGTTTACGTACTCTCCGTTCACATTGACTCCTTTCTGCGACCAGTCTAATCTTCTGAAAGCTTCCTCAAGGGCAGCAGTAAACAGCTTCGGAGATATTGTGTCTCCTTGTCGAACTCCTTTCTCAATTTTAAATTTGCTACTGTCTTTGTCTAGTCTAATAAAGGATGTAGCACTCTCATATATTTTCTTCAAAATCATAATATATGGAGTATCTATGCCTTGTCTTTCAAGTGCTCGAAACATTGCCTTATGCTATATGGAGTCAAATGCCTTTTCATAATCCACAAATGCCAGGCATAATGGTGTTTTATATTCATTTGCTTTCTCCTTTAGCTGTGATATTACGTGAAGGTGATCCATAGTTGAGAATCCTGTCCTAAAGCCAGCTTGCTCTTTCGGTTGATTCTCATCAAGTATTCTTTCTAATCTACTAGTAATGACCCTTGTGAACAACTTGTAGATATGGGATAACAAGCTAATTGGTCTATAATTTCCAATTTCTGATTTATCTCCTTTCTTATGCAGCAAAACTATGATTGCATTATTCCACTGCTTAGGCATCACACCTTTTCTAATGCACTTTGTGAAGAGCCTTGCCAGTTTTTGTGTTATGTCTCTTCCTCCCAATTTTAACAACTCTACAGTAACTTCATCTTCCCCCGGGGCTTTCCGATTCTTCATTTTCTTCAATGCATGTTCTACCTCATCAGGAAGAATATCAGGTATGTTGTATGTGTTGCTACTTTGCAATCCATGTTCCCCACTGCTGGTATCATTCCCTCGCTCATTGTATAATTCTCTATGGTAGTCTTCTGCTATTTGAATTATGCCTTCTCTGCTGTTTATAAGTACACCATCGCTATTCTTCAGTTTCAGTATCATTTGTCTTTCTGTATTACTGCTCATGGCTGCTGATTTAAATCCTTTGTTTTCCCTTAATGCTTGTTCTACTTTTCTTGTGTTAAATCTTCTTATGTCTTCTCTGAGTCTCTTTCTAATGGCTTTGCATAACTCAGTATACTCAATTTTCTCCCTGTCAGTGTTTTTCTTGCTCTTCATTTGTCGTCTTTGGTTCATCATGACAAGTGTTTCTTGACTAATTTTTTCTTCTTTGGATTTCTGTTTCCCTATAGGTTTCTTGGGCTTTATCACTTTCAGAAAGTTGTAATATTCCTCGTCGATATCTTGTTCCTGAGCAGTCTGCAGAAGCTCAAACTTGTTCTTAAGTTCCAGTACATACTGCTTTTTTTCCTCCTCTGTTATTTCAAAGACCTTTGTATTATTTACTCGAGTCAGTTTTTTCCTTTCCTTTCCTACATTTTTTTAAATGTGTACATCTTACCATTCTGTGATCACTTCCAACATTTACCTAATTCAGGACGGTAACAGCATTCATAATATATCTTCTGTTAGTGAGGATAAAGTCGATTTCATTAATTGTTAATCCATTTGGACTCTTCCATGTCCACTTTCTGTTCACCCTTTTCTTGAAAAAAGTGTTCATTACTGACAGTCCTTGAGATTCAGCAAATTCCACAAGTCTCTTACCTCTTTTATTTCTTTCACCAATTCCAAAATTTCCTATAGTTCCTCTTTCTGCGCTGTTTTGCCTTTTTCCAACCTTAGCATTGAAGTCCCCCATAATAATAGTGTAGTGGGTTTTCTGCTCATCTAGAAGACTCTCAATTTCAGTGTACATTTCTTCAACCTCTTCATCATCATGGCTCGATGTTGGTGCACAAATCATTATAATCTTTAGCTTGTACCTCTTAGAAATCTTGAATATTAGTCTTGACACCCTTGGTGATGTACTTTTGAATTCCAAAATGTTGTTTTTAAAATCTTTATGGACCCGAAACCCAACTCCACCTTCACTCCTTTCACTGTTTCCATTGGTGTACAGCAGATTTCCACTTGATAAACTTATAAGTGATTCATTTCTTCTTCTTGTTTCAGCCAAACCGATGATATTCCAATTCACATTTTCTAATTCCTTTTCCAGCTCTAATATCCTGTCTTCACCGATGAGTGATCGTACGTTATAACAGGCCAAGTTCAATTTCCGTGCATGGCAGCCTGGTCATACCCAGAGATTCTTAGCACCCTCTGCTTCCACTCTGATCCTCTCGCTGCCGTAAGAGGGAGAGTGAAAGCTGCTGTGGACTGAGGGCCATTTTTATTGTTGTGCTCTCATTGCTGGAGGGTTTGGTCTTTTCCTCTTCACGTTGACCAGGCGTCTTGAAGAGAACCACTCTACACATTCGTTGCCACTTAAGTGATGTAACAGGGCTTACCATCGAGAAGGTGTGCATGAGTGGATTTTAGGGAGGCAGGCCAACTGGACTTCTTCTAAATCTTCTGTAATAGAGAGATATTGGATCCATCTTTGTTTTAGGTTGAGTGTCTGATAACACACAGATACCTGTTCCCCTCTAAGCCCCCACAATAGCTGTACTAGATCGGAATTTCTGTTCATCCTTGGTTTGTACATGGCAAAAATATTTACCTTTGTCTGCTAACTGTAACTGGGTAATTTGCAATGCAAAATCGTTCTCTCCAGTTGATCCGATGACTTTATAATCAGGAAGCCTTAGTGGTCTGTAGAAACTGTCTGTGTTTCTTACATTGAGAAACCATTTTACAGTGGCTGTGAGATTTGGGACTAGTCTACATGGGAGGACGATAATTTTACGAGCAATGGCCTCTCTATCTAATGAGTGTAGGATAAAGGTTCCCGTATGAAGAGCTGTATACTGAATGATTAGGGTAATTTGTAAAGGCATGATTTGTATTGGAACAATCTTGTTGACGGGTATTTTGATATGTTTTTTTTTTTTTTTTTTCTTTTCACGTTTTCCAAATTTTATTCTTCACACTTCTCCGCCTCCACCTGCAGAATCTGATGGTTTGTGCAAATTGCTCCAGTTAGTAGAAGGAATGCTGACAATATCACCAAAACCTGTAACAATGTTACTCTCACCTCCGGTCTGAGATTCCACTGTGCATGATCTATGTATTCTCTTTTTCTCCCTTTAGTTGTTCTTACTGTTTCTCCAGTAGTCAGTCCTGCTAATGCTGTTAATTTCCACATTACTTTGAAGACTCTCCAAGTACTCTTTACCATTAAAAACAGACCCTTATTTGCCTGGCAGACTTATGAGCTTCGCATACCAAAGGATAATTGCCGATATTATTCCAACTGTTACATATATTGCATAGATAACATACTTGGGTAAACAAAGTCTGTTTCTAATCATATCTGAATATATAACACAAGTTAATCTTTGACACTCGTCTCTTCCCAATAAATGTATAATTCCTTCAATAATCTTTCCCTTTTGTGAGATAAACAAGAACTGTAACGGTCCCGCGGTCAGCAGGAACTCCTGGGGAACACTTACTTGAAGGGGAATCCTTATCTACATCAAAGGTTTTCTCTACTCCAAACTTTCTTATAATTAAAGTGCCTTTGTGTGTCAGAGTAAAAATGGAATCCACAAACATTGCCTTCAAACCCTGTTCTTCGAAATGAGCCATCTCATCTGACAACAAATGTCTTTGAT
The DNA here is from genome assembly GCF_048544385.1 of Mastigoproctus giganteus. Classification (NCBI taxonomy): domain Eukaryota; kingdom Metazoa; phylum Arthropoda; class Arachnida; order Uropygi; family Thelyphonidae; genus Mastigoproctus; species Mastigoproctus giganteus. The sequence goes on from NC_143580.1 coordinate 100,556,583, forward strand.
GTCTGATATGTTGTATTCTTCTCTCCAATGGTACTATACAAACTTTATAGGGTATAATTGGTGGATTTTTAATTACCTGCGAACCGAGTTCTATTAACCAAGATGTCTCTGCTACCAGTCTTTGACATATGCAGGATGATAATTGGTCATATTTGGTTTCATAACAGTATTTCAGGCTTCCTTTACACCTATTTGTAGAGCATTCGCAATCTTCATCTCCCTTTTTGCACTGGTATACAACCGAAGTTCCATTCTGTTTCAATGACTGTTTCAAAACGACATGTCTTGGCCGTATTAGTCTTGTTAGCAAGAAATAACACCGACACCCGTTGTTTGACACAATCATTACAATTTGTCTTGACGCAAGTATTAGCAGGAATTACTTTAAGTAAGGCTGCTGATGGATTCACTGTACCACATTTGTAGGCCCCTTGCTCAACTTTACATATTTCCACAGTGACGTGAGTGATTAGTTCACAAATCACGTGGACTAAAATCATCAGTGCTCCTCTCAAACTAATCTTCATTCCGAAAGTGCTTGTTAAGGTTCTTAACCTGCATAGGCCAAGAAAGAAAAAATATATATCAGTCTTGAACCCTCGAACTCCTCTTGAATAAGTAATTGCCACCTGTGAAATTGAACTCTCAGGTGACAGAAGTTTTAGAGGAAAAATCGACCTTTCCATTAAAAATCTAAGAATGTAATCTTTATGTGTATCATATTTCCTGATTTTCTGCTCAAAATAAATGCCCTGCTTTGAAAAGATCAAAGCACTTATAGCCACATGTCATTACTTAGAGATAAGCCTCGTGCGATGTAAGCTAACAAGAAGATAATCGTAGTATATGAAGCAAACGGCGGGGTTATAGCGGGGTTTGTTTGTTTTTTCTCTTTTCATTTTAATGCATCTGTAAATCTTAGCAGAAGATCATATGCATTGGTTCCTGTGGGCTCAAGCTTTCCTAATTTACTGGAGGTTCAGGTTCGTTCACCCACTGAACAAGTCGATCGTAGATACTCAGATCTTCAGAGTGTGGCGGTGCTTCTTCTGTCCTTTCTTCAGAGCAAATTTGAGCTGGCTGAATCTGAGGTTCAATGTCACTCTCTACGTCTTCAGAGGGAGTGCTATATTTCATTTCTTCATCTGTTGTTTGAACTATTTCAGGAGCAGTTATCTCATTTTTTGACTGGGGAAGTGTTTTGATTTTACATTCTTGATATAGAATGAGGCTTGTAACTTCTACTCTGTAAATTTTATTGGTGCGTTGGCTGGGAGTGCAGTTGCTCTATTCTGATTGGCAAAGTGACATTATCCTCTTGCCTTTGACTCTGCGTAAGCATCTGTTCATCTTGCTTCGTTACTATTGATTGTTTTTGGCCCTTATTTGGTAAATACACTAATGGAATTGAAATAGGCACAGTTGGTGCCCTGTAAATGTCCATTGGTTCAATCCATTTGTCTTCCTCTGTCTCTGATTCGATATATACTTTTGGTTTTGTGTGTTCAGAGGTTTGTTCAGGTGGGGTAGTGGTTTCTGATGGCTTTAATCGTAGCTCTGGAAATGGTCTGCATTCTATCACTTTAGTCAACCTATCAACATAAACTAATTGGTTATCCCTAGGATGATATATGTGCTGGATTTGGTAGTTGACTTTGGATGTTTGTAATATCACTCGATATGGTCTGCTACTCTGATGTGACAACTTGTGCATCCTACCTGGTTAACTTTAAGAGTATAGAGATATACTATGCTTCCAATCCTGATCTGCTTATCTGCGGCCTTGGTAGACCTATATTGTTCCTGTGATTGTGTGGCATCTTCCAGGTGCTGCTGAACTATTTCATAAGATCGCTGCATCCTTGCTACCATTTGCTCTGAATAATGCTCCAAAGAAGCATAAGTAGGACGGATTTCAGAGGTCCATATGTGCTGAGGCAGTATAATATCTCTTCTGTAGATTAAATAATTGGGCATTTCATGTGTGGCAAAATGTACAGCTGAACGGTATGCTGCTACTGCCAATGGAATACAAATATGCCAGTCTGATTGAGTGTTATTCACCACATGCGATAAAATTGCTGCCAAAGTTTTATTCAACCATTCGACTTTAGCGATACATTGAGGATGGAATGCTGTTGTTTGAAGCTTCTTAATACCCAGTTTTTGGTATACGTCTGTGAGCAGAGTTGATAGAAAATTACTTCCTCTTTCTGTCAACAAGATTTGTGGGATTCCATGTCTGGCAAACACACAATGTACAAAAGACAGAGCTATTTCCTCTGCTTTCTGTGTCCTGAGAGGTAATGCTTCTACATAACATGTAGAAGCATTACCTCTCGGCAGTGGTCCAAGAATATCCATGCTCACTCTGTACCAGGGTGATGACTCCATTGCAACTTGCATTAGGTTTGCTTTAGCCCTCGGATTATGTCTTCTTCTTCTTTCTAAGCATGAAGGGCAAGTGCTGACATAACTTTTGACATCCGTGTACATATTTATCCAAAGGAAGTCTTTTTTATTTTCTGCAATGTTTTGTCAAATGCTAAATGGCTACTGTGGCAAGCATCGAAAATCTGACCTTTTAATGCATGTGGAACCACAACTTGTTCAAATGGCTGTTCTCGAGTTGATTTTGAATCAGGTAAGGAGTAATGGTATAGTACCCCATCACTTAAGTAGTAGGAATCTGGAATCTTAGATAAAGCTTGGATATTTCCCTCTAATTGAGTAATCAAGGAGTTTAGACTGTTATCTTCCCTTTGTAACATCCTCATCAATTCTTTAGTAGACTCCTTTGGCATTACTAATGCTTCCAGCATGATTCCAGTCGACATCGTCACAACTTCTTCAGTTCTAAGTGCCTTCTTCCTTTCAGGCTTAGTATCTTCTTCTAACACTGGCCTAGATAGAAAATCCGCATTTGAATGCATTTTACCTGGTCAGTAAACTACTTCAAAATTAATCCTGTATCATCGAATTGCAATGAGTTAACCTGGGAGTGGGGTTGTTCAGTTTCAATAAATAACTTAATGCTGAATTATCTGAGATGATCTTAAAAAAATTCCCATACAGAAATGGGCAGAACTGAGACATGGAGTACACAACAGCTAATTTTCCTTTTCTACTGTACTGTATGATTTATCAGCCTGTTTTAACAGTTGGCTGATGTAAGCTATTGGTTGTCTCTCCCCATCTTTTGCAATCTGTTCCAACATGCCTGCAATCACAAAATCGCTCGCATCCATAGCCAAATAGAAAGGCTGAGAGCAATCTGGATATATTAGTAATTGTTCTGTTATAAGAGTCATTTTCAGTTTCTCAAAAGCAGACTGTGTTGTTTCATCCCATTTAAATGTAATGTCCTTTTTTGTGAGTTCAGTTAATGGTCAAGCCACCTTTGCATAGTCCTTGATAAACGTTCTATAGAATCCGGCCATTCCCAAGCATCTTCTCACCTGTTTTACAGTCCTATGGGAAAGGCAGTTTTTGATAGCAACAATATTATTAGGATCAGGTTGGACACCTTCTGACCTGCCTCTGTGGCCAAGATATGTGATATCCTTTTTTAGGAAGTCACATTTTGATGACTTCAGCTTTAGATCATACTGTCACAAGTGCTTGAACACTAGTTCTAACTTCTCTAAATATTGAGAATAGGTTTCACTTGCGATTATGATGTCATCCAGATAGCAGAAGATGGACTGTTTTTTGTCTTGAAGCGCTATTGCCATGGCTCTTGTGAACGAAACTGGGGACCCCTTTAACCCGAAAGGTAATTTTTCACATTGGTAGAGGCCCTGGCCCATTGTAAATGCGGTTTTGTGCTTATCAGAAGGATGTACTGGGATCTGCCAGAAATCAGACTGAAGGTCAAATGTAGAAAACAAGCGGGCTCATCTCAAGAGATCAAGAATATCCATGATTTGTGGAAGTGGAAAGCTATCTGCGACCATTTAAGCATTCAATTTCCGAAAATCAATACACATCCTCAAAGAGTTATCCTTTTTTTTCTCCATAACAAACGGGGCACTGTAGGGTGAAGTACTGGGAGAAATTATGCCCGAGTCCAACAACTCATCAATTTGTCAGTCGACCTCATTTTGCAAAGAATATGGCATTCGATATGTGCATTGTGAAACTGAAGTATCATCTGTAAGCTTTATTCTATGCTATAGAACTGTAGAATGACCTAATTGAGATGGAGATGTAGCAAAAATATCCTGATATTCATGTAGCAATTGAGATAGTTCATGTCGTTGAGAACAAGACAAATGATTCAGTTTGAAGTCTTTAATAGTCACTGGAGGCAGTTTTTTTTATTATTATCTTGTTTCCTGCAAAATTAACCTCATTCATTTTAATACATTCTATGATAGCAATTCCCATGCATTTGTGTAGTTGCAATGGTTCATCAGAAACATTTGCAGCTAGAACAGACCCTTTTGTCCTGAGATACCTTGTCTAATGAACACCTAATGGTTAAGTCATTCCTGCCTATATTATTATTTGGTTCTAAAATTACTGATTGCCCTGGGAGAAATTTGGAATTACACTAAACAGTTAGTATGGATTCAGTATTAGGCAGGATGATATATTTAGATGTCAGTTTTCCTACACTGAGTTTTGTGTCACCTAAAATTTTCTCCCTAACTCCTATTTCTCTCATGCAAATACCAAGAGGTAAAGATTTTAGAATTCTCTTCTCAGAATCTATGACAAAAGAACGACGGCACAAATGTCCGAACCCAGGATGATTTCATATCTGGGGCTCAAGGTATCTGAGGCCACGAGGACATGTTCTGTAAATGTTTTTCCATCTAATGTTAAATTTACTGTAATTTTCGAGTGTAGAGGTACGACACTTACCCCAATCCCACAAACAGTAACATCAGGCGGTCTTTGTTTCAAAGACTTATCATTTTTAATTTTGCAAAAAATATCTGCGCTAATTAAAGTTACTGAAGCCCTACTGTCAACTAAAAAATATTGTTGGGACATCTTGAATAAAGCCCACCACTAAGGGTAACTCTGTATCGTTTTCAGCTGTAAAAATCCCATGTTCTGCTCGACTATATTTACTACATCTTGGAATCCAATCAAAAGATTTTGGTTGTCAACTCAATCTATGATTGAATTTTCTGTCTGAAGTGATCCCCATGTGATTTATCTCCCTACGATTGAATACCCTAGGTTGTCTGCATTCTGTATTATCACCACATAACATTTCTCTAGGTCTAGCATAAAAAGTATTCGAATCTATATTATTTTGAAAGCGATTTCTTACTCTGTTATTAAAGGACGCCCTAACTTGTGGAGCACTAGTATAGTTATTTCTGGGTACCGTTTGTCTCCAATAGCTCTTCTGATGAGCAGACTCTTGACTTGGGGTGAACATGCGTGGTCTTTCAGCAAAATTTCCACTCCTCTCTGTGTTTATATTTCTCCCTAATAGCCCTGACTCTCTGCTGTGTCTAATGAAATTTGGTCACTCTTGGTCGTGCATAGCTAGTCTGTTTGTAAACAATAAGCCGTTCAGAGCGCTCTCAGAAATTGGCTTCACAGCGGTGTCTCACGCATTAGGCTGTAAACAACTTATAAATTCTTCTTAAAACTTCTCATAATCCTTTTACTGCTTATACTAATTTTGTATAATTTCTTTAACTGTTGGTCAACTCCCCCTGCGAAGTTCTGAAATCTGTTGGTAAAGGTAGACAAGTTTCTTTCTAAGCTATGTAGATTTGTGTTGTTTGTTGATAATTTTTCTAGCGAATGTTGTAAAGAATGTATTTGTTCTTGAACCGGAATTAACACTTGTTTGACAGCAGTTTCGGCCAAATTTAGAGTAACATGTTTAGTTTGAGTTAGTTTTTCATTCTGTTCCTCCCTAATTGCGATTTCTAGTGCTTACTGATAAGTGGCTGGAATTTAGCTAAGAACCAAATGTTTCAATCTAGAGTTTAATCCGTTCAAAAATTGGGCTAATAATGTCTGATCTTTTAATGCAAGTATTTCTGGCATTTCATTCTCAGTTTTAAAAGCTATCCTACACAAATTGTTTAAGCGAGTGCCAAACTAAATAACCATTTCTGATGAATCCTGCCTAGCAGAGCTGAACTGTTGTAATTGTTATATGAGCGGCTGTAAACGTCTTATAAATGCTTCTTAAAACTTCTCATAATCCTTTTCTGATCTTGATTCAATTGAATGAGAGAGAAAATCAGTGGCGGAGCCTTTCAGTCGGCTTTTCAAAAGCTATCTTTTCCCTATCTGACCAATTTGCAATGCTTGCAGTTTCTTCCAGTGATTCGAAAAAGAACGAGGCTGTTGGGGCTTCGTCGTCTTTCCCAAAGTACATTGGAACTAGATTAAGAAAACCCGCGATTTGAGGAGGATACACCCTTGCAGGTGTTGCTCAGGTTGGGTGGGAAGTAAGGGTTCAGATATTTCTAAGTTCGCCCCTTCTAAACTTGGTCCTTCCATTTTCTTTTGTATTATCTTAGTAGGTTAAAGCCTTAAGTCAATGATAATGCATCTACCGTGTAGTCCCTAATTTTATAAATAAACATACTTGCCGTTTTATGGGAAAATGGGCATTTTAAGTATTACTAGTAATAAGCCCAGCTTTCTAAGATTTTTATAACCCACAAAAGACCCATAAAAGTTTAAAACAAAGATTTTACAAAGATTTTAAACAACAAAGAACAAAGATTTTAAACAAAGTTACTATATAAAGAAAGTTGAATACAAAGAAAGATGAATTAAAGATCATTGATCATTATAAAGAATATAATGATCACTTCAGTAGTAATAAAAGATGCAAAAATTTCATTAGCAAAAAGCACCAACTTTTATCTTTTAATTCTCTTCTGTTTACTTAACAAAAACATATACAGTTATATAAACAGTTTATTTATATTATTAATATTTATTTATGTTAATGCCTATATTCTCAAGAAAAAATGTATACAGCTGACTGCTTTGTAATGTGTTGCTACTTTTTGCTAAGCATTATTATCAAAAAACTATAATGATAATAATACTGGTATTTGATAATAACGAAATAAAAGTAGTACAATATAATTCTCTCTGCCAAGATCTCAAAACCACCACCGTCCATTTAATCTTTTTACTTATTTTTACTTATTAGTCCTGTAAACTTAATTTGTATTAATCAGTTTCTCATCACTGCTCAAAACCATCCTGGGCACTTAGGCACCATGTTACCCCTCAGCGTTTTGGTTTTGTGCTCGCTGCTTACTTACTTAGGTTTGCCCATTTGTCCGCACTTTTTCGCCTTCGCGAGCTCTAGGGTGTGGCTGTAACAGAAGTAGCCAGACTAGGCATAACTCATACTTTTTTATTCTTAGTGTAGTTAGGTTGTTTTTGCTTTTTTCTTTTGGTTGGTTATCTTATTTTACCTTAATATACTTAAAATATCCGCCTTAACATATTCGCCTGTCTGGTATCTAGTTCTGCTTTTGTCTAGTGGGTTTCAATAGGACAAAGCCTCATATACCCTCAGAATAAAGAGGAAGAAAGTACCTTCCCCTCTCCATCCCGCAGTTTGGACTTTTGCGCTGTGTTGATCAAGTATTAACTTGACGCTGCAGTTAACTTCTAATCATACTACTTTAGTGGCTGAATGTCAGGTTTTGGCAGCAAAAGGAGAAATCTGTAGAACACAAAACATAACAGGGTTAATACAAGAAATAATTTACAAGAGAGAATTTACACACTTGACTCAAAAGATCTATTATGACATTTCATGTTTATCAAAATAGTCCAGCAATTATAAGATCGAACGTTTAACTTTGAGGTTTTACATTCTTAAGTTTTCAATTTTCAATAGGCTCATATTGTATGAAACTAGAAAGGAAACATTTAATAGCATCATGTTCATTATCATTTTCATACTCATATCATTTTAACTTACCAGCTCAAGATATTGCACTAGGTTCATGAGTCAATGGCTGTGGTTCTTCTATTTCCTCGGTCGACTCTGGGCGTTGGCTCAGCAGGATGACGGTCAGTTTGTCGCTGGTCCTTCTTTTGACATCTCGAGTCTTCTTCCAGTGGAGGATTCTGCAATGGTCATGTCAGCTTCTCTCCATCCATCTCCTTTCTCCTAGCGAGGGTCAGCTTTTTATGTCCCAAATCCGCCCACACTGTTTATACAAAACTTTTTTCTCATTGGTGGGAGCCAAGTCTTAAGATGCTTGATGGTACGTCATGGAAAAGCACCGGGTTCAAAGAGGTATCTAACATCGCCTCATCACGCAACCTAACGAATATTCCAGCAATACGTGGAGCCACTCTGCCATTTCCCTCTTTTAGGAAATGGTAGAGCTATTGCTCGCATTTATGCAGCATCTATATGGGCTGAGAGGTATCTATCTGTCCACATGAGTATCACTCTTTCTTACCCTCTCCCTTTCCCTAATTTTCATATTAAAGTGAACGCGTCCATCCTGTGTTTACAAAAATTCTTCCACTTTACACTTGTAAGTGACTCACTGAGATAGCTCTTGCTGGCTAACAACTGTAGGCCCTTTAACACGTATCTAGTACAGTTATAGCGACAAATTTTTGCCATTTATTTAGAAAAATATAGAGGAAAAATTGAGGATTTTTACTCTGCTTTGTACTTTTCATTTGGTACTTAAAGTGATTATTATATCGAAGCTTTTGAGAGAGATCTAGATAGGATGGGTACAGAAAATTAAGTCGTTGACATTAGCGTAAGTTTGAAACATAAGCAAGGGCAGAATTAACACTATAACACAGACCAGGATTGTGGGTCTTCTATTATTGCAGCTTCGACGGGTGTTGTGTTTAAATTAAATAACCGCCAGGACTGTTTAATCCCGAAGTTCAGGTATTTTCTGCTGGTGTGAGAGAGTATTCGCAGAGGGAGTAAAATCATAGAACTTGGTAATGTCTAACAACATTTATTACAAACAGAATTAATCATATACACAATACTCTTTTTTTGCTATATGGTCATCATTCTTACTTAAATTAGTGACAGGTTTGCACCCGGGATAATTGTAAGGACTTTTGCCGTTTTGAATATCTTTATGATGCTTTCTTTCTTATGGAATTTAACAAATCAATTGTATTAAAAAAATTGTCAGGAGGATTACATAATATTAGGAAGGAAGCATTTGGTTTTAACACATTTATACTGTCTTAATGTTCACCATTCACAAAGAAAGAAACTGCATGCTTACCAGGACCAGTTGTTATCTTCGAGAGCCGATAATTTGGCTTCCCTCCTTCTAGTAGGATTCTAGGGCGCGGTCTCCTCTGGACTCAGGGCTTTTTTTTGTCTCCTTAGTCCTCCCACTTCTGTTACTTCAGCAAGTTCGGGCGGTGTGGACGTCTGAAAAGACTTAGGATCAACATTAACATGAAATATTGTTCCCACATCTGAGGTGGTGCCCCCAAAACCTCTCTCAGGCTTCTTGATTCCATTCAGAAGAGGGCAGTTAGGTTAATTAATGATTCATCTCTAACAGTCTCTCCACTCACTTTCTCATAGACATACTGTTTCTGCTGCATGCCTGTTCTACAGTTACTTCCATGGGCACTGTTCTTCTATAATTCCTGCTCTCTCTTTCAAAACAGTCCGAAAACGTGCCACCACCAGGCAACATCCATTTACTGTCCAACTTCAAACCCACAGAACCAATTTTTCATCTTCCTCATTTATTCATTCAACTGCCGTTTTCTGGAACAACCTTCCTTCATACGTATTTCCTGAAAATTACAATCTACAGAAGTTCAAGTCCAATATCAACAAATATCTTCTTTCGTCTTCTCAACCTCCAACCCAAGCACAGTACTAAGTACAATAGGTTCTAATACCTCTTATGTTTGGGGTTCACATAAAAAAACAAAAAAAAAATTAACAATGACAACAACATTTACAACCACAGTAACTTTTTTTCTTTTCTCTCCTCCTCCGTCTTGTCCTTTTTTGTGTCTTTTTATATCCTTTAGTTTCCTTTCCCCTCCAAGACCAACTCTCTTTCATTGGGCACTATGAGTCATGGGTTTCCTGTCCATGATGGTCTAGGAATGACTCACCATCCAAGATGAGTCCCTTTGTCTCTGGTTGTGTTATTTGGTGCCATGATGTCGGAGATATTACTAAAACTGCCCACCTAATTTCCCACACTGGCTTCCCTCTTTGCCGGATTCCCATGACATTCTTTCTGTTCCCATCTCCTTTCCGGCCATAAAATCTCTTTAAATATTGTGGTTGGCATCAGAAATCAGGCTTCTGCATTCTTTCCTTGAACATCAATAAATTCAAATTCATTTCTAGATAACATTTCCCTTTGGTTAACAGTTTCCTACGGACAGTGTTTTGCTGTGATTGTTATGTTCTTTGGCCCATGTGTTCTTATGAGATATGGGGAGAAAATCGTGCGACCCAGTTAGGTCAAGAGATTTTCACGTTCCCTGACATCCAGACTTTTCCTAGCTACTTTGGGAAATTTTTTTTCTCTATTCTTCCAACTGGTACTGGGTTCCCAATAGCTTCGTGATTCAGCTCGGTGTTCCTCTTGTACAAGTTAGTAATCGATCGAATTGGACGCAGTCACAGGAAAAGAAACTCCCGTGTCAACATCTTACAACATGTACAATTTAACCGTTGGTAACTGAATCAAGGTATTTAGATTATCATCAAACGCATGTGGTTCGTTATCTGAAATTCATTTAAATTTTGTACTGCACTATAAGTTAAATCTAAAAATTCATCTTTTTCCATACTTTTCTGAACTATTCCAAGACATAGGATACAGTTAATAAATATTAATTTTCACTAAACAGAGAATTAAATTTTTCTGAATTTTTTTAGCTTTCTCTTTTCCAATCAGGTTGAAGATGCAAAATACTCCATATTAGGCCTAACTCATTTTCAGCCACTCCCCGACTTACGTAAGGGTTGCGTTCCGCGGAACTCTACGGAAATCTTCTCGCAAATTTGATTGAACTTGATTGAAGCAAAAAAGAAATGTTCGACGAACATGTAAACAGAATTATTTATTCAATTTTTTTTTTATCTCAAGCACAGGAAAAATTACAAAAGTGTACAAAATTTCAAAATTATAAAATTACAAAAAGAGAGAGGAGACAGGCATAACGCCAGCAAGTTTTACATTTCGAGTATAGTTGCCAGAATCAACATCTCCAGCTGATAAATACGCCACTGGGGAAGTTGAGGGCTGTGGAGATTTCGAAGGGTTTTTCCCAACACATCACAAAATTTCTTTGCAGTTGCAGAATCGGCACTGGCGACTTCACCGCATATTTTAATGTTTTGGAAACCAGCGCGATGCTTGAACCTATTAAACCACCCGTTCCTTGCCACGAACGTGGCTTGGGGTTCGCCATACCTATCCTTAATATCTTGATTAATACCTCTCTCTTGCTTTTGCTTGAACGGCTATTGGACTCAGGACACTTGCTTCTGAATTTGATTTTCCATCCATATTATTAATAGCTTTTCCATTTTCGATATAGCACCTGAACGTTGTTTTGTGATCATTGTTGATCTTAAATGCGTTGATTCTTTAACATGATCTTTTATATATATACTGTCCCTTAAAATAGCATTCACTGTTGAAGCAGCCAGACTTAATTCCATGCAATAGATAACAAACTTTGTTGTGCTTCATAATTAATCATCTTCATTTCTAAATGAATTTTGTTTCATTTCCTTGCACTTGCACTTTCCATTGGTCCCTTTCCTTTCACCATTGTAATAAGTAAATAGGAATGAAGAGAATATTCGGAAATTTATTTATATTTTTTTATATGATTGAAGATTTCAGTGACTCTTTCACTATAACCGGGGTTCAAGTCTGTGACTATTAAATTCGATAAAAATTTGTATTGACGATTTATTGTAAACTCTACTAACTTGGTTGTCGTGCCGGAATATAAACGGAAAATTTATTTAATTTATTTATTTTATAATATCGTAACATGAAAACCCACAGAATTCCAGTTATCTGTATTATCGCAAATGCAATAAGATCGAGTTTACTACCCGTTTATAATAGATTGTGCTAACAGAAAAGCCCAATAAACTGGTTGCCTCAGTGATGGGATGGATACGACATCCTTTTTTTTCGGTTAAAGAATTGGTACAACACGAGATGTGGAAGGATTGCAATCAGATACGATGACGGTAGTGGCGAGATCCTTGGTTCAGCGCGAGAGCACACTCTTAAAGATGTCGGTCTATCACAAGCCGATGTGTGCTGGTCAATTCACCAACTACCGATCAGCACATGCTTGCAGTCAACGCCTTGGCACCACGCTGGCCTTACTAACCTGTGTCTGGACCCAGTCCAGTTCTTTGTATGAAAGGCGCGCTGAGATCGTTAAGTTAAATGCAGATCTGACAAAATGCTGCTATCCTGCCACCTTAGATAGGTGTGACCTGCAGGCCCGTGACCGCATCGCCAATCCTAGGGCCACATGCAGCAATGTACTCACTTCGATCGCCTTTATCCTCTATTACCTGAACCTGTCACAACAATTTTCTAGGATCTTACAGGCCCATGGGATAAAGTGCTTGCAGCTTCCGGGAAGAAAATTGTGGTCCCTCGTTTCGAGTGTTAAGACACTGATTCCTCGTTCCTACAGATCGGCTTGATGTACTGTATTTCCTGCCGTGACTGCACTGGTTGCTATGTAGCCGAAACTGGCAGAAGATGAAGATTGGAAAATCGAGTCTCTGAGCATGAGAAAGCCATTCGTTCCGCGGACGTAGAACGCTCAACCATCGCTGAGCACTTCTGGTCTACCCAGCACAACATCAACCCACGCCGCGACGTCGAGATTATTGACCGATCCCGCCACTACCGTCGTCCTGTCTGGTTGGAATCCCACCACATCTCGTGTTGTAACGATTCCTTTAACCGAAACAGATAAGGTCATATCCATCCCATCACTGAGGAAACCATCCTCCTAAATGACAAACGTTGGCACCTGCAGCCTAGCCAAACGTTTACAGCTACAACCGCAAGCCTCTACTTCCAACAACTAATTGTTTCCGGCACCTGTTTACACGGTTTCCGCCTCGCATGACCACCGTAGCTAGCATTAGCATTAGCATTAGTAGAGGCATATGATGCAAGAAAGCAAGCTTATTCAACATCAGCAAAAAAAAAAAAAAAAAACCACTCCCATTTCACCCCTCCGTTCGTTCGAAATACCTGTCCAGTTGAGCTTTAAATTTGTTTAGGCTATCAACTTCAACAACAAGTGATGGAAGTCGGTTCCACCAACCAACCACCCGCTGGCCAAAGGCAAATTTCCGCACATCTATCCGACATCCGTCCTTCCTCAATTTGAATTTATGCCCTCTGAGGTGATTATTCTGAGCAAGATGAAGAATCCCATTGGCATTGAGCATGCTCAAACCATTCAAAGCCTTATACACCTCTATCAGATCACCTCGCCGGTGCCTAGTCTCCAAACTCTGTAATTTGCAAAACTTAAGCCTTTCTTCGTAAGAGCAACCCTTTGTTCCATTCACTAATCTTGTTGCCCTTCTCTGTACCCGTTCCAGCAGCTCTACATCCTTCTTGAAATGAGGCCTCCAGACCTGTATACAGTACTCAAGATGTGGCCTAACCATTGCCTTATACAAGGGAATAATCACCTCCTTATCCCTGCAAGAAAAATTCCTGTATATCATTGGCAAGACACCATGAGCTACTCTTGCAGCTCGTCTGCACTGCTCAGAGAACTTCATATCTGCCTGCACAATTACCCCCAGGTCCTTTTCATTCTCCACCACTGTCAGTGTAGTACCGCAGAGTTGATACGTTGCTCTGGGGTTACTGTTTCCCATATGTAGTACTTTACATTTGTCAATGTTAAACTTCATTTGCCACCTCTCAGCCCATTTGTTCAACCTTTCCAGATCGTGTTGCAGCAGCATAGCGTCAGTAGTGTCCTTAACAACCCTGCCAACCTTTGTGTCATCTGCAAACTTGGACATTAAACTTGATATCCCATCATCAATATCATTCATAAACACCAAAAACAACAACGGACCCAACACTGAACCCTGAGGAACTCCACTAATAACATTAGTCCACGTTGAGCAGTGTCCATTGATTACCACTCTCTGTCTTCTGCCACTCAACCATCCCCTTATCCATAGCAGCAATTTGCCTCCAATGCCACACTGTTCCAATTTGTGCAGCAGTTTTCCATGTGCAACAGTATCAAAAGCCTTTCTAAGATCCAAATATATAATATCAAAGTTATTCCCTGCATCCAGTTCTTTTGTGACTACATCATAGTATCCAATCAAATTGGTCAAGCAAGACCTGCCCTTAACAAAACCGTGCTGCGTCTGAGCTATAACTGAATTCTTGTCTAGATGATCCTGCAGTGCTTCTTTAACCAGTGCCTCCATTAATTTACCTGGAACAGAAGTTAAACTAACAGGTCTATAATTACTTGTGTCAGCCTTTGATCCTCCTTTGTGAATTGGGGTTACATTTGCACATCTCAAGTCTATGGGTACCTCCCCTGAGTCCAAAGAGCTAGGCACATGATATGCTGTATTTTGTAATAACCTTTACAACTGAATTGGGGCGTCCTCCGTCCGAAAGCGGTTGCGATTTATTACTTTTATTTTTGTTTTATTTTAAATTGTTCCAAGTTTATTAAAGGAATTTTACTTCAACCTGCTTTTTATTTTATCTGTTTTTTTTCCTAGCGATACTGCATTATTGTATTCAGTATGAATACAATAATGAGACCATAGGCCTATTTCCTGTTGATATGGAACATCTGTATGTATAAATATATATACAGATGTTCCATATCTACAACATGTAATGGAAAAAGTCTACACATTTTGAATATCTTATTGTTCTGGTTGGTGAAGGTATCATTACCTCTTTCAGGAGAGGCGCAAATCATTCTTAATTTTAAACTTAGCCTGGATGTCTTAAGTTCTTCATACTAGTCCTTCGTAGCAGTATAGCAATTTCGCCACTTGTCACTAGTTTGGAGAGGTCCGAACTTGCATCCCATTATAGACTCTAGGAATTGGACATGTGGACATGTGTTTTTGTAAAGGGCTGCTCCTAGAACGTGAGTTCAACTCCGCCTCGTATCTCTATGAAGAACAGTATCACTACAAATGGGCCAGATGTGTGTGACGTCGGTTTGTGTGTATTGTGTGTGTGTGTTCTGTTGTTCTGTTCTGCCTCTTGGCTACCCAGAAGCATCAATCACCTGGATAGATGATTCTGGGTACTCGTCCACACCACGGGAAGGTGGGCCAGTCCCAATGGAGCACGTACTGTCTCGATACGAGACTCTGAACCACCTGATGTTGCCAAAAGGTGGGCCAGATTTCTCTGGGGGCCCACTCCAGAGAGGGAAAAAAAAAATAAAAATTAAAATAAAAATTAAATAAACTAAAAACAGAAACAAAATGTATTTCCGGTGGTGCAGAAAAAAACAACAAAAATAAATAAATAAATAATAAATAAAATAAAATAATAATCATAAACAAATAAATAATTATAATAATTCCCCGTGGTGAAAAAGAAAATATATTAAATAAATAAATAAATAAATAAATAAATAATGATAAAAAAAATAAAATTAAAAAAAATAATAATAAAAAAAAATAAATAAATAAAATAAATAAATAAAATAAAATAATAATAGAAAAAATAATAAAAAAATAAATAAATAAAATAAATAATTAAATAAAATAAGAAAAATAAAATAAATTCCCTGTGATAAAAAAAAAAAAAAGGGAGAGCTGTCTGGCACCAATGATAGTCCACATCCCAGTTGTCAGAACAGAGCACGAGTAAAAAAAAGAAAAAAAAAATGAAGCTAAGTAAATGAAAAAAAAAAAAAATAAATAAATAAAAAAAATGAATAAATAATAATAATAATAATAATAATTACAGAATAATTAAATAATTTTAATCACACAGTGAAGAGGAAGATGTAAGTCGGGGTGCCAGCAGAGAGAGAGTAAGAGAAAAAAAAAAAAAAGTGAAAAATCTATCCTGCACAGAGGGAGAAAGAAGAAAAGGTGAGCCAAGGCTGCTCCTAGTTCCAGGGCAGGACCCGGAAACAGTGCAGAACGCAGGTTTGAGGAAAAATAAAAAAGATTAAATAAAAAAAAATAATAATAAAATAAATAAAAAATAAAAATAATTAAGGAATAAATAAATAATTTTAATCCCACACCCTGGCTACAGTGAAGAGAAAAATGTAAATCGGGTGCAGCAGAGAGAGAATGAAAAAGAAAAAAAAGAAAAAAAAAAAAATGGGAGAGGGGTTATCTATCCTGCACATAGTGGGAAAGAAGAAAAGGTGAGCCAAAGCTGCTCCTAGTTCCAGGGCAGGTCCCGGAAACAATGCAGAACGGAGGTTAGAAAAAAAAAAAAATAGTCAGTAGAAGGGGTGACTTTCAGTTGGCAGTGGAATTGTTAATGATCGGCATTTCCAAGTCGGTGACTGACGATCAGTGTCCTCCTCCAGGCAAATACCTCAGCTGCAAAGGTCTGGAAGGCTTCGAGGTTGTTTTGGGTACATATCAGTTGATGCAGATCTGCTGGTGGGAAGTCCTGGATCTTATTCCGGAGACGCTTTCTGATATCGTTGTAATGTACACACTCTAGAAGCAAGTGTTTCCAACTTTCACTTTGTCCGCAAAAGCAGTAGGGAGTGTCGATGAGTACCAGTGTATGCAGTTTCTCATTTAGAGAACCGTGTCCGGTAATGAGAAAGGAAGATTCGAGGCTGAGGGAGAACCATCGGGCGTTATTTTTAGTGGTTGCAAAGGTTACCTCCAGAAGAAAACTCCGAGTTACAACCCCTACAGTAGAAGAATCCCATCTGGTCTGCCATACATTGAAGAGTTTATTGAGACATCGAGATTTCTCCTGCTTTATATCCGTAGTTAGTGAGAGTTCTATATCCAGGATCGTTGCCGGAATACCTTTTTTAATTCGATAGCAGAGCCCCTTGTAGATTGTGTAAAGGTCAAGAGGGAGGGTGCCTGCTATAACTTGGAGAGCTGCTGTAGAGACTGTACGGCAGATTCGATGGGTCGCCAGTAACATAGCTCTTTGTATAGAGTTTAGCTTTTCTTTCGTCTTAATGATGGGAACTCTGTGAAACCAGACCCCGGCAGCATAGGTTACTATTGGGAGAAAGACAGCTTTATAATAAAGAAGAAGGGTTCGTTTTGATAGTCCCCACTCACTTCTTGAGATCCGTATAATTGCGGCGGAGAACGTTTTGGTCTTGGAACTCAGATGCTGTAGATGGGGGAAGAAAGACAGACGGTTGTCTATTACTACTCCCAGGACTTTTGTCTGTTCTACGAAGGTTATCTGGGTTCCGTTGATTTTGACCTGGGGAGGCCTTCGTAAGTCGAGTCGTTTTTTAAACACCATCATCTTAGTTTTGGCAGGGTTGATTTCCAATTTGTTGATTGTTGTCCAGGTAGAGAGATGGTTGAGTACTCGCTGTGCTGTGGATTCGAGGGCTGCTCTGGAATGACCAGCGACCACGATGGTGAGGTCGTCGGCGAATGCTATGATTTTCGTTTTTTCAAAACTGTTACTGAGCCAGCTCTGGAGCACCATATTGCACACCAAGGGCCCCAGGACAGAGCCCTGGGGACACCCACGGTGGATGGGTTTAAGGACTTGGTGATATTTTGACTTAACTACTATTGTACGTTGTGAGAAGTAGCTTCTGAACAGCCAGTAAAGATTGTTTGGACATTCTGCTGTGCGAAGACGTTCCAGTGCACTTTCCCACCATACATTATCGAAGGCCCCCTCGAAGTCAATAAACAGAGCGAGGAATTACAAAGATCTCTGCGATTGGGCTGTAGTTAGCTGATCTCAGTCAGAAGAAGTACTGTTCCCTGGTGATTTATTCGAAGTTTTTCGCCGGCACAACGTGAAAATCGGCTTGTTGAAAGGGACTTGTACATACATAATAAACAGTCGCATAATATGGTATAAGTGGCTGAGGTGCCCAAAAATTTAGTAACCACATAATAATCTTTCAGTAAGATATTTTGATTGTAGGTACCAGCCATCGTCTGGTTGTAAAATTTGTTCGTGATTTGGACAGACCGCTATGAATCTATTTCTAACTCAATGATGCTAGTGATTGTCATTACCGTTCATTTCTAACTCACACACAAAACATTGATTTGATATAAAGAATTGGAATCAATGAAGAGATCAGCTTTAAATTTAATGTCCTTTCAAGAAGAAATGGATAGGAAAATTTTGCAGTATATTCAAAAAATTCTTCGGATGTAACTGTCACTTTAAATAGTACTGTACTTCATTCTGCTGAGACTCGGAGTGAAATCGTTCGAGAAACCTTAAACGGATTTATATTTGTAGGGTAGCACGTGTTCCCATCTGTTTATAATGAAAATATTACAGTAATTTTTATTTTTATTAACCTTATTCAACAGAGTATACATTTTTGTTCCTTTTGTTACCAAAACTTTGCCAACTATTTGTCATATCAGGAAATCTGTTTTATTCCCATTGAAAATTCTCCGTATTTATGTAATTTTGTCCTTCGTGAAACAATTTTACCTTTTGACATACAAGAACTTTCTAAATGACTAGCTCATTTGGTTCGTTCTGTTATTTCCTGTTGTAGACTTTAGTCCCACCTTAAAAAATAAGGTATTTTCACCAATTTTATGCAAAACTGAATAGGCCGGCTGTGTAGGCATACCTGTCTATATGAGTAAGTTCGCCCATAGAACTAACCTTGTGTCCGTTTCCCCTTGATTTCAAAACACACAAGTGTTCTTTGCTGTGACCAAGATTCCTACGCTTAACATGTAGACCTCACTGAGGAATCCCATATTTCTTTTAAACAACGTTAAGAGAATTTACGTCACTTAGCATTCATTTTGGTGCTATTCCAGGAAAACTAAATACTTTTTTTTATAAACCAAATAAATAATTTAGCTTATTTTTTGCATTACAAACACGTTATAGAAAATAGCTTTATAGTAACTGGCAGTACTGTATTTTGGCTAATATTATGGTAGCCAATAGCTCCAGGGAACGAAAAATAGTTATTAGCCGGGCTATACTGAATAAATTAATTAAATTCTGTAAGTGACCATCGTTTCTTTAAACAATATCAATTATTATAATGCACACATCACAATTTAATCGTAAAAAATCACTGTATACTTGAATATAATACTCCAATCTTTTATAACATAATATGGAAATCTTTTGTGCGCTGTTATTAAACAATTTGCCAAAACCAAGAAAGTAGAGTGATTTCAAATAGGCCTTTAGAAATTAACGAGAAACACCACTATAAAAACACATGTAAACATTTACAATCGGCGTCACCACAGTTCTTAATGATATTTGTTGGTAAAAACAAAACAAATGTTCTAATACCTGAAAATGTATAGGAGCGTACACCTAGACGTGCTAAGAACACTGCTTTATGGTCGTAGTTTTTGCATCGAAAAATGTGCCTGACAGGTGAATATGAATCTTGACGGCGAATTTTAAATCCAGCTGTACGGGCGAATTGTTTCCTTCATTGGTTTCTGATTACTGTGAAAATAACGCATTCGATCAACCATGTAGAAGGACACCACTCCTTATTAGCTCAGGCTGGTGAATTGAGAGTATGAATCATTGGTGATTTTTGACGATTGCAATGAGGGTAAAGAGACATTAACACATTTGCTGCTAATGAATAAAATAGAATAAAATAAAGAGGTACAAACTAAAGGTTACAATGATTTATGCATCAACATCCAGCCATGATTAAGAAGTGGTTGAAGAAATGTACACCGAAATTGAGTCTTCTAGATGAGCAAAAACCCCACTACACTACCATTATGGTAGTATAATGGTAGTGTAGTGGGGGAATTATGGGAGAATTCAATGCTAACATAGGAAAGAGACAAAACAGTGCAGAAAGGGGAATTATAGGAAATTTTGGAATTGGTGAAAGAAATGAAAGATGTGAAAGACTTGGGGAATTTGTAGAATCTCGAGAATTGTCACTAATGAACACTTTTTCCAGGAAAAGGGTGAACAGAAAGTGGACATGGAAGAGCCCAAATGGATTCACCACTAATGGAATAGACTTCATCCTCACTAACAGAAGATATATCGTGAATAATGTTACCGTCCTGAACAAGGTAAACGTTGGAAGTGATCGCAGAATGTAAGATGCACACTTGATATAGATGTAAGAAAAGAAAGGAAAAAACTGAATCGAGTAAATAATAGAAAGGTCTTTGAGATAACAGAAAAGGGGAAAAAGCAGTATGTACTGGAACTAAAGAACAAGTTTGAGCTTCTGCAGACTGTTCAGGACGGGGAATATTGCAACTTTCTATATCGACGAGGAATATTACAACTTTCTTAAAACGCTAAAGCCCAAGAAACCTATAGGTAAAAATAAATCCAAAGAAGAAAAAATTTAGTCATGATGACCCGAAGACGACAAATGAAGAGCAAGGTAAACACTAACAAGGAGAAAACTGAGTATACTGAGTTATGCAAAGCCATTAGAAAAAGGCTCAGAGAGGACATCAGAAGATTTAATACAAGAAAAGTAGAACAAGCATTAAGGGAAAACAAAGGACTTAAATCAGCAGCCATGAGCAGTAACACAGAAAGACAAATGCTACTGAAACTGAAGAATAGCAAGGGCGAACTTATAAATGGCAGAGAAGGCATCATTCAAATAGCAGAAGACTACTATAGAGAATTATACAAGGAGCGAGGGAAGGTTGCCAGCAGTGGGGAAGTTGAATCGTAAATTAGTATCACATACGATATACCCTATATCGTTCCTGATGAGGTAGAATATGCGTTGAAGAAAATGAAGATTCAGAAAGCCCCAGGGGCAGATGAAGTTACTGTAGAGTTGTTAAAATTGGGAGGAAGATACATAGCACAAATCTGGCAAGACTCTTCAAAAATGCATTAGAAAAGGTGCGATGCCTAAGGAGTGGAATAATGCAATGCTAGTTTTGCTGTATAAGAAAGGAGATAAATCAGAAATTGGAAATTATAGCCCAATTAGCTTGTTATCCCACATCTACAAGTTTTCACAAGGGTCATTACTAACAGATTAGAAAGAATACTTGATGAGAATCAACTGAAAGAGTAAGCTGGCTTTAGGAGAGGATTTTCAACTATGGATCACCTTCACGTAATATCACAGCTAATGGAGAAAGCAAATGAATATAAAACGCCATTATGCCGAACATTTGTGGATTATGAAAAGGCATTTGACTCCATACAGCATAAGGCAATGTTTCGGGCACTGGAAAGACAAGGCATAGATACTCCATATATCATGATTTTGAAGAAAATATATAAGAACGCTACCTAATTTATTACACTAGACAAAGATAGCAGGAAATCTAAAATTGAGTAAGGAGTTCTCCAAGGAGACACAATACATCCGAAGTTGTTTATTGTAAATGAACTTCTGAAAGCTGCCCTTGAGGAAGCTTTCAGAAGAACAGACTGGTTACAGAAAGGAGTCAATGCGAATGCAGAGTATCTAAACCATTTACGATTTGCAGTTGACATTGTGATCGTAAGGCACGATCCCAAAGAATCAGAGGAAAATCATAATCAATTGTGCAGAATTAGTAAGGATTTTGGACTAAAGATTAATATGGCTAAAACAAAAGTAATGATCAACAAGTATGCCATAGAAAGGGATATAATGATTGGAGGAATAGTAATTGAAAAGGTGGAGTCCTATACTTATCTGGGACAACTCATTAGCTGCAATAATGATAAATGGCCGGAAATCAAGAGAAGAATAAATTTCGGATGGATATGGTCACATTTCAGGAAATATGGTCACATACTGAAGAGCAATGTCCCAATTTGTCTGAAAGGTAATATAATGAACCAATGTATATTACCAATCAGGACTCTTCCATCATGCAGTATGATTGATGATTTTGAGGTTATGATGAACATCGTGGCAAGATCCAATATTCCTTATATTTCGAGGGTACAGCACTAAAACGGTGTTCGCAGGCCGGCCGCTAGTTAGACACCGGACCGAACCTATTGGTAACTCTCTAGGAGGCTTCCGGATCAGCTAGTGTATAATCTTGCTACCTCTACACTGCCAGATAATAACTGGAGGGAGTCCGGGTAGTGAGTAGGCGGGGAGCATTGTCGAGGCCACGTTATGTCAAGGATCTGGGTATATTCGTACGATGTGTTCGCCATATCCAAAAATTTCATTACTTCATATAGCATGTCCCACCCACGTTTTCTTATTATTGAATACACCATGAATTGTCAAACTAATAGAGCAAGCTTATCTGCGAAAAGATCTAAACCTCCGAAGCACGTCCTAATTCATTCCACAAATATACGTGGTCTCAATTCTAATCTCAACGATGTCCATTTCCACTTGCAGTCTGCCAAACCCCATGTACTTTTTCTGACAGAATCTCAGTTATCGGTTGATTCAACTACTGCTCATCTCAGATGCCAAAATTATTCGCTGTATGATTCCTTTCGCCTCAAAGGTGGTACTTGTGCATATGTCCGTTCTGATATTCCCTGTCAGAGACTTGGCAATTTGGAATTCTCCTCTCTTTGGTCTTCTCTGGCTTAAAATCTCTCTATCTCATTGGTCAGATTCATCTGTTGTCTCTACCGTTCTCCCAACTCCACTAATCACTTGGAGCTCTTTGACTTCCTCTCTTTGCAACTTGACTTTCTCCAGTCCAACTTTCCTTACAGTGAGGTAATTTTCCTTGGTGATTTTAAAGTTCACAACTCCAGCTGGCTTCCGTTTTCTAGTCACACCGACCCAGCAGGTCGAGATGCTGGGGCTTTTGCAATTACTAATGACCTAGCACAGATTGTTCATTTACCTAAAAGAATACCGGACAATCCTAATTACACAGCCAATACGCTTGATGTTTTACTCACAAACAACCCTTCTAAGTACACGGTCGAAGTGAGGGGACCTTTAGGCACTTCAGATCACAACTTGGTGATTGTCTCTTCTCCAATGGAACCTTTATCTCATGGCTATTCCCAACGTCGTGTTGATTGGCATTACAAGAATGCAAAATGGAATGACCTGTGAGACTTCTTTTCTTCTTTTTCTTGGTCGGATTACTGTTTAACTACTGTTATTAGTCAGTCCAAATTTCAAAACCTCTGATGTCAACGTTTGCTCAGATCGTGTCAGTGAAACTATTCTTGCAGGAATGGAATCCTTTATCTCACACTCCACTTTAAAATCTCGTCCTTTATCTAAACCTTGGTTTTCCAATAAATGTGTTAAGGATGTTCAAGAGAAGAATGTTGCATATCGAAATTGGCTTTTTTGTTTGTTTGTAATTCACCAGTTTCATTTTCTGCCTACCCCAAAGCTCGCAACAATTGTAGAGCAGTTATTAGTCAGTCCAAATTAGAGTTTGAACAGGCTAAGAGTAGAAAACTTGCTTCTTGCCCTAATGGTAGCCGAGCATTCTGGTCTCTTGCCAAAGCCAATGGCCGCACCTTTTGCCCATCTCTGTCCCACCTCTGTCCAAACCAGATGGTTCTGTTGCCACTGCAGCCAAGGATAAAGCTGACTGCTAGCATCCCATTTTTCTTCCAACTCATGTATTAATGATCTTGGTAAAATACCTCGCACCATTCCCAACACGCTCCATTCAGTGCCTCCTGTGGTCTTCCGTCAAAGGATGTCAGAAGGCTTTTGACAAATCTTGATGCTAAGAAAGCTCCAGGTCCCAATGGTATTTCTGCACTTGTTCACAAAACCTGTGCTCTTGAACTTACTCATAATCTGTGCCACTTTTTTTTACTCTCTTATTCCAAAGGTGTTTTTCCTTCTGCTTGGAAATTTGCTCATACCCAGCCAGTTCCTAGAAAGGGTGACAAATCCCTCCCATCCAATTATCGTCCTATTGCAATCATTTCTACTCTTTATAAAGTAATGGAAAAATCAATTAACCGCCAACTCTTAAACTACCTAGAAACCTTCCATCTGATCAACGATCGCCAGTATGGATTCCGTCGGCCGACCGGGCTAGCCGAGTGGGTAAAGCACCTGCCCGGCAACCCAAAGGTCGCGGGTTCGATTCTCGCCTCGGGCTTGGATCAAAGTACTGGAAAAACCTTGGGAGGTGCAATATGGCCACAGAAGCCGATGCGCCAACAACTACCAAATCAAAAAAAAAAAAAAAAAAAAAGGATTCCGTCAGTGTCGATCCACTGGTGATATTCTGGCTTATGATAGTATTAGTATTATTATTAGTAATGGCCGCATGGTGCAAGAAAGCCAATGGCTTATGCTGTACCAGCCAAAAAAAAAAAAAAAAAAAAAAATCCAAACAAAACAATGATAAAAAAAAAAAATAAATAATAATAATTAATAAAAAAAGGAAATTAAACCTATCATCCTATGCGCTTCCCTTACCCGAAAGTACTATCCAGTTGACTTTTGAATTTCCCCAAACTGTCGGCCTCTACCACCCATGTAGGAAACTTATTCCAGTAATTTATAACTCGCTGGCTAAAATAAATCTTCCTGCAGTCCAATCTAAACATTTCCCCCTGTAACTTGAATTTATGTCCCTTAGTTCTAGCATCATTTATAATCTTGAAAATTTCGTCTTCATTCATTTTACTGATGCCTCTCAGAGCCTTAAACACCTCAATCAAATCTCCTCTAAGGTGTCTAGTTTCCAAACTCTGCAACCCACATATTCGAAGTTTTCTTCAAAAGGACGCCCTTTTGCCGATCTCACCAGGTGAATTATAATAATAATAAGATTCTTTATTAACATAAATTTTATACAATAATGATTCCGTACACAGAAATCCAGAGGAATCTTACAATTTGTTGTTTATACAAGTGATTTTGTTTTATATAAAAAAAAAAAAATATATATATGTATATATAATAATAACAATAATAATAACTATATAATAATTAATAGATCAAAGCAAAGATGATAAACAGAATGTAAAATGAATGAAGTAGTAATTACAGCGAAAACGGACTACAAGTTGAGCAGAACATGAAATGACATCGGCTAACTAAGATCGGCACTTACATAAATGTCCTTTACAAACAGCAAGATGGGACAAGATGCCATCGCGATATGCCTTGTCTATAGTCCACAGGTCGATGTCGATGTTGAGCGAGTTGAGAGTGTCCAGAGTCACATTAGGGAAGTGTCTCCTGAAATTCTGTAACCGCTGGAGCCTTGAGCACAGGGAGGGGGTACTACGGAGATGTCTGCCTGGCAAACGCCAACCAACCGTGTTCCAGATGTTGATGTGATCCTGCTTAGCTGAGCACAGATGAAGGAATGACTTTATTTTTAGCACATGGGCTCTGTGGACGATGGGCGTATATTGCAGGTTGCAACAGAGAATAGATTTAGATGTTGTGTAGTTCTGGTGCGACCACAAGTTGGCCCACTTCAGCACCCAGAATTCGAGGCCCCATAGTTTCCTGAGGCTGGTGGGTGGTGCCGCCGACCAGACCTCCACGGCATAGGAGAGCACACTACAGAAGTAAGTTGCAAGGTACTTCTTGATTATTTTCTTATTGTGCGTTTTGCACAGATCAATTTTCATTCCCCAGAACGCTCTTAGGGCTTTGGAATACTGTGCTTGGATTTGTTTTTTATATGTGAGGTTGGCATCAAGGATTACTCCTAGGATCCGTCTTTGCACTCTTTCAAGAAGCTCGATGTCTTTCTTTCTTTAGGTGCGGTATCCATACTTGAACACAGTATTCCAAGTGTGGTCTAACAAAAGCCTTATATAATGGGACTATTACGTCCCTATAGGACATCGATAGGACACCATGGGCCTTCCTTGCAACCTGTTTACAATGCTCAGAGAATTTAATGTCTGACCGTGTCGTAACACCAAAGTCCCTTTCCTCCAGTACTGGGTTTAGTTGAACTCCACCAAGTGAATAAGTTATTTTGGGATTACTGTTTCCCAGGTGTAATACCTTACACTTTGTTGGATTACAGCATAGCTGCATTTTTCTGACCATTCCTGAAGTCTATCTAGGTCTCTCTTTAGAAGCTCAGCTTGACAGTGTTCATTAACTACTCTACCAATTTTAACATCATCTGCAAATTTACACATCACGCCCTCTATCCCTTCATCAATGTCGTTTATGAAAATTAAAAACAACAGTGGTCCTAATACTTATCTTTGGGGAACCCCACTTCTTACATCAACCCAATCTGAGGAATAGCCATTTATCACACCCCTCTGCCTGCTGCCCTGAAGCCATCCTTCTATCCATCTAAAGATTTTCCCAATGCTTCCAACCTGTTCCAGCTTATAAAGCAACCGCTCATGTGGGACTGAGTCAAAAGCGTTGCTGAAATCTAAATAAACAATATCGAAATTATTCCCTAAATGCAGCTCGTGAGTGACCCTTTCGAAATAGCGAACAAGATTTGTTAAATATGACTTTCCCTTTACAAAACCATGCTTAGTATCCTTGAGAATTTCAATTCGATCCAAATGATCCTGAATTCCACCCTTAATCATTGCCTCCATGATTTTCCCAACTGCTGAAGTCAGACTGACAGGTCGATAATTTCCAATTTTACTTTTAGAACCACCCTTATGTATGGGAGATACATTTGCACTTTTCCAATCCAAGGGAATCTCCCTAGAGTCTAGTGATGCTCGCATAACTAGCCTCAATGGTTCAATGCACTCGCTTGCCGCCTCCCTTAAGATTATAGGGTATATTCCATTAACTCCAGGAGCCTTACTGGTCTGTAGGCTCGAATGTTTTTTCATTAAATAATCTTGCGAAATTTCAATATCATTAATTACATATTTTTTAACTTCGCTCCCACAATTTCCCATTGATATTCATTTGTAAATATCGATACAAAATAACTGTTGAGTTCATCTGCAACGGCAGCTGGTGTATTTAATACTATCCCCTTTCCCTTACGTAAAGGTCCGATCTGGTTTGTCCTGCTCTTCTTGGCATTTATATATATGAAGAATTCTTTATCCCCTTTCTTTGCTCTGTTTTCTAGTGATTTCTCATAAACTACCTTTGCCTGTCGAACCTTTTCTGTGGCTCCATTACACATCACCTTGTAGCTGTTATAAGCTTCAGTACTTTTTATTGCTCTGTAACCTTTCCATGCCACCTTTTTCTGTCAAGAAATGTGGCAACTTCACTATTCATCCAAATTGGAACCCTCCAAGTGGAGCATTTTTTAATGGTATATACGCATTCAAGGCATCTGTGATTAATGTTTTAAAAGCCTACCACAGTTCAGATGTATTCATTTTCTGCACGATGTTACCCATTTATGGACCAATTCAATGGAAAGGTTCTGCGAAACACAAATAGTTGCTCTTGACATCTCAAAGGCTTTTGATCGTGTCTGGCATAAAGGTCTTCTAAACAAGCTTCCATCTTATGTGTTTGCCAACTGTTTTTAGTAATTGGTTATCCAGTTTTCTCTCTGATCGCTCACTGAGGATGATGGTAGATGGCTCTCTGTCTTCTAACTTCTCCATTAATGCCGGTGTCCCCCAAGGTTCAGGTCTTTCCCCCACTCTTTTCCTCTTGTATATTAATGACCTTCTTCCATTGACCGGAAATCCGATCCATAGTTTTGCCGATAATAGCACATTGCATTCCACTTTCCATTTTGAGAAACCTTGTCCTGCTGAATCAGCTTCAACTTCTCGAAAATCCGCTACCAATTCCTTAATTGGCGATCTTCAGGCGATCTTAACTGGCGATCTACCAATTCCTTAATTGGCGATCTTAATTGGCGATCTCCAGTGGGGCAAAGACAACTTAGTTGATTTCAACCCTTCTAAAACTCAGCCTTGGCTTATATCTCGCATAAAGGATTCTTCTGCTCCTATGCTTATCTTTAGCGACACTTCTATTTCTAGGCAAAATGATATATCTCTTTTGGGGATTACCCTGACTTCTAATCTCTCTTGGCACAAGCACATTACAAATATTGCTTCCTTTGCATCTAAAAACCTTGGTTTTCGCTTTCGTTGTCGGCTTTACTTTTCTTCCTAACAGCTGTTCACTCTGTATAAATCGCAAATCCGCTCTGCCATGGAATATTGTTCCCACATCTAGGGTCGTGCCCCCAAAACCTCTCTCTCAGGCTTCTTGATTCCATTCAGAAGAGGGCAGTTAGGTTAATTAATGATTCATCTCTAACAGAGTCTCTCCACACGCTGTCCATAGACGTAATGTTTCTGCTGTATGCCTCTTCTACAGATACTTCCATGGACACTGTTCTTCTGAATTGGCTTCTATAATTCCCGCTCTTTCTTTCAAAGCAGTCCGACCACGTGCCGCCACCAGCCAACATCCATTTACTGTCCAACTTCAAACTCACAGAACCAACTTTTCATCTTCCTCGTTTATTCATTCAACTGCCATTTTCTGAAACAACATTCCTTCATACGTATTTCCTGAAAATTATAGTCTACAGAAGTTCAAGTTCAATGTCAACAAATATCATCTTTCGTCTTCTCAACCTCCAACCCAAGCACGGTACTAAGTACTATAGGTTCTAATACCTCTCGTGTTTGGGGTTTACATAATAAAAAAAAAGTGAAACTTCACCAAAAGAATGGAAGAGAATCTGAGAACACCACAGCGAAGAATGGAACGAATTATACAAATTATACAATTTGTATTGGGAATCAGACTGTTAGATAAGAAGAGAAGCACATTGATTAGGCAGCAAACTCAAGTAAAGGACATTCTTATTAAAACTAGAGAACTAAAATGGTCTTAGGCAGGACACTTATCTCGAAGACATGATGACAGATGGACTAGGAGAATAACAGAATGGTACCCAAAAGGAGTTTGCAGAAAGCCTGGAAGACAACAACGAAGATGGTCAGATAAAATTCATGAGTTTGTGGGTAGGAAATGGATATCCATTGCACAACACAGGACGAACTGGAAAGTTTCTGAATAGACATTCATCGTGCAGTGGATTGAAAATGGCTGATGATGATATCCATAATTATGAGAATATCCTTAGATTAAGGGACGTCTCCATGGACCGGAGATGTGCAAATGCATTCCCAATTCAGAAAGGGGGTTCAAAGGGTGACACGAATCTGTTAATTTACATTCAGTTCCGGCGAAAATAACGGAGTCACTGTTTAAAGAAGTGATGCAGGATCAGCTAGGCAATAAAACAGATAAAACAGTAATTCAGACAGAGCGTGGGTTTCTTAAGTGGAAGTCTTGTCTGTCCAATTTGATTGGATATTACGATGTGGTCACAAAAGAACTGGATGCAAAAATTAATTTTGATATCATATACTGTACTTGGATTTCAGAGAGCTTTTGATACTGTTGCTTACGGAAGACTGCTTTACAAATTGAAGCAGTATGGCAATTAAGGACAAGTTTCTGCAATGGATAAAGTGATGGTTGAGTGGGAGACGGCAAAGTGTGGTAATAAATGGGCACTGCTCCACTGGGACTGTTATTAGTGGAGTTCCCCAGGGTTCGGTGCTTGGCCCGTTGTTGTTTTGTGTTTTTATCAATAATATCGATGACGGTATATCAGGCTTAATGTCCAAGTTTGCAGATGATACAAAGGTTGGCAGGTTATTCATGACAGTAAAGACAGTATGCTACTGCAATAGGATCTAGAAAAGTTAGGCAGATGGGCTGAGAAGTGGCAACTAAAGTTTAATATCGACAAATGCAAAGTACTGCATATCGGTAGTAGTAACCCAAGAGAAACGTACCAACAGTGTGGTACTACACTCAGAGAGGTGTAGAATGAAAAAGACCTGGGGGTAATTGTGCAGTCAGATATGAATTTCTCTGGGCAGTGCAGACGAGCTGCCAGAGCAGGTCATGGAGTTTTGTCAATGATATATAGGAATTTTGCTAGCAGAGACAAGGAGGTCAGGCCACACCTTGAGTACTGCTTACTGGTCTGGAGGCCTCGTTTTAGAAAGGATGTAGAGTTGCTAGAATGAGTACAGAGAAGGGCAACAAGATCGGTGCGATGAAGAAAGAGAGGCTTAATTTCTGCAAGTTGCAGCATTTAGAGACTATAGCACCTGCGAGAGGTGATCTGAATGAGGTGTATAAGTCCTTTAATGGTTTGAGCAGGATCAACGCTGACGGGATACTTCCGCTTGCTCAGATTAAGTATCTGAGGGGGGATAGATGTGCGGAAAGACCGTTGTTGAATAGATCTGCAGAAGTTTTCCTTTAGCCAGCGGGTAGTTGATTGCTGGAACAGACTTCGATCTGTTGTTGTGGAGGTTGATAGTTTAAATAAATTTAAGGCTGAACTAGAAAAACATTTGGAGTCACCGGATGGATGAAATGGGAAGGATTTTTTTTCTTGCTCTTTTTCTTCTGTCGCATTACTCAATAATTCTTCTTAAACTTTCAACAGTATTTCTTTCTTGGCATGAAAATTCTGGTAGCTTCTTTAATTATTTCCCAGAATACTTCCCATTTAGAATTTACTGTTGGTAACATCATCAGTTGGTCCCACTCCACACAATTTAAAAATGTCTCGGAACTCTATAGTCAATCTTACGAAAGCAAAAGCCTTTCCCTTTACGCCTGACAGTACTTGCCTCTTTAATTAAATTCCACATTAGTACCCTCAGATCTCTGTCACCTAGTGGTTTTTAACCTGTATATTCTCAATGCATGAAGAATCACTGCTGATAATCAGATCAAGAGTATTGCTTCCTTTTGTGGACCCTCTAACATGCTGCTGTAGAAAAGAGTCATCCAAGAACCTCAAGTCTTACTAGCATGTGATGACCAACCCACAAATTCCAGTCTACATTTAGTAAATTAAAATCCCCCATCATGAGACATTCTCATTTGCTGGCCCACTCTTATTTCCCCACTATAGCTGTTAATCTGTAATGAGTACATTACAGTCATTAAGCCTATAACACAATCTTACTCTCAATTTGTTTTCCCAGTGTTAGATCACACGAAATTCACTCAACATTGAATTTGTCCCCGAAGTCTGCATGCAAGAATGCACTAACTTAAATTTAATATTCTTCTTAACTAAGAGCATTACTTCCCACTTCTTTTGTCCTCTCTGTCCTTGCTGTATACATTGCACTCTTCATATTCATCAACGTTTATCTTGTGACATCATGTCTCCGCTATGCTTACGATATCTGCATTCGACGACTTAATCAGTATGTCAAATTCAAATTTATTCACTATGCTCCTACCATTAGTGCGCATGCAAGTTCATATTTTTATTGTTGTTGTTGTTGTGATAGGGCTTTTAGGAGCATTAGCGAGTAAGGCCATATTGCTCCGTGTATATTGGCTGTATACTGTGTGTGGTCTGAGGTCAATTTTCTATTTGCTAGACGAAAAACCAGAGTTTCCGGGAGGAAAACTATGCTACCGTCTCATGAGACCGACTAACTCTCCCTCGTTGTGAAAAAGGCGCATAAAAATTCGTTTCCTCATTGGTGGGACTCGAACTCCAGTCTTTTTACCCGGTATGGGGAAGATGGCGATCCTACCAACTGTGCTACCCCAAGGCACATTCGGTAAGACGTGTGCATTTTACATACACATGTTCTTACTCTTAGTTGCCCTAACACAGCCCATGTATTCATTGGTTCCATGATGTAAAGCAAGGCGGCTGAAATCCCAGACATCTTGCTTTCAAGGCTGCTGCTGTATCAATAGTAGCAATGCAAGAATCAGTTTCGCCTCTGCCTGCCGCTCTAGTTAAGCAATTAGTCGTGTGTCCCCCAAGCTAGCAATGTTCCGACCCACCTATCACTTCTGCGATAACATTAACATTCTTGTACCCTTTTTATTCAAGTGTATCTCATCCTTGTAAAACAATCTCTCCTGTTAACAAGCACAGACCACGCTGATAAAAATTCTCCATGAACTTTGCACATTCTTTCCAGGGCCAAATTGATTGAAAAGGATCTCAACGTACAATCCATTCTATCGTGTCAGGGAAGAGTTGCAGATACTTTCAAATCCAGTCCTAACATGCGAATTTTTGCCAAAATTGCCCTGTACTTATCAAGTCCTCAGATCTCTTACTCAATTTCATTAGGGCCAACGTCACCTTTTCTGCCTTTCAAAGATGAAATCTGTTCTACGAAATCATCTACGTTTGCCCTTGGTAGACATACCCTTCTTCAATTCCACCTATCCTTCTTGCACAACATATTTCCCGTTTCCTGACAATAGAGTCACTGACAGTAACT
This sequence comes from Mastigoproctus giganteus, assembly GCF_048544385.1. Taxonomy (NCBI): domain Eukaryota; kingdom Metazoa; phylum Arthropoda; class Arachnida; order Uropygi; family Thelyphonidae; genus Mastigoproctus; species Mastigoproctus giganteus. The sequence goes on from NC_143580.1 coordinate 100,588,928, forward strand.
AGTTCCTGTGTCACCAGCGCATTCTGCTTTGAAGATTGCCGCTGTGTTTTCTAATGCACACGAGTGAGCTCTGACGTTGAGTCAGGCAGCCGAGATCTTGATAATAATTTTAATTCATTTCAGGGCATTCACCCTATTTTTCAAACTCCCATAAATGACCCATCAGAAAGCTGAGTTGTTGCATAATTTCTTCACACTCTCTGCACAGCGTACATGTCAAGACATCTTCCTTGGCTACAATCCTACTTTCTAATTAGGCTATTGGGTTGGATTTCGCTAACCTACTCCAATCCTAAGATATTTGCACGTGAAACATCATTCGTGAGTACACGGTACACACGGGTTTATTTTAAGGCTGTGATGTTTTGGAGAATGGCTCCCTTCGGCTCTCCCACGAGCCACAACAGTCCCGCTACTTTGTGCACGTTGCTTTGCTGCTGTAGTCTGGGTCTTGATTTCCATTTAAATACAATTTAATTGATTAATAATGAAAATTAATAAGCTTAATTTAATTGATTTATTGACAATACTACACTAAGCAAATAGATTCCCAAATGCAGTGATATGTATTACGCTTTCTAGTTTTACTTTATACCTTACGCTATCAACTTCAAGATATATATTATGCTATACTGTAACGATTGCAAGTTAAATCAGTTAAATCCTAGGTGAAAAGTAAAAATTCCTTAACTAAATACACTAAACACAAAAAAGATATGCCCACAAGCGACTGTACCCTTCGAGCTACTTAATCACAAATAAAACTACTGTTCCTGTGTATTAACTGATGTGGTTGCAAGTCATGTTTTTATAGGCATGAATAATTTGCATTATGTGCGTTTCTGTAAGGTAGTAGATCGATTTCTATCGGATACTAGGAATTTGCATGCCAGGATGCCAATTATATCAAATATTCGCCTTCGCCGACATTGTTCGCAATTTTCAAAAACATTTTGTTCTGTTCATTTTTGTCGGCCAGTGTATTAACAGTAGAAGAAAACGGTTGGATGTCAAAAGGTTAACTGTTGATGACCCTATTTATGTGACTTACAAATTGAATAAATAGTTTGCATCTACACTCACACATTACGAAATCTTTCGGGGAGAGGATTCCAGAAATATATCAAACTCTGAATGAAAGCTAATGATTTTGAGATGTGATAACTGAAATATGATATTTGTGATGTGATAATAATTGATGTGATAATGTGATGATGTGATAATTGTTGAACCTAAAAATAACATTGGCTCCTGGAGTGAAGAATCTATCTCATCATATTAGGAGAGGCAAAAAAGCAGGTACTCAAATCCTTAGCCATAATTATCAGAGAATCCTTGTATTCAGGGGGAGGCTCTTATGGGCTGGAGTTGTGGGTATTGTGTCCCCAATTCAAAAAGGGGGATCAAAAGGTGATATAACTCATGGGTTTGTCAATGATATAAACAAGCTTTACTAGCAAGAATAAGGAAGTGATTATCGCTTTGTACAGGGCCATATTAGGCCGCATCTTGACTACTGTATAAGCCTCAGGAGGCCTTAATTTAAGAAGGAAATAGATGTGCTGGATCGGGTGCAGAGAAGGGCAATCAGATTGGTGTAAGCATTTAAGCGTATAAGGTCATTTGTTAAAAAAAATGCAGGACCCACTAGACAGGAATGTAATTACACTGCAGTTACAGCATGGATTTGTTAAGGGGCGGTCTTGTTTAACGAATCTGGTCAGATCCTATATTGCAATGACCAAGGAACTAGATGCCAAAAATAATTTTGATATTATACCCTTGGATTTTAGGAAGGCTTTTTGATACCGTTGCGCATAAAGCAGTGCTGTACAAACTGGAGCAATGTGGTATTAAAAGCAAGTTACTGCTATGGATAAAGGGATGGCTAAGAGGAAAACGATAGAGTGCTTATCAATGTGCACTGCTCTTCGTGGACTAACGTTATTTGTGCAGTCACCCAGGTTCAGTGTTGGGTCCATTGTTGTTAACAACATTTATTAATTTTATTGATGAAGCTGTATCGGGCTTAATGTTTAAGTTTGCAGATGATACAAAGGTTGGCAGTGTGGTTAACGATAATGATCAATGTTACCTACTACAACAATATCTAGGGAAAATTAGGTCGATACGCTGAAAATGGCAGTTGAAGTTGAACATTCACAAATGCAAGGTACCACATATGGGTACCAGTAATCCCGGAGTATTTGATCAACTGTGGTACTACAATCAGGTTAGCGAAAAATGAAGACATGTGGCTAATTGTGCACTCACATATGAATTTTCTGACAGTGCAGACAGGCTGCTAGGAAAACTCATGTCTTTGTCAATGATATACACAAACTTTACTAGCAAGGATAAGGAAGTGATTATCGCTTTTTACAGGGCCATGATTAGCCGCATCTTGAGCACTGTATAAGTCACAAGAGGCCTTAACTTAAGAAGGAAGTCGATGTGCTAGATCGGGTGCACAGAAAGGCAGTCAGATCGGTAAAGGGAAAAAAGGGTGCTCTTACTAAGAAAGGCTTCAATTCTGCAAATTCAGACGTCTTGAGACTAGGCATCTGATGAGGTGATCTGAATGGGATGCTTAAGGTCCTTGAATGGAATGAGTAAGCCAAATACTGATTGCAATCTTCCTCTTGTTGAGACTACACACATGAGTTGCACAAATTCAAGTTGAGGAAGGATGGTTGCAGGAAGTTTTCCTGCAGTCAGTTAGTGGTTGGTTGTTGGAACAAGCTTCCATCTGTTGTTGCGGAAGTGGGTGGTTTGAATAAATTCAAGGAAGAACTAGACAACGTTTTGGAGAATATGGATGGGTAAAATGTGTAGTTTTTTTTTTTTTTTTGCTGATGCTATTTAAACTTGCTTCTTGCATCATTTTCCGCTACTACTAAGAATTGCAACAGTAAAGAGTTTGTTTTCATTCGTAGTTGAATGAACTACAACTAAATAACTCTTTATTCATTTCAGTTTGGAAAATAACTTCTCTCCTCATGCATTAAAGATGACGTGTCTTAAGCACATTCTTATGAAATCTTACAGTGCACGCCGCTTATTGTGGTCGTGAATAATGTTATAACTTTAGTGAAGTTCTTTATAATAAATATCATTTTTTTATTTATTTAAATCAAATTTATCGACTGGAAACAATGTATCCCTGTGCGAATTAAACTGCAACAATTTTTCTTTCAACAAATAATTGTTTTCCTTAAATCTGAACATCTCAACTACTGAAAGAGTATTTTCCACAGAGGAATGTGAAGGGATAAATTAATATTTTGTAATGTTTAATTTGTTCTTCGAGCCATACACTCAGATTATTAAACACTTTTCATGAAAAATCATCACCTTTTTCTACACACTTATATGATCAAAGAATATCTTTTTTAACCGTTGTCCCTTTCCTTTACCTCTAATTTTCGTTCAAGTCCGTTGTATAAGACTTAAAGGATTTAATTTTTATGTTTTTATTCCGAAACAATCACATGGTCAGGGGATTTCACGAAATAGAGAGAGTACAAGAAACAGCACCGTATATAAAAAATCACGGGCTCGAACCGAGGCCACTCAAAGTGCCTGACCACGCGGCTCAGCCAGAACGTTTTATCAAAGTACAAAATTCAACCTGAATTGCTGTGACTGTTAAGCCTTAAGGAATATGCATTCAGCGAACGTTTTGAGGAGATTCTAATGAGTTATATTAAAAGGAGCAAGGAACTGTTAAAATAACACAAAGTCTTACTGTGTCTAACAAATACATTAGTTTAAATTAAATACATCAGTTTTAGCTTAGATTAAAGTTTCAGCACTCACCTCATAGTAATCCACTTAGTTGGTGAGAAGTTTTACCACGTACGTAGTAGTTATGAGATTCTAATAACTTATGGGGGTTATAAATTTAAAAACTAAGTTATGGACTTTAAAAATTTTTCTAAGAAAGGAAAGTGCACCTTCCATTCTATGGTTGTCTAATTAAAATAAATTAAATGAAGTGAGATAAAAGTTAATAGCCGCGCGCTAGCGACTTTCGAAATCGTCTTCAGTTAGCTATAGTGGGGAGGGAAGAGCGCGCGAGTGTGTTATATACGGGTTGAGTTCCCGAAATGCATTTCAGTGCACGTGGAAACTTAATACGTACTAAATTCCAAATAGGGGAGAATTTGGCAGGAATCGTTTTGTTTAATACGTTAAGTGATGTGTGGCGCTTAAACCTCTCAATGACGAGGGCTTCGTTTTGAATTATTTTATAGCTGGAATTTACTTTAACTATTGTGATCGCTAAATCGATGAGTGGGTTGTGATTATAAGATTGGGCGTGTTGTGTAATTTCTGTACAGTTCTATACTTGCTGTAAACTAAATTCCAGCTATAAAATCCTTCAAAACGAAGCCCTTGTCATTGAGTGGTTTAAACGCCACATATCACTTAACGTATTAAACAAAACGATTCCCGCCAACTTCTCCCCTATTTCGAATTTAGCACGTATTAAGTTTCCACGTGCACTGAAATGCATTTCGGGAACTCAACCCGTATAAAACACACTCGTGCGCTCTTCCCTCCCCACTATAGCTAACTGAAGACGATTTCGAAAGTCGGTCGTGCGTGGCTATTAGCTTTTATCTCACTCCATTTAATTTATTTTAATTAGACAACCATAGAATGGAAGGTGCACTTTCCTTTCTTAGAAAAATTTTTAAAGCCCATAACTTAGTTTTTAAATTTATAATCCCCATAAGTTACTAGAATCTCATAACCACTATGTACGTGGTAAAACTTCCCACCAACTAATTTATTTGATAATTTATTTATCCCTATTTTGTGATACAATTGTTGGGAGATAACAGCAAGAAGGGAGGGAGAACACATAAGCCAGAGGCTTTTTAGGGGGTGTTCCCTTTGAAAAAGATAACAATAAAAACAGATACATCATGAATCGGACATGTTTCTACATTCCATTACAGAGACTACGTAAACCAACCACACATGTCGCGTGGTTAACAACAGTACTTATAATTACATTGTGAGTACTTTTACAATAACAAGTATGAAAGAAAAAAATATGAAATAATTGAGTAGAGTGTTACAAGATTTTTAACAGCTATTCCTTCAACTTGTTTACACAATTTCCAAACTGGTATGCATTGTGGAAAGTTCAGGAGTTGAGTGGAAGGTGATTTAGATCAGACATCCCTGGTGATGTGTTCAGTCAGGAGCTTCTTGAACTTGTTTAGTGAAATGGCATTTTTGATGTTTTCAGGAAGATTATTCCAGGTTTTTGCGCCTCTGTATTTTATATTTTTCTGGCCTATGGCTTTTCTGAAAAGCGGAACCTTCAGGTTCGCTTCATTTCTTAAATTATATCTTATTCCTTCTTCTTCTATTGTTATAAAAAAGGATCTGAAGAGAGGAGGAAAGTTCGGTGTTTTCAAAGCATTGTAGATAAAGACCGCCTCAGCTTTTTGTATCTGTTGGTAGATGCTTAAGAGTCTCGCTTCCTTATATCTTGAAGTCACCGATGCATTCCAGGGAAGGCCCAAAATTGAACGAACACATCGATTGACAATTGAATTGATTCTCGTAAGGTTATATTGACTGGTCGTACCCCATGAGATGATTCCATATGTGAAGTGAGGCTGTATTAAGGAAAGGAATACTAGTCTGAGAAGGGAAGGAGGTACCCAGGCAGAGGCTCGGGCGAGTATTCCTTCTAGTGACGAAGTGTTCTTTCGTAAGGTTTATCCCAACTCAGCTTGTCATCTAGCCAGGTTCCTAGAAACTTGGTATCATTCACCCTTTCCAGTTGTTTTACTTTGTGTGTTATTTCGAAATCAATATTTAATGGTTTATTTTTCGTCCTAAACACCATATATTTGGATTTTTCTGGGTTTAGTATCAGCTGATTCTTTTGAAGCCAACTATGCATTTCAGAGAGCAGGGCAGAGATCTTGCATTGAAGTTGGTTAGGGTCTTTATCAGTGATTAGAATGGAAATGTCATCGGCATACGCTACTAGGTGGGAAGATGGAAGATGAGAGAGAAATTCATTAATGTAAAGAACAAATAGGATAGGTCCGAGAAGTGAGCCTTGAGGTACTCCCCTGGAGAAATAAGAAATGTCTGAAAAAGACTCGTTTGTTTTAATGACAAATGGCCTATCAGTAAGGTAGTCTTCAAGGAGAAGGTTAATTTTTCCTCTCAAGCCAAGATTGTTGAGCTTGTTGAGTAGAATATTATGATTTATGCAGTCAAAAGCTTTTGATAGGTCTAGAAACAGTGCTATTGCATAGTGACCCTTTTCAAGACAGTCCGTGATCCTGGAGCAGAAGTCAACAATTGCCAGGTCAATGGATCTTTTTGAACGATAAGCGTACTGTTGTTGCGGGATAAGCTGATTGACTTCCAGGAAGCCCATGAGTCTGCCGTGAAGAATTTTTTCGAATAATTTTGCAAAAACTGAGAATAGAGCTATTGGACGAAAATTGTTGATAGAGTTACAATTTTTCCCCTTGGGAACAGGAACAATGACTGCTTTTTTGAATTGAGACGGGAATTTACCAGATTGAACGGAAAGATTGTAAATATACTTCAGTGGTGTTAGAATTGAGTTAAGGACCTTTTTCAGCAGAGCAGGAGATATTTCATCAAAGCCAGGGGCTCCCTTTTCTTTTAATTGATGTCCTGCTTCTAAGATCTCTTGATCTGAGAGCGGAGCGAGGAAAAAAGAGCTCCTCATTGAGTGCTTGACAGATTCTCTTGTTGCATTATCTCTAGAGTCAATTTCGTCTTTAAAAAGGTTATTCACGCTTGAGATAAAGTGATTAGGGAATGCTGCGGCTTTTTCCTGGTCATCCGAAATGAGTACCTCGTTCTCAACTACATCTCCAACGTAGCTCTGTGATTTCGTTTTTCTTCCAGGTAGTAGCTTGTCCAAGATTGTCCACTTTTGCTTGCTTGTAATGACGCCTTTAAGTTGGGAACTATAATATTTCCTTTTCTCCGACCTAATACTGTCGGTGACTTTGTTTCTGTACGTTGTGTATTTGTTTTTATCCGCCTCCTTTCCTGTTTCTCTAGCAATTCTTGCAAGTTTGTCCCTTTTTTTTAGCATGTTACAAATTTTGTTTGACATAAATGGGCATAATTTCCATCTTGGCCTAGTGGTCTTTTTATTCCATGGGATCCTGATGTATGACGCGCGTTTTTAGTAACTATTTGGATTTCGTAACTAAGTGGATTACTATGAGGTGAGTGCTGAAACATTAAGCTACATTATACCTACGATCTAGTCATTACATCACAGCACTTAAGGACTCCTTAAAAATACAAACAATACATTAGTGTTTCAACTTTCGTTTTGGTATTCTGATTCAGGGATTGGTGTTCTGTAAATCTCTCCAAGCACTGGAAATAAGGAATTAATCCTTATAATCAATGTATTATCCAGCTTTCTTAAAATGACCAGAAAATCATGAAGCACATAGATTTTAACACTCTTTATTCATGAAGCTTTTCTCACCTTTGAATTGAAGAACTGGAAAAAAATGCTTTTGCAAAAAATGTAAACAATGCCAGAAAATACCTAATCAGTTTTATTACTTTTTTCTCATGCTAAATTAAAGTGGTGCATAGCATATCATATATAATTATATGGATTGCATACTCTAATGAATTACAGAGCTCTATCATACAAACTAAATAAATTTGACGCATTCTCAAAAATCTGTGCCACACATTCTGATAAATCGGTTTTTTACAGTTCTTTGAAATAGTTTGTCTAATATTTTCAGTATGCCTTTCTTCTGAAACAGTAAATCCTAAAAAAATATAATGTTCATCCTTCAGTTATGCATGATTATCAAGCACAGCACATCTTCATATGAAGAATCTGGATTTGAGCCAACAGTAGAAAAATATGTATTTCTTTGTTATATTTAAAATAATTTGTCATCCTTTTTCTGATAATATATTTATGAATTGTTGATAAACAGTTTTGAATAAAAATATTTTCTGTCATTACTAGATATCCATGTCGTTTTAGCGAAATTTGTCTTCCATGATCCTTTGCGCGACACGATGTCATAAGTAGTGACGTCGCTGGCATTCACATGATCAGTGATCAGGTGATTATCGTACTTTAGGTTAAATAATACAGTCGCTGTTTAAAGAAGTAATGGAGAAGCATCTGGACAGCAATGCAATTAGTTTCCCAGCCTGGAATTTTAAGTAGCCATAGTATCTAATGAATCCCATTATGTACCATGATGCAATTACAAAGGAACCGGATGCAAAATTTAATTCTGACTTCATAATATATTTAGATTTCAGAAAAGATTTTGGCACTTCTCCTAATAAAAGACTGATGTAAAATTGTAGTGCCCCATTACGGTTAAATTAGTGTTGTGGATAAAGGGAAGGTTGAGTGCTAAAAGACAAAGAGTAATTATCAATGGGCACTGCTCATTATGGGCTACTGTTATTAGTGGAGGTTCTCTTGCTTCAATGCTTGGCCCTTTGTTGTTTTCAACATTTATTTATGATATTGAAGAAGGCAATATGCCTTCTTATGAATAAATGTTGCATATGATACAAAGTTTGCTATGATACAAAGGTTGGCATGATGATACTAAATTTGCATATGATACAAAGGTTGGCACGATACCACGTAATGATAGCAATCGAGTGTGCTACTACGACGAGATATAGAAAAACGCTGCTGAGAAGTAGTAACTGAAGTAAAATATAGACAAATGTAAGTTACTCCTATGGGTAACTTATGTTATGTTATATTAGGGTCACCTAGAACGTCACTTCCACTACCCATGTGTATTGTCTGTAAAAAATTGTATTGTTCTCTGGTCGATTTGCCTTTTTTTCTGGGCGAGAAACCTTGCTATTTTGGCCCGAGACCGACTAATTCAGCCACGGAGTGAAATAAAGCTCATAAGAGTTCATATGGATAAAAAACCCATATGGATAAAAAACTATCTATTTGGGTCACCTAGAAAGTTATTTTATCTACCCATTTGTATTATGTCTATTCCCTGGTCGATTGACTTCTTTGGTGGACGAAAAACCCCAGGTTCTGGGGAAAAAACCTTACTATCTATGACTGAGACCGACTAACTCAGCCACGGAGTGAAAAAAAGCCCATTAAAGTTCCTCGCGTCATCAACGGAATTCGAACCCGAGCCTTTTCACCCGGTGTGGGGATGACAGTGACGATACTACTGCCACTGTCATACCCCCGCAGACCACTCCATATGTGTAGCAGTAATCCCAGAACAGTACACCGACTGTTTGCTATCAGAGTCAGCGTAGTGGAGAATGGAAAATACCCGCAGGTATAATTCTAGAGTCAAGTATGATGTTCTCTGAGCAGTGCAAAAGGTTTGCTAGCACAGCTCATGCTGTTTTGTCAATGATACGTAGGAATTTGCTAGTGGGGAGAAAGGTGGTGATTATCTCCGTTATATGAGCCAAGGTCTCATCAAGGACACGTATTGAAGCTTCCAATATGTGGTCTAATCATTACTCCATTTTCGGAAGGATGTGGAACTGCTGGAATGGGTTTAGATAAGGCAACCAGAACAAAAAGGGGAAACAAAAAGGTTCTCTGACCAAGACAGGTCTCAGTTCCGCAAATTGCAGTTAATGGAGATTATGCACCTGCGAGGAGATCTGATTGAGGTAGTTCAGGTTTTTACTGGATTGAGTAAGTGAAATGCTGATGCCATCTTTCTGTAGACCACACACATGATTGGGCATAAAGTTAAATTGAGTAAGGATGTTTGGAAGATAGATATGTAGAAATTCGTCTTAAGCCAGCGGGTACCTGATTATTGGAACAAACTTCCGTTTGGTGTTGTGGAAGAGGGTCGTGTGAACAAATTCCAAAAAAGAACTAGCCAAAGTGTTATAGAAAACGGACAAGTTGTTTGGGAAGTTTTTTTTTTTTTTGTCTTGTACTGTATAAATTTGCTTTCTCCCATTATTTGCGCCTAGTTATATTATCATCATACCAAAGTAAAGTCAACAGAAATTTTATTAATCTTTTTTCTTATATAATGATCTGAAATTCCCAGCAGGGCATCTGTGTTTGTTATAGTCATATTAATATGTATAGATGAATTACTCCTTCAGTAATGTTTCTTATGTCTGTAAATAGTTTTCACGTTGTTGTTATATGAAATTTGATTTTTAATATTAGTACCACATCTGGTATAACCTTCTTTAAATTTGACCTTTCTTCCTGGATCAGGCATAACCATCGTGGACATTTTTTTATATTATTTAATGATTTTTACACTTCAGAAGTTTCCGAAGATCGAATTTTCGAAGACCAGCTGGGATGATGGTTTCTTGTTAGGAATACTCGTTTACTCTAAAAATGTTTCTTTTATTACCTCATAAAATTTTAAAGTTTACTATATTGGATCTGTATCTTCATGAGTAGGGATTTAGGATTTAGGTGCACTTAAAACATATTTGCTCCGGATATATTATGTCTCTAAGAGACATATATCCTTGGTCGATTTTTCTGTTTACTGGAGGAAATCCTCCAGTTTTTCGAGTTAAAATAAAACAATGATAATAAAGAAGAAACTATATAAAAAGACATAAAATATTAATAATATCTTAAATATTAAAAAAAAATCATGCAACACATAATAAAATAGAAACAGTGCCTACATTAATGCTCTAAAAATATTTAGAGCATTAATATTCGTTGTTAATCTAAATGCATCAGAATTCAGAATACAGTGATATATTCTGAAATGAAAAGCACTAACTATGACACTAGTTAGTGCATTTTCATCATTGGTACTTAGTTCAATTTTTCAGACAAACCGAAGTTTCTACATTGGTATCATTATTGTAGCATCTAATATTATGAAATCCTTCACAGCAAGTTACCCTCCTTATATAGTTAAAATAATTAACGATTCCCCATTACAGAGGACTACTGTTACTTATTTTCTTAATTATAACTGATTTTTTTTAATTATTTATGAAAAAGTACCAGTAGTCTGTTACTTTCTTATAAAAGTACCAGTAGTCTGTTAAAAAACTTTTTTGCAAAAAAAAATGGGTTTTTTTTTTTTAATTATAACGAGGGCACTCGTGAAAGATTTCACAATATGAAATGATACTCATATTTATACATTGGCATCAAAATAATGATGCCAATTTATAAATTTCGGTTTGACTTAATTTTAACAATGAGTAAATTAAAATGTAATGTAGGCTGGTGGCAAGTGGCAACAAGGGTTCCCCCAATCTCCGCGTTGCCAGAGATTTAAAAGGGCGTAGCAATTGTTTGTGTGGTGTCGTGTACCGTTCTTCACCTAGTCATTTAGCCGCTGGTCCCCTGCTGAGGCCCAACGTTGCACCACTTTCAACCCGTGGAGGCAGATCAGGAGCCCAGTAGATTTAAATTATTCTGGCAGGTTCTGCCGCTTAATTTCCTCAGATTTTGGCGCCTAAAAAAAGTTTTAATCATAGCAGTTGTAATTAGTTTGCACACATCACATAGTGTATATGCATCCATACAGCAGGAGAGTTGGGTATTGCGTGGGATGGATAGGCCGAAACTGGGCGAAACTATATTTGGACGAAGTTAGATTTAGTGTGTATGGCGTTCCGTTGTGTATAGATAGTGGGGAGGGGAGGAAGAAGGCTGGGGGGTAAGGTAGAAGTATGAGAGCAAAAGAGATGCCCCCAGATGGTCAGTGAGGCATACCCATGCTTCACCTGAAAGGAAAGAAGGGTCGGCCAGGGAGGGGGGGTACACTGTCCCCCCTCCCGCCAGGGTTGGGTTATAAGTAATCAAGTCAGGTGATCGATTCTGATCGTCTTCAAGGCTTGGTGGCAGCGAGGTTGCATGGTCCAGGATGGGTGTGTTCCCTTGTCAGGTCCAGGGATGGTCTTTCATATGGTTGTAAGCCATGTCCTTTAAATTTGATTAAAATGTGTTTGTTGCAGTCAGAAGTAGTTTGTCACATTCTATGATTGGGAGTAGTAATGGAGGTCGGTATTAACGAAACGTCGGTATGGTAGGTTTGCTACTCAGAGGGTGGGGGGAATTGGTTTATATTTTCTGGCAGGTGTTTTTATTTTTTCTAAATAAATGGCGTTAGTTGTAATTTCAAAATTTAATTTTACCTTTTGGGTCGGGGTCGCGAACCCGGGGTTATTATGCTTGTTGAGTGGTAATCATACAACTCGACTGTGCACGTTCCCCCGTTAGATTTGGGGTAAATGTAGTATTTGAATGTATCGATTGCGACGTCATAGTGAATTTTTGTGAATATTTTTAGCATTATGTGGCAATGCATTGTGGGTGTTAATTAGTAAGGTGTATTTTCGGGGTGGGCCACCGCCCGCCCGGCGTATAAGTCGCAGACGAGGCATCTTGTGTACGGGAAGGAAAACCTTACGGGATGAAAAACCATTTTTTTCCCCAAAGATAAAAACACTTTGTTGATTCCCTCTGTTGTTGAGATCTGAAAATGAATTCCTTACTGCTTCCATCTGTTGCTGAGACCTTAAAAAGAAAATTCCGAAGCTCCATCTGTTCTTGAAAAGCTGAAAATTAAAACTGTTTCCTTGAATTCTTGTCAGTTTAATCTGCAATGATTGTTTATTTTTTCTCAAAAAGCTGTAATTTGTGATTATCGAGAACTAGATAATTTAGTTTTATTCTGGTTATATTGCTATTCTTTGGAATTAAAATGAGCTGTTTACATCTGTTAATAAAATTATCTGTCTTCTTAAACGTTTTTCTTGACCAAACTTCCATCTATTCTTGAAAAGTTGAAAAATAAACCTATGTGTTTCCTTGGAGTTTATCAAGTTTATCTGCAATGTTGATGTGTAAAATCTATCCCAAAGTAAATTTTAGCACAGTTAAAAAGTTATTATCTTGAAAATCTGAAAATTAAACCTGTGTGTGCCGAGACCTGATTAAACTAACAAGAATTCAAGGAAACAGTTTTAATTTTCAGCTTTTCAGGAACAGATGGATCTTTGGAATTTTATTTTCAGGTCTCAGCAAGGTCTTGTCAACTTTGTCTGCAACGATTATGTTATTTACTCAAAAACTGTAATTTGTGAATATCGAGAACTAGACAATTCGATTTTATTCTGGTATTGCTCTTCTTTGGAATTAAAATATATTGCTCTCTTTGGAATTAAAATGGATATTTTCCCCTTGAAGAAAGCTATACAGAATATATATTTCTATTGTCAACAGTTTATTTTTACTCATATCTCTTTCTACAGTAATTAAATTTTCTGTATTCTTAAAGTTTTTCTTGACCAAAGTTCCACCTGTTCTTCGAAAGCTGAAAATTAAACCTGGGGGAGTGTGTGCGTGCATGCTTGAAGCCTTATCTGGTTTATCTGCAGTGATTATTTTCTCAAACCTCTGTATATGTTGATGCGTAAAATCTGTTGTTGTTGTTTGGTTTTTAGGAGCATTAGCAACTAAGGCCATATTGTTCCAATGTAAAATCTATTCCAAAGTAAAATTTAAGATTAAAAAGTTGTTAAAAAATTATTACCTGTTCCTGAAAAGCTGAAAATTAGACCTATGTGTTTCTTGAAGCGTTATCAAGTTTATTGGCAATCTAGTTTTTTCTCTAACCTATGTTGATGCGTAAAACCTATTTAAGATTTAAAATTAAGAACTTGTTTATGGCTTAAAAGGTTGTTTTTTTCTCTAATACTAAAAATCAACACAGACACAGATAATATTTGCAAAAAAAAAAGAATTTTTATAGGGGTAACCAATAGACAAATTCGAAAGAAGATACCAGTAACCATATAAAATAATTTTCGTAATTAGCAACAGAATGTGAAATTCATGTTCATAAATATAATAGTCACTCACATATTTTTTCACAGAGCACATTTTCTGTCTTTTTTCCTTCTAGTTGAACGGGAAAGCACTATATTTGGGAGAATATCTGGCCTCAAGTTCTCTCATCATACCTACAACGGCCTGGTAGATGGCATGAAAGAGTTGAATTTTGGATGTCTATCTTCTCTCTTACATTTATCTAAAAAAAATTGCACCATAATAAAAGAACTTGCTGTGCGCAGATAGTGTTCATAAACAGGTGAAAATGGTATTTTGAACAAACCAGGAAAATATTCAGATCTCAGTCGCTCACGTACATGATTCCATTACTGTTAGCTCCATTAGATGGAATAATGGTTTTTCTGATTCCAATAACTGTAAGAAATCATCAATACACGGAATTTTAATGCATAATACCTCCAGCTCGGAAATGTCAACAGTTAATTGAACTTCTGTCCCTTTGTCTGTGAGCGCTCTTACTTTGTTTGTGAGCGCCTTGGAATTACGTTTCAACTGTTAACCGGTGGAGATGTAAAAAGTCTCTTCTGCCCTTCCACATAGGAGTACAATTTCACAAATTTTTGATTCAATTCTAGCCATTGGCTTTTGGATAGTCTTATTGAGCTATTATTATCCTCCAACAAGAGAGATGGCTGGAAATCAAAAAACAAAACTAGAATCGTTGAGTGCGTACCCAAACGACTATAGAAAACAACATTTTTGTTTTCCAAGATGGACATGCAGTTAATAGCACTAGTCATTTTATGAAGCGTACAAATATAGATCACACTGATAATGACAATCTGAAACAGAGCAGTAGCATTTGTCGGCTGTGACATGAGTAGTAACCTTGACCAAATCACCTCTTTCCTTATTAGGGACTGCGACCTTTAACGTGAGTCATATCCTATTGAGCTCTTTGACGTCACATATACTTCTGGATGTTTCTTTTCAAACTAGCGAACTCTCTGTAGCAGCCATTATTTACAAAGACATAACGATTTCTGATTGGTCGAAAATATAACCTGATATTTATTTACCATCTTCGGAATGAAATTTATATGTATATTTTTTTCCATTGTCAGTAGCTACCTTTTTGAAAATCTAAAATCATCAAACACTGCTAGCTCTTGTTATTCACACTGGGAAAACAGACGCGAGAGGTGGGTTTATTTTGAATTTACAATGATATATCTTTTTCTTCAATTTATTTGAAAAAGGTTCATCTCCAAACCACAAAACTATTCCCATTCCAAGACAGCGTATGGGTTTAGTGTGGAGCGGATATTAGGCAGCGAACATCACATCAAAGCAATAATTTCCCCCTTATAATCACATAACATTAACACTGTCATACATGTAAAAATGATAAAACTTACCTCTACTTTTTGGAATTTAATGGATATATATTTTTTCTTTGAAATTAAATTGATATTTTCCCACTGGAAAAACTATACAGAATTTTTTTTCTTTCATATGTGTAGCTGTTTTGAAAAATCTGAAAAATTCCACATGGCTGTCTGTATTTTCAAAGACCAAATTAAAACCAGTGCATTCTCACGGGAAAATACTATAGAACCTGTGTTTATTTTCAAATATAAATTTTTATCTGCTCGAATTTTTACTCATACTTCATTAACAGAAATACAGAAAAAAAAACTAACTGATGTTCCAAACTATCTTCAAACTCGAATTTTAAGTGAATTCTTCTTCTTCTTTAATGCTGCCGAATGGCGTTTGCGACTTCGTTTTGATATTGTTCTCTGTCTAGCGCTGCGTGTAGAATTTGTGCTGTTGTCATGTGAAGCCAGGTGTTGATGTTATCTAGCCATGCCATTTTCGGTTTGCCTGGGCGTTTCTTGCCTTCGATCTTTCCCTCCAGGATGAGTGGTAGTAGGTGATATTTTTGTTGGTTCCTAGCGATGTGACCTAGGTATTTACATTTCCTGCTGATGATGGTTTTGAGCAGGTCCCATTCCGTGTGTATGTCCTGCAGGACCTGTACGTTGTTTATCTTGGCTGTCCACGGGATTTTCAGCATTCTTCGGTAGAGCCACATTCCGAAGGCCTGGAGCTTTTTTGTAGTGGCTGATGTTAGAGTCCAGGTTTCTGCACCGTAGAGCAGTATTGGCCAGATGTAGCATTTCAATGTGCGTAATTTGAGCATGATGTTCAAGCTTCTGTCGGTGAGGAGGGTTTTCCACTTGGTGAATGCCTGCCTGGCTTGTTCAATTCTGCTTTTGATTTCGGCCTCATGGTTCAGCTGGTCATCAATGAGTACTCCGAGATACTTGAAGCGGTGTATTTGCTCTAATTTTTCATTGTTTAGTTTGATCGTGATTTTGCTTGCAGTCCTGCTGACCGTCATCACCTTTGTTTTCTTTTTGTTGATTCGTAGCCCCCATGCTTGGCTTTCTATGTCCACTTCGTTCAAGATGGTCTGTAAATCTTGTTCTGAATCCGCTATTAGTGCTGTGTCATCGGCATATCTTAAGTTATTGATGTAGTGTCCGTTAACTTTTATGCCGATGTTCTTGTCAGCCAGTGTTTGGTCGAAGATCATTTCCGAATAGATGTTAAAAAGAATGGGAGATAATGGGCAGCCTTGCCGGACACCTTTTTTTATTGGAATTGGGTCTGTCAGGTCGTTGTCATAGCGAAGCCGGGCTGTTTGATTCCAGTAGAGAGTTGTAATAAAGTTGATATCGTTGTTTTCAAGCCCAAGTTCTCTCAGTCGGTGAATTAGATGGTCGTGGTCTACTGAATCGAAGGCTTTCTCGTAATCAATAAAACATATATACACGTCTTTTTGATGTTCATAGCACCTTTGTAGCAATATTTTTAAACAGAAAATTGCTTCTCTGGTGCCTAGTCCCCTGCAGAATCCGAACTGTGTGTTTCCTAGTGCACTTTCGCACTTACATCTTATCCTTTGCTGAATCACCTTGAGGAAGACTTTTAGCACCTGGCTCATTAGGCTGATCAGCCTGAAGTCTTCGCATTTCCGGCTGGTAGCCTTTTTTGGTAGGGCCACGAAGATGGATTGGAGCCATTCGGATGGAATGTCGTTGTTGTTGTAGATTTGATTGAACCATTTCGTTAGTTGTTGGATGTTGCTGTAGTCTAGTTGTTTCAGCAGTTCCACATGAATCTGATCAGGTCCACAGGCCTTGCCTGGCTTTGTTATTCGGATGGCATGTTCCACTTCAGATGTTAATATGTGGAGATTGTCTTCCTGTGTTTGTTGTTGCGTTTCTGCCGGTTTTCTGTTGGTGCCGAACAGATTGTATATATAGCTCTTCCAGGTGTCGAGTTTGGCTTGTTTGCTTAGTATAGGTTGATTGTTGTCCGTAGATAAGCTTGGGATAGGAGCCGGTTTGTAGATGTTTCCAGCTTCTTTAAGCTTCTTGTGCAGGTTAAAGTTGTCATTTTTCTTGATTAGGTCTTCGATTTCTGCACACTGATTTAAGTGAATAGACAAAGCAAAAGACAAAATAATCGCATTTAGATCTTAACGCCACACAAATCGGCCGAAAATATAGAGAGTTATGTCCTTTTTAAAACCCCATAAATTGCTCGGGCATTCCTGGAACTAGTTCCCCATAGCTGTGACTTTGGAACTGATTTCTGTCGAACCTAATGTGGAATTACTTGTCTAAACTTAATGTGGAATTACTATCAAGCTGTAGCTATCGAACTGGAAATTATGAAAAATCTATATTTACATTTCTTAAAATTATTGTCAACACACACCAAGGTAAATTGTAGAAAATAATACCACTGTTTTTTTTTAAGTAACACTAAAAAGCAAACAGGCCATAGAAGAAACATCCCAGGTCATTTTAGACATAATTATCATAGGGTACCTTTGTTGTTTTTAAGAAAACAGGGGGAATCTGGAGTTTCATAATTTGGTGTCTGGATTTAAAAGTCAGAATTAATACTTCTTGTTTGAAGCTTAATTCTAAACGAAGAACACTTACACAGTACATTGAAAATGTATAATCAACACGATCGTGTTCACACAACGAATTTAATTCCATTTAACGGGTATATAGGTAGTCGATAAAAGTATGTTTTGTAAATTTTATGTGTCTGTGTTTCTTTGTTTTTAAGGATAAGAAGCATTGACAGAATAAGTTTCTCTTTTAATGTTTGAGCACTGAAGGAGGAAATCACATCAGGAAAAAAAACACTTTGTAATGTGTTTACCTGTAGTCTTTGAGCAAGTGGACTGATTGTTTAGATTGATGTATATGTAGAAGTGTATCTCTATCTCCTTTTAACCCTTCATATGGTAATTCCACGGGAACAGAAGTCCAGAAAAGCGTTGATCATCTGTAAAAGTTGAAATTCCTTTTAATCACGACAATGTGAAAGCTG
Organism: Mastigoproctus giganteus; assembly: GCF_048544385.1. Classification (NCBI taxonomy): domain Eukaryota; kingdom Metazoa; phylum Arthropoda; class Arachnida; order Uropygi; family Thelyphonidae; genus Mastigoproctus; species Mastigoproctus giganteus. The sequence goes on from NC_143580.1 coordinate 100,607,178, forward strand.
TACCAGTGATTTTTTTTTTTCAAAATAACTCCGATGCTTGAACAGCAGGGTGGTTTTTTGTTTCTTTATTTTTTGCTTAATGGTTTGAAAGAGCGTTTTTACTGTTAGACAGACAGAGACAATAATCAGACAATGTGTGACTCAGCACATCAACATGAGATGTAACTCCACCCCTGTTCGACTCTCTTGATTTTACGTTGTTTTTAAATGAAAGTAGAGTTAAATGAAAAAGAGTTTCAATTTTAACGCAGTTGAGAATCACAACTTAGCATTTTAAGCATCTAACCTATCTTACGTTTGCTGTTAATGGCATTTCAATAGCTTTCTGTTTATTTTTCTTCTTTGTCAGACCGTCATAGGTATTTGTGTCAGATAATTTATCGTCTTAAGATGGGGAAGACAAGTGTTCCCCATCTTGAGATGATACAGAGCATTAGCTAGGGTTGATTTCTGATTTTTCCCACTTACATCCCAACGCAACACACACCAATCTGAGACACACAAAACCACAGATCTTGTTTGAAGCTTAATTCTAAACGAAGATTGGCTGCTCTTGGATGGTTAGGGGCCCCCAGCCAGGTATCCTTTGGTCGGTTCGGCTACCAAGCGGGAGTCCCTTCGGTCACTCTGTGTGTGTGTGTGTGTGTGTGTGTGTGTGTGTGTGTGTGTGTGTGTGTGTGTGTGTGTGTGTGTGTGTGTGCGTGCGTGCGTGTGTGTGTGTGTTGCGTTGGGATGTGAGGAGCAAAAATCAGAAATTAACCCTAACTAATGCTCTGTGTCATCTCAAGATGGGGAAGACTTGTCTTCCCCATCTTAAGACGATGAATGCTGACAAATACTGTCTGAGACAGAATAAAAATAAACGGAAAGCTATTAAAATGCCATTAACAGCAAAAGTGAAATGGGTTAGATGCGTAAAATGCTGAGTTGTGATTCTCAACTGCGTTAAGAGTACAGAAAATTTAATTACTGTGAAAAGAGATGAGTAAACATAAACTGTTTACAATAGAAATATATGGTCTGTATAACTTTTTTCAAGGGGAAAATATCCATTTTAATTCCAAAGAAAAGCAATATAACCAGAAAAAAATCGAATTGTCTAGTTCTCGATATTCATAAGTTACAGTTATTGAGAAAATAACATAATCGTTGCAGATAAAGTTGAGAAGACCTCAAACACACACAAATACAGGTTTAATTTTCAACTTTTCAAGAATACGTAATAACGTTTTAGCAACCGCTAAACTTTACTTTGGAATAGATTTTACACATGAACATTGCAGATAAACTTTATAAACTCCAAGGAAACACATAGGTTTAATTTTTCAACTTTTCAAGAACAGATGGAACTTTGGTCAAGAAAAACTTTAATAATACAGATAATTTTATTTTCAGGTCTCAACAACAGATGGAAAGAGCCCATTTTAATTCAAATAAGAACAGTATAACCAGAATAAAATTGAATTGTCTAGTTTTCGATATTCACAAAAAAATTACAGCTTTTGGAGAAACAATCATTGCAGATTAAACTGACAATACTTCAAACAACTACACAGTTTTAATTTTTCAGCTTTTCATGTTGTTAAAAGGTAATAACTTTTTACCAACTGTTTAGTTTTACTTTGGAGTAGATTTTACTAACCAACATGGCAGATAAAAGTGACAAGACTTCAAGGAAAGAATTAATTTTCAGCTTTTCAAGAACAGATGGATCCTTGGAATTTTATTTTCAGGTCTCAGCAACAGATGGAAACAGCAAGGAATTCATTTTTAGATCTTAACAACAGAGGGAAACAAAAGGGTGCTTTTATCTTTCAGGAAAAAAAAATTTTTTCTTCAAGCATGGCTTTTCATCCCGCACACAGACAAGACTTTCAGGGAGCGCATAGGTTTAATTTTCAGCATTTCAAGAACAGTAATAACCTTTTAAATGCAGTTTAATTTCACTTGGGAATAGATTTTACAAACCAACATTGCAGATAAAACTATCAAAACTTCAAGCAAACAGTTTTAATTTTCAGCTTTTCGAGAACAGATGGAACTTTGGAAGGAAAAATACAGATTTTATTTTCAGGTCTCAAAAACAGATGAAAATAGCGAGGAATTTACCTTTCAGGAAAAAAAAAGTATTTCATCCCGCAACGTTTTCCATTGTGCACACTAGGGGCTACGTCTCAGACGTGGGTCGGGAGGCAGCCCACGCCACAACATAAATATCCCCAAAATACACCTTCCCAATTAACACCCACAATACATCTGTTGAAATATACCACATAAAATTCTTGATCTCTTCAATCACTGCCTCTCAGAGGGCACGTTCCCATCTGATTGGAAAACAGCCAATGTCCGACTCATACCAAAAAATCCGACCAAACCTCCAGCCATCCCAGGGTCCTACCGGCCCGTTGCCCTGCTGTCAATGCTAAGTAAACTACTCGAGCGACTTCTTCACCACAAAATAGAAACACACTATCAGGAAGCTGGACTCCCATCACCGGACCAATATGGATTCCCGAAAGGGCGCTCCACTATGGATGCACTCGAAAATATCGCCGAAGCGGCCAAAAACACTGACCTCAAATACTTCCTAGTTACATCGACTGGATACATTGACTTCGCTGGAGCCTTTGAATTCCTGTGGTGACCCAGCGTCCTGGTAAAGCTCCGGAGAGCACATATATCTAGTAACTTCTATCAATGCATGAAATCCTATCTTAAGGACAGAGAAATCACTTTTAGAGCCCCATAGTGCTGTCTTTCCAAGCCTGTCTACAGGGGTTCCCCCAGGGGTCTATTCTTGGGCCTCTCCTCTGGAATCTGGTCCTGGATGATTTTCTTAACCTTGACCTACAGGGCGTCAGAACCCAGGCATATACGCAGATGATCTGGTCCTGATGCTTGCATCTGACAGCAGGGCCCAAATGGAAACAACAGCAAACCAAGCTGTTTTCACCCTACAAGAATAGGCCAGCCAAAATTTCCTCAACATCTCGCCAGCGAAGACAAGCTCAATTCTCCTAAAAGGATGTCTACACCTAAGAAGGCCCCGAAAATCAAGGTCGGAGGGACAACCATAAAGCTCAAAACTGAACTCAAATATCTTGGTTTGGTTTGGTTCTGGACAAGAATCTCTCCTTCCCACCGTACCCTCTGCTATCTACGAACCAAGGTAAGAAAAATTCTGCACTCATTGCAATGGTAATCCGGACGGATTGGGGCCTGAAAAGGAAAGCGCTCTCCCTCTTTTACAAGGCCGTCTTTGTCTCGGTACTGGCCTACGCAGCTGGTGTATGCTATAAAAAGGCAACTAGTGAACAGACGCAAGCTGCAAACAATTCACCACTCAATTCTGTTAACGACCACAAAAGCATGTTGTACAGTCAGCACCCACGCTCTCCAGTTCCTCGCAGGTACACTTCCCCTGGACCTGAAAATTGTCCACTGTGGGCTGCTTTTTCAACTGTCAAAAGGGAGAACAACCATTTGCATTGGCTTCACTACAGACCCAAAAAGCAACAAGAACCTGGAAAAGGCACGACTCATGACATTCCTGAAACAATCCTGGCAGGACAGATGATCAGCCTCGACAAAAGGTACAGTTACCAAAAAATTCATCCCTGAGATTAATCTGGTATATCAGCATTCTCCGACCTGGTTTTCACCTGGACTACACACTACATATCTCCTGACTGGATATGGTTCTTTCAGGAAAAAACTCTGACTTTGGAATCTCTGAAACACCGCAATGCTCCTGTGGGCAAGAGGAATCGTGGGAGCATCTCATACATGACTGAAATCTATGAAGACCTGCGATGCCAGCTGGTCACAAGGAACCACTCCCTTCTCTGAAACTAGGAACACCTAATAATAGAGGAAGAAGAATACTACAGGGCTTTCACACAATTTTCTCAGGAACTCTTTTCACGACAAAGATCCCTGCCACCTCCATAACAACTAGTGATCTCCTGACTCTGGCCAACACTAAATGGCGATGGAATTGCACAGACGTGTGACAACAGTAGCCTACAAAGACAATATCATGAGCAGATAGCCATGGCGCAGCAAGCCCAAGGATTCCAAACTCAAAATTCCTGAAAGACTCTGTCCCATGACTCATGAATAGAACTGGAGAAGACAACTGCCGCATTCCACCTGATTGCCAGTCCCTGGACCCCATACCAGACACTCACTAACTGCAAACTCAACCACTAAACATCGACTGCAAAATGGACTCCAACAAATTTAACAGAACAAGGACTCTCAAAGCAGTTTGGGACTCTGCTGTCAATGACACTGAACTGAAACCACGAAACGTGACCAACAAACTAATAAACAGAGACATGACCGTACACTGACTGGACCTGGGTGCCACAAATTTGACACTAGAACAGTACAGTTAAGCAAAACACTGGACTAGACTGAGGAAATCAACTCATTGGATTGGACTGCATGATATGATCCACTGGATTGGGCTGCATGACACGACCCACCGGATTGGACTACCTTCCAACCCACCAATTGGATTAGAAGAATCTGGACTACCTGATATAACTTCCTCTTGCAGCTATGCTGCCAAGGCGCACACTGGCGATCCAATATCAATGTTCCCATGCATGGTACTTTCTTTACACCACCTGAGGGGGAGGGAACAGACTCTGTCTTCTCCCCCTACTCCTATCTTCTTCCTGCTGGTGGGGCATGGGCCTGCCCCACTGATCTTCCCAGGTGTAACCTTCCCTATTAACCTCCTACTCTGACTTCGATCCCCCAGTCTTCAGTCCCCCTACTCTCTCTAAGTCAACAGCGAATGTCCCACACAACCAAAATTTAAAGCATCCAGATCAATGCACAAACTCTTTCGGCCTCTGAACCCTAACAGCGTTTTATCCTTTTTTTTTTTTTTTTACAAATAGGTCCTAGCCACTGAAATTTCAGGAAATTAGGTGGCAGGACCTGCCAGAGTAAATATTTAAATACTGGTCTACCTGGTCTGCCACCACGAGGGACGGTGTGGACACTGTTCGGCCCCAGCAGAGCAGGCGTATAGCAGCTAAATGGCCAGAAGAAGTTGGATGAATTTGCACAACATTACACACCTCAAGATCCAAACACTTTTAAATCTCTGGCCTTTACAGTGAACTATTACACCCACAATGAAAGGAACGCTTAGACGGGGAAACCTTGGTGCCCTTAGACACGAACACACTATACACTGTTCCCTAATGTATTGCCACATAATTAACGCTAAAAATATTCACAAAAATTCACTATGACACACAGTCGATACATTCAAAGACTACATCTAACCCAAATCTAACATGGGAACCTGCACAGTCGCGAGGTATGATTACCACTCAATAAGCATAATAACCAATACACCAATGGACACCTATACACCAATGGAAACAGTGAAAGGAGTGAAGGTGGAGTTGGGTTTCTGGTCCATAAAGAATTTAAAAACAACATTTTGGAATTCAAAAGTACATCACCAAGGGTGTCAAGACTAATACTCAAGATTTCTAAGAGATACAAGCTGAAGATTATAATGATTTATGCACCAACATCGAGCCATGATGATGAAGAGGTTGAAGAAATGTACACTGAAATTGAGAGTCTTCTAGATGAGCAGAAAACCCACTACACTATTATTATGGGGGACTTCAATGCTATGGTTGGAAAAAGGCAAAACAGCGCAGAAAGAGGAACTATAGGAAATTTTGGAATTGGTGAAAGAAATAAAAGAGGTGAAAGACTTGTGGAATTTGCAGAATCTCAAGGAATGTCAGTAATGAACACTTTTTTCAAGAAAAGGGTGAACAGAAAGTGGACATGGAAGAGTCCAAATGGATTAACAACTAATGAAATCGACTTCATCCTCACTAACAGAAGATATATTGTGAATGATGTTACCGTCCTGAATAAGGTAAATGTTGGAAGTGATCACAGAATGGCAAGATGTACACTTGATATAGATGTAGGAAAGGAAAGGAAAAAACTGACTCGAGTAAATAATACAAAGGTCTTTGAGATAACAGAGGAGGAGAAAAAGCAGTATGTACTGGAACTTAAGAACAAGTTTGAGCTTCTGCAGACTGCTCAGGACCAAGATATCGACGAGGAATATTACAACTTTCTGAAAGTGATAAAGCCCAAGAAACCTATAGGGAAACAGAAATCCAAAGAAGAAAAAATTAGTCAAGAAACACTTGTCATGATGAACCAAAGACGACAAATGAAGAGCAAGAAAAACACTGACAGGGAGAAAATTGAGTATACTGAGTTATGCAAAGCCATTAGAAAGAGACTCAGAGAAGACATAAGAAGATTTAACACAAGAAAAGTAGAACAAGCATTAAGGGAAAACAAAGGATTTAAATCAGCAGCCATGAGCAGTAATACAGAAAGACAAATGATACTGAAACTGAAGAATAGCGATGGTGTACTTATAAACAGCAGAGAAGGCATAATTCAAATAGCAAAAGACTACTATAGAGAATTATACAAGGAGCGAGGGAATGATACCAGCAGTGGGGAAGATGGATTGCAAAGTAGCAACACATACGACATACCCGATATTCTTCCTGATGAGGTAGAACATGCATTGAAGAAAATGAAGAATCGGAAAGCCCCGGGGGAAGATGAAGTTACTGTAGAGTTGCTAAAATTGGGAGGAAGAGACATAACACAAAAACTGGCAAGGCTCTTCACAAAGTGCATTAGAAAAGGTGTGATGCCTAAGCAGTGGAATAAAGCAATCATAGTTTTGCTGCATAAGAAAGGAGATAAATCAGAAATTGGAAATTATACACCAATTAGCTTGTTATCCCATATCTACAAGTTGTTCACAAGGGTCATTACTAACAGATTAGAAAGAATACTTGATGAGAATCAACCGAAAGAGCAAGCTGGCTTTAGGAGAGGATTTTCAACTATGGATCACCTTCACGTAATATCACAGCTAATGGAGAAAGCAAATGAATATAAAACACCATTATGCCTGGCATTTGTGGATTATGAAAAGGCATTTGACTCCATACAGCATAAGGCAATGTTTCGGGCACTGGAAAGACAAGGCATAGATACTCCATATATTATGATTTTGAAGAAAATATATGAGAGTGCTACATCCTTTATTAGACTAGACAAAGACAGTAGCAAATTTAAAATCGAGAAAGGAGTTCGACAGGGAGACACAATATCTCCGAAGCTGTTTACTGCTGCCCTTGAGGAAGCTTTCAGAAGATTAGACTGGTCGCAGAAAGGAGTCAATGTGAACGGAGAGTACCTAAACCATTTACGATTTGCAGATGACATTGTGGTCATAAGCCACGATCCCAAAGAATTAGAGGAAAATCTTAATCAGTTATGCACAGTTAGTAAGGATTTTGGACTAAAGATGAATATGGCTAAAACAAAAGTAATGATGAACAAGTATGCCACGGAAAGGGAAATAATGATTGAAGGAGCAGTAATTGAAAACGTGGAGTCATATACTTATCTGGGACAAGTTATTAGCTGTAATAATGATAAATGGCTGGAAGTCAAGAGAAGAATAAATTTTGGATGGATAGCATTCAGGAAATATAGTCACATACTGAAGAGCAATATCCCAGTTTGTCTGAAACGTAAAATAATGAATCAATGTATACTCCCCACCATGACTTATGGAAGTGAAACTTGGGCACTCACCAAAAGAATGGAAGAGAAGCTGAGAACTACACAGCGAAGAATGGAACGAATCATATTGGGAATCAGACTGTTAGATAAGAAGAGAAACACATGGATTAGGGAGCAAACTCAAGTAGTAGTAGTAGTAGTAGTAGTAGTAGTGGCACATGATGCAAGAAAGCAAGTGTAGGAGCTTATGCAGCATCAGCCAAAAAAAAAAAAAAAAAAAAAAAAAAAAAATCATCACACCATTCCCTCCAAATGCCTGTCCAGTTCCTCCTTAAATTTATTTAACCTATCAACTTCCACAACGGCAGATGGAAGTTTGTTCCAGCAATTAACCACCCGCTGGCTAAAGGCAAATTTCCGCACATCTATTGTACATCTGTCCTTTCTTAATTTGAACTTATGTCCCCGTAGGTTCGTAATCTGAACAAGTGGAAGGATCCCATCAGAATTCAGCGTGCTCAACCCATTCAAGGCCTTATAGACCTCAATCAGATCACCGCGCAGGTGCCTAGTCTCCAGCCACTGCAATTTGCAGAACTTAAGCCTCTCTTGGTAAGAGAATCCTTTCATTCCCCTCACCAATCGTGTTGCTCTTCTCTGTACACGCTCAAGCAAATCTACATCCTTCCTAAAATGAGGCCTCCAGACCTGTACGCAGTACTCAAGGCGTGGCCTGACCATTGCCTTATACAGAGGGACAATCACCTCCTTTTCCCTGCTAGCAAAATTCCTATATATCATTGACAAAACCCCATGACCTTCCCTAGCAGCCTGTCTGCATTGCTCAGAAAACTTCATATCTGACTGCACAATTACTCCCAGGTCTTTTTCATTTTCTACCACCTTAAGTGTAGTACCACACAGTTGGTACGTTTCTCTGGGGTTACTTCTACCCATATGCAGTACTTTGCATTTGTCAAGGTTGAACTTCAGTTGCCACTTCTTAGCCCATCTGCCCAAATTATCTAGATCCTGTTGCAGTAGCACACTGCCATTACTGTCATTAACAACCCTGCCAACCTTTGTGTCATCTGCAAACTTCGACATTAAGCCTGATATACCTTCATCAATATCATTGATAAATACACAAAACAACAGTGGACCCAACACCGAACCCTGTGGGACTCCACTAATAACATTAGTCCATGAAGAGCAGCACCCATTGATTACCACCCTCTGTCTTCTCCCACTTAACCATCCTTTTATCCATTTTAGCAACTTACCCTTAATACCATTCTGCTCCAATTTGTACAGTAGTCTTCCATGCGCAACAGTGTCAAAAGCTTTCCTGAAATCCAAGTATATGATATCAAAATTATTTTTCGCATCCAGTTCCTTTGTGACCACATCATAATAACCAATCAAATTTGTCAGACAAGACTTTCCCTTAACAAACCCATGCTGTGTTTGAATTATTGCTGCAGTCTTGTCTAGATGATCCTGCAATGCATCTTTAACCAGTGACTCCATTATTTTACCCGGAACAGAAGTTAAACTAACTGGTCTGTAATTACTCGTGTCACCCTTCGATCCACCTTTGTGAATTGGGGACACATTTGCACATCTCCAGTCCGTGGGAACCTCCCCTGAGTCCAAGGATGCTCTCATAATTATGGCTAAGGGTTTGCTTAGTTGCTTTGCCGCCTCCTTTAAAATAACTGGATAGATCCCATCCACCCCAGGTGCCTTTCTTATGTTTAACTTCAACAATTTCTCCTCCACTTTGCTCTCAGTTATTACAAAATCATTAAGCACACTGCTACAATTTGATAACCTTCTTCCATTTTCAAACTGTAATAATTCCTCACGTGTGAATGTAGATGCAAAATACTCATTCAGTTTGTTTGCTATCTGAGCAGGATCATCAACAGTCGAACCATCGATGTCAAGTGGACCAATCATATTCATCCCCTTCCTTTTAGAGTTTATATAAGTAAAGAAATCCTTGCTGTTTTTCTTAGCATCCTTTGCCAAAGATTTCTCGTAATCCGCCTTCGCCTGCCGAACCTCCTTTGTGACCTGATTACAGACTAGCTTATATCTGCCACAGGCTTCTGCGTCACCTGATAATTTATATGCATCCCATGCATTTTTCTTCTCTGTCACGAGTCTCATTAGTTCATTTGATAACCATTTAGGCCTAAACCTTGAACGATATTTCTTAATCGGTATATAAAGTCTAGTAGCTTCCACGATTAATTCCTTGAATGCTTCCCACTTAGAATTTACTGTTGGTAACATCGTCAGTTGATCCCACTGTACAGAATTTAAAAACTGTCTGAGACCACTGTACTCCCCTTTACGGAAGCAAAAACCCTTTCCTTTACCCCTGACGGTAGTTACCTCTTTGAGTAAATCCCACTTCAGCACACTGTGATGACTGCCACCTAGTGGTTCCTTTATCTGCAAATTCTTAATACACGAATGATCACTGCTGATAACCAGATCAAGAGTATTACTTTCTCTGGTTGCCTCTCGAACATGCTGCTGCAGAAAACAATCATCCAATAAATCCACAAAAGTCTGACTGGTATGTGAGTGACCAACCCACAAGTTCCAGTCAATATCTGGGAAGTTAAAATCCCCCATTATAAGACATTCAGATTTACTGGCCCACTCTATTTCTCTGTACAATTGTTCATTGTACTCATTCAAGTCATTAGGCTTATAACACACTCCTACCCTTATTTTTCCTTTCGCAGTGCTTATCTCGCACCAAACTGACTCAACAGAGCACTGTTCATCTATATTAACTGGGTGCACTTCCTTTGATTTTATGTTTTTCTTAATTAACAGCATAACACCCCCTCCCTTTCTGTCCTGTCTATCCTTTCTGTACACATTGTACTCCCCAAATTCCAGTTCTGCATTCCTTATATCTTTGTGACACCACGTCTCTGCTATCCCAACAATATCCGCCTTTGATGTCTTGACCAACACTTCAAATTCATCAAATTTATTTACTATACTTCTAGCATTGGTATACATGCAAGCATACATGCTCCTATGCCTATTCCTTGTTACCCTAATACATCCCATATACCCAACTATTCCATGATGACTGCCATCCGTCCCCGAAACCCCCAACACCCCTCGTTCCAGGTCGCTTCTTATTCTAATAGAAGTTGTGCAAGAATCACCTTCACCTCTGCCTGCAGTTACTGTTAAACTATTAGGCTTTGTATCCCCCCAAACTAGCAGTTTTCCGACCCACCTAACACTGCCTCGATAGCATCAGCAAATATTCTTGCACCCTTTCTATTTAAGTGTATCCCATCCCTGTAGAAGCAATCTCTCCTGTTAACAAGTACAGTCCAGGCTGAAAAAAATTCTACCCCTTGAGCCTTGCACAATCCTTCCAGGGCCGAATTGATCGACAAGGCTCTCATCATGTACTCCCTCCTATCGTGTCTGGGCAGAATTGCAGACACTTTCAAATTCAACCCTATTTCACGGCTTTTTTTCAACAGTGACCTGTACTTGTTGAGTAATTCTGCCGGTCTCCTACTCTTAATATCATTAGTGCCAACGTGTACAACTATATCACCTTTTGTGCCCTTGAAAGATGATATCCGCTCTACAACGTCATCAACCTTTGCCCCTGGCAGACATACCCTGGTCCTGTTCCACCTATCCTTTTTACAAAGGATGTTCCCCGTTTCCCTGACAATAGAGTCACCAACAACAACTAGTTCCTGTGGGACCAGCGCATTCTGCCTTAGGGGTTGCCGCTGTGTTGCGTGATGACCAAGTGCAAGCTCTGGCGTTGATGTGGGCAGCTGAGAGCCTGATGGGCCCCTCAATTTAGTTCCTTCGAGGGCATCCACCCTGTCCTTCAAGCTCTCATATAGGCCCATAAGAACGCTGAGTTGTTGCCTGATTTCGATACACTCCTTGCATCGCGCACACACAAAGACATCCCCCATGGCAATATCATGTTCCGTTCCAGAGAGTTCGGCAAACATTTCACAAGTTGCACATTTCTTTAGGCTGTGATGCGTTGGAGAACTGCCCCCCTCAGTTCTCCCCCGAGTCACAGCACTCCTGCCACTTTGTGCCCGTTGTTTTGCTGCTATAGTTTGGGGCATGGTAGTTTAAATTAATAAAATCAATAAATTAAATATCAATAGTATTTGAATAGAAACTATTAAATAGAAACAGTGAAGCGTATTACTATATAATTATGCGTTAGAGCTACCTAGCTACCTCAAATAAAAAAATTTGAATTCCCTACCACTATATCCAAAAACAATGGCTACAAAAATGGAACGAAATAACGGTTTTACCTATCGTAAGTAAAATCCACAAAAACTCTTTATCTAAATTAAAAATAAAAAATAACCAGCTTAACTATAACTATATGACTACGTATTAAGTACAATATAAAATAACAATCATGTAAATAACAGGTAAACACTTATCGTTTTTGCAGAGCCTGTAACTGATAGCTGTAACTTTTAAAGACTTTTAAAGTAAAGGACATTCTTATCAAAACTAAAGAACTAAAATGGTCTTGGGCAGGACACATAGCTCGAAGACATGATGACAGATGGACTAAGAAAATAACAGAATGGTACCCAAGAGGAGCTAGAAGAAAACCTGGAAGACAAAGGCGGAGATGGATAGATGAAATTCATGAGTTTTCGAGTAGTAAATGAATGGCCAGTGCTCAAAACAGAAGGAACTGGAAAGTTGCTGGAGAGGCCTTCATCCTGCAGTGGATTGAAAATGGCTGATGATGTTGATGAAGCATAATAACACCGTTTCGCAACCCCGACGCAAAAGGTAAAAATAAATTTAAAATAAAATTCTGAAATTACAACTAGCGCCATCTATTGAGAAAAAAATAAAAACACCTGCCAGAAAGTATAAACCAATGCGCTTACAATGTTGGTAGCTAGTTTGGTCTATTGAGGACTGTGATGGATGAGCTCGCAATTAATTCCTCCAATTTCTGCCAATTCTTCCTAGTACCTTGCCCTCTGTAGGGGATATGGCTGTGCCAGGCTAGAAGGGATCTGCAATTTGCGTCGGCTCCGATAATGATTCTTTTTCATCGTAGCAAGTTGGGGACATGTTGTAGATATCTGGTGGCTGTGGTAATGTCCTCACCTGGTGTTCACTATAGTGAGATTATGAGAGGGCAGCTAGTGCGGTGATAATTTGGGTGCAGGCCGTCCAGTCTGTGGACATATTGGAGATTTGGTAGCATAGTTGTCGGGATTTCTTACAAGGATTGCAGCCCACAGAGTAGTATTATCTGCTTGTATTAATTTGTAATTGAGGGGATACGCTCTGACAAGTTTGAAGTGGGTATACGGTTCCCGTAGGATGATTATGTCAGCATTAATTTCATCGGCCTTGTGTCTAATCTGGTCAGTTACGAGTCTTGCCCTTTGTGCATTTAGTTGGATGAAATTGACTATTGTTGTATTATACACCGGTGTGAAAAACTTAAAGTCCAGTCAGGTTTTCACCTGTAGCTTCTCATAGAGTGGCCTGGATATGGGAAAAGCATACCAAAGGAACCTCGTGAGGTACAGACATGATGAAGGAAACAACACCGACACAACAACGGAAACAAAACGGTAAAGAGGAACTTTATTCAAAAATGGCAACATAGCACTGGCTGCCATGATATAGATGCATCACTGCCAGGAGATATGCCCACCCCTAATATCGATGCAGGCTTTGCGCCACCTGTCCATACTTAGAACAATGTTGTTGATAAGTTCTTCCGGTAACATTTCCCGTTCTGCTATCAGCGTCATCTTCAGCTAGTGAACATTTTCTGTTGGGTGTGTGGTGCCGCTAGGCGTCACGCCACAGGGTCCCATATGTGTTCGGTGGGATATAGATCGGCAGAACGGGCAGACAAATTCATACGAACAATGTCATCACTTTCCAAAAAGCATATCAACAGCAGCAGTGCGATAGGGTGTGGCGTTATCATCCATAAACACAAACTCGGGGTTAATGGCACATCGGAGCAGACGCACTTGGGGAAGGATTACCTCAGTAGAGTAGCATGCACCGATTAGAGTACCACCTTCCAGTATCTGGAGCTGTGTACCTCATCCAAAATAACGCCTCCCAAGACGATAACACGTCGACCGCTGTATCGATCCCTTTCAATGATGTTTGCGGGGTGATACCGTATGCCAACTTCTCGCCAGATTAACTGACGTCCAGAATCGCTCCTGAGACTGAATCTGATCTCATCAGCAAAGAGTTCCTTACCCCACTGCGCTGCTGTACAGTCCTTGTGTTCGATGCACCACTGTGAACGGTGTCTCCGATGGACAGGTTTTAAAGGGACACAGCGTACTGGCCGTCGGGCAAACAGTCCGACGGCCAGTACGCTGGACATCGACCACTGGGCCTCCGAACAGCTGTACCTGTCGTTTTGAAGGCCGACCACGCACGTGAGACTAGGTTATGGGCGCGATACCGAACTCTGCAGCCATACTCCTCGACCTTACCAATTATTAGACCCCGGGTAAAGTCATCCAGATGTTGTCTACGAGAATACTACAGGAATGGGCCTTAACAAACTGCTTGCAGATCTCTCCGGCAAAGACCTGCACAATGCTTCTGAAAGAAAAACTACAAACCCGAAGACCACCACAGATCAAGGTTGGCAAAACAACTCTTAAACCTAACACAAAGAAGATCAAATATCTGGGCCTAATCCTGGACGCCAACCTCTCTTTCAATCCCACTCGAAATACATAAGAAGCAAAATAAGGATTTATTCAGCCCTCATCGCCAGATTTACCAGGAGAGAGTGGGGTCTCAACAAACGCACCCTAACCGTCTAGTATAAAACCACCTTTCTTGGTTTTATAGTATAGAGTTATTCTTATAATCATGTATGCCTCACCAATCTGGTACCAGAAAGCCACAACTGCGGTCAACAGAAGAATGCTTGATACCATCCACAGATCTGTCCTCTTTTTGCTTACTCGTGCCTGCCGCACAGTGAGTACGCATGCCCTCCAGGTGCTGGCGGGTGCTCGCCCACTCGATCTTGATGCTGCTAGAACAGCGATGATATATTACCTTGCCAAAGGAGTACAATTACCCATGTGGGACACACCATCAACCCCGCAAAAAACCATAAGATGCAGAAAACCAAGCTGATTAAACACCTCGGGTAGGCATTGCAGAGTAGATAGGCCCACTCCACAAAGGAGAGGTCACCAATAAATTCATCATAGACATTGACAGGCTGTACCCCCAGTCTCCTCCCTGGTTCCTCCCAGGACTAAACACAACCTATTTGATAACAGGACATGGCCTTTTTAATGCCAAATTTACAGCCTTTGGGCGGGTTCATAGTCCTCTCTGCTTCCGTGGAGAAGCAGAGACTTGGCATCATTTGATGCATAGATGCGAATACTACAAGGATCTACGATGCCTCCTAATTACCAGAATTAGACATACGCTGCAGGACCTGGAGCTATATCTCCTAGATACAGAGGAGGAATACAGGGAACTTTCGCGATTTTCCCAAGACTTGTTCTCCAGAAGAAGAACACTACTTGCGATTTACGGACCACACTAATTAAAACAAGATAATTAACACCTTATAACTTGGATCCTAGGCTGACTTCATCCTTAGACCTCCCACGACTCGACTAAGACCGCAGTTCTGCTGCCACCACCAAAGAACCAAGAACATCATCTCTTGGACACAGATGAGCATACACCATTCAGCCGATATGCGCAAAATGCCTACAGGTGAAGAAGAATTGAACTTGCCTTACACAACGACCGACAAACCAGGACATTGACTTTGCCTGACCAAAACTGAAAGGAACAGGAGAAAACCCAAATTAATGAGAAAACATACGCACTAGGACAAGAGTGAACGGAGGATATCCCCAAATTATGTTGGACGGAGTACAAATTTCAACCCCTCCGATTTCACACTGGACACAGGATTCGATTCAGGCTCATATCTAGAACTGAGATAAGCAGACTTGATTCTGAAACTGACTGAAATAACCTTTGAGAAAACGAAACATAAGCCAACCAAGTGGACTGGGAACCTAAACATCACAACCGAACTGAACAGCAGCAATTGCTGTCACATGCCCTATTGGTGACCTGTGCTGGGCTCTAGCCCAAAACACTTTCTTTCCCTTCCCTGGCGAGGGAAGGCGACATCATCATATTTACACTCATTGGAGCTTTCCCTGAGCAAAAGCTCAACAACGCAATTAAACTATTTACATCGACCTATTTGGCCTTCCGTGCTGCAAGGACTCGCCCTGCTGCAAGGACGTTTACCATTCCTAGCCCCGTGGAGGCAGGTCGCTACTACCCATAAATTTTCCCCAATTTTTAGTTCTAAGTACATAGAATTCAGATTGCTTTGATCCAACCACAATTTAAAATCTAAATCAATTTAAAAGTCAAACAAAAATTTTCATACATCAATTTAGAAGTAAAATCGTACCATATACATATTATACAAAACTAAATAAGCAACGACAAGCAGTTGCAACACTATGCTAACATCCGCTAACATGCGCGGATAAAATAAACCCTTTGGTTCAAGTAGTGCTCTGAGCACTACGAATGATATTTACATTTTTTAGATACGCCAAAAAAATCTTTATATATACTTTCATCGTCAAAATGCCTTTGCATCTCATGGGGAGAGAAAACCCCTAAACGGCCAAGACGCCTTCGCCTTGGTATGTCATACAGCTGACATTGAAATATTACATGCTGGCTATTCTCAATCTGCCCGCAACGACAGCGATCACTGTCCGCAAGGCCTAGTTGATGTTGCCGCAACCGAAGTCCGTTTCCAGTAACAACCATGGCCTGAAAGACACTCAGCTTAGGCCACCTGCGTATCTGTTCTAACTTGGAAACGTCAGGAAATCGTTTGAATGTCATTCTGCCTTTGGAGGACGTCGCCCAACGCTCCTGTCAGAGCCGATAGACTTCTAGCGATATACGCTTGCTTTAACTTTCAAGTCGGGTTTGCCGTATGTTCTTCCCACATCGGAGCAACAGCGAACACCCAACATCTCCATAGGGATATTTTTCTTAGTTCGGTACCTCAGGGGTTACTCGAGAACTAACATGTCAACTGGCACTGCAGTAGGGATAATCTGCAGGGCTTTTGTGGAGACAGTGCGGCAGGCTCTGGTCACTGAGTAGCGCAAATCTCTGACCCCGCATAAAGTGTCGTTTCACGACACACCTGTCTACTGCCTGACCCCAGGCTCCACAGGCATATGTTGTAATAAGGACAAAGAGGCACTTACAAATATAGAATGTCTAATTTCCACCTTTGATACCCGAGTCAGTTCGGGTAAATCTCCTCAGTTTCCCAAACAGCTTTTTTATCTTATCCCTTAGGCCTTCGCAGGAGGAATAAAACTCAGTCTCTGGTCAAGATTGACTCCCAGATAGTTCACTATAGGGGCAAAGCCCAAGGTGAGCCCACCAAAGCCTACCGTGGAATGTCTGGTCGGACTGAGAAGTCCTTTAAGCATCATGCAATGCGACTTTGTCGGCGATATCATCAACTTGTGAACCGAGGCCGAAGTCTGTATCCTACTCAATATCCAACTGGCTTTTTGCTCCAGTTCTAATCGAGCGTTACCGCACACCAGTACGGCAACATCGTCTGCGTATGCTACGATCTCTACACAATTCCAGACTTGGTTTAATAAACTCATCCAAGACGAAGTTCCACATGAGAGGACCAATGATGGACCCCTGCGGAACTCCTCTGGAGACCGTGTAGTAAACTTTCTCGAAGCGATTATAGCCCACCACTCTCCGATCGTGAAAGTAGCTACGCATGAGACGATAGATATCACTCGGACAGTCTACAAGACTCAATCAGCATAGAATGCTTTCCCATCACTGGCGGTCAAAAGCTCCCTTAAAGTCGAAATAAATTCCCAGCAGTTACTTGCTCTCAGAGCCATTAACCAGCGAGAGCAGTTTCAGCACAGCGTCCTCAGCAGAGTGGCCCAGTCTGAATCTAATACTGCTGGTGGGACTCCTGATGATTGTTTCTGTACACATTATTCAGGCCATTCATTATAAGCCTTTCAAACATCTTTCCAAGAACAGACAGCAAGGCAACAAGCCTGTAAGAAAACGGTTTGTTCCTCTGACGATCACCTCCTTTCAGGAGAACGATGATTCTGTCTTCTTTCCAACTCTGTGGAAACGTGCCTTTTTCACGGCAACGGTTATACAGCAACAACCCACTGAAGTCCAAGTTTCTCTAAATGGCATTTTCCTTCCAGTGGTAAATATACATACAGACTTGGGAGTAGTTTTCGATTGCAAACTGACCTTCAAGCCCCACATTGAAAAGCTCATAACAAAATTCTGCAGAATGCGGTGGATTACCAAACAACAACTACTTCACGTTAAGGATCTGGATGTGACTCGGCGGTACGTATACACCTCTGTATACTCCGTCGTGTTATACGCCTTAGAAATATGGGCATCTGCAGCCCCCACAAATATCAAGCGTGTGTACTCCTCCGAATACTGGCTCCTTCGTTGGGTCACACATAAACATCATCGTTCACCCCAGCAAAGAACAACTGCGATGGCAACCGCACTGAACTTTGCCCGACTGCCAAATCTTATAATGGAAAGACGCCTCACCCTAACTGTCAAAATGACCACTGGAATAATCTCGGAGCCAAACATATGGGAACTGTGCAGCTGGAGGATCCCTCAACCCGGACTGAGATCAGCTCCAACCCTTATAGCCAACCATAACAGACTAGCCCTTAGCGACCGCTTTCTCCCCAAGCAGAAGCTTGTCACAGTCCAAGCAATCAAAGGCGACCTCTACAAATTTGTCAAGGACCGCAAATACCGGAGGGAGATCCTTGATGACCTAAACTCAACCAGGAACTTCACAGTAATGTCGCAGTATAATAAATTTAAAAAGGATGTCTGTATAATATTGTATATAATGTCAAAAAATACTGTATAACATTTTTATGAATATTGTGAATAATTTAACTGAAACCTATTATATTGTTGGCCCTGGGGGATGAACCCGAACTTCGATGTCGGCCCCGTCCTCAAGGCCTTTGTACACCAGCCAATGTGAAGGCCCCCTGGCATTCCTGCCGTGAAGGGTAAATTGTATACATCCTTTGTACATAGTGTGCATAGTATTAGGGTCAGGCGCCCCCTGTGGTTTCCCACATCTGCGCCATATGTACACTGTGAAGAAATACAGAACTACTGTAAATGCCAGAAAAGTGTTCTGTGTTGAATACGTAGTTTTGCGTTGGGTTCTGTTGGGTGTCCTGGCATTTGGCCGCAGGGCCCCTGATGGAACCCCACGTTGCCCGCACACACCGCTAGGAGGTAGCCAGGCTGCCCATTATTCTCTGGCTAGTCTCTGCAGGTTCGCCTAAGCTTCCTGACAGAGACCAATGTAAAAAAAAAAAAAAAGTTAGAGCAGGTGGGCTTTAGAGTCAAGAAAGGGGGGACAGGTAGAAATATGGGGGATGAAGAAGGCATCCTCCAGGTACAATGGAATACATCCATCAGGCGAAAGTAAGGGACAAAAGTTGCCGGGCAAGAGAGCACAAGCGTGATCGCCATTTGGCAAAATCTTCTTGTTGTTCTCATTCAGGTCCGGTCGTGATGTCAATTTCAGTGGTGATGTCATCCGGTGATCTGTGTCTAAATCAGTAGGAATATAGATAGGAATGTAGCTGTGGTTGTCCTATACTGGATCTTCTTAGATTTGGTGGTGGTGGTGTAGTCTCATTTGCTGGTAGGTCTCTGCATCGATTCCCAAAATATAGGTGGTTGGCTTCTCTTGGTTTTGACGATGATCGGAATATTGACTATATCCATGGTAGGGTCTTCCGCCGTGCGAATAAATCTTGTGCGTAGCGCGTAAAGGCGACATAATCTTCTTCTCTTTCGAGGATGTGCTGTTCTTGGTTTTTAGGAAGATAATGTATCCTAGTCAGGAGGAGGCATCTCAAATCTTCATATATTTCGCACTCGTACATCAGGTGGTCCCAACTTTCGAGGGAACCACAGAGGCATTGTGGGTTTTCAGTGATCCCGAGTGCAGTGAGCTTTCCTCTGATAGATCCATGGCCAGTTAACAAAAAAGTGACGTATAGGCCAGGGGAGAACCATGTGGGAGATTTTGGGTATACTGTTGCTATTGTAGGAATGAATTTTCTGGTGACTTCTCCTTTTGTAAACTGTGTCCACCTAGACTACCAGACCTGCTGCAAGTATGCAGTGAGGCGCTTCTTCTCGGCCTTAATGTTATTTGAGGGGTCGGTGGTAAAATCCAGACAGGAGATGGCTTTACCTTTGGAAAGCATATAAAGCAAACCACATTTGATGATTTCTAGATCTAGAGGTAGCACGCCGGCCAACACTTGCAAGGCATGTGTGCTGACTGTGCAGCAGGCCCGGGTGATGGTGAGCAGGATGACACGCTGAATCGAGTCAAGCTTCCTCTTGTTAACTGCTGTGGTGGCCTTTGGAAACCAGATACCAGATGCATAAGTGATTATGGGGGTGAACATAGCCTTATAGAAGAGGGTGAGCACGCGTCGCTTCAATCCCCAGTCCCGACGTGCGATTCTTGCCACTAGCGCAGTATATTTTCGAATCTTGGTATGTAGATATTTCAGGTGTGGTGTGAAAGATAGGTTCCTATCCAAGATCACTCCAAGGTATTTCATCTCAGTTGTTAACCGGATAGTTCTCCCTTGGATTTTGGTTTGCGGTGGCCTCGCTACGTTCAGAGAGCCTTTAAGCAGGATGGAGTTTGTCTTTACTGGTGAGATTTCCAGGTGGTAGTGCCAAGCCCAGTCCTGTAAAGTTCCGAGTGCTCTATTTGCTGTGGCTTCCAGTTGGGATCTAGTATCAGCGGCAAGGGTAAGGACTAAATCGTCCGCATATGCTTGAGATTGTACATTCTGTAGGTCTATGTTCAGGAACTCATCAAGTACGATGTTCCATAGTAGGGGACCCAGGACAGAACCCTGGGGACATCCTCTGTAGACCTGGCGTGTAACTTTGCTATATGGTGTCCTGATGGTTATGCTCCGCTGTGATAGATAATTTTTTATGCTTTGGTACAGGTTGCTAGGGAGATTTGCTGTACGGAGTCTGCTGAGGACGCTTGGCCACCAGAGTGCGTCAAACGCCCCGGCAAAGTCCACTGAGATGGCTAAGAAATATTTTCTGTCCGTACTCTTTGCGCCTTCAATCATGTTCTCCAGTGCATCAACAATGGAACGACCCTTTCTGAATCCATATTGATTTGGGGACAGTAAGTTGGCATTGTTGTAATATGTTTCTATTCTTTGTCTTAGAAGATGCTCAAACAACTTGCTTATTACTGACAAGAGAGCGATGGGCCTATAGGAATCTGGTTGGTCATGGGGTTTGCTGGAATTTTTCAAAATTAGCCTGATGTTTGCCATTTTCCAGTCTGTTGGGAACCATCCACGCTGGAGACAACGGTTAAATAGATTAAGGAGAAGCTCTGGCTTGTACTCCGCCACCTTTTTTACAATTTCCGGTTCTAGCAAGTCTAGTCCGGGTGATTTTCTGTCTCTCAGTTTTGATGCTGCGATACTGAGTTCTTCGGCTGTGAATGGAGGCTCCTGCTGTTGCGTGGTGTAACTTTTGTTATCTTCACACAGTTGTATTTACATACTTTGTACAATAAAGATTATATATATATATATATATATATATATATATATATATATATATATATATATATATATATGCCTCCAATGACAAGTCATGACATTGACTGAAAAATTCCTTCAAGACTTCCGCGGAAATGTTATCAGTGCCAGGGGCCTTTCGATTTCTCATGCGCTTAACAGCCCACTCAAGTTCAGCTAGGGTAAACATCTCACTTGATGCACCAGAACTACCGCCCTGGTTAGCTAAACGAATAACTGTCTGTTCAGCCGTTTCACCGTCGACGTCGTCGATGGGAAAAAGCGCACTAAGAACCGTAAGCATCGTATCGTTCCAGGTCTGAGACTCGATCAATCTCCCGATAACAGAATACTGGACCTGGTCAGGTCTAACCTTATCCATAACTAACAGGTACGGCAGTACCCAAGGATTCGATTTGCCTCTATCGGAGACAAAGTGCTGCCAAGCCTTCCGCTTGCAGTTGCCAATCATCTTGCTATAATTTCACACTGGCGTAGCAAATCGCTCCCGGTAGTCGTCCAGGTTGTGGTAGACAGACCGTCTGGCCCGCTGAAATATATTTCGAGTCTTATTGACAAGGCGTCTAAGTCTGCTTAACTCCCCGCACCACCAGGGAACATAGTGGCATGGTGTTTGGTGGAAGGCGCCACCGGTGGTTTCCCACATCTGCACCATGGTACTTTGTGAAGAATTACAGAATCTCTGTAAAAGCCAGAAAAAGTGTGGTGTCTAGTTTGTGACAGAGTAGTGCTGTGTTCTCTTGTTCTGTCTCCGGCTGCTTAGCTGCAGGGCCCGAAGGGAACCCCACGTTGCCCGCCACCACCACTGGGAGTTGAGCCAGGCTGCCCATTGTACTCTGGCTGTCCTCCGCCAGGGTTGCCTGAGCTTCCTGACGGAGACCAAATAAAAAAAAAAAAATATATATATATATATATTTTTTTTTTTTATTTTTAACATATAATATACACAACAGGCATTAGCCCAGTTAAAGTGTATAAAAGAGCAAAGGTTGTAGAAAACATAATATACTTTGTACAATGAAAGTTAATTGAAACTGGAAAAGTCCAATTCACAAAAATAAAAAAGATATTCATGACGTCAAGTCCAGATTTTTTGTAAACTCGCAGAAAGCAGGTTGCTGCAGGAGACATCATCACACACGCACGAATTAATGAGGACATCTTTAGCTCAGAACTCATCCGTCAATCGGTCAACCTACTCCAAATAGTTCTGTGAAATTGTTTCTTGTTCACAGCCATATCCAAGTCAAACTTGTTCATGAGTGCCAATGTTCTTTTGAAGAAGGAGTTCCTGGATATCTCTAATCTAGAATTACCGATGTGGAATGTAGTCTTCTGTCTAGTAGCCACGGCTGGAGCGTGAAGGTCAATATGGCATAGAAGATCCGGCAGGTAGGTTGAACCAGCGAAGATGTGGTACAACAGTTTTAAATCAAGAACAGTTCGCCGAGTTTCCAGAGATTGAAGCTTGAAGTAGGAACAGAGATTCCGGTAGAAGATTCTGTGGTAAAACATGGGGTTACGTCTGGAAAGATAGTGGATAAATTTCATCTGGAGCGATTCTATTTGCTGTATCAAGTATGCATAGTGTGGGTTCCATATAGGAGAAGCAAACTCCATTATAGGAAGTATAGTTGTCTTAAACAGGAGCACAGAGAACTGAGGATCTTGAAATCTGTACGTGTGCCGTTTAATGAATATATTTTTTTGTATATATATATATATATAAATTTAAAAAAATAATAATAATAAATAAATAAAAATAATAAATTAATTAAAAAATAATAAAAAAATAAAAATAAATAAATAAAATAAGTAAATAAAGTAACAGATTGTTGTTGTTGTTGATTAATGGTTTTAAGACACAAGGGCATCAATGGCCAAGATGTGTCTTTCCAAGTTTTTAATGTAAATCAAACATTTTTTTTTCAGATTTGTTTATCAAATCTGATTTGCTGAATAAAATTAAACAATTCACGCATATTCGCATTATTGTCTAAGATTTGTTGAAGGGTAACTGGATTCTGGTTATTGTATGAACTCTGAAAACAAAGGAATCTGGAATTTCTGATTCGAGGGCATACCAAAAGAATGTGTTTTACTGAAAGCTGGACTTGACATTGAACACAGAGTGCGGGATTTTTGTTTGTCAATAGATGAAAATGAGTAAGATGAGTATGACCAATTCTCAGTCTGGCAAGTATTACTTCTTCTCTGCGACTGTCTCTGACGCTGGAGTTCCATATTTCTGGATTAGGTTTTATTTCCTGTAGTTTATTGTTGACTTCATTTTTCCATATTTGGGCCCATTCATTTTCACTTTCTCTAATAATGATTGCACTAAAATCAATGTGTGGAACTATCTTTGTTCTGTTTGGCAGTTCTGATGCTGACTTAGCTGCAATGTCTGCTTTTTCATTGCCTTCTATTCCGCAGTGTCCTGGGATCCAGCAAAGAGTTATTTCAGAGTGTTTCTTTTAACAGCGGTTGATTAAAAAGTCAATTTCTTGTAGAAGAGAATGACGAGAATGTCGTTTACCCTGTATGGCTGAAATAACACTGAGTGAATCCGAGCATATTAAGACAGAGAGGGATGACTGTTGACATATTTCACTTAATGCAAACTGTATAGCATACAGTTCTGCAGATAGAATGCTGCACTCAACTGGAAGAGATTTTGAAATTACATGCGAAGGGAACACGACTGCTGCACCTACATGTGACTGGGTCTTAGATCCATCCGTAGAGATTATGAGTTTTCCAGTGTGTTGTGAAGTATAGTTGGCATGCAACTGTCGGATATTACATAGTGCATTAACATTAGCATTAGCATTAGCATTAGTAGAGGCATTTGATGCAAGAAAGCAAGCTTATGCAGCATCAGCCAAAAAAAAAAAAAAAAAAAAAAAACCACTTCCACTTCACCCCTCGGTTCGTTCAAAATACCTGTCCAGCTGAGCCTTAAACTTATTTAGGCTATCAACCTCCACCACAAGGGATGGAAGTCTGTTCCACCAACCAACCACCCGCTGGCTAAAGGCAAATTTCCCGACGTCTATCCTACATCTGTCTTTCCTCAATCTGAATTTATGCCCTCTCAGGTGATTTTTCTGAGCTAGAGGAAGAATCCCATCAGCATTGAGCATGCTTAAACCATTCAAGGCTTTATACACCTCTATCAGATCACCTCGCTGGTGCCTAGTCTCCAGACACTGTAATTTGCAAAACTTAAGCCTTTCTTCGTAAGAGCACCCCTTTGTTCCATTCACTAATCTTGTTGCCCTTCTCTGTACTCGTTCCAGCAGCTCTACATCCTTCTTGAAATGAAGCCTCCAGACCTGTATACAGTACTCTAGGTGTGGCCTGACCATCGCCTTATACAATGGAATAATCACCTCCTTATCCCTGCTGGAAAAATTCCTGTATATCATTGACAATACTCCATGAGCTACTCTTGCAGCCCGTCTGCACTGCCCAGAGAACTTCATATCTGCCTGCACAACCACCCCCAAGTCCCTTTCATTCTCTACCACTGTCAGTGTAGTACCACAGAGTTGATACGTTGCTCTGGGGTTGCTGTTTCCCATGTGTAGTACTTTACATTTATCAATGTTAAACTTCATTTGCCACCTCTCAGCCCATCTGCTCAACCTTTCCAGATCCTGTTGCAGCAGCATAGTGTCAGTAGTGTCCTTGACAACCCTGCCAACCTTTGTATCGTCTGCAAACTTGGACATTAAGCCCGATATACCATCATCAATATCATTTATAAATACAGAAAACAATAATGGACCCAACACTGAGCCCTGAGGGACTCCACTAATAACATCAGTCCACGATGAGCAGTGTCCATTGATTACCACTCTCTGTCTTCTCCCCCTCAACCACCCCTTTATCCATAGCAGCAATTTGCCTCCAATGTCACACTGCTCCAATTTGTGTAGCAGTCTTCCATGTGCAACAGTATCAAAAGCCTTTCTAAGATCCAAGTATATAATATCAAAGTTATTCACTGTATCCAGTTCTTTTGTGACTGCATCATAGTATCCAATCAAGTTGGTCAGGCAAGACTTCCCCTTAACAAAACCATGCTGTGTCTGAGCTATAACTGAAGTCTTGTCTAAATGATCCTGCAGTGCTTCTTTAACCAGTGAGTCCATTAATTTTCCTGGAACAGAAGTTAAACTCACAGGTCTATAATTACTTGTGTCAGCCTTTGATTCTCCTTTGTGAATTGGGGTCACATTTGCACATTTCCAGTCTATGGGTACCTCCCCTGAGTCCACGGAAGCTCTCATAATTATGGCTAAGGGTTTGCTTACTTCCTTTCCTGCCTCCTTTAATATAACTGGATAGATCCCATCCACCCCGGGTGCCTTTCTTGTGTTTATCTTCAACAGTTTCTCCTCCACTTTACTCCCAGTTATTTCAAGATTCTGCAGCTTACTGCTAGAGTTGAATACACCTCTGGCATTCCCCTCGCTGAATAACTCCTCATGTGTGAATGTCGATGCAAAATATTCATTTAGTTTGTTAGCTACCTGAGCAGGATCATCAACAGTTGACCCATCGATATCAAGTGGACCAATCTGATTCATGCCCTTCCTTCTAAAGTTTACATAAGTAAAGAACTCTTTGCTGTTTTTCTTTGCATCCCTTGCCAAGGATTTCTCGTAATCTGCCTTCGCCTGCCTAACCTCCTTTGTAACTTGGTTGCATATCAACTTGTATCTATCATAGGCTTCTGTGTCATGTGTTAATTTGTATGTATCCCATGCATTTTTCTTCTCTGCCATATGCCTCATTAGTTCATCTGACATCCATTTTGGCCTAAACCTTGAACAATATTTCTTAGTTGGTATGTAAAGCCTAGTAGCTTCCAAGATAAGTTCTTTGAATGCTTCCCATTTTGAATTTGCTGTTGGTAACATCATCAGTTGGTCCCACTGTATAGAATTTAAATACTGTCTCAGTCCATCGTAGTCGCCTTTACCGAAGCAATAACCCTTCCCTTTACCCCTAATGGTAGTTACCTCTTTGAGTAAATCCCACTTCAGCACACTGTGATCACTGCCACCTAGTGGTTCATTTATCTGCAGACTCTTAATGCATGAAGAATCACTGCTGATAATCAAATCAAGAGTATTACTCCCTCTAGTTGCCTCCCGAACATGCTGATGTAGAAAACAATCATCCAATAAATCCACAAAAGTCCTGCTAGTGTGTGAGTAACCAGCCCCCAAATTCCAGTCAATATCTGTGAAATTAAAATCTCCCATGATAAGACACTCTGATTTACTGGCCCACTCTATTTCCCTGTACAGTTCCTTATTATACTCATCAGAGTCATTAGGCCTATAGCACACTCCTACTCTCAATTTTGATCTCCCAATGTTTATGTCACACCAAACTGACTCCACACTGCACTGTCCAGCGATGTCGACTGGCTTCACTTCCTTGGTTTTTATGTGTTTCTTAACTAATAACATAACCCCTCCTCCCTTCCTATCCTGTCTATCCTTTCTGTAGACGTTGTACTCCCCAAATTGCAGTTCTGCATCCCTTATATCTGTGTGACACCACGTCTCTGATATCCCAACTATATCTGCCTTCGATGTTTTGAGCAATACCTCAAATTCATCAAATTTATTTACTAAACTCCTAGCATTGGTGTACACGCAATTATACCTGCACCTGTTTCTATTCTTAGCTACTCTAACACAACCCATGTGTTTACTTGTACCGCAATGGCTCCCAGCAGTCTCTGAAATACCATGCATCGTGTTTTTCAGGCTTCTGCTCATTCTAATAGAAGCAGTGCAAGAATCTTTTTCACCTCTGCCAGTGGCTACTGTCAATCTATTGGTCTCTGTCTCCCCCCAAGCTAGCAGTTTTCCGACCCACCTAACACTGCCTCGTTAGCATCAGCAAATATTCTTGCACCCTTTCTATTTAAGTGTATCCCATCCCTCTAGAAGCAATCTCTCCTGTTAACAAGTACAGTCCAGGCTGAAAAAAATTCTACCCCTTGAGCCTTGCACAATCTTTCCAGGGCCGAATTGATCGACAAGGCTCTCATCATATACTCCCTCCTATCGTGTCTGGGCAGAATTGCAGACACTTTCAAATTCAACCCTAATTCTCGGCTTTTGTTCAACAGTGATCTGTACTTGTTAAGTAATTCTGCCGGTCTCCTACTCTTAATATTATTAGTGCCAACGTGTACAACTATATCACCTTTTGTGCCCTTAGTGGAATGGTATTTTTTGGCCACTGAGCGAAGTAAAGATCAATGTTTATATGATGTCTATTCCATGGAGGTAAAGGCATATTTGCACTTTCCGCAATTTTGTTGAGATCGAATTTCCACTTTTTTATGACTTCTTGAAGACGAATCCCAGCAGGTCTGGATTCATTAGGCTTGGATTCATAAAGTGTTGGCCATAAAGATTGGTTGAGGTATACCCAAAAGGGGTGAGTTGGAAAGCTTCTTATTTTGGCAGCGTATTGGCAGAGTAGGCGTTGTCTTCTAAGATAAAGGGGAGGGTCGTGTGCTTCTATATACAAGCTTTGTACTGGTGAGGTTCTGTAGGCGCCTAGTGCTGATCGAAGGGCACTGTTGTTCACAGACCGTAAGATGCTGTTTTTAGCTGATGCATATACTATAGCTCCATAGTCTAATCGTGACCGGATTAGAGAAAGATATAAATTCAGCAATGACTGTCAGCACCCCAAGATGTTGAGGATACTGCACGAAGGATGTTTAGTTTCTGGAGGCACGTAGGTCTTAGATAGGTTACATGTTTACGGAAATTTAATTTGGTGTCTAAGTTCAAACTCAATAATCTTATGGAATCTGTCATCGGTATTTCTCTGCCTTCACTGCGAACAGACCATCTTCCTCAATCTTGCTAATATAGTTTCCCACCATAGAGAGTCAAAGGCGCCCCTGAAGTCAACAAACACTCCTAGAACATACTTGTATTCACTTTGTCGTGCTGTTTCCAGGTCTTTTGAGATGGCTTCCTCTGTGGACTTCCCTTTTCGAAAACCATATTGCCCCGGCGAGGCAAGTCTCAAGGCCGTGTATTTAGTCCTTATTCTAGATACTATTAATCTTTTCAGTATCTTTCCAAGTACAGATAAAAGTGCTATTGGCTTATAGGACCTTGAGTCTGAGACATCTCTGTCCTTGTACTTAAGCATGATTCTGATAAGTGCTAGTTTCCAACATTCTAGGAAAACTCCCTCCTCCAAACATGCATTATATACCATCAACAAAACTTGCTCATGGTGCTTAAATACCATGTTAACTACTTCAGAGAATATTTCATTCTCTCCAGGTGCCTTCTTATTTCTAGCTTCACTAACAGCTACCCTTAGTTCCTCTATAGTAAATAACTCCTCATCTTCTTGACCAATGTAACTGTTATTTTCTCCCCGAACTCGGGCCTGGTCAGAGGTATCGCTAAGTTTGTCATCCGGGAGAAACAGGCAATCCAGTATCGCATTCACCGATTGTTCCCATGCATATGTCATCACATCAGCAATGCGTATGGAGAACGCCACCGAATCTACTTTGACTCGTTCCCAGGAAATCTTCCCAGGATTTCCTTTTCATTTCCCTGAACTTCCCTACATACCTGTTCTTGATATCTTTATATGTCCTTTCATATATCTGCGCGTCCCAATAACCATATCTCCTTGCCCTGCCCCACCTAGGCCTAGCCACATTTAGTCTGCCTTCTCATCCGACTAAGTTCCTTACTCCACCAGGGCACCGAGCGACCAGCCTTCTGCCTTCGGGACATTGACCTGCACGACACTCTCCTCTTAGAACCTCCGTTAACCAATTAGCCTTTATTTGCATTACCAGCCATTAGTATTTCTCTCCCTTCCTGCAATCGTTTGTGGATACAAGCTTGAAGTTACTGCCAGTTCACCGACCCTCTCACCAATGTTCTGGGTGCTTCATCAGCTATCTCCTGAGACCTTCCCACAACACACCCAGTGGTCGCTAGTCGTCCACCCTTCCCTCACACGCCACTCCTTAACCAGCGAGTTACACACAGTAATATCGATGTTGGACTCTCCATTGACAGTGGAGAAGGTGCTCAGGTTGCGTGGACGATTCGCAACCTCCAAGCCACCCCCAGCAAGGCACTCTTCCAGCTGCGTCCCTTTTGCGTCAGTTTCAGTGCTGTACCATAGCTTTGAATTAGAATTGGAATCCACAACCAACAGTAGTGGCTTTCCTCTTAGCTCATTCACCACTGCATCCAGATATCGCAAATATAGGTCGAGGGGTCTCGCCGTACTGACAGTACAAACCCCCTATATATAATCGCCCAATGGTTCCGATTATCTCAGCACACACTCCGTGCGTGAAAGACAAGCTTTGTATCTGTGTTATTACAAGGTCGGGATTGCACACTATTACAGCCGCTTTGCAACTCCCATGCTGCACCATCCGGTAATCTAGGGGATAACTCTTTACCTTACCTTCTATAATATAGGGCTCCTGTATAAGGAGAAGATCACATTTCTCCTCTCGTGTCCTTTTAGCCAACTGCAACGCCACCTGATACGAGCGCTGACCATTAATTTGTATAATTTTTATTTTTGCACTTACTGTATTTTTTGATGTACTATCCATTAATGGATTTTTTATTTAAAGATTCTATGTATCTCTTATACTCAGGACAATCTCTGCTCCTGGTAGAATGGTCAGACTCGCATTCTTCCTTTTACAATTAGCACATTTTGGCGAATCATGCTTCTTTGGACAGTCCTTAAAGAGATGATCATCTCCCGCACAATGCCCACACGTCAACTTGGCTTTACAGCTTCTGGAGTTATGGCCAAATGCTAGACATCTAAAACATTTGGTTAGGTACGCAATGTCCCTAACCCTATGAGAACTCCAATGTACAAATACCCGGTCTCTTCCCACCAAAAACTTCCGAATATCTTCTGAGACCTCTAGAATCCAGTTTTTAGCTTCTCGATCGTAGACTTTAGCCATCGATCATACGGCCATATCCTTCAAGAAATTTTCTTTGCTTATTCCCATTTCCTCAATATTCTTGAAGTAAAGCTGCTCAAGAAGTTCTTTTTCTTCCACTCCTCCTTCGACATCATACACGATGATCCTTTGTCCTTGCTTACGGGGGACTTCTACCTTCATCCCCCACTCTTCACTTTCTCACAGAAAACAGCTCTCTTGAGGTCCTCTCCCGAATCCAACTCAAGTAATACCTCTCTGTCCCGGATCGTCCTGAAGCTTCTTACCTTCATATCAAGTTCTGGACGCACCGTTTTCAGCACCTCCTGCTTCACATCCTCACCGGATTTCAACTTTTCATTGTCTGCTTTGTTAAAAACCACAAAACGCCCTTTTTCTTTTGGAGACACAACGGCTTCACTCTTTTTTACCATAGCTGCAAATGTTTCTTTCACTTGTCCTACCACGTCTGTTTCTCTTAATTTTACTCTTAGAACTTTATTGGTGCACTCGTAGTGCCTTTGACTCCAGGACATCCCACATCTCGAGTACTGAGTTCTTCGCCGCCCTGTTAACCTTATTAGAATCCCTAAAGAGAAACTCGTATAGTTGCTTCCTCACTTTTGTTTATGTCATTCCACTTTCATCTTCCATTTCATCCTCACTCTCAACACTTGAGCTCTTGACTCCAAGCCTCTGCGAGCTGTCTACGATCATCTGTGTTTCAGGATCACTCATCTCCTCCATAGCGGTCTCAAGTTCTTCCTCGGGATCCAATCCCTGAACCCTTATCTCTAACGGACGCAATCTGGGAGGGGAAGAGACCCCATCTTGCACCCCATCTACCACACCTCCAGAGCCATCAGGCTGCTCACCATCCGGTCGTACAGCCATGAAAGCTCAACTCTATTATAATACAATACAATTCAAACACAACACAATATACGAACAACAATGTGTAAAACTTTTACAACCACAATAATAACAGATATAAACACTATTGATGTACCCACC
This sequence comes from Mastigoproctus giganteus, assembly GCF_048544385.1. Lineage (NCBI taxonomy): Eukaryota > Metazoa > Arthropoda > Arachnida > Uropygi > Thelyphonidae > Mastigoproctus > Mastigoproctus giganteus. The sequence continues at coordinate 100,638,621 of NC_143580.1, forward strand.
AGATACACCACCAAAAGCCTGTCGCTACACGGCAACAAGTGCTATGACTTGAAATTGTCAAGTTCACTAACCCTCGAGATGGCACGGATACTCAGAATCCCTTTTTCTGTGACCTATCCACACTGTTTCACTACCCACCGGTAGTCGGACTCTACTTACCCGTCCAGGCTTCGCCTGGGCGCCAACCCCGCACAACGTGGATGTAAGATGCCCAAGCAATACACCACTGCAGCAGTTACTCAAACAAACACCAAAAGTTGAAAGAAATCTACCACTTAATTACACTTTATTAAACGTTTGTTGTACTCACTGTGCACTCGGGCAGACTTATTGCTTGCGGGCACTTACCATGGACATCATCATCATCATCATATTTACACTCACTGGAGCGTTTCCCGAGCAAAGGCTCAACAACGCAATTTAACTATTTACATCGACCTATTTAGCCTTCCAAGCCGTAAGGACTCGCCCTACTGCTCGAAAGTTTACCATCCCTAGCGCCGTGGAGGCAGGTCGCTATTACCCTTATAATTTGCACCATATTTAAATCTCTCTATGTGTGTAGAATTCAGATTTCTTTTATCTGAACCACAATCTAGAAAAACTATGTCAGTTTAGAAGTCAAAAGAAAATTTTTATACTCCAATTCAGAGGTCAAAAGTACCATGTACATAATATACAAAATAAGCAACGACAAGCAGTTGCAATATATAAAATGCAATATAATCCGCAAGCATGCGGGAATAAAATGAACCCATCGGTTCAAGTAGTGCCCTGAGCACTACGAATAATATTTTCATTTTGAAGATACATTATGAAAACTTTATATATACTTTCATTCTCAAAGAGCTTCTGCATCTCATGGGGAGAGGATACCCCTAACTGGCTAGGTAGCCTTTGCCTTGGTATGTCATATAGTTGACATTGAAAAATTCCATGCTGGCTATCCTGAATTTGCCTGAAACGACAGCGATCACTGTCTGCAAGGCCTAGTTGATTTAGCCGCAACCGAAGTCCGTGTCCTGTGACAACCATAGTCTGAAAAACTCCAAGCTTAGACCACCAGGGTATTTGTTCTAACCTTGAGATGTCAGGCCTCATCTCATTCGTCACTCTGCCCTTTGAGGACGTCGTCCAACGTTCTTGCCAAAGTCGATGGACTACCAGCGAAATTCGCTTGCTCTCCACCTTTAAATCAGGTCTGCCGTAAGTTCTTCCCACATCGGAGCAACAACGGACACCCATCAATTCCATAGGTAGTAAATTATTCTTGGTTCCGTATCTTAGGAGTCTCTCCAGGATCAGCAAATCGACTGGCTCTGCACCTGCTATAATCTGTAGGGCTTCTGTCGAGACAGTGCGGCAAGCTCTGGTCACACACAACAATGCAAACCGTTGAGCAGCCATCAAGTGGCGCCTCACTAAGCATCTGTCTATTGCCTGACCCCAGGCTCCACAGGCATAGGTAATAATAGGGACAAAGAGGCACTTGTAAACTATATCCAAGTTCCTGTCTGCGCGGGTAGCACAGTGGTATCGTCACCGTCCTCCCCACACCAGGTGGAAAAGGCCTGGGTTCGAATCCCGTCGATGACGCGAGGAACTTTAATGGGCTTTTTTCACTCCGTGGCTGAGTTAGTTGGTCTCAGGCGTAGATAGCAAGGTTTTTCTCTCCGGTAACTGGGGTTTTTTCGTTCAGCAAAACAGGCAAATCAACCATAGAACATATGCAATTTACAGACACTAATACGGGTTAATGTATTTAATTATGGGCAACCCTAAAATAATAATAATAATAATATCCAAGTTCCTTCCTTTGATACCCCAGTCTGCTCGGGTCATTCGCCTAAGCTTCCCATACAGCTTCTTGATTTTGTCCCTCATGTACTTCGCATGGGGAATAAAGCTCAGTCTCTGGTCCAGATTAACTCCCAGATACTTTATCACTGGTGCAAAGCCCACCAAGGCCTACTGTGGGATGTCTATTTGGACTAAAACGTCCCTTTAGCATCATGCACTGCGACTTCGTCGGCGATATCATTAACTTATTAACCGAGGCCCAAGTCTGTATCCTGTTCAGTGCCCAACTGGCTTTTTGCTCCAGGTCTAATCGGGCTTCACCGCAGACAAGTACGGCAACATCGTCTGCATAAGGTATAATCTCCACACCATTCCAGTCTTGGTTTAATAACTCATCCAAGACGAAGTTCCACCTAAAAGGGCCTATCATGAGCCCTGCGGAACCCCCTGGAAACCGTGTGATATATTTTCTCCAAGCGGTTATAGACCACCACTCTTCGGTCCTGAAAGTAGCTACGCAACAGACGATAGATATCACTTGGGCAGTCTACAAGTCTCAATCGGCATAAGATGCTTTCCCAACAGAGGCGGTCAAGAGCTCCCTTAAAATCAAGGAAAATGCCCAGGACATATTTGCTCTCAGAGCTATAAACCAGCGAGAGCATTGTCACCACAGCGTCCTCAGCTGAACGGCCCAATCTGAAGCCGAACTGCCGATCCGACTCCTGGTGTTTGTCTCTGTACACTGTGTTCAAGCGACTCATAATGAGCCTCTCAAACGTCTTTCCCAGAACAGATAGCAAGGCAATCGGCCTATAAGAAGACGGGTCCGTCCTCTCACGATCGTCTCCTTCAGGAGTACGACAGAACGTATCATCGCTTCTACACGTGCAGTGATAAAGCCAAGTTCAAAATCGTTACCTGCGGTATAGAAACGCCGTTTAGAAAGTAGCGGAAGTAGCCGGACTTTCTGGGGCTATTGTTAAACTTGGCCGCCCCCCCACCTGTGGACAGTACGATTTAGCCCAAATATATAAAGGCCTAATACCAGCCTTCTGCTACAGCTACGAACTTGTGGGGGGGGGGGAGGCTCATTTGCCATAACTCTCGAAGCGCTACTTAGCAGGAACAAAACAATCTCGATAAACCGAATAGTCTCGTTTATCCGAATATTGCTAAAATGGAGAGAAATATAGGGAAATTCAGAGAGACCCCCTGCAGCAGATCCAAAACGATGACTGTATCACGATACTAAACCAACACGAGGATTCTGGGGGCCCCCGTTCTGGGGACTCTCAGACCGGGAAGAAAAAGAACACGAAATTGGAAAGGGAAACGAGTTCCCAAACCGAATTCAAGGACACATCAGAGAATTCGACAACGTCAAAGGCGGCTAGCGAAGAGAAGCAGTAGGAACCAACCCTGCATCCTACTCTGCCAGAGGGTACGATATATGAAAAGTCGCTACTTCTAAAAATAGGTTTGGAAAACAATTACAAAGAACAGACAAATAGAGTTACTACCGGGGTAAGGGCACAAATAGTGACCCTTTGTAATAAATTGGACACGCTCCTGGTGGAGGCCTACCTCGAGAGTGAACGAGCAAACCCAAAACTCCAGGCCTACATTGACTGTGGGGCAAAACAAATGCCACAGCGTGCACCCACATATGCCCAAGCGCTGACGGCCACTGCTCCAGATACCATATCCCAAAAGCCACAAACGACAACTACAAACAAACGCAAGATTCTCTTGCCGAAGCCGCACCTAGTCATTCTCAAACCAACCTCAACTGAGGAGCATCGCACAAGCGAAGTTGTCAAGCAAACCGTAATAAAAAAACCTTTCACAGGACCTAAAAACTACAAAGATAAAATCTGTCCGTGAGACACGGAATACAGGTGTTATTACTGAAACGCAAACTAAGGAAGATGATAACACAATTCTGAACAAATCAAAGATTCAGACACTCGACCTGGAAGCTGCGCCCCCTAAAAGAAAGGGCCCCTGCATTGTAATCTTAAACACCGACAAAGACCTAATGACAGAGGCACTGCAAGAGGAACTGTACGCCAGAAATCTCCAGCATGAGCATCCACGTGTCTGTCCCTAAGTGTTACCGGTGCTGCCGTTTAGGGTACACCACACACACCTGTGTCCAAGCGTAGGCTACCTGCGGCCACTGCGCGGATAGGGGCCATGAGTTCGGCACATGCCCCAAAAAGGAAGAACCGCCAATCTGTGCCAATTGCAGATCATAGACGCTGCCATCGGAGCACTCACTTAAGGACAACGAGTGCCCTGTCTACTGCAAAGCCAAGGGTGCACTATCAAATGAGAATTAATTATGGCTATACGCCTTAAACCATTCAATATCAAAAGGGTCAATTTTGCACAACTAAATGCTCAGCGATCAAACGTAGTAGCTGGAAAACTTACCAAAAAGGCAAATGAAGAAAATTTAGACATTCTCCTTATCCAAGAGCCATACGTACACAGCAAGGAAGTAAGAGGATATCCCCCTGGCTTACAAAATTGTACAGGACCACAGAGAAACACCCTGGACATGCATAATAGTCAGACACCCGGACATCACAGTCACTAAAATGTCCAGCTATTGTACATCATGAGCCGCTTGCGCCCACATTATCACTCCACTTGGCGAGTTATATGCAGTCTCGCTATACTGCAACCCAGGGGGTGGGACATCTTCCCAGCTATCAGCTACCTGCAGAATATTCTCACTGATTTCCAGAACGCTAGGATCGTCGTGGGTGCTGACGTCAACTGTCGATCACTGGCGTGGTTTAGCGAAACCAGAGAGGCGAGATGCCACAAATGGGCAACGCCTGGAGGACTTCCTGGCAAACAGTTTTTTTTTACCATTCTCAACCAGCCAAACAACCATACCACCTTTTTCAGTACGATATGGGAATCCACAATCGACATTACATTGGCCTCAATGTCTCGGGCCGGCCACCACTCTGCGAGGATGGTCAGGGAATGCTGGACCACGTCGGACCATAGGGTCATAACTTTCGAGCTCCACCGTACCATAGCCAGATAAAAACCTGTTCTACAAACCCAAAACAGATATGCCACACAGAAAGCGAACTGGCCATTATTCGAGACGACGCTAAGTGAAACAGCCCAAACTCTTCAAACGGAGAAACTAAACCCTGACCAACATCAAGCGGCTGTAGTGATCCTGATCACCATGGATCAAACCGCTGCATTAAAAGGAAACATCCTACTGCCTGGGCTGCACCCTGGTGGTGTGCGCATCTACAGCTGCTTAAACATGAAGCTAACAGAAGGAGAATGGTGTTCCCGGGAGCACCACCTTCCTGGCCTGCAGCAGAAGTAGACCAGCTCCGAGAGCAATATCGCGAAGCAAGAAACCAGTATATTGCCCTGATCCGTCGACGGAAGCAGCATTGTTGGGAGCAGCTAGTCTCTACAGTGGGTAATGACAACCCCTGGGGGAGTTGTGTACAAAGTTACAACAAATAAACTCCCGAGGGGAGAAGTCATTCCCGCAACCAGGACGCCACAAGGGACTTAAACCAAGCGTGGCAGGGGACCATAAACAATATTTTGGACAGCATGTTCCGCGGACACCTCACCCCCATCTACTCCGGAAGAAATATCATTATGCCAGGATAATGACACCTATTCCGTCACCAACATGGAAAAGCCACTCACCAGAACTTAACTTGATATTGCGGCTTGGAAGGTATGAAACAAGAAATCACCGGGTGCCGCCTTCTTCGAGCCCGAGATTGTTAAGAAAGCCGTCGAGACCATTCCAGAGGTGATACTTTACCTATTTAACCACTGCTTGAATGAGGGATACTTTCCGCAATCCTGGAGAGCTACCAGGCTGCGCCTTATTCTCAAAAATCCAAACAAGTAACAGGACCTATCTGTAACCCTCAAATCGTTTTCTTCCTCTACCATTTTGAATTTAATCCGACCAATTTCCAGTTTTCTGACGTTGTTGAAGTCTGTCCAAATTGTCAAGAAGTGCTGCTTAGCACTGATCGTTACCTCTCCCAAACTTGATACCATTTGTAAATTTCAACATTTTGCCCTCTACGCTTTCATTGATGTCATTTAAGATAATCAGAAACAACAGTGGTCCCAGTTTCAAACCTTGGGTGAGGGGACCTAATGTTAGCCCAATCCCAAAATAACCAAAATAATTGCAGGATGGATATGAGGAAAATCTTCTAATTACTCCATGCTGTTGTTTCCTATGGTTCAGTTCCTTTCTCTTTTACTCTTGTATGTTGGTGAAGTTCTTCCATTGCACAGAAATTCTATCCATATTTTTGCTAATGATGACAATGGTATGCTTCAAGTAAATAATTATGAACAGACACAATTTGGTCTTAGTAGCCCTTGTTTCGTTTAACTCAATACCACCACCAACAACAAACTGGTGATAACACATTGCATTCCACCTTCCAGTTTGAAAGACTTTGCCCAGCACAAACATCTTCAACTTCGAATGTCTACTATCAATTCTTTAAATACTGATCTCCAAGTAATTCTCCAGTGAGGCGGGGATGGCGTGGTTGATTTTGGTCCTTCCGAAATTCATTCCTACTTGTGTCTTGCGAAAGGGATTCTTCTTTTCCTATGCTTATCTTCGTTAATGTTCAGATTTCTAGACAAGATCACTAGGGAGATTAGAAGTCGGTATAATCCCTCTTCAACTTCGAATGTCTACTATCAATTCTTTAAATACTGATCTCCAAGTAATTCTCCAGTGAGGCGGGGATGGCGTGGTTGATTTTGGGGATTATATGGACTTCTAACCTCCCTTGGCATTAGCATATCACAAATATTGCTTCTTCTGCATCTAAAAAACTTTTCTCATTCACTCTTTGCATCACTTTTCTTCCAAACAGCTGCTCACTTTGTACAAATCACAAATCTTCCCTACCATGGAATATTGTTCCCACACCTGGAGAAGTGTCCTCAAAACCTTAAAAACATTTATTGCGATAATAATAATTCAAATCAATACATACAATTTTGCCCTTCATGGCCATCAGGCTAGTGATTAACAGTAATAATAATAAAAAATAATAATAGAGAACATTGATATATTGAACATGAGAAAATACATATGAGGAAGTACAGCTCAAAACTCAAAAGTACAATACAGTTATTTACATTACAATATACAAAGAAGGTATTGGTGGAAACAAATTATTTCATATAGTAATATAAAACAGGCAACGTTCTCTGCATTGAACAAAAGTAGTTAGTTCATCATTACTTACTGTCGTACTGAAAAGTTAGTATGCCATCTTATATCAGATGGCATACTAACTTTTCGAGGAGAAGGATCAGGGACAGGGAAGTACAATTCAAGGATGCAGTGTCTGTATTTCCTGTGACAAGGGAATATAGAACACAGACCAGAATGGAGTCAAGAAGCAACTCTGAGTTTTCTTGACTTCATTTAGAAGAGGGCAGTTGGATTGGTTGGTGGCTCGTCTCTGGCAGGGTCTCTCCGCCCTCTGTCTATTGGACGTTCTGTTTCTGTTGCATGCCTTTTCTGTGGATGCTTCTGGGGGCACTGCTCTCTTCTGAATTGTTGCTACCAGTACAGTTTGCTCTTCCAAACCCGTCTGAACATGTGCTACAGCAAGGCAGCACAAGTTCAGACGGGTTTGGAAGAGTTTGCTGTCCAACTTCAGACTCACAGAACCAACTTTTCTTTCTGATTTGTTCCTTAAATTTCTGTTTTTTGAGCAGCCTCCTCTCATATGTGTTTCCTGAAGGTTGCAGTTCGCAGGGGTTCAGGTCTAATGTCAACAATTATCGTCTTTCACCTTTTCGACCTTCATCCCATGCACGGTACTAAGTGTTACAGGTTTTCGTTAAATAAAAAAAAAATGTGAAAGATTGCTTGTCAACTTTATTAATGCAACAACTCCGTTATTGTAGCTGTTGCATTGAAAATCAGATGAAGTAACACAGTTACAATGAAGTTGTAAACTTCTGGCCTCAGCTATCCTGGGTATAAACAACAAAAAAGCCTTGGGTGGTGGTTATTTAGACAAGGGCTAACAGTCCAGTTCACAGGCAAAACTACTAATTCTGGGTTTCTTCCGCACCTTCCAGCAAGGTTTTCAAATCTCTCTTCTTAACAACCATAACAAACTCTCAGGCCAACCAACTCTTTCCCCCACCCATCTAAAATGGTGGGGGCTTGGTAATATCCTCAGGGGCTCACATCTGGTGAGTATGGGCTTGGCAAACTCAGGGTCCTGAACTGGATATCATCATCCTTCTCTTTCTTTTCTTGCTTTCTTGGTGATTCCCTTTTACTTCTGACTTCTCTCTCTCTCTCTCTCTCATTGTAACACAGTATTTTTTTTTTTTTTTGGCTGGTGCAGCATAAGCCTCAGGCTTCCTTGCACCATACGGCTAATAATAATAAGAATAATAATAAGAATAAGGACTTCCCAGAGACATACCGACCAATAGTGCTTCTCTCTGGATTAAGTAAGCTTCTTTGAACACCTTCTCAGAGACACAATTGAAACTCACTACACGGCTTCAGGTCTGCAGTCACAAAATCAGTTTGGTTTCAGGCGGGTTTGCACCAACATGGATGCTCTGGAAAATTTTATTAGAATTGCAGAGACAACTAACCAAAAATACCTTCTGGTAATAGCAATAGTTGTGCCGGGGCATTTGGCACCTTGCGGTGGCCAAGCGTCCTCACCCGACTCTGGAAGGCCAACATCCCAGCAAACCTCTTCCAATGCATAAGAACGTACCTCACTAACAGATCGGTCGCCGTTGAGGCCCCATACTGCTCCATTAGAACTCTTTATTATGTACAGAAGGCATATTGCTGTATACAATTTCGTTCACAGCTACAAGCGAGGGGTTTACATAAAAGAATTATACAACATAATAAACACACACAAAAAAAACAAAAAATACTAGACAGATTTTCAGAGGCTGCTCTCAGGGCTCAGTCTTGGGATCGCTCCTCTGGAATATGGTCCACGACGGCTTTCTGAACCTGGATCTTGGCCGCATCACATCCCAGGCGTGTATGGATGACCTGGTCCTGGTACTGTGGGAGGATTCCAGAGCCATGCTGGAAGCTTCATGCACCCATGCCATTAGTTTCATACAGGAGTGGGCCGACAATAATAAATTTCACATATCCTCTACCAAACCCATATCAATACTACTCAAAGGAACCCTAGATATAAGGAGAGCTCCTTAAATCAGCATTCATGGAACCACCATAAAGCTCAAAAAGGAACTAAAACACCCTGGTGTCATATTGGACAAGAACCTTTCATTTACGCCCCACCTGATCTTCATTCAAAGAAGGATTAGAGGATACTCTGCCATACTTGCGAGGGTCGTCCGCATGGATTGGGGCCTGCGAAGATGAACCCTCAAATTATTCTGCAAAACTATCTTCCTGCCTGCATTATGTACGTTGCCGGCGTGTGGTACCGAAGGTCAACACCGCCGTTAACAGAAGAAAATTGAAACCACGCAGCAGTACATTCAACTCACAATCTCAAGAGCTTGCAACACCGTAAGCACACTTGTGCTCCAGGACATAACGGGGGCTCTCCCCTCGAAAGAGTTGGGCTCTTCCCAACTCTCCAAAGGACGAGGAGCTACCCACTTGGACTTCATTGTGGACCCTGCAAATGACTCCAAATTAGAACGTAAACGTCTCTCCATATACCTTCAACAGGTTTTGCAAAACCGTGGCAAGCATCAAGCAAGGCTGAAATTACTAGAAAATGTATACCCAATATACAACTAGTATTCCCAAATTATCCACCTTGGCTCTCTCCCGGACTCCTTGTTACCTATCTGCTAACTGGACACGGCGATATAAGAGACAGACTCCAAGGATTCGGACTTAGCGACACCATCTTATGGCATTGTGGCCAACGGGAAACATGGAGACACCTAATGTACGACTGCCACGAAAAGACCTCCTGTACTGTACGAAGACCTCCGCTCCCGACTCATAACCAACACCCAAATAATATAACAAGACCAGAAGCACCTCCTACTAACTGAAGTAGACACCTACAATGCTTTCACTCAGTTCGCACAAGATATCTTACAAGAAGAAGGATGTTCCCACATCCAAAACTGCAGCTGTAAAGAGTCAACCCGGCATAATCTATGGCAACCCACAAACCTGATAGCTACATTACCCCAACGGCATAAACTGTGCGCAAATACACTACACCACGGACAGCTTCAACTGTAGTGAGTATAAGAAGCAAGAAATGAAGACGATGTGGACGGAACTCGTCCCATGAATGACTTCTAAATAAATTGGACCTTTGGATACTTTGGTCGTGATACTGTCCCATGAGTGACCTTCCACCGACTGATGACACAAGCGAAGTTGGCGGTCTGAGCTGGCGCCCTTGCCTGGCCCACCTTTCCTTTCCTTTCCCTAGCAGGGGGGGGGGATTAGACGGTCCTCCTCTTTCCTCTCCACCTCGCCACCTCGAGAGAATTATATGAAGACCTAAGAGGAGAACTCATCACGAGAATTAGATACATTCCCACAAACCAAGAATACCGCCTACTTGACTCCAAGGAGGAATTTGCTGCCCTCAGCAAATTTGCACAGGCATTATTCAGTAGACGAAAAACAATGTTATCATTGTAACAATTTATCAAGGAAGGCACTAAGAGACAAAGGTCAGATGTGCTGTTGCGACACCTTTTTTTTTTTTTTTTTTTGTTTGTAAACCCCAAACACGACAGGTGTTAGAACCTATAGTACTTGGTACCATGCTTGGGTTGGAGGTTCAGAAGACGAAAGAAGATATTTGTTGACATTGGACTTGAACTTCTGTAGATTGTAATTTTCAAGAAATACGTATGAAGGAAGGTTGTTCTAGAAAACGGCAGTTGAATGACTAAACGAAGAAGAAGAAAAGTTGGTTCTATGAGTTTGAAGTTGGACAGTAAATGAATGTTGGCTGGTGGCGGCACGTGTTCTGACTGTTTTGAAAGACAGAGCGGGAATTATAGAAGCCAATTCACAAGAACAGTGCCCATGGAAGTATCTGTAGAAGAGGCATGCAGCAGAAACAGTACGTCTATGAGACTGCGAGTGGAGAGACTCTGTTAGAAATAAATCAGTAATTAAACTAACTGCCCTGAGGTTTTCGGAGCACCACCCCAGAACAATATTACATGGCAGGGCGGATTTCCGATTTATACAGAGTCAGCAGCTGTTTGGAAGAAAAGTAACGCCGTGAGCGAAAGAGAAAACCAAGTGTTTTAGATGCAGAGGAAGCAATATTTGTAACGTGTTTGTGCCAAGAGAGATTAGAAGTCAGGGTAATCCCAAAAAGAAATATATCATTTTGCCTAGAAATCGGAGTGTCACTAAAGGTAAGCATAGGGGCAGAAGAATCCTTTTTGTGAGATATAAGACAAGAATGAGTTTTAGAAGGGTTGAAATCAATTAATTTGTCTTGATCCACTGGCGAATTGCCTGATGATCGGCATTTAAGGAATTGGTAGCAGATTTTCGAGAAGTTGAAGCTGATTCAGCAGGACAAGGTTTCTCAAAATGGAAAGTGGAATGCAATGTGCTGTCATCGGCAAAACTTTGGATAGGATTTCCAGTCAATGGAAGAAGGTCATTAATATACAACAGAAAAAGAGTGGGGGAAAGAACTGAACTTTGGGGGGCACCGGCATTAGTGGAGAAATTAGAAGACAGAGAGCCATTTACTATCGTCCTCGGTGAGCAATCAGAGAGAAAACTGGATGACCAATTACTAAAACCAGTTGGCAAACCATGAGATGGAAGTTTATTTAGAAGACCTTTATGCCAAATACGATGGAAAGCCTTTGAGGTGTCAAGAGCAACTGCTTGTGTTTCACCGAACCTTTCCATTGAATTAGTCCATAAATATGTAACATAAGCGAGAATATCACCATGGATCGACACTGACGGAATCCATACTGGCGATCGTTGATCAGACGGAAGATTTTTTGTAGTTTAACAGTTGGCGGTTAATTGATTTCTCCATTACTTTAGAAAGAGTAGAAGTAATTGCAATGGGACGATAATTGGATGGGAGGGATTTGTCACCCTTTTTAGGAACTGGCTGGATATGAGAAAATTTCCAAGCAGAAGGGAAAACACCTTTGGAATAAGAAAGTGAAAAAAAGCGGCAAAGAATAGGAGTAAGTTCAGGAGCACAGGTTTTGAGAACAAGTGGAGAAATACCATCGGGACCTGGAACTTTCTTAGCATCAAGATTCGTCAAAATCCGTCTGACATCCTTTTGGCGGAAGACCACAGGAGGCACTGAATGGAGCGTGTTGGGAATGGTGGAAGGTGTTTTACCAAGATCATTAATACGTAAGTTGGAAGAAAAATGGGATGCTAGCAGGTCAGCTTTATCTTTGGCTGAAGTGACAACAGAACCATTTGGTTTGGACAGAGGTGGAAGCAGAGATGGGCAAACGTTGCGGCCAATAGCTTTGGCAAGAGACCAGAATGTTCGGCTACCATTAGGGCAAGAAGCAAGTTTTCTACTCTTAGCCTGTTCAAACTCTAGTTTGGACTGATTAATAACTGCTAACAATTGTTGCGAGCTTTGGTGTAGGCAGAAAATGAAACTGGAGAATTAGAAACAAGACGAGTACGATATGCAACATTCTCTCTTGATCAGCCTTAGGACATTTAATGGAAAACCAAGGTTTAGATAAAGGACGAGATTTTAAAGTGGAGTGTGTGATAAAGGATTCCATTCCTGCAAGAATAATTTCACTGACACAATCTGAACAAATGTTGGCAACAGACGTTTTGAAACAGTAATCCGACGAAGGAAAAGAAGAAAAGAAGTTTCTCAGGTCATCTGGAATACTCCAGGCGAATTTCGAATTTCTTCGGCAGCTACTGCGATTCTTGCAACCAGCTCCTCAGCATTGTCAACAGGGGTGTCATAAACTAGCGATTTCATATGACCCCAGAAATAAAAATCAAGACATGATAGGTCGGGTGACTGAGCAGGCCAACGCACGGGACCACCACGTCCGATCCACTGTTGACCAAATGTGACATCCAGGTAGTTACGAACATCTCCGCTATAATGGGCAGGGGTTCCATCGTGTTGGAACCACATTGTCTGTTGCGTCGATGCAGAAATCTGTTCATCTCTCAAAGGTTGTGGCAATACTTGCTGCAGAAAGATCAAGTAGATAGGTCCGGTTAGACGACACGGTAACAGGTAAGGTCCGATGAGGTGATCACCCATAATACCGGCCCATACATTGACCGAAAATCGAATTTGTGCTGCACGACGTCGTATTGCATGCGGGTTCTCGACCGCCCAGATATGGTCGTTATGCGTGTTGAAAATTCCTTCCCTTGTGAAGGATGCCTCATCGGAAAACAACACTTCAGCAGGAAAAAGGGTATTTGTAGCACATTTTCCAAGGTACCACTGTGCGAAAGCAATACGAGGTGCATAATATTCCGGTTGCTGTGTCTTGACACGCTGCACGTGAAACGCATGCATGTCTTGTTCTCGGAGAATCCTCCAGACGCTGCAATGGGAAACCCCGACTGCGTTTGCTAGACTTCGTGTACTCGTTCTTGGATTCCCCTGTACATGCTGCAGCACATTCTGTTCGACTGCTGGAGTCCGTGCTGTTCTTACCCTTCCCTGTCATCTCTTTCAAATGAACCTCTCTCAGCTAACCTCTGGTGCAGTCTTGCAAAGAAATTATGACTGGGAATACGCCTCGTCGGATATCGTTCCGCGTACAAACGCTGTGCGGCTGGCCCACTACAATTTTCAGCCCCGTAGGCCAAATGCATATCGGCTAACTCTGCGTTCGTGTAATCATCCATCCTACTAACTTGGCGTTCTTGTGCGAAATTAAGATTCCCTGCACTAAAGCTCGGAATTTTCGATTCTGCCCATTGGTATATGATTTCGAGTTGTCAGGATGTACCCTACCCCTCTTAGAAGTTCTGAAACGTTTAACTGAAACACCCTGTATAAGTCTAACAGCAAGATCGGGGCATACTCAGCCACCTTTTTTAGCAGTTCTGGTTCAAGCTTGTCTAGTCCCGGGGTTCTTTTGTTTTTTATTTTTTGTACGGCAGTTTGGAAGTCTTGCAGAATGGATGATTGTTCCACTCGGACCGATTGGCAGGTTTTGTTGGCATGGCACAGCTGTTGCTGTTGAGGTATGTTGTCCTCTTCGATGGGTTTTAAGGTGGCATTGAGAATATTGTTGACCGTGTCATGCCAGTTGTTGGTCCAGTTGTTGGTCATGGTGCCTTGTGGGGTAAATGTGGAGGGTGTGATCTCTCCCCTTGGTAACTTATTTGTGGTTATTCTATATATGATGCTCCAAGGGTCTGTATTGCCGACTGTGGAAACCAGATGCTCCCAGGACAGTTTCTTCCGCTGCCTGGTCATCGCGGTGTAGTTATTTCTGGCCTTCTTGTATTGTTGTCTGAGGGATTCAACCTCAGGAGGAGGCCAGGACCGTCTGGCTCTTTGGAAGGTACGTATTTTCCTGTTCATATCACTCCAAAGTAAGTCAAGTTCCTGCGACCGCCACAGCACATCGCCTGGTCGGGGGCCCTTCTCTAGATCGACTGATCACTGCTTGAAGGGATGATGAATGCTGTGAGAAGCAGGTGGTACGGAAGGGCAATTACTGCCAAAGGTGTAGAGTGTGTCCAAGTAGCGCTCGCTAAAGGGTTTAGCAGCAAGTGACCTTCAACTATGATTTGTACCTACACAGGAGTGTGTTAGTTTTCAGATAGCTCACACAGGAGTATGTGTGTATGTATTATATGTGTGTGCTGCTCCTAGAACATAAGTTCAACTCCGTCTAGATAATTTTGACTTTTTTAACAGACTGTGAAGGTCAGGCCAGTGTGAGCAGTGTAAAAAAATAAAAATAAAAATAAAAATAAAATTCACAAGGGATATATTTCCTGCACAGGCAGGAAAAGGATAGTTAAAGGGAGAGAAAGAGAGAGAGAGGAAAGAAAAAGAATAAGAAAAAAAAGTTCATCCCGCACAGAAGGACTGGAAAGAAAATAAATACTGTTTGTGTTTCTTCTCATACTGTGTTGTGTATTGGCCTCTTGGCTACCTGAGAGTAGTCATCAACAGGATGGTCGCTTCAAGGCTCTCGTCCGAAGGCAGCTAGGGACGTCAAAAGTCGTTTCTTGACTTTTGCACTCAAGTGCTAGAGGTGGGGAAGCAATGACAACTTGTGGTCTATAAATACTCCTAGGACTAGTTTACAGGACAAGTGCTAACTGAGCGCCATTGATCCTGACCTGAGGGGTCAGGATCAATGATGATCATATTAGATTTTGCTGGATTAATATGGAATTTGTGCAGGCTGGCCCAGGAAGATAGATGATCGAGGACACGCTGAGCATTCATCTCAATTACTGAGTGAGACCGACCTGAAAAAGTGATCGTAGGATCATCTGCGAAAGCTATTATTTTTGTGTTTTCAAAAGCATTGCTGAGCCAACTTTGAAGGACCATGATCCAAATTAGAAGGGCCAAGACCGAATGCTGCAGACATCCCCTGTGAACAGGCCTGAAGACCTGTTGATGCTTGGATTTGACAATAATGATGCGTTCAGTAAAGTAATTTATAAAAAGATTGTATAGATTGGCGGGACAATCTGCTTGATGGAGGCATTGAAGGGCACTCTCCCACCGTACAGTGGGAGAGTGCCCTTCGACAGAGTATTTTGTCGAAGGTTCCCTCAAAGTCGACCAACATGGCCAGCTCATATTTAGACTGGGAAGTCTCCAGATGAAGGAGGATCTAGGTCAGAAAGGCTTTCCTCATTGGATCGACCCGGGGTGAAGCCATACTGTGAAGGGTATATAAAGTCCTTTGACAGTAGGAGGTGTGTAACACTGTAGGACATCAGTCTCTCAAAAATTTTCCCAAGATTGGCCAGCAGGGCAATGGGCCTGAAGGATCTGGGTTCAGTCAGTGGTTTGTTGGGCTTGGTGATAAGAAGAAGAAGGGCCACCTTCCAAGCGTTAGGAAACTGAGAGAAGGAGAGGCATTTGTTAAACAGAAGTAGAAGGAGGTCAGGTTTTAATTTAAAGAATCGTTGGATGAAGACATATTCGATACAGTCAGTTCGCGGACATTTTTTATTATTTATCTTTTTGAGAATTGTCTCTAATTCAATTATCTTAAATGGGTCAACATTGTCTGGTGGGTTGTATGCAGCATTCTGTCGCCTAGTGGACTCATGTTCTAGCACGTCTTCTGAGCGATCGTCATGGGGAGTTTGCCCAAAATTGTATTAATTAATTGCATTGCCTGATTCGTTCACAAAAGAGATTGAAGTTTCTTTTTTTCTCTTTGATATTGCCATGGTGTGCTGATTTTTTATTCTTAAATATTCTCTATGTAGTCTTTTAATCTCTTGGGCTGGCCAGTTCCTGTGATTTGATATCATTTTCTTACTTGATGTGCTTCTTTTCTAAGGCAAGACAATTCCGGTGTCCACCAAGGGAATAGCTTCGGGCGTCTTCTTTTTGATGGTGGAACAGTAAGCGGCTTTCTTGAGGGAAGTTTTGATTATTTCGACCATCCCTTCTGGGATTGTTAACTCAAAGCAGGAGTGATCTGTGTTCGGGATGTGTGTCTGATTACTTCCTCAAAGGCTTTCCAGTCGATCGTGTTAGTTGAGAATTGCACAAAGTCAGTCGGTCTAACACAGGGAAGAGCAGGAGGGCGTTGAGAGCAGGGTAAAAGGGAATACCCTATGATCGCACAGTGTCCGGTCTGGAATCGTTGTCCAGTTACTGAACTTCGTTCGTAAATCATTAGTTGAAGTCGTGATATCAATGTTGGTTTGTCCAGTTGAGCTACAATATGTGGTTAGCTGATTAGGCTGGTTATGAAGTGTTAAGTTTCTGGTTAGTATCAGATCCACCAGCAGCAGGCCACGGTGATCAGTAGCTGGGCAGTGCCAGAAAGTGGATTTTTCTTTGACATCTGCTGTAATAATTGTATTCCTGGCACTCAGAAATTTAAGTGCATACTCCAAGTAGTTGAGTGAGTCAGCAAAGTCCCTGGACGGAGGGCAGTATAATGATATTAGTTAAAAAGAAAAAGAGGAGGAGCGGAGTTGAATACATGTGGCAAACTGTGTGGATGACCAATATGTCTAGTTCATCGTTCAACACTACAATACAGGATTTTGGATCCACCTTGACAGGTTGTATCACTCTGGTATGTATTGAGTACTCCATAATTTTGTGGCCTTCGCCCGTGGGAATTCTGAAGGCATAAGGTTATTGGATGCAGATGATGTTAACAGATTGATTCTCGGCAGCCATTCTAAACTCGCCTGCAAAGGCTCGTGAATGTTGACCGTTGATCTACATGATTTTCAATTTATTGCTGTTCTTAGTAGGATTGGTGAGTTGGTGCGTTAGCGACTTGGGCAGGATTCAAGGTAGACTGGGGAGTCAATATGTGGGGATCAGCCATCAGCGGTGCTTGTTCTTACTAGTTCCAGGGCAAGTTGGTATTCAGAGCAAGCTACATTGGGAGCAGCTAGGAAGTTCATCCTTGTTTGGACACTCCGCGTTTACGTGGAGTGTCCAAACAAGAATGACAGTGTCCGCAGGTGGGAGAGGTATGAGTACAGTGTCCACAGGTGGTAGACGTATGAGTACAGTGTCCACAGGTGGGAGAGGTATGAGTACAGTGGATTGAGGTGTGTCCATACCCCAAAAAGAGAAAGCATCTGGTGACCACAGTAAATGATCTAAATTTGTGTGAGCTGTAGCCTATAAAAATTCTGCTGAGAGACATCATGTTTCTATAGAGTGCTGGTGAGAGAGTGATCACCTACTGTGTAGTAGTACTTGAATTTGCTTTGTGGCGAATCTGATTTTGATATTACTCTTTATTTCTTCAAAGGAGAGGCCAAAATCCATTAAATTCTTATGGTAGAGGTCCTCGAGGATTTCGTTATTGGAGAGCCCACTAGGGAAGTCATAAATAAGGATGGAGAGTTTGGCAAACTTTGAAGAGCTTGAGAGTACTCCAGCAGACTGCAGTCATCCAGCATCGGAGATGTTGTCAAGGTAATTCTTGTTGGTTGTCTCCAAAATAACCCAACGATTATGGATGGTTTAGGGATTTCACCTTTACCGTTTTGTAGTTGTTCTTGAGGGTGCTCTGGACGAGTTCTCTGACTTGAGCGCTTGTCTTCAGTTCAGACTCTTCTGAAGCCCTCAGTAGAAGAATATACTGAGGGTTCTGTCGGCTGGCTGATGGTAGTTGCTCCTGGGTAGAGGTTATCATAGGAGTGGCTAGGAGATTTATTTTCACAGCTCCAGCATTATAGCGGGCTGAAGGAAGTATTGGTGCTGTAGTTTGATCCAGGGCCTCATCGTCAGGTGGAGCTTAAAGAGGGTGTCTAAGACCTTCTCCAGAATTTAGGATTTCTTTTCTATCTCTTCATTGACTGACCTTATCATTTCATTCTCAATGACGAGACAAGGCCAGTCAATGAAGTTGTAAATAGTTTCAATGTTTGCCCAGAGTTCCTGGACGTAGCTGCCAGCAGCCTTGGTAAACCTGTTGGATTCATGGCTAACGAATGCCATTAGATTCTTGTGTAGGACTGAAATGATCTGATGCAGGGAGCTGGTGTCTCCACATTGAGGGGCATTGCTGGAACTAGGGGTGCCGGTATCGCCAGCTTACTGTATGTTGGATTCCCAGCTGAGACAACTTGGTCCAGGGCAGAAGGTGGTTGGATCACCAAGGGGCCTGCTGAAGTGCGATGAGTTGGTGGAGCAGCAGGAGACCATTGAGAATCTGTGCCTTCTCGCAAATTTAAGGCCGCAGAGACTGGAGTCGCTGGAGTGACAGGTGCAGTAGAATTTGAAATCTATTCAATGATAGAGGCAGCTATCGGTGTATCGATGCTTTGGTCCAGGACTGAGGCTGAGTAATTGTGGTCCACTGATGGCAAAGTATAGTTGTTGTTCACTGGCGAAGAATGAGTTGAGCAAGAAGAGCAGAGAGAACGCACTTTTGGCCACCCCTTGGACTTCTTTTCATTTGAAGATGATTTACCATGAGATTTGGGAGGCAGGTTATTAGATGTCTCTGTGTAATCTCCCATGGATGACCAGGAGTTATCAGAACTTTCAGCATTTTTATCCATCCTACCTCGTTGGGATGACAAAACTCCCGTTCACAAATTAAGCAGTAGAATTCTACTGAATTTTATGCTGATCTCCAGAAACGTCTTCTGAAGAAATAAAATAGTTACCAGGAAAAAGATGATTTTACCTTTTGTCACCAGAGGCCACTGGAGAGTGGAAATTTGCAAAATATATTCTTGGGCAATATTAAGTGCCGACGTCACCCAAGCGGCAGTATTCAAGTAAATCAATGCCCAATAAAAAAATAGTTCCCATTAAACGTTTGATATGGAAATTGAACGTGTCATATTTAATAATTGCATACTAATTACCCTCTTATAAACAATAGATACTAATCACAAGCTGTGTCATAATTATGAACTCAATGGTGCAATTTATAAATTCAAACATGAGGTGCTGACTGGAATCAACCAATGACCAAGGGCCCAGGAGGTCACGTGACCTGTGGTTGTGGCCAAAAAAGGCCTCTGTTCCCCCTGTGAAAGAAGTAGAAGAAGAACGCTTTATTGCATACAAAACGCACATGCCGTACACAATACCCTTCACGGCTACAAGCCAGGAGTTTACAGTAAAGACTAATACAAGGTTACAAAGTGTAATACAAGGTTTCAAAGGCTAATACAATGTAATAAATAAGGATGAGATAGGAGAAAAAATAATATTATTACTAATTATACAAATGTAGGAAAGAAAATGAAAAATTTACATATGAACATATATATACAACAGCATGTTATCATGTTAAATTGTTCTCCAGGGAGCAGTCCTCTTACAACGCTGGAGTCATCTAAGCAGGAGTCGAAAGTTGGAACACTGTAGTGAGTGATCCATGGGAGTTATGGACAGGTCTTTGGGAGCAGGTTCTACTGTCCTGTGATGTGGTCCTGAGAAGGAAGTGGATGGAGTAAGTTCTGGCTGTATTTTTTATCCAATGCGAACTTGTAGACGTCGCCATCCAAGGAGTGTATGTACTGCAGCATTTGCCGGGGTAAGAACCGATCGGATAACTTTAACCGGTATGGGGGTGGCCTGAAGGACTGGATTGGCCCGAAGGTTTGGGACTGGGATCCTCCAACCGCAGTTAGCCCAGAAGTCTGGGTCCGAAACAATGCCAATCATCATTTTTACAGCAAAGACGAGTCTTCTCTCATGGAAAATGGCAGGAAGATGTCTAATGTTTAGAGCTGCTACCATCTGGGTGGTCCTTGGTGCAGGGGGAAGCCGAAATTTCCTTATGGCCCACTTCAATAGACAAAATTCGCCTGCAAAAATCCGTCTGAGATGCGTTGCGGCAGTTGAGGTCAAAACGTCTGCTCCCTAAAGAATGACCGGATAGACACATGTCTTAATATACATGCACCCGACGGCCTGGTCATGGACATGCATAACTTGTTGCTTAAGCATCCACCAGAGTCGACAGAATTTTTTTTTTTTTTTTTTTTTTGCAGGTGGTTTATATGTGGTAGAAAGGAGAGCTTCTGGTCAAAAATAACGCCCAGATCGGTGTGTTGCTGAACAACAGCAGAAATCGCGGATCCACTTATGTTCGGTTGCACTATTGTTGAGTTCCGTTTGAGCGAAAAAGTCAACTGTTTCGACTTCTCAGGATTGATATGAAGGCCTAAGCCGGAGAGGAAGGCCCTCGAGGTTCTGGATTTTCTGTAAGATTAAGTGTTTTCTGTAAGATAAATCTGTAACATTTGTGTAGTCAGCAGTGTCTCCGGCGTTGATAGCAGTGAAAAGCTTCATATTATCAGCGAAAGTGACAATATCAGCTCGACCCGTCACAAAAGACAGAAGAACAGCTGAGAACGAAATTCCAGTGGGGATCCCACCATGTGGGACTCCAGCTGTAATAGTTCTGGTATAGCACCGATTGGCGTCGCGAACAATAATAGTCCTGTTCTCAGGCATTGTCTGAATGAACCAGAGCACGTCTCCGCCAATGAAGTAATACTCACGTAATAGCCTTACCGACTCGTGAACGGATACGGAATCAAATGCTGCCTGGACATCGATATAAATAACAGTGATTTCCGAACGGTGCTCAAATGTCTCGAGGATCTTAGTAGTGGTGGTGACTAGATATGTAGCGGTGGATCTTGACCGGATGGCATAGAGCATCTGCGGTGGCGGATGTGGAATTATTTGGGTGGGTAACGTTTTCAGAAGAGATTTCTGAAATAATTTTAATAGGCATGATGCAGAAGTAATAGGACGGAAGTGACTGGGCTGAGAAGCAGAGCGTATTTTTGGCAGCGGTCTTACTAGATAGACATGCCACATAGGAGGGAAGAATTTTTGATGAAGGATTTTGTTGAATAACGACAGAATGGGATCAACAATAAATGTACTGAGGCATTTCAACATAAACTGAAGAATCCCGTCGGCGCCGGATGCGGCCGTAGGTGCTAAACTATTTATTGCATCAATCAGTTGATATTTGGTGAGTTGAATTTAAGGGGTCTGTTGAAATCGGATTGATTGGGAATTCCATTGGTGTAGTGGATTCTGGCTAGGTGGGCAGACACATCGTTACTAACGTTGGATTTGAACGAGTTTAAATGCACTAAAATGCCCAGAAAAACAATAAACTGATCTTACCACTGAGTTTCTCTTCCTTGTATGGCAGAAATCCAAAAGCTGGCACTATTTTAGACAAGGGGTTCTGAACGGAGCGATATCGCCCCAAGGAGGCGAAAGTTGGTTTTTGGGGAGGGAAAAATTATGGGTATTACAATGATTTCTGGCTCTTCAAATTTCAACCCTGCTCGACGACATCTTATTCCTTAATATTTAATTTCTGTCACTGGGTTGTATTTTCCCCCCACAAGACAACTTATTTTTAACTTAGTAGGTATAATTCAAAGGTTCAAAAATTTTAATTTAGTAGGTATAATATAATTCAAAGGTTCCCAAACTTTCTCGGTTCACGGCGCCCTTAGTGTCTCAGTAATTTTTTCACGGTGCCTCTAGGCCAAAGGAAATACTTAACAGTTCATTTATTAAGTAGTTAGGTCCAAAGACTTAATAAGTAATGTGAAACTATGATAATATGGAAACTGTGAACTGAACTACAGTGAACCAATAGTTCGCGCCGTGTCCGACAGATGTCGAGTATCGCTGTGTTTACCTCGAAAATTTAAAATATCCTGCCGCGGCGCACAGTTTGACATTGGTCAATGTATGTACAGGGCGTCTCAAAAATACACGGCATAACTTCAGGAATGAGTTCCTCATGTGTGGACAATAAAAATATTTTATATCAACATAGTTCCGGAAATGCTTGGTTTCCGAGTTTTGAAGGTCTGTCTATGACACTTATCTGTTCACATCACCTTATAGTAATTGTTCAAAATGTTCACCTTCTGCCTGAATACAGGCCTCACATTGACTTCTCATGGACTCGCGAAGACGATGCCAAATTCCTGGCATGTTTCGCATTGTCCTACAACTTACCACAATTCGATTGCGGAGAGTTTCCACATCAGCTACCGGAGACGGATACACCAATGACTTTAAATGGCACCACAAGAAGAAATCTAGTGGGTTTAAATCAGTGAGCGTGGAGGCCAGGCAGTTGGTCCACCTCTACCTATCCACCGACCAGGAAACCTACGATTCAGGTAATTGCGGAATAGGTGGCTGAAATGTACGGGAGCGCCATCGTGCATCAAGTGTGCTTGTTGACGGATCAGTGGCGTGCACGTCCAAGAAATCAGGCATGTTGTTTTCCAAAAAGTTTCTGTACGCCTGCCCTGTGAGTTTGTTTGGAAGTACATGGAGCCCAAATAACCAAAACCACCCGCCCAGATGTTGAGGCTGAACCACTGTTGGTGATGTGATGGAAGAATTGCGTGTGGGTTTTACTCAGCCCATACATGCTGATTGGGAAAGTTTTGGATTCAGTCTCGTGTGAACTGTGCTTCATCTGTGAATATCATTAAAGCAGGAAAGTGAGGAGTTGTACCACACTGCTGCAAGAACCACTGGCAGAAGATTACTCGCACAGGGTAATCTGCTGGTGACGAGGCCTTACAAGGTGCAGATGGTAAGGATACAGTTGGTGTTCTCATAACACTCTCCATATAGTCAAACGTTGAACAGCCAGTTGCATTGCTATTCTTCTGTGATTCCAGGAGTGGCATGCACAACATCCAAAATCTCCTCCTCTGCTTCAGGAGTCGTAGATCTTGGTCGTCCTCTATGGGCAGTACGAGGTGTAAAGGTCCCATGTTCAAAAAGGCGGCGATGGATACCTTCTAACGTTTTCCTGCCTGGACATCTTCGTTCTGTTAACCTTTCGTGGTACAAACGACGAGCCTCAAGAGCATTGTAGTCCGCCAAACCGTACATAAAGTGCATATCCGCTTGCTCCTGATTTGAGTACATGGTCGGAATGGAAAACCATCAGATTCTGTCAGTACCTTGTGATGAAGGAAATCACCTGCAGGAGATAAGGCATTCCGGTTATTAAATCGGGAGCCAAGCATTTTCGGAACTATGTTGATATGAAATATTTTTATTGTCTACATATGAGGACTTCATTCCTGAAATTATGCCGTATATTTTTGAGACACCCTTTACATACAGGCTGTCTCAAAAATATTTGTACAAACGTTTAGGGAAGGTTGGTAACATCTAAAGGAATGTGAATCGCATAGGAACCCATAACCGGAAACGTCACGAGAAAGTAGTAGCAGAGGCACAAGAAGCAAAAATGACACAAGACAGTAGTTAGTGACAAACATTTATTTGACATAATATTAACAAGGGAGTACGAGATGAATGCATTCCATGATGTTACAACAGATGCTCGAAGGGTCCTCCATGATACGCGATGCATGCGTGACACCGACGCAGCATGGATTGGGGGACACGGTCGAACACACATGGAGTTTCTTTGATAGTAGCAGCAGCGCAGACGAGTCTCTCCATGAGATCCATTTCCGTCTCCACAAGCAATTCATACACGATAGATTTAAGGGCACCCCACAGAAAGAAATCAAGGCTCGATAAATCAGGTAAGCGCGGGGGCCAGGCAACGGGTCCACCACGGCCAATCCATCGACGACGCCCAAAACGCCTGTTCAAATTGTCACGAACACACCTTCCATAATGGGCAGGCGCCCCGTCATGTTGAAACCAAATGTTGCGTCTCACATTTGCTGGAACATCATCAAGTAACCCTGGTAGAACTTGTTCAAGAAAGATCCGATAGTTAGCAGAGTTCGTGCGGGATGGTAACAGGTATGGGCCGACTAAGCAGTCACTGACCATACTTGCCCACACATTTATTGCGAAGCGATGTTCTGCCGCATGGGGGCGCGCACCGTGTGGGTTGTCGTGAGCACACACATGAGCATTGTGATGATTGAGTAAGCCTTCCCGAGTGAAATAAGCCTCATCTATGAACAAAACATAGGCTGGAAAATTCAAGTCTCGAATACTTTCTTGGAGAAACCGCTGCGCAAAAGCCACACGTGTAGAATGATCTTGGTGGAGCAGTAAATGAACTCTTTGGAGATGAAAGGGGTGTAAGGAATCGTCGTGTCAGACACGCTGTACACTGCAAGGAGACACTCCTAAGGCAGAGGTAACGGCACGTGTGCTGGTAGTAGGATTATTCTGGACGGCAATCAACACACTTTCTTCCATGGCGGGAGTTCGCGTAGAATGTGGTCTGCCCGCACTATTCTTGTTACCTCTAAATGACCCATAATCGCACAAATTTTGATGTACACGCGCAAACAAACGGTGGTCCGGTATATGTCTGTCTCGGAAGCGTTCTCCATAAATTTGTTGAGCGCCTCGTCCATTGCCCTCTGCTAATCTATACACTAGGTGCATGTCTGCCAGCTCACAGTTCGTATATCGATGTATGCTCTTCGTGCGGCGACTACTGCTTGAATGAGTAAACCAGAAAATCTCCCTCTCGCGAACTGGTGAACAGTGCCTTCTACTGACTTACGGTGACGTTTTCGGTTATGGGTTCCTATGCGATTCACATTCCTTTAGATGTTACCTACCTCACTAAACGTTTGTACCAATATTTTTGAGACACCCTGTATATATATATATATAATTTTTATTGTATACAAAAGTGGTATTTACAATACACCCTTCACAGCAGTAATTCTAGGGGTTTTAAATTGGCTGGTGGACTTTGCCTTGGGGGGAGGGGACTGGGCACACATCGAAGTTCGAGCTCATCCCACAGAGCCAACGATAGAATCAGTGTCGGATTATTTACAGAATATTATGCTTTTGACACTATTTCTAATGTGTTAATAAAGATATTCATATTTGTATTCATAAAGATATTCTTGACTTTATTTACAACACATTCAAAAAGACATCGTACTTCGAACATTATTTACAATATATTGAGCAGTATTATGCTGCCATATCAATGTGCAGTTTGCCTGACCAAGGTTGCCAGATAACGAAGACAGATCCCTCTTAATGATATGTCTTCGGTACGTCCGATTCTTAGGAAACCTACAGAGGTTGCCGTCAATTGATTGGATTGTTGGGAACATCTCCCTGGGTAGAAAGCAGTCACTAAGGGCCAGTCTGTTGTAGTGGGCTGTGAGCGTCGGAGCTGACGGGTAAAGGGCTTCTCCTCTCTCACAGTTTCCAGATGCTGGGCTCCGAGACCATCCGGTTGCCATTTTGGCACTGAGAACAAGGCGTTTTTCCAACACAAGATTGAAAGTCGGACAAAATTTAGTGAGATCGCATTCGCAGTTGTCCTTTGCTGGGGTGGACGACGATGTTTATGCGTGATCCAACGAGGCAGGCAGTATTTGGCGGAGTACACGCGCTGTTGGTAGGGCTGTGATCCCCAAATTTCCAAGGCATATAATACGATGGAGGTGTATACTTACCGACGAGTCACATCCAGATCTCTAATGTGGAGCAGTTGTTGTTTTGTGGTCCAGCGCATTTGACAGAATTTTGCTATGAACTTGTCAATGTGGGAGTTGAAGCTCAGTTTATAGTCGAAGACGACTCCCAAGTCCGTATGCATCTTTACCACTGGGAAGGGAATGCCGTCTAGAGAAGCTTGGATTTCAGTGGGTTGGCGCTTCAGAGAAAAGACAGTTTGGGCAGATTTGGCAGGGTTCAAATCAAATTATTATATTAGGGACTCCCGTAAATGATTACATATACCCGTTTATGTGTTATGTCTGTAAATTGCACGTGTTCTGTGCTCGATTTGTCTGTTTTGCTGGACGAAAAACCCCAGTTTCTGAGGAAAAACCTTGCTTCCTACGCCTGAGACTAAGTAACTCATCCACTGAGTGAACAACGCCCCTTAAAGTTCCTCACATCACGACAGGATTCAAACCCGGGCCTTTTCCACACAGTGTGAGGAGGATTGTGACGATACCACTGTGCTATCGACGCAGACGATTTGGCAGGGTTAATCAAGAGGACAAATTGAGACTGATGTTTGAGAGATGTACGCCGGGGGTTAATCTGAGTATATATCTTAACATCATCGACATAGCACAGAATGCCTGCTCTCTGTTGCATAAATGGAATAATAACTGCAGTGAATGCTCCGGAGAGGATTCCGCCTTGGGGAACTCCCGCAGTGATCTTTCTCCACACGGTGTGTTGATCCGCTTTAAGAAGAATGGTTCTGTCAGAGAATAGGATTTTGATGAACAACAACATGTCACCTTTTATATGGAAGCAATATTCTAGGAGTTGAACGAGCGAGGGAATGCTGATTGAGTCGAAGGCAGCTTCGAAGTCGACATATGTAAAAGCAAGCCGGCTTTATCTTCTATATACGCACTGAAAATGGTGTTGGTTGTGATTATTAAATTGGTGACTGTGGATCTTCCTGGAATGGCATAGTGAATCTGTGGGGATTTGTGCGGCATGATTTGTTTGGTGAGAGTTGAAAGTAATGTCTTCTCCATGAGCTTCAAGAGGCTGGAACAATAAGAAATTGGCCTAAACTGTTTAATGAGGGGTGCAGATTGTAATTTAGGGTGTGGCCTCATGGCATATCTGTTCCAGAGATGGGGAAAGTAGTGCTGTGTTAAGACACGGTTAAAAATTGATAGTAGAGGATCGATGATGAACGATCTAGGACATGAGTTGTCTTAGCTCGTCGATGATGAACGAACTAATTATGAATTGTGGAATAAAATCGGGGCCTACAGTTGCAGTGGGTGGCAATCCATTTATAGCAGTTATAAGCCGCTTCCGGGTGATGCGAACAGTGGCGAGCATATCAGTAGAAACATTCTTGATGGGTAAGTTGCCTAGGTACATCGGGGCCACAGTGTTTGAGAACCGTGCAATGTGGTCCATCCACAGTTGAAGGTCCAATGTTTTAGGAATTCTTGTGTGCTGAGAGTCATAGAACGATTTGCCTTTTCGTAGAGTTTCATTTAAATGCATTTTAATTGCAAATGATTTCTGGCGGTTGAACACTGCCCGGGCTTTGGAAGAGGCAATACGATCTTGTATAGCGCCTGATTCTTTCCATCTCTTATGCAGATTTTGTTTTTCTTGAAAGCTGTTGTTCAATGGTGGTCGATCTTCACCGGGGAGTAATGCAGACAGAACCAAGCTCTCGAACGGGGAGTGATGCAGACAGTCTATGTAGCACCATAACTTGCAATGGTTCGAATCCATTTTGTCATGAGTTCCATAGCTAGCTCGAGATCACAATTATTGAGAGCATCCCAAAGTATCGAGGATGCGGCTTTGAGACATCTTGGTGGATCAATGAATTTGGGTGCTGTCATGTCTTTTTTTTCTTTTTTGGACTTTGGATATCGAAGTTCAATGCGGCTAAGTGCAGGAGAATGGCAATTGGTTCGTGATCGGATTGAAATAGATTGTGAGGATTGTCTTCGAGGTCAAATGATGCTGAAGAGAATTTCGAATCCAAGAGATTAGATCCTTTCGTAGGCTGACAGTTAAGTAGGCTGATACCCAATGAATCCATACTACTAATGAGTTTCCTACTAAGATGTGTGAGAGTAGTGGAAGATTGAAATTTCCACAAATAATGTGCTTAGCAGAGGTGTGGAGGTGATTTACCAGCCAGTGGATCACATCTTCAATGATGTCACTGTTTGGGCCTAGTGGAATGTATACTGTTGCTATGTCAATCAGGTTGGCCTTGAGCTTGAGGGACACGATAGCAGCTTCAAATGCAAGGGATTGGGTTACCACAGAATGTGCCAAAGAGAAAATAGTTTTAGAAGATAAAAGAGAAGATAGCACAAGGTGTTTCCCACATCTCTGCATAATACACATTGTCATGTAAAAAAGAACACTGTTGAGGCCAGGGATTTAAAAGTGTATGGATATTGTACATGTGTACTGTCG
The DNA here is from genome assembly GCF_048544385.1 of Mastigoproctus giganteus. Taxonomy (NCBI): domain Eukaryota; kingdom Metazoa; phylum Arthropoda; class Arachnida; order Uropygi; family Thelyphonidae; genus Mastigoproctus; species Mastigoproctus giganteus. The sequence goes on from NC_143580.1 coordinate 100,667,039, forward strand.
TGTACCGTAGTTCATCTGGTTATTTAGCCGCTGGATCCCTACTGAGGTCCAACGTTGTGCACACTTGGCCGCGTGGAGGAAGACCAGGTACACCAGTATTACAGTTATTTACTCTGGCAGGCCATTCCACATAATTTCCTGAGATGTCAGTGGCTAGGGCCTATGTTAAAAAAAAAAAAAAAGAAAAAAAAAATGGGTAGACGCTAGAGGTTTAGAGCAGGCCGAGATTGGTTTTAAATGAAAGTTAGGCTAATTTTTCTCATTGAAATTCAGCAGCTTGCAATTGGGACATTCACGGTCGGTAAAGGTAGAGTGGGGGGAAAGACTGAAGATTGAAGGTGGGGACTGGTAGAAGTATGGGAACGAAAGAGAAGGCGATTACAGGAGTGTCAGTGAAGCAAGCCCCACCAGCGAAGAAGGTAGGCAGGGGAAAGGATGAAATAGAGGCCCATCTCTTCCCCCTCCCTGCCTAGGGATGGGTTTTAAAAGTGAACTGGGCAAGGGTGCCCAGTTCAGAACGACAGGCGGCGTGCTGCAGCAGTGCTGCTCTGGTCATGTCCAGTCGTTGCGTCGCACATGGAAGAAAGAGTCCCGTACAGAGCGATCACTGTCTAGTAGAGTCGGCATAGATGTTGACGGATTGTCTATCCTTTGCGATGGATGTTCAATCCTGGAAGAGAAAGTGAGGTCCCACCATAACGATCATATTCTGATTCAGTTTGGATGCTCGTGTGCAGGGAGTCCTGGGCTTGCATCATTGATTTCAATTTGTGTTCTCCTTCTTGCAAATAAGTCTTGTACAAATTTGGTGAGCGCACTATACTCATCGAATGTGTCCAGGAGATGGTGTTCCCGGTCGTGAGGTAAGTAAGTTAATCTGGTGATTAGGTTTCCACATAGGTCGTCGTACAGCGGGCATTCGTGCATCAAATTTTCCAGCTTTCGCGTTCCCCACATGGACAGTGTGGCTCCTGCACGAGCCACGGCTGCAAGTTTTTCATTCAATGATCCGTGACCCGTCAGGAGGTAAATGGAGTGCAGTCCTGGGTGGAGCCAAGGCGGTGATTTAGGGTACATTTTGTGTATGTCCGGAAGAAATTTCCTTGTCACTTCTCCTTTGGTACTGTTTGACCAGCAGGTTTGCCATTCTTGCTTCAGATGCCCCAATAATCGAGTCTTTTCGGGCTTTTCATCATTTGTAGGTTCGATGTTGTACCCCCATGAATGTGATGGGCATCCCTTTAGATAGGTAGTATGACAGGCCACACCCGAGAATCTCCAGGTCCAGCGGGAGAACCCCCGCCAGCACTTGGAGCGCCTGCGTACTGACAGTCCTATATGCGTGGGTTATTGTTATAAGGATTGATCTCTGGATTGAATCAAGAATTCTTATATTTACCGCCACGTCTGTCTTGGTGAAACAGATTGGAGCAGCATATGAAATTGCTGGTATAAATGTAGCCTTATAGTAGAGAGAGAGTGTTCGCTTTTTCGGCTCCAGTGGCGCCTTGCAACACGGACGACCAGTGCAGAATAGTTTCTAATTTTTATTCTTAGTTACTTGAGGTTAGGTTGGAAGGCGAGATTGTTGTCATGGACGATACCTAGATATTTCATTTGGGTGGTAATCTTTATTGTTTTCCCTTTTATTTTAATTTGCGGAGGTCTTCTGATATTTATTGATACTTTGAGTAGGATCGACGTTGTTTTTGTCGATTCACTTTGTAGGAAGTTTTCTTCCGCCCATTGTTGTAGGATCTCTAGGGCATGGTTTGCATGAATCTCCAGTTAGGCCCTTGAGTCTGCCTGCCACAATCAGTGCAAGGTCATCTGCGTTGGCTTGACACTTTACTTCCCCCAAGTTGGTGTCAAGGAAGTCGTCAAGGACTATATTTCAAGCGCCTCCGTAGCCAGGTGGGCAGGAGCAGCAGTGCATAGCACACGCTTCTTGATTAGACCGTGGTTCGAGCCCGTGACCACTAAATACGGAGGATGAGGAAAGGTCAGGGAATGACCTCCGCATATTACCCAGCAATATGGCCTTAGTTGCTAATGCTCCTAAAAACCAAATAACAAACAATAATAACAACAACAAACTATATTCCAAAGCAAGGGGCCAAGAACGGACCCCTGCGGGCATCCTCTATGGATATTTCTTGTTATTCTTTGGAACGGCGCTATGACTTCAATTCTTCTTTGGGACATGCATGCTTTGATAGTATTGTAAAGGTTTATGAGAGCATGCACTTTATGGAGTCTGCCAAGGACGCTCGTCACCAGAGGGATCGAACGCCCCAGCAAAATCCACAGCAATCACCAGAAAGTATTTACTTTGGCATACATTTGCAGTATTTATAAGGTTCCTGATGGTTTCGATTGTTAACAGTCCCGGCATGAAGCCATATTGGTTTGCTGCTTCGAGGTTTGCTGTGGAGTACTACTGTTGAAATCCGTTTGTACAAAAGTGTTTCATAGAGCTTGCTCAAGACCGACAGCAAAGCAATGGACCGATAGGAGGTCGGAAGAGTTGGGTTCCTGTTAGGATTTTTTAGGATTAATTTAGTATTGGCAATTTTCCATTCCTTGAGCAAGTACCCCTGTTTCAGACAACAGATATAGAGTCGAAGTAGGAGTTCTGGTGTGAAATCCACAACACACTTTATGATTCCCGGTTCAAGCATATCCTTTCCCGGGGATTTCCTAGTTTTTTTCTGCGCAGCAGAGATCTGAAGCTCTTCCTGGGTGAACGGCCGTTCCTGCCTGTCAGCGGCGTAGTCATCGTTTTCTTTACAAAGCCTGCGTTGTGCTTGGGACTGCGGGTAAACCTGTTCCTTGAGGATAGAGTTGACGATGTTTTCAATCGACTGCTCCCACGATGCTGTAAGCAGTCCCTGCGGTATTCTGGTAGTAATAAAGACTTCCCACTGGGAAGTATGTTGGTGGTAATTTTATTTATCATCCCCAGCGTTCTGTGTTTCCCATGTTGGAGACGTGTTGAACCCAGGAGTTTCGTTTACTTCTTCTGATCGAGTCCGTATACAGGTTTCTGGCAGCTTTATAACGCTGTCTCATGGCTTCTTCTTCTGTTTCCGGCCAAGAGCGCCGGGCTCCTTGTAATTTTTTCCTGCGCATGATTACCTCCTTCCGCAGTGACAGCATATCCCGATTCCACCAAGGCATGGAATTTTCTTCTTAATTGCTATCTTTGTGGATGAGTTCCATAATCTTTCGTTAGAGGAGGTTCGGATCCTTCTCCATCACCAGGTCCTGCTGTCCAGCATTTACTGCTGTGAGGAGCTTCTCAGCAAATAGGTTCCAGTCTACCTTGTTTATTGCATATCGGTTGTCCAGTTGTCTTGGGATCGGAGTTCTGGTTAGTCTCTTAGAGATTTTCAGCGTGATGACACGGTGATAGGACGTTGTCCAGGAGTTTTCCACCCTCCAGTCGGAGACGTGGGCGGCCGTGTTCATGGATGCAAGTGAGATGCTAATCGTTGTCTCCCACAGCGTATTGCAAAAGGTGGGGAGTTGGTGCGGCTAGTTGAGTATGGATAGGGGTGACCCCGCAAGGAAGTTTTCCAAGAGCTGGCGATTATTTGTTTCTCTCCTGTCTTCGGTTGAACTAGGCTAGGCAGGCGAGCAGCAATTGACATCTGCTCCGACGATGATTTTCCGGTTTGGAAGGACGTCCAAGAGGTATTGAAGGTAGTTTATGGCAAAAGTGATTTCTACCCTCGGTCTACAATATACGGAGATCACATAGAAGGATCCTATGGGTGTGATTGCGTGGGCGCAAGCCGCCCAGGTCGTGCATAACTGCATCACTTTGGTGGCTGTTATATTAGGATTCCTGATGAGCACCGCCGCCCACGGAGTGTCTTCATCATACAGAATGGTCTTGTAAGCCAAAGAGTACCCCTTTACCTGTTTTTCGTTGGAATATGGCTCTTGGATAATAATTATATCGGCATTTTCCTCGTCAGCCTTCACTCTAAGCTGGTCAGCCACTGCTTTTGCCTGCTGTGCGTTGTACTGAAAGATTTTGATTTCCGTGGTATTGAAGTGTTTGGGCCTAGTTCCCATAACCGGTCCTACTCTGGTACGTACCTTTGGCTTTTCTATACGACGGGTACTTAAGATCTGTTATTGAATGATTGCTATTCATTTTCGATGCTTTTTGCACTTCGCACAGACGGATTCTTTGCACTTGTTTGGGCAGCTATTGAAATTGTGCCTTTTTTCGGAGCACTGGCCGCATGTTGTTGTTGTTGTTGTTTAAACACAGGTGTGGGAAGTGTGGCCGAACCTGCAGCATTTTCCGGGGAGAACTCCACAATCCAGTTATTGGCGTTTCTGTCTTTAGGCTTGGTCACATATTTTGGAATTACTGACTTTTGCGGATTTTGGTCTGGGAGCAGATCCCGAAGGTTCCTTGTATGGATCTTTTCTGTTAGTTGTTGTGGGGTAATATCCTTTCCAACGTCAAAAATAATTGCGGTTGGTGCCCGTCAATTTGGCAGCTCTGCAATTAAGCCTGAAGTCGCGATTTTAAGATTCCCAATTATTCCTTGTATTTCTTCTCTCGTCTCAGTTTCTATCGCTATTTGCGTACTTCTTATCTTCCTTATTGACTTAATTGGTGTTGTCTTAAAGTTGTCTTTCATTGGTTCCATTATTTTAGTTTTAATTTCCTCACTGGTGGTGGTTTCTGGTTCACTCTCCTTTGGTGTCCTTCGAAGACCAAATTTGGCCGCAGGATAGGTGATTTCTTTCTTGTTTGTGCTACAACTGCCAAGGCAGAGGAAGCGGCGGATGTCCTCAGTTCAGCAGAGTAAGAGACAGCACGCTGTGGCACTTGCTTTTCTCTCCCTTCCATGAACGCTTCAAGCTTAGCTTTCGTCTTTTCTTGTTGATGGTGTTCGTTCATTACGATGGTTTCTAGTTTGTTCCAAAGGATTACTATGTCTCCTCCGACAGGCCGTAGTGATCCTATTGTTGTTTTCTTTCATTATATTTTCCAGCTTGGTTCAAAGTACTGAGACGTGATCCAACACAGTACTTCTGTCAGTAAAGTGTAAAGTGTGTTTAGAGTCAAACGGCACCAGGGGTTTTCCCCATCTCCGCGTAGTTTACATTGTGGGTGAACCAGTTGACTGGAAAAGCCAGAGATTAAAAAGTGTATGGACTTTGCATATGTATCATGCTTTGTACCGTTGATCATCTGGTCGTTTAGCCGCCAGACGTCTACTAAGGCCCGACGTTTCCCCACGTTCGCCCGTGGAGGCAGACCAGGTACCCGCTAGTATAAGCAGAACTCTTTATTGCATACAAAACGCACACGGCGTACACAATGCCCTTGACGGCTAAAAGCCAGGGATTTACAGTAAAGGCTAATACAATGTTAGAAAGGCTAATACAATATTACAGTAAAGACTAGTACTATGTAATAAACGAGGATGATATAGGAGAAAAAAGGATATTATTGCTAATTATACAAGTGTAGGAAAACATTGGAAAACAAATAAAAAATTTACATATGAACATATATACACAACAGCATGTTATCATGCGAAATTATTCTCAAGGGAGCAGTCCTTTTACACTTCTGAAGTCATGTGAGCAGGCGGAGAAAGTTGAACACTGTAGTGATGGATCCACGGCAGTGATGGACAGGTCCTTGGGAGAAGGTTCTAATGTCCTGTGACGTGGTCCTGAGAAGGAAATCGATGGAGTAAGTTCTGCCTATATTTTTTATGCAATGCGAACTTGTAGAGGTCGCCATCCAGGGAGTATATGTACTGCAGCATTTGCACGGAGAAGAACCGATCGGATAACTTTAACCGGTTTGGGGTGGCCTGAAGGACTCGATTGGCCCGACGGCTTGGGACCGGGATCCTCCAACCGCAATTAGCCCAGAAGTCTGGGTCCAAAATAATGCCAACCATGATTTTTACAGCAAAGACGAGCCTTCTCTAATGGATAATCGCAGGAAGGTGCCTGATATTTTGAGTTGCGGCCATCAGGGTGGTCCAGGAGGAAGGGGGAAGCCGAAAGTTCCATATGGCCCACTTCAATAGCCAAACATCTCCCGAAAAAATCCGTCTCAGATGCGTTGCGGCAGTTGAGGTCCAGACGTCTGCGCCGTAAAGTATGATCGGATAGACACATGTCTTAATATATCTGCACCTAACGCCCTGGTCATGGACATGCATAAGTTGTTGCTTAAGCATCCACCGGAGTCGGATGGTTGTCTATGTGTGGTAGAAAGGAGAGCTTCTGTTCGAAAATAACGCCCAGATCGGTGTGTTGCTGAACAGCAGAAATCCCAGATCCTCTTATATTGGGTTTCACCATTGTTGGGTTCCGTTTGAGCGAGAAAGTCAACTGTTTCGACTTCTTAGGATTGATGTGAAGGCTGAAACCGAAGAGGAAGGCCTCGAGGTTCTGGATTTTCTGTACGATTAAGGCATTTGTGTAGTCAGCAGTGTCTCCGGGGTTGATAGCAGTGAACAGCTTTAAATCATCAGCGAAAGTGACAATATCAGTTCGGCCCGTCACGAAAGGCAGAAGAACAGCTGAGAACAAAATACCAGAGAGAACCCCAACTTGTGGGACTCCAGCTGTAATAGTTCTGGTGTGGCGCGGATTGACATCGCGAACAATAATAGTCCTGTTCTCAAGCATTGTCTGAATGAACCAAAGCACGTCTCCACCAATGAGGTAATACTCACGTATTACCTCATTGGTGGAGGCGTGCCTTGCCAACGCTTGAATGGATACGGAATCAAATGCTGCCTGGGCATCGATATAAGTAACGGTGATTTCGGAAACGTGCTCAAATGGCTCGAGGAGCTTGGTAGTGGTGGTGACTAGATTTGTAGCTATGGATCTTGACCTAGTGGCATAGTGGATTTCCCGTGGCTGATGTCGCATTATTTGGGTGGTTAACGTTTTCAGAAGAGATTTCTCAATTTAATTAGAGTCTTCCATGGAATGTGTATGGAGGGGGGACACTGAGCACATGGTACATTTAGTTCGGCAAAGATAGAAGTAACACAAAATAGTGGGGTACTTTTTCCGCCCAGAGGGCATTAATTGGCGAATCCTCCGAAGTCAAGAATCAGATTTAAACGTGGCAACCGCGTTATATCGGAGCACTCTCCATTACCTCGTTGTGAGCAGCATGATGACCTCTCTCACAACAAAAGAAATAGATAAAGAACTTAAAGATCTGATTATATTTCCCTAGAAAGTTAGAAAAGTCTCACCTTATGAGTCCACTGTTGGTTGATCGTCAACTAGAACCAATAATTTTTAACTGTATTACATTTAAAACACATATTTCAGACAAATTATTGCAGATCGATAAACGAAACGTCCGTACTGTAAGGCAACCATATTGCAGCAGACGGCGCACGCTGAACTGGAGTAGCAGTGTTTAAGCTAGAGAAGATAGCTGCAGTAGCCGAGGGAGCTAGTGTAGCGGGTGGGATCTGAAAAACTGTAGTTGATGCTGGTGGAGTATTAGCAAGGGACTCTAGGATGGATGCAGCCACTGGTATGGACATGATAAAGTCTAGTTCACCCGTGATATACTGGTCGGGTTAAGTAGCAAAAGGGCTGCTGTTTCTCTGTCTTGTCAAGGGATTATTAGTAAGCTCTCCTAGATTAGTAACAGCTTTAGCATGGTTTCGTTTATCTAGCTGGGTGGAATACACCTGGCTGTCACTGACATGCCGCCTTCTACTACTCTGCAGTGTGGACATGTGTTTATGTAAGGGGCGGCTCCTAGAACGTCAGTTTATCTCCGCCTCGTATCTCTGTGAATAACAGTATCACTACAAATGGGCCAGATATGTGTGTGTGTGTGTGACGGAGGTTTGTGCGTATTCTGTGTGTGTTCTGTTGTTATGTTCTGGCCACTTGGATACCCAGAAGCATCAGTCACCTGGACAGATGATTCTGGGTTCTCGTCCGCACCACGGGAATGTGGGCCAGTTCCAATAGATGGGATACATATGGTCTCAGAGTATAAAACAAAAAAAAAAAAAAAAAAAATTCCTTCTCTGGGGCTCACTCAGAGGGGGGGGGGAAACACGAAAGGAAGAGAAAGAAAATACTAATAATAATTAACTAAGATAACAAAAATGAATAAATAAATATATATATACTATGTATATAAATATATAAATATTGGTGTTTAGCATATATATACAATCATACATACATATATATATATATATACCAAAAAGCGAAAGGGGTAAAAACCGAAGAGGGGAAGAGACAGAGAGAGAGAGAGATAAAGAAAAGAAGAGTAGATCTTCCAGTTGTGCAACCATTAGGAACGGCAGCATAAAAAGACTTCCATGCCTCCATCCAGATGGAGTTGATCAACCTCGTATCACAGGAATCATACTTTTCGTTAGTTCAAACACTTCTTTAGCAAATACCTGGAGCATTTGAAACTTACTAGAGTCTCTTAAAAAGGCCTGTCTTAGTCCTAATGCATATAATTTCTCATTCATTGACCCGTGCCCTGTTAACAAAAATGACGACTGTAAACTAGGTGTAAACCAATTTCGAACTTTTTTATCAATCAGAAAAATTACATTCGGGATAAACAAGTTGGTCACTCTTCCAGTAGGTATGGTATCCCATCTTCTCTGCCATAAATTGATTATTTCATTCATGCATCTTTTCTTTTCGCCTCTACAGTCATAGCGAATATTGATCTCTATACCAAAAAGTTCTGTAGGAATTTCCCTCTTAATACGGTAGGAAAAAACCACGATACAACAAATGTAGATCCAAGGGTAGCGCTCCAGCCAACACCTGCAGCCCGGCAGTGGACACTGTTCTGCCCATTCTTAGAATATCAAGAAGCATGATGCGTTGTATGGAATTTAGTTTAGCCCGAAACGTAGCTATTTTAACTCTATGGAGAAAGTGGCTCTGCAGTCGACAAGGCGGCGTCAAGTGGGAGTCAAGCAGCAGTTTGGGGGGGAACCCACGGCTGAGTGGGAAGGGCTCCCTTGCCCATTCGCCGGCTTTTTTCGGCAGCGGCATGCAATGAATTTCGCGCCGGTTACTCTTGATAATTTTTTCAGGTCTTTCTTATATAAGAAAAACCTGAGCAGCTCTGGCAAATTTGGAATTTGCATTTGGAGCATTTAATGTATGCACCTTTGTTTTCTTTGTTGGTTTCTTTTTTGCATAATCTGCAGATATCTGCATTTTTAAAACGAGTCGCCCCTTTCATAATTAACAAAACAATTGGACGTGAAGACTACGTATTTGGTGGTCACACAAAACTTAATCCTGTTACTCACTGCAGCGAAATAAAGCTTTCTCCAGTTGTGTACGTGACCTCTTGCTGTAGCTTATTGCTGCAGGCAGGGAGGTGACATGATACGGAGAGAGAGCGAAGGGAAAATATTATTGGTGAGGAAAGCTAGTGTCCATTAACTTCAAATTATGCTATACAAGAATAACTACAAGCTAGTGTCCATCTTGAAGAAGTGCACTGTCCCAAGCCAAAAAAGAGAAACATACAAAATACTTAATTTTTGCTGGAGCAGCGCAGCTGAATCTTCATGCACGAGTAGACGGGCGTTCACCGATGGTTACTGGATCACTTGAATGGTTAAGCATTTAAGTTACTTTTGACTTAAATTCACTTACGCTACTTTTGATTAAAGAGCGCTAAACACACACGGTATACGACCGGAATATAGGATAATTCAATGAGAAGATATTTGGTATTTGGTATTTGGTATGTTGAGGGTCTGGCGGCTGCTAGAATTTCTCCCATCTCCGCGGTGTTCTCTGTATCGAGTGACAGTACCCTGTCAAGCCAGAGATTTAAAGTGTGTGGATCATGTATAGTGTAGTCTGTTGCGCCCATTGTTCAGCTGTCTTATTTGGCCATCGGGCCCCTGATGGGACCCGTGTTGCCCATACCGCGCCACGCGGAGGCTAGCCAGGTGTTACCAGAAAGGAATCAGTACTCTGGCAGGTCCTGCTATCTACTTTCCTCAAATTTCAGTGGCTAGGACCTATAAAAAAAAAGAAAAGAAAAAAAAGACTGCTTTAATCGCTGTTGGTGCTTTTGTTTGGTCATAGAGATTTGCCTTAAGAGCGAGAAGGGTTTGTACACTGGATGAGTTTTATTTTTGGCCGAAAAGGGTCAGGCAAGCAATTTTGGTGTAGTTACAATTTTGACATGTGGGTCTGTGTGCTGCGAAGCTAGACAGATGGTAACACCCAGGTGTTACCATCTGTCTACCTTGGGTGAGGAGAAGGAAGGCTGGAGGGCAGAAAAAGAAGAAAGGGACCGATAGAGAAGGTGGCCACCAAATGTTCAGTGGGCATGTCCATAGCAGAGGGAAATTGGGTTTTGCAGGGTGAGGAGGCGACAGGGGTGTCCCCCCCACCCGCCGGGAAAAGGAGATAAAGCAAGCCCCTGAAAGGTGTCGGACCTGGGTCACCATTTGGCTAGTTGGCAGCAAGGCTGCAATCTAAGTCGTTCACTTTGACTCTCAAGCTGGTGGATTTAGACTCGGCAGAGGTCAAGTGCGTCACCTGCACGTGACAGGCCAGCTACATCTAGGTCCCAGTGTTTGGTCGCATCCAGTTAGGACTCAGTTGTCTTTCAATTGCTGTAGGTTGTCCGCACCACTTTTGTTCAAATCCTGTAGTCACTCAGCTGGTCGTCAATGGCCAGTTGTGTTCTTTGTATCCATCGGTGGTCCAAAGTCGGAAGTTTGTTTCAGGGTGGTGGAAGTGCTCTTTGCCTCGCGAAGAGATTTTGAGCGAAAAGCGTGAGAGCCTTATAGTTTTCTTCTCCTGCAGCACTATGTCCTCCTGATTTCTAAGGATGGAGCGTAGTTTTGTAAACAGCAGGCCACGGAGGTCTTCATATATATTACATTCGTAGAGCAGGTGCTCATAAGTTTCTCCTTGTCCGCATCTACAGTGCGCAATGTCCGAAATTCCAAAATCGTGTAGCTTCTTCCTGAAGGAGCCGTGCTCTGTCAGCAGGTAAGTGGTATGAAGTCCAGGAGAGTACCAGGTCGGGGAAATAGAGTAAACAAGTCCAATGTCTGGTATGAAACTTCTAGTTATGGGGCCTTTAATGGAGTCATTCCACCGATTCTGCCACACTGTTCTCATGTGGTCTGTAAGATGTCTTTTTCCCTGTGGTCTAGTCAGAGTTGGGTCCGTTGTGTATCCCAATGAGAAGATATTAGGTATTAGGTATTAGGTATGTTCGGGGTCTGACGGCACCTGGGATTTCTCCCAGCTCAGCGTATGTTCTCTGTATCGGAGAAGCCAGAGATTTAAAAGTGTGTTGGATATGTACTATGTAGTTGTTGTGCCCATTGTTCGTCCGGCCTGTTAGCCGCCAGGCGACTAGTGAGACCCGACGTCACAATACCCGCCACAGGGAGGCCGGCTGGGTGTTACCAATATTTGTACTCCGGCTGGTCTTGCCACTGACTTTCCTGGGATTTCAGCGGTTAGGACCAGAAAAAAAAATTGAGGTTGATATTAGTGATACTTACAAGTTAGTATTAATAGTATGCGATGTAGGGCTGTCCGGTGAAAATGAGTTTTAAAAACCAAATAGGTTCGGCCAAGAATTTTGATGTTCTCTTTTGATTTTGAAATGTAGGGCTAAACGCTGTGCAAGACAAAAGTTTGAGGGGAGGATGAAGACTGGGGGGAAGAAATTGGAAATAAGGGGCCGACAGAGTAGATGGCCCTTGTAGGTAGTGAGGCATGCCCGTGCCCCACGAGAGTGAGAAAATTGGGGAGGCAAGCCTCTCCTCCCCAGGAGTTTGGAAAGAAAGATCCGCTCAAGAGAGTGCGGATTCGGGTCGTCAATAGGCTGTCCCGGCGGGAGAGTGCCACCGTATGTCGTCTCCATCAATTTGCAGGCCTTAAAAAGCTGGCCGTTGAGTCTCATCTAGGTGGGACACTAATAGGGGGTTAAATCTGGAATGTCATTCTTCCAGACTGTATGTGGTCTGGGTCCTATTTTCTGGTCATTATCTTGGGGTCATAATCAAGTCTACTCACTGTTATTATGGGGTTTTATCCCTTCCGTGATGTTTGCTAGTCCTCACACTACCTTTTGTCATTATGTAGTGGGTCTATGCTGCAAGGTCTTGGGGCAGTGTCCCTTTATTCTGATGTCAAGACTTTTTAAATGTGTTTTTCGCTTCCATTGGCTGCAATCATGACTCTAGTGGTTAGACAATATATTGTCACTTGTGTTTTCCCAGTGCATTTTATAGTCAGTCCAAGGTCTGTATAGTCGGCTCTTCTGTGTCGTCTCGCTGCTATTTCCAGGTTTGTTTTGTCTCATTCCGTTAAGGTCTTCTGTATATGGCGGTTAGTATTTGGTGCCTGGTAAATAATCCCTGGACAAAATCAGTTAAGGCTAAATATTCTTCTTGTGTATCTAGTAGATGTGACTCAAGATCCCTCAGTAGATAGTCAATCCCTCAGTAGATAGTCAGTAGATAGTCAATTGGTGTCGCTGTGGTCGCGGAAGTGTACGGACGCATCTGCACGAAGCTCCACTTGATGTAAACGGCGGACGACGATATTGCGCGATCTTCGATTTAGGCAAGTATTAGAACATGGATTTTTCAGGTTTGAAGAGTATCACAGATGAAGGTAAGTAAATGAAGTCGGGCAAGAATAGTTTTTGTGATTGTATTTGCATATTTTTGCTCTTTTGAGAGTGATTTTGTCCAGCGCGATCGCTACAGCTTCAGCGGTAGCGAGCCCACTGGCATAGCCACTGATTTGAATACGTCTCAAAAGTCGAGAAATTTGAATATATTATACTTGAAACGGCTCGTGATAAGGTTATTCTGTATGGAAAATATAATACTCCTGACAGAATTAACTTATACTTAGTTTATAAAATAGTTTTCTTTGTCTACAGGCGTTTCCCGCCAAAACCTGAAAATCGCGATTTCTGATTTCTAGTGGGCCTACACTGGAAATAAGTACCTCAAACCACTACTTAAAACGTCAGAAAATTGCTAAAAGTGAATTTAACGCAGAAATTATGGCTGAAAAATCAAATAATGACAAAATTCTGGACAATGACCTAGAAGACTCCTCTGGAAATGAAGCTAGAGTGCTCAGGGAGAAAGCCCCTGTTAATGAGGAAAATGGTAATGAACTGGATAGCTGGCCTCCTGGCCCCCTCAGTATTAAGAAGGGCAGGAAAGGAAAAAATCAAGAAACTATAGAAATTCCAGAGATGCAACAAAAGACAGAAGAAGAAGTAAAACTAGACTACCTAACAAATTTGACTGACCCTATCAAACAGGCAAAGGAAACCAGAGTGTATCTAGAAGAATATATGCACAAGCAAACCAACAGGATTACTTCTGCAATTAGGCTGCAGATAGTGAACTGTTGGTCACTGCTTGAGCAGCGCCTGATTGAATTAAACACAGAGAACCAAGTGTTAAAATCAAAATTAGAGGTTACAACTGAGGAGAAGAACAACTATAAAACAATGAACACACTAACCTATGCCCAATGTGCAAAGGTTAATAGCAAACAGGACATAACTAAAGCAAAACAAATAGCTACTAAGCAACCTAATATAAACAAGGAAAGCAACATTGTTATTCTGAAAGCAAAAAGTGACTCTACCCATAAAACCAGTGAGGCAGTTAAGGACACAGTGGTAACAAAGCTGAGGCCTCATCTGAGAGAAATAAAGATAAACAACATGCGGAAAATTAGGAATAATGGAGTCCTGATCGAGGTAGCAAGCAAAGAAGATCTAAGAAAAAAAGAAAACCATCCTGAAATTGAAAAACTGGGCTTGCTCCCTGAAAAACCAAAAGGGAAAAACCCTAATATTTTAATCTTTGATGTACCTGTGTCAGTAATAGAAAAAGAATTCATGATGGATATCTACTTCAAAAACTTTAACAATGAAATGACAATAGATGAATTTTCTGCTGAATTAATGCTGAAAAGAGCAACAAAAAACAAAAGGAATGGACAACTCAACATAATTGCAGAAATTACACCAAAAATTTGGAAGGTATTGCAGGGACAACAGAGAATCTATGCTGGCTGGACCAGTCATAGATTTAGAGAACATTTCCCTATCCAAAGTTGCTTTAACTGTCACAAATATGGTCACATTGCCAGAGACTGCACTCAGAAAGAACCTGTCTGTGGTCACTGTGCAGTCACTGGCCACGATTACAAAAACTGCAAAAATAAGTCTCAGCAGCCAAAATGTGCTACTTGCAAGGCAGCACGGCTGACTGACTATACACATAGTATCAGGGATGATAAATGCCCCAGTTATAAAAAAATGGCAAAACTTATACAATCTAGGACCAACTATGGGCCAGATTGAAAACATAAATGTGACTAGGGCTCTAAATCTTGTCCAATTGAATGCTCAAAGAGCAAGAGCCGTTGTAGATCAGATCAAACTCAAATTGGAAGAAAATAATATAGATATCTTGGTACTCCAGGAGCCCTACACACATATGGGTAGAGTTCAGGGATACCCAAGAGACTATAAAATAATAGAATACACCTCAGGTGTCCCTTCCACAGCAATAGTAGTTAAAAATACTGACCTTACAGTCACAAAGGTGGGTCACCTTTGCTCCCCAGTGGGAGTGTGTGCCCATATTACCAGTGCTGTAGGACAGTTTTACATTATTTCACTATATTCCAGACCAGGTGAAGATATAAATCCAACTATTGAATACCTACAAGTAGTCACAAACTTGCTACCTACTGCAAATATCATAGTGTGTGCTGATGTCAACTGCCGGTCAGCCTTATGGCATAGCCGTACAGAAGACAGAGCAGGCACACACAACGGCCAGATACTTTCAGACTATATAGCCACCTCACCCTTTCAAGTGCTAAACCAACCAAATAACCTCCCAACTTTTATCAGTACCATGTGGGAGAGTGACATTGATATCACTCTTGCCACCAATTCAATAGCTTATAAAATCACAGACTGGTGTGTCCAGCCAGCCTGGACCACATCAGATCACAGAGCCATTTCCTTCAAACTAAACAGGCAATTACAAACAACCCAACACTCTCTGTTGGATATCAAAAGGTATAACCTTAAAAAGGCAAACTGGCAGATTTTTGCAGAACATACAGCAGCTGAGCTGCAAAAACAGGAAAATGAGTGGTCTAGATCAGGTAACTGTAGCCCGGACGAGCAAGCACTGACTATGACAAACATTTTAACAAAAACAGCAACCCTGTCTATCCCACGGAAAAAACCGAGGAAGCAGACAGTTCCCTGGTGGTGTCCCGAACTGACTATACTCAGAAGTAGGGTACACCAGGCACGGAGACATTTTCAAAGAGCCAGAACATCTTGGTCACAAAATGAGGTGGATGCACTGAGAGATTCTTATAAAACTCTCAGGAATCAGTATACAGCCCTCATAAGAGATAAGAAAAAGGAATGCTGGAAGCACTTGGTGGGAACTACTGGAAACAATAACCCTTGGGGAGTTGTCTACAGAATAGTGACCAACAAGCTGCCAAGAGGAGATGTCTTAGAAACTACTGTCAAACCAGATGGAACCCCAACCCTGTGTTGGGTGGATTCTGTAAATAACATCCTAGACAGTATCATTCAGACTGAAACTGGAAATCATTCCCCCACCCAACTCGACATTATAAAAGAAAACACTGAATATGACAATGCCAATATTGAACCTCTGTTCACTATACAAGACTTAGAAATAGCACTATCTAAAACCAAAAACAATAAATGCCCAGGTTTTGACCTCTTAGAGGTTGAGATTATCAGGAAATTAGCAGAAATAGCACCAGATAAATTAATAGCACTATATAATAACTGTATGACAGAAGGTATATTCCCAAAAATATGGAAACAAGCTGTGTTAAGGTTAATCCTGAAAAACCCTGAAAAACTCCCTACTGATCCCAAATCATATAGACCAATAGCCCTACTCCCTGTACTAGGGAAAATATACGAAAGATACAGCAGATTAGCTCAATATTACACAGAAGCAGGCTTGCATTCCAACAATCAGTATGGTTTTAAGCAGGGCAATTCTACGGAGGATGCCATGCACCACCTACTGACAGCAGTTAAAAACACAGAGGAGAAATATATGCTGGCAATCTCCATTGACTTTGCTGGGGCATTTGACTCACTGTGGTGGCCTAGTGTCCTTAGGAGACTTCGCCAGGCAAATGCCCCACAAAACCTCTATAAGGTAATAAACAGCTACCTTACAGACAGAAGTGTCTCAGTACGCACAAGGTTCCAGGAATTGACACGCCCTGTGAATAAAGGCTGCCCGCAGGGATCAATCCTTGGCCCTTTCTTTTGGAACATTGTTCTGGATGAATTTCTGGCCTTGGATCTGGGCCCCGTGGAAAGCCTGGCCTTTTGCAGATGACATGATTTTCCTTGTAAAAGGCAACTCACGAGTGGTTGTAGAGCAAAGATCAAATGCCGCTCTCTTGCAGCTGCAGGAGTGGGCACAAATGCACATGCTCAAAATATCGCCTGAAAAAACCAAACAAATACTTCTAAAAGGTAATTTGGACATAAGAAGACGTCCACAAATCAAAATTAACACAATCACTATAAAAATGGTAACAGAACTAAAATATCTTGGAGTGGTCTTTGATTCAAAATTAACTTTTTACCCCCATTTGATCTACTTGGCGAAGAAAGTGCGAAATTATGCAGGTATGATTGCCAGGATCAGTCGAGCAGACTGGGGACTCAAAAGAAAGACCTTGGCAATCATATACTGTGCAATGTTCCTACCTGTTATCACCTATGGAGCCGGTGCGTGGTTCATCCGCTCGGCCATAGTAAGAAATAGGAATAAATTAGAATCGATACAAAGGACAATACTACTCACTATTACCAGAGCATGTCGCACAGTAAGCACACCTGCACTACAGTTGCTGGCCGGAACTCTCCCACTTTACCTGGAAGTAGCCAAAAGAGGCTTATATTATAGATTTAAAAAGGGCATACCGACAGAATTTCTGGGGATAGCCCTTGATACAACCAATACCTTCAATGATGAAAGAAAAAGAATAGCCACAAAGCTCCACGAGCTATGGCAAACAAAGTGGGAGCAGGAAACCAGAGGTCTGGTCACCAAACGGTTTCTGCCACTGGTGTCAATGGTCAGCCCAAAGCCACCTAAGTGGTATGCCCCTGGACTTTTTACATCATTTATATTGACAGGGCACGGCTCCCTAAAGGCGAAACTAACCTCCTTAGGCCTGACCGATGACCCAAACTGCACCTGTGGCGAAAGTGAAGACTGGGCACACATTCTCTATGAATGTATAATATATGACATCCCCAGAAAAGAGCTAATACCACAGATTGGTCCCCTTCCCAGGGGAGAAGAACATCTCTTCATTATAGAAGAGCAAAATTATAAAGCTTTTACATCTTTCACACAGAAAGTTTTCGAAATGCGCAGAGCAATGCAAAGAATGGCAATTCAGCCCCCCAGCAATTAAACAATAATCAATAGTAAAATTGGCCAAGTTTCCCACCACGCCCAGATGATGACTTAAAAACTGTTAGGGTAGCAGAATTCTGCACCCTGACAGAAACTTGACATAACAAAACTCCCCATGACTACCATGCCATGTGTAGGAACCTGGGGCCCCAAACCAGTGTAGGGGAGGGGGATGGGAATGCATGCAGAGAAAGTGAATGGGAATGAGCAGAAGAGCAAATGTAATTGGCCAAAAGAATACAAAGTTAAAAATAACTTACATTACTTTATATATATTGTACCAACAAACATTTACAAACCACATAAACACTATCACTGCATTCTCCCCTGGCCTGCAAAAAAAAAAAAAAACCTTGCAGCTAGGCCTGCACCACAACTGAAGAATAACAGTAAGTTGCGGTGCCCAGAGAGTGCAGTGCAGAAAGAAAGAGTCGAATAAATGAGATGAGAGCTAGAAGAATGAATAAAAGTGCAAGCGTGAGAGAAAAGAACACAAACCACAAATGCTAAGTTAAGTACACACTAACCCTGGTTTTAATTAGTATTTAAATTTACGCTACCCATCATTGCATCCCCTCCTGGTGTGTGAGAAAAAGATGAATGAGTTGAGTGCAATAATAAAAAAAAAAATAAATAAATAAATAAATAAAAAAAAAAAAAAAAATATATATATATATATATATATATAAAAAAAAAATTATAAAATAAGAAAAAAGTATAAAAAAAATATAAATAAAAAAATAAAAAAAAAAATTATAAAATAAGAAAAAAGTATAAAAAAAAAATAAAAAAATAAGAAAAAAGTATAAAAAAAAAAAAAAAAAAAGAATGCAAGTAGAGTGAGAATGCACATTACGAATGAAGTAAATGTGTGTCCCCCCCCCCTTCACCTGGTAGGTTCCCCACTGCCAGCTAACATATCCCACCCCCAGAGCGGGATGGGCAGCTGGACCTTCATACCGGATTCGACACTCCTTGGACATGACACCGACGAAGACATTCTGCGGCTTTGCTGCCAACACGCCATTGGTGATCCGAACTGGGTACTCTAACCTGGTTCCCTTTAAAACCCCATCCCCAGGCAGGGAATGGAGGAGACGGATCTCTGTCTCCTCTCCTCCCTGCCTACCCCCCATATTTCGCCTGGTGGGGCTCGTCTCCACTGACCTCTTTGGGGATGTCTACTCTATCCGTCCCTATTCTTCTATCTGTTTCCTCCCCAGTCTTCAATCTCCCCCCCCCCTCTCTCTCTCTCTCTCTCTTTCACTAAATCGACCTAGTACACCCCTTAACAATGCCGCCAAATTATAACCAACGTCTAAATTCTACCGGTTTTGTGCAAATCTCTAAGATATCTAACACTATCAGCTTTTATCTAGCGTTACATGTCTAAATTTAATAACATCAAAATTTTGCCCGACCTATTTGGCCTTTAACACATCTCTTTAGTGTTCAACCCTAACCAGCGATTTCCTAACAGCAATCCCATTAAGCATTAATGTCAAATGCATAAAATTTTTTTTTTTTTTTTTTTTTTAAATAGGCCCTAGCCACTGAAATCCCAGGAAACTAGGTGGCAGGACCTGCCAGAGAAAATTGTTGTGATACTGGATACACCCGGCTAGCCTCCACGTGGCAGGGTATGGGCAACGTCGGGCCCCACTAGGGGCCTGGCGGCCAATTAGCCGGATAAACAATGGGCACAACATATCACACTGCACAGACACGACCCACACACTTTCAAGTCTCTGGCTTGACAGTGTACTGTCCTCGATACAGTGAAACACACGCGGAGATGGGAGAAATCCCAGGTGCCGTCTGACACGAACATACCTTATACCTTATACCTTATAGATAGTCAATTCTAGTCTGCATCTAAAATCTTCGTATTGGGCACACTCAAACATAATGTGCACCCAGCTTTCTTGTTCCCCCCAAGTACAACGCAGATCCTCCACTATTCCCAATGCTGTATGATTTGCATTGAAAGCCCCATCACCCGTAAATATTGCGACTCCCTCCCCCCTCTACGATCCTCTCTAGAGCAACAGAGCATCTGGTACCCAGCCTGAGGAGCGCAGGCAATTAGTCCCGTCCATTCCTAAGTCACGTTTCGGCAATGCAGAGAATATCAAAGGTTTTAGAGAGGTGAAGCTGTTCGACAGTGTCTAGACAGTGTTCGACAAATACTCTTTGCATTCTGATAGACAATTCTAATGGTGGTAGTCATAGTAACTGGAGTTCATACAGGTGGCAAGTCTCTTTTTAAGGTTCGCATTAGTCAACTGTGCGTTGTGATGTGTACAGCGATATCCTTCCCAGGTGTGGAATCCTGGGGATTGTCATTATATTCTTCCGAGAGTGCGAATGAATGATATGTGGACAGTTTGTTTCCAGTGGTAAGTTTGTTCTCAGTGAAGTTATCTGATTTCTCATGCGTTTTGTTGGCTTGGGACCTTGGTAGCTTTAATTTCTATTGCGTTTGATGTCGATGTCGGTGGTTCATTGCGGTTCTTGGCTTCTAATCTAGGAAGGGTTTGACGAGGGTTCCGGGGGGTGGGGCACTGCCTTGGATCCAGCACAAAGCTCATCTTCTCTGGGTGGCAGGTAAGGATGAAAGAGGCGTAGGTTGGATACCTGATTCTTCTCTGTCTCACATTAATATTCATCCCAGTTACTTCTGCAAACGTGGCCTTAATGCTGTCTGGTTTAGTAATCGGTTCCAGTTGGGATATAAAGATTTGTCAACGAGTCCGATCCGCTGTGATGTTGTAAGAATTAGAATGAGTCCTCCTAAAGGAACGTTCTGTGGCATCTGTATTGCCCTGTTGTCTTCCATGTTCCATTTTTTGATATGTTGAATATATCATCCGTGTTTCTTTTGAGTGAACATGTTGATCGGTGGGAAATGCCTTGGGCAGGGAGGATACAAGCTGCATATAAGCCTTGCTGGTGGGATCCTTTGGTTATTCTGAGCATAGTTTTTGCCGTTGACTACTTCTGTAAATGTGGGTCTTGATGCAAACTTTCCAGTATGGATTGTCTGCTTTAACCTTTTAGGTTTAGTATTATTTTGGGTTAGTATTTTGGAGACAGCCAACTGAGAGGTCTTTGAGTGGCTACCCCCAGTTGTTAGATGCAGATTTGGAAGAGTTACCGTCATTGAACCCTGCATCTCTGCTATTGAACTGATTCTTATCTCGTTGTATTACAGCATTCCAACAATCAGTACGGTTTTAAGCAGGGCAATTCTACGGAGGATGCCATGCATCACCTACTGACAACAGTTAAAAACACAGAGGAGAAATATATGCTGGCAATCTCCATTGACTTTGCTGGGGCATTTGACACATTCTGGTGGCCTAGTGTCCTTAGGAGACTTCGCCAGGCAAATGCCCCACAAAACCTCTATAAGGTAATAAACAGCTACCTTACAGACACAAGTGTCTCAGTACGCACAAGGTTTCAGGAATTGACACGCCCTGTGAATAAAGGCTGCCCGCAGGTTTCAATCCTTGGCCCTTTCTTTTGGAACATTGTTCTGGACGAATTTCTGGCTTTGGATCTGGGCCCCGTGGAAAGTCTGGAGTTTGCAGATGACATGATTTTCCTTGTAAAAGGTAACTCACGAGTGGTTGTAGAGCAAAGATCAAATGCCGCCCTCTTGCAGCTGCAGGAGTGGGCACAAATGCACATGCTCAAAATATCGCCTGAAAAAACCAAACAAATACTTCTAAAAGGCAATTTGGACATAAGAAGACATCGACAAATCAAAATTAACACAACCACTATAAAAATGGTAACAGAACTAAAATATCTTGGAGTGGTCTTTTATTCAAAATTAACTTTTTATCCCCATTTGATCTACTTGGCGAAAAAAGTGAGAAATTATGCAGGTATGATTGCCAGGATCAGTCGAGCAGACTGGGGACTCAAAAGAAAGACCCTGGCATTCATATACCGTGCAATGTTCCTACCTGTTATCACCTATGGAGCCGGTGCGTGGTTCGTCCGCTCGGCCATAGTAAGAAATAGGAATAAATTAGAATCGATACAAAGGACAATACTACTCACTATTAGCAGAGCATGTCGCACAGTAAGCACACCTGCACAACAGTTGCTGGCCGGAACTCTCCCACTTTACTTGGAAGTAGCCAAGAGAGGCTTATATTATAGATTTTAAAAGGGCATACCCACAGAATTTCTGGGGACAGCCCTTGACACAGCCAACCCCTTGAATGATGAAAGAAAAAGAATAGCCACAAAGCTCCACGAGCTATGGTAAACAAAGTGGGAGCAGGAAACCAGAGGTCTGTGTACCAAACGGTTTCTGCCACGGGTGTCAATGGTTAGCCCAAAGCCACCTGAGTGGTATGCCCCTGGACTTTTTACAACATTTATATTGACAGGTCACGGCTCCCTAAAGGCGAAACTAACCTCCTTAGGCCTGACCGATGACCCAAACTGCACCTGTGGCGAAAGTGAAGACTGGGCACACATTCTATATGAATGTATAATATATGACATCCCCAGAACAGAGCTAATAGCACAGACCGGTCCCCTTCCCAGGGGAGAAGAACATCTGTTCATCATAGAGGAGCAAAATTATAAAGCTTTTACATTTTTCACACAGAAAGTATTCGAAATGCGCAGAGCAATGCAAAGAATGGCAATTCAGCCACCCAGCAATTAAACAATAATCAATAGTAAAATTGCCCACGTTTCTCACCACGCCCAGACGATGACTTAAAAACTGTCAGGATAGCAGTATTCTGCACCTTGACAGAAACCTGACATGACAAACCTCCCCAGGATTACCCTGCCATGTGTAGGAACCTGGGGCCCCATGCCAAATAAGTAACCACGTAGGGGAGGGAGATGTACAGGGAGCAGATTAGCTGAAAAATATCAGTAGGCTAGTAGCGAAGGGATGCAATGTAGTATGAATGAATGAGAATGAAAGACAATGAATAGGCTGGTAACTGAGTGAACTAGGAATTATGGTAAAAGGGAACAAATGGCAGTTTTGGTGAAAGAAAGAGTGACCTAGCATGAGGGAAAGAGAGAGTGAATGGGAATGAGTGGAAGAGCAAATGTAACTGGCCGAAAGAATACAAAGTTAAAAATAACTTACATCACTTTATATATACTTACTAACAAACATTTACTAACCACATAAACACTATCACTGCATTCTCCCCTGGCTTACAAAAAAAAAAAAAAAAAAAAAAAAAACAACAACTTGTGGCTAGGCCTGCACCACAACTGAAGAATAACAGTAAGTTGAGGTGCCCAGAGAGTGCAGTGCAGAAATTAAGAATCGAATAAATGAGATGAGAGCTAGAAGAATGAATAAAAGTGTAAGCATATGAGAAAAAGAACACAAACCATAAATGCTACAGTTAAGTACACACTAACCTTAGTTTTAATTAGCATTTAAATTTTAAATTACACTACACATCATTGCATCCCCTCCTGGTGTGTGAGAAAAAGATGAATGAGTGAAAAAAAAAAAAAAAACTTGGAAAAAAAATTATAAAATAAGAAAAAAGTATTTAAAAAAATATATATAAATAAATAAAATTAAAAAAAAAAAATAATAAATAAATAAATAAAAAAAAAAAAAAAAGAATGCAAGTAGAGTGAGAATGCAAATTATGAATGAAGTAAATGTGTGTCTCTCCCACCCCCTTGCCTGGTGGGTTCCCCACTGCCAGCTAACATATCAAACCCCCGGAGCGGGCTGGGCAGCTAAACCGGATTCGACACTCCTTGGACATGACACCGACGAAGACATTCTGCGGCTTTGCTGCCAACACGCCATTGGTGATCTGAACTGGATACTATAACCTGGTTCCCTTTA
Organism: Mastigoproctus giganteus; assembly: GCF_048544385.1. Classification (NCBI taxonomy): domain Eukaryota; kingdom Metazoa; phylum Arthropoda; class Arachnida; order Uropygi; family Thelyphonidae; genus Mastigoproctus; species Mastigoproctus giganteus. The sequence continues at coordinate 100,690,463 of NC_143580.1, forward strand.
AAACCCCATCCCCAGGCAGGGGAGGGAGGAGACGGATCTCTGTCTCCTCTCCTTCGCCTGGTGGGGCTCGTCTCCACTGACCTCTTTGGGGATGCCTACTCTATCGTCCCTATTCTTCTATCTGTTTTCCCCCCAGTCTTCAGTCTCCCTCCCTCTCTAACTAAATCAACCCTTAACAATGCCGCCAAATTCTAATGAACGTCTAAATTCTACCGGTAATGTGTAAATCTCTAAGACAACTAACACTATTAGCTAGCGTAAAGCTTCACATGTCTAAATTTAATAACATCAAAATTTTGCCCGACCTATTTGCGACATCAAATTTAGCGTTCAACCCCAACAAGTGATTTCCTAACAGCAATCCCATTAAGCATTAATGTCAAACGCAATTTTTTTTTTTTTAATAGGTCCTAGCCACTGAAATCCCAGGAAACTAGGTGGCACGACCTGCCAGAGCAATTTGTTGTGATACTGGATACACCCGGCTAGCCTCCACGTGGCAGGGTATGGGCAACGTTGGGCCCCACTAGGGGCCTGGCGGCCAATAAGCCGGATAAACAATGGGCACAACATATCACACTGCACAGACACGGCCCACACACTTTCAAGTCTCTGGTTTGACAGTGTATTGTCCTCGATACAGTGAAACACACGCGGAGATGGGAGAAATCCCAGGTGCCGTCCGACACGAACATACCTTATACCTTATACCTTATGTATTACAGCTGTCGCGGAGATGGGAAAAATCCCAGGTGCCGTCTGACACGAAGATACCTGTATTACAGCTATCATTGGATTATGGGCGACAGGCATATGAGCCATTGCATACTTCTTGTGGCTTGTTTTCTGAGGTTCCCTGAGCCACATTGAGTACAGGGTTGCTGGTTATACTGTTCTCATTGGGCATAAATAAGGTAGCTAATTGACGCACTTGATCACTTGTTTGGTTTGGAGACCTATTTCTTGGTTCGTGTCATTGTTCTCTACACGAAGATGCCCGTTCTCATCAGATAAATTCTGCAGACTGTCAGAGATTGATGTGAATTTCCACATTATGTTTTCCAGAAATTGTGCAGTTTGCATGGAGAAGAATTTCATGTGTTCTGCAAAGATGCCATCAATGTTTTTCAGGAGCCTGTTTCAGGAACCTCATCATTAAGGAAGGCACTTTCCGCTTGGCTTTCTTTCCTGCATTCCACAGGGTTTTCATGTGTCGTGGTGATTGTTTGTTGACTGCAGATCCCTCGGTCCATTTCCCACTCCAGGTTATCCGCTATTGAATCAGTTTGACTTCCAGCGTGAGTCTGACTAAAGTTTGATGTTTGGACGTTTGTTTGTCTTATTTTCTACCTCAGAATCATCCTGGATATCTACACATTTCGTTGCGTTTGTCATTTTTTTTGTTCTTTACGTTCTTTGCAGAATAGACAAATGTACTTTTGACGTCGCTGCTTGTTGAACCGCTTTATATTGCATTTAGTACAGGCTGCAGAGTAAAATTTCCGACATGGTACTTGAATCATGCTGTATGGTCAAGGAGAAGTAACTAAAACTTGCTATCTATGAAGGACATAAACGGACACGACAGCTAATAGAATGTTGGAATGTTCAACTGGATAAAGTCTATCTCGATTCGTGATATGAGGCATTCAGCTGAAATTAAAAGAAGAGTTGAAAAAGCAAGATCGGCCTTTTTCAAAATGAAAAGTGTATTATGTAATATGCAAGGGGATCTAAATCTTCGACTAAGAATAATGGAGTGCTACATCTGGTCGACATTACTCTATGGTTGTGAGACTTGGATATTAAATAAAGCAACAATTAAGAAATTGGAGGCATTCGAGATACATGTATAGAAGAATATTACGTATTACATGAACTGCTAAAGTTGCAAATCTGGAAGTCTTGAGATTAGTCACTGGAGAAAGGAAATCAAGAAACAAAAAACTTTTTTTGGTCACATTATGAGACATCAAGAGAATATGCAGTGTCACAAATCATTTTGACTGGAAGAATTAATGGCGAGAGGAAGAACAATATCACGACGAGAGGAAGAACAATATCATGGGGGGATAATTTGAAGGAATGGACAGACAAAACTGTGGAACAATTATTTAATGATTTTTATTGTTATTGTTGTTGTTGCTCTTATATTATTTCTCCCTGACTGGGGAATTACACTCCGTGACGGGTACTGCTTTCAAGTACACAGGGTTGTTGTAATGTCTGTTGTTAGTGTTGGTCGAGGAAATCTGTGACTGTCCTACAGGTATTCAGGATTGCGAATTTCTGGAGTTCCTTGTAGGTGTTCTCTGGGAGACCTATTGCTGCTAGGCTGCTATGTAGTCTTTGTTCCTTACCGGTGGTTGACACGATAATCGGGATGGTCGATACTTCTTGCATATGCCACGTCTCCTTGACCTCATGTCTCAAGTTAGTGTACTTCTTAATTTTGTCCTCATGTATTTTCTGGACATTGCTAGTGTTGGGGACCGCTATGCCAATCAGGAAAGTAGACTTTGATATCTTGTCCACAAGGATTATGTCCGGTCTGTTGTGCGGGATGGTCTTATCCGTTATTATGGCGCGGTGCCAGTACAGCTTGTGGTTTCGGGTCTCTAGTACTGCCTGGGGTTCGTACTTGTAGTGTGGCACACTTTCTTTGGTCAACTGGTATTTCCTCTCTAGCTTCTGATGTATTATCCTGGCTACCTGGTCGTGTCTATGAGTTACTCAGTCTGGGTGATCACCTTGCAACCCACAGTGATGTGTTGGAGTGTTTCTGAGGCCAGGTGGCGTCGTCGACATGTGTCATCTGACATTTTGGCTCCTTTGCGATGTATTTTCTATAGTTTCTGGTGTTGATTACCTGGTTTTGGATGGACAGCATGAATCCTTCAGTCTCGGGGAAGAGCGTCCCGCTTGTGAGCTATGCATTGGAAGCAATGTTATCGATATGATCTTGATGGCGGTCACTGTATTGTCTTCCATGGAGTATCTTCTTTGCCCATCCTTCTAACTTCGTTTCTTGTACCGTCTGGGTGGGTGGGTGTTCCTCGCTTAGGTTGAGTGGGGTATACCACTTATCTATCTTCCTTATGGCCTGTTGGAGTGCTGCTGTGTTTTTCTCGAAGTAATCCTTCAGGTTAACTATCACTGTTTCTGTTGCTCCATCAGGTCTATCAGGCCCCTTCCTCCCTCTTTCCGAGCTATTGTTAGTCTCTCCACTGCTGACTTCGGGTGGAATTGGCAGCTGTTGTCCATCATTGTCCTTGTCTTTCGCATGAAAGACAAGGACAGTCTAGCTCGGTGTTTGTCCAATCTATGACCCCGAAGTTGTATGTTAGTACTGGAGCTGAATAGGTGTTTATGGCTTTAACTGTGTTCCCTCCGTTCAATTTTGCTTTCAGCAGGCTTCTGAGTCTCTGATCATATTTTTCGGCCACGCACTTCTTGATTTCCTTGTGCTCTAACTGCTGAGCCTGCATCGTCCCTAGGTATTTTTAGTTTTCTCGTTCTCTCATAGCTTTGATCTCTTTACTAGTCGGCAGCTGGTAGTTTCGGCCAACTAAATTTCCCTGGTGCAGTGTATGGGTCTTGCATTTGTCTAGACGAAATTCCATCCAGATGTCCTTGTTGAATTCTTCGATGATCCGGAGTAGTTGCTGGAGTTACTTCTTGGTTGCCGTGTAGAACTTGATGTCATCCATGTACATCAGGGGGGTGAGGGTGTACAAATTCTTTCTTCCTTCTTTGAGGTTATATCCATACTTTCTGCCGTTAAGCATGGTGGAAAGCGGGTTGAATGCTAGACAGAACCACAGTGGGTTCAGTGCATCTCCATGAAAGATTCCTCTTCTAATGGGGAATGGCCTGGTTGTGATGTTCTCGACCTTAATGGTGGTACTCCATTTCGCCATGTTACTCCTAGGAAGTTTGTCACTATCGGCTTAACACTGTAGATCTCCAGGGTCTCTATCAGTCAGCTATGAGGCACGGAGTCGAAGGCCTTGCAGCAATCGATATAGGCCGTGTATAGGTTGCGGTGCTTCTTGCAGGCTTGCTCCATAACTGCGGCATCTATGGTTGATTGCTCCTTGCATCCTTTCTGCTGTTCGGCCATTATGATCTGACTGTCTAAGTGGTCTGATATCTTCTTGGTTATGCAGCTGGTCAGGATCTTGTACATCGTTGGCAGGCAGGTGTTTAGTCTGTATTTCACCGGGTTTCTTGTATCTTCGTCTTTAGGCTTCAGGCATGTGACTCGTTCGGTGAGAAACATTCGGGATTGTCTCCGGGTGCCTTGTCATTCGAATGAACTGCTCTGCTAGGTGCTTGTGTGTGCAGGTGAGCTTCTTTTACCAGTAGTTGTGGTTGTTATCGATTCCTGGGATTCGCCGGTTGTGGGTGTTCCTGATCGACTGTGTTACTTTTTCTTCTCGAATTTTCCACTCTCACATCTCTTGTATGTCCTTGGTTTCCTTTCATTCTACTTCTATCTAGGGTGCTCTGTTGTTACGTCTTACTTTATTTTTATTATTATTGTAAACGAATTCTCTTGATAAATAAAATTGTATTGTATTGTATTATTATTATTATTATTATTATTATTATTATTATATAATGAACTCTTGTGTAGTCTTAGCTCCACATTATACTGAGATTCTTAAAATTATAGAACAATTAAAGAACAAGAAATCTTACGGACTGGACTGTATTACTGTAACCGAGGTAAAGAGAAACAAAGAACAGTTCTCTGTTCTCTTGGTAGAGCTAATAGCACGGATCTTAGAGTCGGGAAGCTATCCTACAAATTTACTCTCATTTAAGGTAATTCCTATATATAAAAAGGGGCCACCTAATGACTTTTGCAATTACAGACCGATAACAATACAGTCAGTTTTAAATGAGATAATAGAAAATTATATATTTTCCCATATAAGCAAATATTTCCATCAATATGGACTATTAAACAACTCTCTATTCTCATATCAGAAGGGCAAGAGCACACAGACATTATTAGAGAACTTAGTAGACTCTATAAACTTACATTTAAACAACAATAACTTCATATTGATTTTATTTATAGATTTGACCAAAGCATATGACCTAATTGATATCACAATATTGAAACAGAAATTACTGAAATATGGTATAAGGGGAAGACTCGATCAACTCCTAGCAAATTATTTAACCAAGAGAAAAACAACAGTAGAAGTAGAAAATACAAAGGGAAAATATTATAATGTAAAGAGAGGAGTACCTCAGGGCACACATGCTGGGCCAATCATGTTCAACATCTATATAAATGACATATTCGAAGTAATTAAGAACTCCTTTATAAAAATTTATGCAGATGATATAATCTTATATAAAATAGGAAAGAACCTAACAAAAATGGAGAATGATTTACAACAGGATGCAATACATTTACAAACTTGGTTGCACGATAATAAATTAGCACTCAGCTTTGAAAAAACAAAATTTTTGGTAACAAGACCTCCTCATCAAACCTTGGACATTCAACTCTCTATCAAATTGCACAAACATGATTGCCTACATGATCAGAATTTCAAGAACTGCAAATGTCCAGCTGCGGAAGAAGTTTCAAATCATTGTTACCTTGGGTTATGGATTGACTACAGTCTAATTTGGGCAATGCAAATAACAAACTTGTACAAAAAAAATGAGATTTTATGTGTACGTTTTCTACTACATTAAGAATAAGTTAAATCTTAGAACAAAAGTTACCTTATTTTATGCATTAGTGGACTCCCAACTCAATTATTTAGTAACTATATGGGCATGAGCAAACAAAACAGAAATAAGGGCAATAAACAACTTAATTAATAGGATTCTGAAACTTTTAATGGGGACAAACTCTTGGAATGACCTGAACAAGAGAAGGCAATTTTTGTTGAAACATAAAATACTGTATACAGTTCAAAAACTGAAGTTAAATCTATTCTTAAAAAATCTTAACACTATTTTTGAAGAGTCGAATCTGCAAAGAAATGTCTCACAAAATTTAGGGAACCCAAAAGCAATTACTTTGCCTCCCCCAAGGATACTAAATAGATTTGGAGATAGCCACATAATGAATATAATAAACAACTTGTTGGCTAGCATTGATTTCAGGCTTAGGAGGAGTTACCCCATCTCCAAATTAAAATTCCTAATAAGAAAATTCTTGATATTCAATGACACAGTAGATTAGAATTGATATGCAGATAAACTACTACCTCTGTTTACAGTGTGGAATATACTATGTGTAGTGACTTCATAGTCTTTTCTGTAAGATAACAAATTCGTTATCTTACAAAACTGTTGTAAAGGAAGAATTACAACTTGTTGTCAAGAAATTTACTTTTCTTAACAAGTTCATTTATTGTAAACGAATTCTCTTGATAAATAAAATTGTATTGTATTATTATTATTATTATTATTATTATTATTATTGTAAATAAATTCTCTTGATAAAATAAAATTATATTGTATTGTATTATTATTATTATTATTATTATTATTATTATTATTGCTGCTGCTCTTATATTATTTCTGTCTGATTGGGGGTTCCACCTCGTGACGGGTATTGCTACCAAATGCACAGGGTGGTTGTTATTATGTCTGATGTTACTGTTGGTCCAGGAACTCTCTGACAATCCTACAGGTGTTCAGGTTTGCGACTTTCTGGAGTTCCTTGTAGGTGTTTGCTGGGAGACCTATTGCTGCTAGGCTGTTATGTAAGGTCTTTGGCACCATACTTCTGGTTGACACGACGATCGGGATGGTCGTTATTTGTTGCATACGCCACATCTCTTTGATTTCCTCTCTTAGGTGCATGTACTTCTGATTTTTTCCACATGGATTTTCTGCAGGTTGCCAGTACTGCTATGTCAATCAGATAGGTAGCCTTTTCCTTCTTGTCCACAAGGGTTATGTCCGGTCTGTTGTGCGGGTTTGTCCTATCCGTTATTATGGCGCGGTCCCAGTACAGCTTGTTGGTTGGGGTTTCTAGTACGGCCTGGCGTTCGGACTTGTAGTACGGTACACTTTCTTCAGTCAACTGGTATTTCTTGCTAGCTTCTGATGTATTATCCTGGCTACCTGCTTGTGTCCATTAGTGCACTTAGTCTGGGCGATCACCTTGCATCCCGCGGTGATGTGTTGGATCGTTTCTGAGGCCAGGTGGCATCGTCGACATATGTCATCTAACACTCCGGACTCCTTTGCGATGTATTTTCTATAGTTCCTGGTTGATTTCCTGGCCTTGGATGGCGAGCATGAATCTTTCGGTCTCGGGAAAGAGCGTCCCGCTCGTGAGCCATGCATTGGAAGCAATTTTATGTATGTGACCCTGATGGAGATCATTGTAGTCAAATGACACGCAACTATTTAGTCTAGATGAACTTGCACTTGCAGTTTCTAAAATCAATCTATCAAAATGTTCTGGATTGGACTTAGTTGAAAATGTGGCAATCAAAAGATTTCACCAAAATTTTCATATATACATTCAACATTTATTGTTGAATGTATTCAACAAATGTCTATTAGAGGGGACGTTTCCAAATTTTTGGAAGATTGCGTTAGTAAATATGCTCAGGAAGCCTGAAAATTTGGCAACGGATCCCAAGGCCCTATATCCCTTCTACGAAAGCTTGGAAAGCTTTATGAGAGATTATTAGCGCCTAGGATGCAGAAGGTTTTGGCTACAAGTAATATGATTTTTAATTCACAATTCGGCTTTAAGAAAGGCTCCTCCACTGAATATGTCATCAGAAATTTGATGAATCTAGGTAAAACTACAGACAAGAAATACATGGTGGTTGTTTTTACCGACGCTGCGGGTGTTTTCGATACACTCTGGTGAGAGAACGCCCTCAAGTCATTTAGAGAGGCAGAATGTACTGATTTATTATATAAGGTTATTAGACCTTATTTTTCAAATAGGCAGATAAAAGAAATCTCACAACATCTGGTATTTTCAAAATTCATTTGCAGAGGATGCCCATAAGGCATCCTCTGCAAATGAATGAGGACGCTCCTCTGGAATTATATTTTAGACGAATGGTTACTAAAAGAAAGTCAAATTTGCAATAAAATAGCATATGCCGACGATTTAATGCTATGCATACCAGGCAGGTCAAGACTTTTGTTATAAACACATGGGAAAGAAATCCCGGATGATTTTCTGGAATGGTCTAGAATAAGCAAATTAAAAATTTCTTAGGCGAAAATTAAAATGATGATCTTCAATAATAAACTGGATTACAACAGACCTCCTAAACTTTATATCAACAATGTCCAAATTCCTTATGTTTCTCAAAATCTTGGTCTCTTAAATTGATGATAAATTTTCTTTTATCCCCCACATAAAGAACTTAACTGAAAACATTAAGTCGTTTACTGACAATGGGATTAGGCTCTCGAGCTGATTTATTAAGGGAGAACGACACACTCTACAAGATCTTTATGACTGGTAGATTGTTACATAAAAATTGAGTGTCTGTTAGTAAAACAATGTTAATTAAGTATATTTGCCAGCTTTTGTAAAGAACTAACTTAATTTTAGTGAATTTTTTCCAGAAAAAATCACCACTGTGCTTTACTATGGGAATCTGATACTGTGTGGAATAACTTTTTTAATTTCAAGGATTTCGTTAAAAGCGAAGTGTTTGCTCTTAAATCATTGTTAGATACGTTAACTGGCCAATTTTTGTAGAGAAATAATAGAAATTAAGTGAGTTCTTGAAGAAAGAATTATTTTCAATGCTTCTCTATGAAACTTACGAAAAAGTGCAGAATTTTCTGCATTTTAGAACGAAAATCTTTGATTTTTGCCAGTTTTGACACATTGCATCTTAAGTAATACTCAACGATCTCGATTATAAAACTCATTAAACATTTAATATAGCTTATTTATAGGTATATTAACATATTATCATCAAGTTTTCAATAAGCAATTGATTTCCCATTCTATCCTGCGATTTATTAAGGGAGAATGAAACACTCTACAAGATCTTTATGACTGGTAGATTGTTACATAAAAATTGTAGTCTCTGGTAGTAAAACAATGTTAAATAAGTATATTTGCCAGCTTTGTAAAGAACTAACGGAAAGTAAGTGAGTTTTTTCCAGAAAAAAATCACCTGTATGCTTTTCTATGGGAAGCTGATAGCGTGGGAATATCTTTTTTAATTTCAAAGATTTCAATAAAAACTAAGTGCTGTCGAGTATATGTGCATGAGTTAAGTAAATTGACCAATTTACTTAACTTGTTAAGTAAATTGGTCAATTTTAGTTAAGTTTAGTTAAGTAAATTGACCAATTTATTTAACTTGAAGAAGCAGGATCTACTCCTATGCCCCTCTTCTTTAATAACGGGAATCGAAACCGAATATACACTTATTATTGAAAGAAAAATCGGAAATTAAGTGTGTTTTTTCCAGAAAAAATCACCCCTATGCTTTACTATGGGAATCTGATACATTTTCTATAAACAAATATTTTCTTGTTTAAAATTTCAAGGGGGGAGCGATTAGGAGAAAGTATAAAAAAGTCCTTTAGGGGTAGCGATAATTAAAAAAAAAATGTTGAGAAACACTGTTTTAGACTGATGAACACTATCGATATTCACGGAGCGATTTGCAGCACGTGTTACCAAGAAGGCAGCCATTTTTGCATTCTTTAACAATGAGTAATGATGAAATTGCATTAATGGATGTCACAATTTGAATTTTACATAACTTGAGGCTTTCTGTCATAAAATATTTTGTTTATCTTAAGCCAATAATAAAATAAATGAATAAAACGCATGAAAAAATAAATAAATAAAATGCATGAAAAAAAAATATATATAACGCATAAATTAATATATACATTGAATATAAAAATACATAAAATAACTAAACGAGCATATAAAATACTAACGGATTATAGGAAAAAACAAAACTTATTTATTTTAAATAGATCGAAATAAAATCATTTGAAAATATCCTTAACAAATCAAGCTAGTAGCTTGCTCCAGCGACTCGCCTCTCAAGCAAACTTGTGTAAACACGATTTCAGAGAGATACAAAAAATGCCGCTTAGAGCAGTGGTTCCCAAACTCCTCAGATCTATGAACCGACCCCTTCAAAAATGAAAAAGAAGTTCGCGAATCACATATATATATATATATGTTTCTTTGCGTGTGTGCATATATGTATGAAAATTCAAAAAAATTCAAAGTTTTATGTTTAAAACAACTCAACTTTATTCTAATTTTTACATAAATATATAATAATAACTTTATCTATCACCAATTTGCTATACGTAGAACAAATAATTTTACCATTTCTCAGAGGATCGTTTCGCGGACTCCCTGGAACTGGTTTACGGACCCGCTGTTTGGGAACCGCAGCCTTACAGGAATCAACATTCTCCTTACATATTTATGTTATAAATACGTGAAATATTTTTGTTTAATTGTATTCTTTTCTGCCTTCAAATGGCGCTTTGTATTTGTTTCCTAATCAGTTATTTTTCTGTAGGTACGTGTACACCGAGGACCTTGTTCTTCTTAGCGTCGACCAAGCAATGGCTGTCACAACAATTGCAGACCGATACATGGTGTTTGATCTACGCAAACGTTGTATTAAATATTTATACGATAATGTTGCCTCGGATAATGTATGCCAGCTTTATGAATTTTCATGTTCATTACATATCAGAAAATTGAGAAAGCGTTGCCTATTCCTGATTTGTAGCGATACCTTCTCTGTGATTTCCAGCTCATCATTTATTGTTGCCCTTTCCTCAACAGTTAAAACAATAATAAAAATGACCACTTTACATCTACCATCTGAGGAAGTTGTTTTAGATGCCATAATGCGTTGGGCTAAAGAGGAAGCAAAGAGGAAAGCTTGTTACAGACTATTTGGTGGACTACGCTCTGTCATCAATCCATTTCTGCCTTGTGTACATTTCTTAAATCTAACTCCTTTGCAGTTTGTAAAGTTCCTCATGAAGCATAGAGTGTTCTGTACGAATGAAGCATTGGCTATTCTAATGAACACAGTGCTAGCAGGATCTACTCCTATGCCGGTCTTTTTTAATAACGGGAATCGAAACCGAATGTACACTTATTATTGATTATGACTGGGAAAAAAATAATTATTAACTAAGTAAAAAATCGGAACTGCATACAAAAATTTTTAGATGAATATCTGTTTTGTTCAGTTTCTTAGTGGTTCAAATCCAGTCGCATATCTCCAGTTTAATTTTGACTTTTTTCAAACTGATGATATAAGAAAATAAAAAAAATACGTAAAGATGAGATGTGTCACTTATCATACGATGGATATATCCATATTTGCTTGTAAATTAAACATGTTAATTATATTTACTTGTAAATTAATCATGTAAATTATATTTACTTGTAAAATAAACATGTAAATTATATTTGCTTCTAAATTAAACATAATTTCACCTGTTTGATTTTTAACCAATTTTACTTCAGCTGTTCTGTGCAATTTACTGTACATAGCAGCGTAAATACACAGTCATTTACATTCAGAATGTAAGCAACATCATACTAGGCAGAACTCTCAACACAGGCCAGTTTAGTCATGGGTAGTGATTAGAATCGGAAATATTCGGACAATGCCAGATTTGTGACATTGATGCAGAATTCTGGGTCCGCTTTTTCATCTGCCATGATCCTTCGGGGGGGGGGGGGGGCTGACGCCATTACAATTTCTCCACTCGGAGGTTCTTCACTAGATACATATTTATTTTAAATATTTTTCTTTATCAAGATGATGCCAATGAATTTTTTTTATAAGAATGCACTTTATTATTTATTAGCTTAAGCCACTGATGAATGAGACTTTTCCCTTTGATAGCAAAAATGACGTATTAAAATGTAAATTAGGTACCTATTATAGTTATCATATTTGATTTACTATTATGGAAATCTGAATATGTGTTTTTTTTTTTTTTTTCTTTTTGAGCCCACAAAGCGATGACTCCATTGTATATATACTTAATCGCGAATTTTAAGTTTTATGCTCTATAATGATGTTTAAATATAAGATAGCTTATCATACCTTTTTGTAGGAAATATCTTCACACTACGCTCACATCAAATTTTCCGATTAATATATAATATAAAAGATCTAAGTTCGTAACGCCATACTAAAAGATTGTTAATTTGTACGGTTTTAATAAAACTAATCTTGTATTCCATTCCCGATGTCTACTTACTGCTACCTAGCAAGAGCAAAGCGTAGTCGATGTACATCAGTCTACCCCAAACTAAACTCATGATAGACTAGAACCAGAAGACAATTGCCAAACAATATTAAAAATATTTTAGACTAGACTTCTTTATGGGTGACTAAGTTATTTCGGTTATGAACCGTGCTCACAAGAAGTAAAGTGACAAATTTAACAATATCCACTCTCTTATAATTTAAAATTAGTGCACCGCGACAACATTATTTTTCTTAACCAATGTACAGAATCGCGCTATTCACACATGCGCGTAAAGGTCTATGAGTCCGAAATAGAGTTTTAATACCGTTTTATTGATGTCATATATCATATTTAACAATTCACCTGCTCTATAATGTAACTATCTAATATAAATATCTAATATAACAATTCACCTGCTCTATAATGTAACTATCTAATATAAATATCTAATATAACAATTCACCTGCTCTATAACTTCAGATGCAATGTGGTTGTAGTTATGTGGCGCTATTGCTGTTGTAGGAATAATCAATTAAACATTATACGCACATTAATAGTATTAAAAAACGATTATTTTTAATTATTGGGTTTGTGTTTGTGGTGAATTTATTTTATTTATTTATTATTATTTTTTCTTGGGTGGGAGGCATTTCAATCATGGAGTGACAGACTGTCAAGCAACTGGTGTGCTAGCAGTTGTCGGTTCGTCTATTGGTCTACGTCGAAAAATTAAAATGAAATAAAGTAAAGGGATATAAAAAGTAATTTTTAAAATGAATATAAAAGTTAGAGGAAATAGAAAAATTATTAATGAATAAAATTAGAGAAATAGGAGGGAAATTTGGAAAAATTACATTCATTCACATGGCCATCTCTCCGCTACGTCTTCAGGGTATTTGCCCGGAAAGATAATCATAATAAATGAATGTCTCATGCATACCCGTTTCTGTAGTCCCAAAAAACTGTCAAAACTGTTAAGTTTTCCTAACTTCATTATCATATTTAGTTTTATGTATCGTAATTACAAAATAGCTGAAAAGTTAATTTTAGATTGTTATTAACGGCAAACTGGAATTGGGACCCAAAGCCCAATCATGGATGAGTATAAAGTACAAAGGCATTGAGCCCCGTATCACAGCCGCGAGGAAACACGGTGGTATACCTAACCACCCAATTAAACGTAGAAATAGCAAGACCAAAATCCAATTGGACTTAGTGTTTAGTGTTTTCTGCTATACGGCATTGGTCGTTCCCCTAACTTCGCGATCCACATGGACTCTTTATGTCACTGTATATGGTGCCAGTTTCCACTGGCAGCCAATAAAGTTGCTAATTTTCTCTCTTTTCAAAAGTAAAACTATGCCAAAACCACTTGGGTGTTGTAGTAATGTTGGATGCTGTGAATTGTGAATTGTTATGTCGTTTTTGTTGTTCATCAGGCCAGTAATTTACTGAGAGACACACCATGGATTAAGTCTTCCAGCATCTGTCCATGGGCAGAGGAAGTTTGGCCAGGACAGCTTGGTCTAGGTAAGCAGAAGTAGAGCGAAAAATGCGAGGGATAGATTTATATATACAGTCGGACTTCTATATAACGAAATAGATCATACCTTGAAAAATTCGTTAAACAGAAATTTCTTTATAAAGAAATACTACGACCTTTTAGGCAATGAAAAGTACTGTAAATTCAGAAATATAGTAAAAGATGGGAAAAAATCGAAAATAAGTCTGAATGAATAAATTTTCTAACATTTTAAAAGAATTAATTTGTTAATATATACACATAAACAATGACTACTTATATGATGATGCACACAATGTATTAGTACACTTTTAAGAATTATGTCCTAAAATATTTCATTATTTTTTGTTGTACACCGTTCATAAAAATGTTCACATTTGTTTAAACACTCAGATATATTTTCTGTTACATTTTCTTCCCACTGAAGGTCCCGACGCTAAGTTTCAAATACTGCAACATTTCTTGTTCGGAAGGTTTAATATTGCCCTAATTTTCATCCAACTCATCGTCGATATCGTCCATTTCATTAAATACCCTCCATAATGTCGGTGTCACTCGGATATTCAGCTACTATGACATCATTATCAACTCCTAAAAATTCGTCAAGAACAATTTCTCCACTGATCAAACCTCGCTTGGAATTTTTCCCAAGATTGCTCAATGTTTTGTAATAGTTCATCCCTCTCATCGCTGTTAATTATCGTTTTAGCTTTTGCCATAGATTCTATAACAGAATCTATTGGTTGGCTGGTTTCTATCCTCAGTATAATTTTTTTCAGTAAAGCGCCTTCGGTAGTGCATTTTGAAATTCTTGATAATGCCTTGGTCCATTGGCTACTGCAGCTTAGACGATGTATTCGGGGAAGGAAAACAAGCTTCACTCTTGTAAATCTCGAAATTATTGAATGAAAGTTGAAGGGGTAGTTGTCGACAATCAACGCGAATTTTCTGTTTTCCTTCGCCATCTTTCTATCGAAATTTAACATCCATTGTTCAAAAATTTCGCTTGTCATCCAAGCTTTTTTGTTATAGTTGTAGTCCGATGATAATGACTTTACTTCGTTGAAACATCGAGGTTGTTTTCTTTTTCCTATTACCAAAATCTTTAGTTTTTCATTTACCCCCTAAACATTAAAAGTCAATGTCTTGTTCGGCAAACATTTAAAAAGTAGACCTGTTTCATCAACGTTGAATATGTCATAATTTTTTAAAAACTGTTTCTTTCCAATGGGTATTGTCTTCTTCGATAGCTACTCCACTTTTATCAGAAATAAGGTTTTCATCGCGTGCTTTAAATTTATCCAGCCAACTAGAATTGGCTTGGAACGTTTTGTGACCAGAAAAGATGCCTAACCCATAGCCTTTCCTTTCATTAATAGCGCTGATATCAGCACGTTTTGATCTGGAATCAACTTCAACACTTAAAATCTGTTTCACCTACACCTTCACACAGGCATAATTTCGCACGTTTCCAATGGGTTCAGTTTCCTCAAACAGTTTCATAATCGAAACCTCGTTTTTCAGTTAACACACTACTGGCAGGAACATCAAATTTTAAAGCGATTTCTTCCTTTTTTTTTTTTTTTTTTTACGCCCCGAACTAAGAACTTACACTTTTTCACACTACACTCAGAGACACTGTAAGGTTAATTGCACAGCAAAAAAAAAAAAAAAAAAAAAACTGCTTCAGGCACCACTTTTACCTAATATGTGAACAGAAACAGGTGAAATTTAGTGAAAGTGTGGATGACTCATTTCTTCGAAACACCACATGAATTTCCGGGATAAAGAAAAATTACTCTCTCCTAATTCTTTAATAAGATGCTTAAAGCCCATACTGTGTGTAATATATACACCCCAGCTGTGCACACAAATGGTTTGTGCCACAACGTTACAAGTCAAATGACCACAGCTGTGGATATAAATGCGGCAGAACAAACTTTCTGGTATCAGTTAAGCGTACAAACCGCAGAAAGAATGGAGGAAAGAAATAATCTAACGGACTGCGAACAAGACATGGTAGTAGTGCAAGTCGTGTTGGACAAAGCATCTCTGAAACGACGGTTCTCCTGGAATTTTGACGCACCCAGTTTCAAGGGTGTATCGACAATGGTGAACCGAACAGAAAAAATCCTCTCACCGACACTCCTGTGGAAGAAAGTCGCTTGTTGATGAGAGAGGTCAGAGGAGGATGGCTAGAATTGTTCAAGCAAGCAGACGGGCCACAATGACGCACATCACGGTAGAATACAACCTTGGTGCGCGGAACAAAATATCACAACGGACCGCTAGTCGCACTTTGTCGCGAATGGGCTACAACAGCCGACGGCCACATCGCGTACCTTTGTTATCAATGAAGAACAAAAGAGCACGCCTCCTGTGGGCACAGCAACACCAGCACTGGATTATCGAGAATTGGAAAACAGTTGCTTGGTCTGACGAGTCGAAATTCCTGGTACATCATATTGATGGAGGGCTCAGAATTTAGCGAGAACAACAGGAATCCATGGACCCGTCATGTCTGACGACTACTCTGCAAGGTGGTGGGGACATTGTTATGGTGTGGGTAATGTTTTCTTGGCACACGTTGGGTCCATTGATATCCATAGATTCACATCGTGCCTAAATATCGTTGCTGACCAAGTGCATCCGTTCACGTTGACAGTTTATCCTCAGTCAGATGGTAGTCCCAACAGAATAATGCGCCGGTGCACGAAGCCCGAATCATTATGGATTGGTTCCAGGAACATGAAAATCAGTTTTCTTTGCTGCAGTGGCCCGCTCAGTCTGCGGATCTCAATCCTATTGTACATCTTTGTACAATAAAGCTAGAAAGGGCTGTTCGCTGCAGGCCTATATCTCCGTCGAATCTCAAGGAACTGCGTGACACACCCATTTTTGCATAGTACTCCCTTCCTACACAACGTTTTCAGCATTTTGTGCAATCCATTCCTAGACGAATTCCGGCTGTTTTGAATGTTTTGAAGACTAAAGGAGGCTGAAAATCCTAATAGGTAGGTGTACCTAATAATGTGGCAGTATATACAGTATATATATATATATATATATATATATATATATATGAAGTTATGTAGAAGAATATGAGAAATAGAAAAAAGCAAAATAGAAACTCCTTATTCCTCTTCCTATTCGCCTTAATTTTAGGCATAAGCCTTTCCTTTTAACACATGAATAAAGAGTTGGTACTCACGTATATTATTCATGATTCATTTCCATTATTTCTATTATTAATTTTCACTGCTGTCTGTCGGGCTAGCGGTTATTCTTCCAGTTTTTTTGCTAAAGTTAATGTATATTAAAGTAATTAAAGAAATTTGATTATATGTTTACAGTAAATTCTTACCAGGGGTAGCCACTCAAAGACCTCTCAGGTGGCCTTCCCCACAATACCGACCCAAAATATTACTAAACCTAAAAGGTTAAACGAGACAATCCATACTGGAAAGGATAAATCAAGACCCACATTTGCAGAAGATGCTGCAAATGTGGCAAAAAAGATGGTGAGAATAACCAAAAGATCTCACCAGCAGGGCTTATAGGCAGGCTCTATTCCCTGCATCTCTCACATGTTCACTCAAATGAAACCCGGATGACATACTCAACATGTCAGAAAATGGAACATGGAAGACAACATGGCAATAGAGATGCCACAGAACTTTCCTCGAAGGGCACTCGTTCTAGTTCGTACAACATTACAGCAGTTCAGACTCCTGGTCAAATCTTTATATCTCGACTGGAGCCGACTACTAAAGCAGACAGAATTAAGGCCATGTTTGCAGAAGTACAGGGGATGAATACTGATGTGAGATAAAGAAGAACCAATTACCCAACCTACACCTCCTTCATCCTTACCCAGAGAAGATGAGCTTCATACTGGATCCAAGTCTATGGCCCCCTGAAACCCTCGTCAAACCCTTCCTAGATCAGAAGCCAAGAACCGCATTAAACATCCGACATCAACATCAAACGCAATAGAAATTAAAGCTACCAAGGTCCCAAGCTAACAAAACGCATGAGAAATCAAATAACTTCACTGAGAACAAACTTACCATAGGAAACAAACTGTCCACATATCATTCAATCCAACTCTCAGCAGATTATAATGACAGTCCACAGGGCTTCAGAAGGATATCCCTGTACACATCACAATTGCACAGTAGACCACTGCGAACCTTAAAATGAGACTTACCACCTGTACGAACTCTAGTTACTATTCGAATTGTCTACCAAAATGCAGGGGGTATTTGTAACAAGCTGGACACTGTCAAACAGTTCTCCTGTCTAAAACCTTTGATATTCTCTGCATTGCCGAAACGTGACTTGGGAATGGGCGAAACTCCCTTGCTGGCGCTCTTCAGGCAGGTTACCAGATGCTCTGTTCCTCTAGCCAGGATCGTAGAGGGGTGGGGGAGTCGCAATGCTTTAGATGCTGCACGTTCGGCCACTCCAGCCACGTGTGTTCCCAGACAGTCCCAACATGCGGACCTTGCACGGAAAAGGGCCACGAATATAAAGAATGCCCACACAAGGAAGCCACATGCGCAAATTGTAAAACAATGAAACTCGAATATGCACACTCAATCAGGGATCCTAACTGCCCAATCTATATAAAAGTCAAAAGCACCTACCAAAACAGAATCGATTATGGGTACAAAAATTAAGACATATAACACAACCATGATCAAAATAATACAAACAAATGCCCAGCGAGCCAAAGCGGTGGCTGACCAGATTCGGGTCAAGGCCGATGAAGAGAAAATAGACGTCATTATATTACAGGAGTCGTACGTCCAGGCAAGGCGGGTGGCGGGCTACCCATTACAATATAAAGTGATCCACACAGAGGAAGACACCCCGTGGGCGGTATTGGTCAGAAACAAGAATATTACCGCAACAAGAATAACGCAACTATGCACGGCTTGGGCAGCCTGTGCCCAACTCATCACAGCACTGGGCTCCCTCTATGTGGTGGCTCTATACAGTAGACCGGGACAAGAAATAGAGATCGCCATCAACTACCTACGCTACCTACAGAGCATCCTGCCAAACGAAAGAATCATAATAGGCGCGGATGTAAACTGCCGCTCGCCGCTATGGTATAGCGCTACAGATGATAGAAAAGGGACAGCAGCTTGTGAATTACCTGACAGGATCACAGTTAGCGGTCCTAAACCAGCCACACTAGTTACCGACATTCTGTAACACCCTCTGGGAGGCCACAATCGACATATCCTTAGCCACCATGAACCTGGCGAACCACGTGGCCGACTGGAAGGTGGAGGAAGCCTGGACCACCTCGGATTACCGAGTTATAACTTGCACAATAACAAGAACAATGACAAGAGCAACAACAATCAACCAACAATGCCATAGATATGCAGTTGCCAAAGCGGACTGGCCGCTATTCAAAGAACTACTGACCACAGCAATCAACAGTAACCCACTAACCCTAAACCCATTGAACAGCCCGGACGACCTGCAGAAAGGTACTACGGAACTGATGACAACTATCAGTAACCAAGCAATAAGAAAAAAACACCCCCAACTGGGGGCAGTACCCTGGTGGACTGGAGAAATTGCCACGCTCCGACGGCAAACGATAAAATCAAGGAAGGACTTTCAGAGGGCCCGCAAATCATGGCCTGCAAACGAAGTCGAAGTCCTGAGACAACAATATAGGGAGATAAGAAACCGCTATACTGATGTCATTAAGAAGAGCAAAAGACGCTCTTGGGTGCTCTTAGTATCCACAGAAGGAATCACTGACCCCTGGGGCCTAGTCTACAAGGTAACCACCAACAAAATGCCCAGAGGGGAGGTGAATGCCACCACCAGGACACGGAAGGGAAACCTTACCACGACCTGGGAGCAGTCGATGGACAATATACTGGACACAGTCTACCAGAAACCAACGATGCCAATACTACCAGCAAAGAGCGAAATATGCGAGAACAATGCCAGTTACACCAATCAAGCAATGGAGCCCCCTTTAACAATGACGAGCTCAGCCTGGCAGCTAGTCGAGTAGGAAGCAAGAAATGCCCAGTTCTCGACATGATTGAGCCTGAAATCTTAAAGAAAACTGTTGAATACGCACCGTACCTATTGCTCACCCTATACAACAGATGCAAGGAAGCTGGCCACTTTCCAAAGGCATGGAAAACGGCCAACTTAAAACTAATTCCAAAAAAACCCAAAAAAAAAAACACCCAGAAAGCCCAGATGCATATCGACCCATCGCACTGCTCTCAGTGGTAAGTAAAGTATTCGAAAGACTACTTAACAGAAGAATAATTGCTCACTACGGAAAAGCTGGACTCCATGCCGCGAATCAGTATGACTTCAAGCCAGGGACCTCGACAATGGACGCACTGGGAAACCTACTCAGGACGGTGCAAGAATGTAGAAACAGGTACCTGCTTCTCATCTCGGTTGACTTTGCTGGGGCGCTTGACTCGCTTTGGTGGCCAAGCGTTTTGGCGAGGTGAGGGAGGCACGGGTGCCAACAAACCTATTCAAGGTCATGCCAAACTATTTATCACATAGAAGAGTGGAGATCAATGTAGAATACCAGAAGGTCACAAGAGAAGTGCACAGAAGCTGTTCGCAGGGGTCGGTGCTGGGACCACTCCTGTGGAATATGGTGTTAGATGAGTTCTTGGTGATGGATCTGGGACCCGTCAGGACACAAGCATTCGCTGATGACCTGATATTGACCGTGGAATCGGATTCCCGGGCCGAGTTGGAAACCCAAGCAGACCGGGCGCTGCAGCAACTCCAGCAATGGGCCGCAAAACACCAGCTCACAATTTCACCCATAAAGACCTCTTCAATCCTGCATAAAGGAACCCTGCAATTGCGACGGCCGCCGCAAATAAAAATTGACAATGTCACCATTAAGTTTGTAAACCAACTTAAGTACCTAGGCGTGGAACTGGACAACAACCTCTTGTTCCAGCTGCACCTAAAGTACATAAGAAAAAAAAATCAGGAGCTGTTCTGCACTGGTAGCCAGAGTTACTAGGAAAGATTGGGGACTCAAAAAAAGAACTTTGACGCTATATTACAAGACAACGTTTCTCCCAGCAGTTACTTACGCCTCAGCAATTTGGTTCCCAAAAACTGAATTGGCAGTGAATAGAAGAATTCTGGACATGATCCAAAGGACCATACTCTTAACTACGACGCGTGCGTGCAGTACGGTGAGTACTCCAGCACTACAGGTATTCGCTGGAGCGCTTCCTTTGGACCTGGAGGTCGCTCGCACAGGTCTGCTATACTTGCTATCCAGGGGAGTGGCGGCCACACATCTGGACTATACAACCCTGCGAACAACCTAAAAACCGAAAAAACTAGATTACAGTACCACCTGTTAAAATTATGGCAGATAAGATGGATGGAGACCACCAAGGGCGAGATAACCAGAGATATCTACCAGACCTCCAGAAAATCTACCCAAAACAGCCGACCTGGTACTTCCCAGGGTAACATTTGGCATTTCTAATAACAGGACACGGACCCTACAATGAGAAGCTGCACGGATTCGGACTCACTGAGGACCCCAACTCTACGTGCGGGGAGACAGAAAGCAGGAATCTCATCTTGTACGAGTGTCCACAATATGAAGACCTCAGAGGGGTACTTATAACAAAAATAAGATACCTACCAAAAGGATTGGAATCCTTTTGGTAGGTATCTTATACTGAGGAAGAATATAGAGCATTATCCCAGTTCGCACAAGACCTCTTCGTCAGGAAAAGGACATTAATCACCATCTACAATGACTGACATCAAGTACCACTATTGAGACACCAGCCAGCACAATGTAAAGGCTGCAACTAAATATGAAGGACAAAAGCACAAGGACGGAGCTTGCCCCATGAGTAAAGAAACTTGAAAACAGAAATGCAGCAATAGCTGCCAATATGGCGATCTGAAGAGGGCACTCTAGCCCCATTCACCTTTATACCTACTTACTTGGGGGGGGGACATTTTCGTCCTCCCCTCCTCTCCACCCTCTATCTTCTACTCTGGTGGGACATATGCATGTCTTACTGAAAACTGGGGATACCTACTCTATTGGCCCCATATTTCTGTCTTTCTCCCACCAGCCTTCTGCCTCCCCCTCTCTATCTATACGCTAGCAAAAGCCATACATACCAAAAACTTAACATGTCTAAATTACCTTATGCCCATAACTAGGCCTAACAAAACTAAGCGATTCTACCCCTACGTCGACGCGTTTCTTTCTTTTCTTTTCTTTTTTTTTTTTTTTTTTTAGGTCCTAGCCGCCTAAATCTAAGGAAATTAAGTGGCAGGACATGGCAGAGTGAAACAGACTACTGGGTTCCTGTTCTGCCTCCACGGGGCGTAAGTGGGGCAACGTTGGGCCTCAGTAGGGGCCCAGCGGCTAAATGACCGGATGAACAACGGCACAAGGCATCACACATATACAAAGTCCGAAAACCTTTAAATCTCTGGCTTTTCCAGTCAACTGGTTCACCCACAATGTAAACTACGTGGAGATGGGGGGAACCCCTGGTGCCGTTTGACCCTAAATACCTTTACATTTATCTTTTCATTGGCACATTCTGTGGTAACCCTTTCATTGGAGGGGCCAGACGTGTTCAAAGCAACAAAGTGGATTTTTCTTATTTATTGATTTGAAATTATTGTTTTTCTAAAACTTTTGATTTAAATTTAGTAGTATAGCATTATTTTGTGATTTTCTGATTAATTTGGTGTATTTATTCTTTACTCGGCCTTGCAATTGCATAAAAGTATCGGTAAGGGTATCCACGTGTTACAAGTCGCAACTCCGCTGAACGAGAAGTTTTTTAGCCATATTTAGCGGCTTATTGAATATTTTTTACATCAAATTATTTTTGTAAGTAGCTTATAGACCTAGTAAGGATCGTTAGTTTATTCTGAATTGAGACAGCGAGATTTGAAAGTTAATTAATACTTAAGTGTCCATAGTTTACCGTTCGTAACTTCCCGGCTTTGTCCTTGTCATACGATCGTTATATATCGACCCTAGATAGCGTTAGTATAGTATAGGTTATAATATTTTCGGTGATCGGTAAAATACATTAAACTTGTTGAACTTCGTTGGCATTTAAACTGTACTTTTAACTAAATACATATACCGACTTAGATTACAAACGTAGCATAATTAATTAATACATAGCTGATACGGAAGTTATATAAAGGGAACTCGGAGATAATTAATACTTGATACTAAAAAATATATATCCCGTTATAACTGTGTTGGGAGATAAGTTAGGGTTATAAACTGAAATTGAAATTTTATTTAAATTAAAAGAAATCATGACTCAGACCAGAGCAGCAAAACAAAAGGCTCAAGCTAATGGAATTGCTGTGGCTCTGAGGAGAACTGAGGGGGGCAGTTGCCTTTTGAATCACAGCCTTCTAAAATGCACAGCTTGCATGATGTTTGTGGAGCATTCAGGTACGGGACATGATATTGCCATGGGGGATGTCTTTGTGTGTGCGCGATGCAAGGAGTGTATCGAAATCAGGCAACAACTCAGCGTTCTTATGGGCCTATATGAGAGCTTGAAGGTCAGGGTGGATGCCCTTAAAGGAACTAAATTGAGGGGCCCATCAAGCTCTCAGCTGCCCACATCAACGCCAGAGCTTGCACTTGGTCATCGCGCAAAACAGCGGCAACCCCGGAGGCAGAATGCGCTGGTCCCAAAGGAACTAGTAGTTGTTGGTGACTCTATTGTCAGGGAAACGGGAAACCTGCTAAAAAGGATAGGTGGAACAGGACCAGGGTATGTCTGCCAGGGGCAAAGGTTGATGACGTTGTAGAGCAGATATCATCTTTTAAGGGCACAAAAGGTGATATAGTTGTACACTTTGGCACTAATAATATCAAGAGTAGGAGACGGGCAGAATTGCTTAACAAGTACAGGTCACTGTTAAAAAAAAGCCGTGAAATAGGGTTGAATTTGAAAGTGCCTGCAATTCTGCCCACCCACGATAGGAGGGAGTATATGATGAGAGCCTTGTCGATCAATTCGGCCCTTGAAAGATTGTGCAAGGCTCAAGGGGTAGAATTTTTTTCAGCCTGGATTGTACTTGTTAACAGGAGAGATTGCTTCTAGAGGGATGGGATACACTTAAATAGAAAGGGTGCAAGAATATTTGCTGATGCTATCGAGGCAGTGTTAGGTGGGCCGGAAAACTGCTAGCTTGGGGGGAGACAAAGACGAATAGATTAACAGTAGTCACTGACAGAGGTGAAAGAGATTCTTCCACTGCTTCTATTGGAATGAGCAGAAGCCTGAAAAACAAGATGCAGGATATTTCAGAGACTGCTGGGAGTCATTGCGGTACAAGTAAACACATGGGTTGTGTTAGGGTAGCTAAGAATAGAAATAGGTGCATGTACACTTGCGTGCACAGCAATGCTAGGAATTTAGTAAATAACTTTGATGAATTTGAGGTATTGCTCAAAACATCAAAGGCAGATATTGTTGGGATATCAGAGACGTGGTGTCACACAGATATAAGGAATGCAGAACTGGAATTTGGGGAGTACAACGTCTACAGAAAGGATAGACTGGAAAGGAAGGGAGGAGTGGTTATTGTATTAGTTAAGAAATACATAAAATCCAAGGAAGTGAAGCCAGTGGACATCACTGGACAGTGCAGTGTCGAGTCAGTTTGGTGTGACATAAGCATTGGGAGATCAAAATTGAGAGTAGGAATGTGCTATAGGCCTAATGACTCTGATGAGTACAATAAGAAACTGTACAGGGAAATAGAGTGGGCCAGTAAATCAGAGAGTGTTATAATGGGAGATTTTAATTTCCCAGATATTGACTGGAATTTGGGGGCTGGTCACCCACACACTAGCAAGGTTTTTGTGGATTTATTGGATGATTGTTTTCTACATCGGCATGTTCGGGAGGCAACTAGAGGGAGGAATACTCTTGATTTGATTATCAGCAGTCATTCTTCATGCATTAAGAATCTGCAGATAAATGAACCACTAGGTGGCAGTGATCACAGTGTGCTGAAGTGGGATTTACTCAAAGAGGTAACTACCATTAGGGGTAAAGGGAAGGGTTATTGCTTTCGTAAAGGCGACTACGATGGACTGAGACAGTATTTAAATTCTATACAGTGGGACCAACTGATGATGTTACCAACAGCAAATGCAAAATGGGTAGCATTCAAAAAACTCATCTTGGAAGCTACTACGCTTTACATACCAACTAAGAAATATTGTTCAAGGATTAGGCCTAAATGGATGTCAGATGAACTGATGAGGCATATGGCAGAGAAGAAACATGCATGGGACACGTACTAATTAACACATGACACAGAAGCCTATGATAGATACAAGTTGATCTGTAACCAAGTTACAAAGGAGGTTAAGCAGGCGAAGGCAGATTACGAGAAATCTTTGGCAAGGGATGCAAAGAAAAACAGCAAAGAGTTCTTTACTTATGTAAACTTTAGAAGGAAGGGCATGAATCAGATTGGTCCACTTGATATCGATGGGTCAACTGTTGATGATCCTGCTCAGGTACCTAAGAAACTAAATGAGTATTTTGCATCGACATTCACACATGAGGAGTTATTTAGCGAGGGGAAAGCCCGAGGTGTATTCAACTCTAGCAGTAAGCTAGAGAATCTTGTAATAACTGAGAGTAGAGTGGATTAGAAATTGCTGAAGATAAACACAAGAAAAGCACCCGGGGTGGATGGGGTCTATCCAGTTATATTAAAGGAGGCAGCAGAGGAAGTAAGCAAACCCTTAGCCATAACTATGAGAACTTCCTTGGACTCGGGGGAGGTACCCACAGACTGGAGATGTGCAAATGTGATCCCAATTCACAAAGGAGGATCAAAGGCTGACACAAGTAATTATAGACCTGCGAGTTTAACTTCTGTTTGAGGAAAATTAATGGAGGAACTAGTTAAAGAAGCACTGCAGGATCATTTAGACAAGACTTCAGTTATAGCTCGGACACAGCATGGTTTTGTTAAGGGGAGTTCTTGCCTGACCAATTTGATTGGATACTATGATGCAGTCATAAAAGAACTGGATGCAGGGAATAACTTTGATATTATTTACTTGGATCTTAGAAAGGCTTTTGATACTGTTGCACATGGAAGACTGCTGCACAAATTAGAGCAGTGTGACACTGGAGGCAAATTGCTGTTGTGGATAAAGGGGTGGCTGAGGGGGAGAAGACAGAGTGTGGTAATCAATGGACACTGCTCGTCGTGGACTAATGTTATTAGTGGAGTCCCTCAGGGCTCAGTGTTGGGTCCATTATTGTTTTCTGTATTCATAAATGATATTGATGATGGTATATCAAGCTTAATGTCGAAGTTTGCAGACGATACCTAGGTAGTGAGGGTTGTTTAAGGACACTACTGACACTATGCTGCTGCAACAGGATCTGGAAAGGTTGAGCAGATGAGCTGAGAGGTGGCAAATGAAGTTTAACATTGACAAATGTAATGTACTACACATGGGAAACAGCAACCACAGAGCAACGTATCAACTCTGTGGTACTACACTGACAGTGGTAGAGAATGAATGGGACCTGGGGATGGTTGTGCAGACAGATATGAAGTTCCCTGAGCAGTGCAGACGGGCTGCAAGAGTAGCTCATTGTGTATTGTCAAAGATATATAGGAATTTTTCTAGCAGGAAAAGGAGGTGATTATTCCCTTGTATAAGGCAATGGTGAGGCCAGACCTAGAGTACGGTATACAGGTCTGGAGGCCTCATTTCAAGAAGGATGTAGAGCTGCTGAACGAGTACTGAGAAGGGCAACAAGATTAGTGAATGGAACAAAGGGGTGCTCTTACGAAGAAAGGCTTAAATTTTGTAAATTACAGTGTCTGGAGACTAGACACCAGCGAGGTTATCTGATAGAGGTGTATAAAGACTTGAATGGTTTGAGCATGCCCAATTCTGATGGGATGCTTCCTCTCGCTCAGAACAATCACCTGAGAAGGCATAAATTCAAATTGAGGAAAGACAGATGTAGGATAGACGTGCGGAAATTTGCCTTTAGCCAGCGGGTGGTTGGTTGGTGTAACAGACTTCCATCCCTTGTCGTGGAAGTTGATAGCCTTAATAAGTTTAAGGCTCAGCTGGACAGGTATTTTGAAAGAACAGAGGGGTGAAGTAGTGGTTTTTTTTTTTTTTTTTTTTTTTGGCTGATGCTGCATAAGCTTGCTTTCTTGCATCAAATGCCTCTACTAATGCTAATGCTAATGCTAATGCTAAAACCCAATCCCTTGCATGTGAAGCTGCTCCCTCAAGCTCAATGCCATCCTGATAGACATATCAACAGTATACATTCCACCAGACCCAAACAGTGACATCAATGAAGATGTGATCCATTGTCTGGTAATTAACCTCCACGCCTCTGCTAAGCACAATATTTGTGGAGATTCCAATCTTCCACCTACTATCACACATCTTAGTAGGAAACTCATTAGTAGTATGGATTCATTGCGAATCAGCCTACTTAACTGCTACTCCACGAGAGGATCTAACCTCTTGGATCTGTTATTCTCTTCAGCACCATGCGAAATCAAAGACAGTCCTCACAATCTATTTCAATCCGATTACGAACCATTGCCATACTCCTACACTTATCCGCACCTAACTCCGATATACAAGTCCCAAAAAAAGAAAAAGGACATCGCAGCACGCAAATTCATTGATCCTCCACGATGTCTCGATGCTACATCCTCGATACTTTGGGAGGCTCTCAATAATTATGATCTCGAGCAAGCTGTGGATCTCATGACCAGATGGATTCGAACCATTGAAAATTATGGTGCTACAAAGACTGTCTGCATCACTCCCCGTTCGAGAGCTTGGTGAACACCAGAACTGAACAACAGCTTTCAAGAAAAACAAAATCTGTATAAGAGATGGAAAGAATCAGGTGGTATACAAGATCGTATTGCCTTGTCCAGAGCCCGCGCAATTTTAAACCGCCAGAAATAATATGCAATTAAAAAGAAATTCAACCCTACGAAAAGCAAATTGTTTTATGACTCCTCTTCACACAGGATTTCCTAAAACACTGTACCCTGAACTGTGCTGTGGATGGACCACATTGCACAGTTCTCAAACACTGTGGTCCCGATGCACCTAGGCAACTTACCCATCAACAACGTTCCTACTGATATATTCGCGCCACTGTACGCATCACCAGGAAGCATCTTATAACTGCTATAAATGGATTGCCGTCCACTGCAACTGCAGGCCCCGATCTTGTGCCAGAATTCATGATTAAATGTCTTAGCTCGTTTATCCTCGATCCTCTACTGTCAATTTTTAACCGTGTCTTAACGCAGCACTACTCTGCAACAGATATGCTGTGAGGCCACACCCTAAATGCCAATCTGCAACCCTCATTAAACAGTTCAGGCCAATCTGTCATTCTTCCAGTCTTTTGATGCTCATGGAGAAGACATCACTCTCCACCATAGCCAATCAACTCATGTCTCACAAACCCCCACAGATTCACTATGCCATTCCTGGAAGATACACAGTCACCAATTTAACATCCATAACCAACACCATTTTCAGTGCACTAGAAGCTAAAGCAAAGCTTGCCGTCAAGTACATCGACCTGGAAGCTGCCTTCAACTCCATCAGTATCTCCTCACTTGTTTACCTCCTAGAAAACTCTTCTACATAAAAGGTGACATGTTGTGGTTTTTCACAGCCCTGCTCTCTTACAGAACCATTCTTCTTAAAGCGGATCAACACACAATCTGGAGAAAGATCACTGCGGGTGTTCTCCAAGGCAGTTCTCCTTTCCGTAGCATTGTTCACTGCAGTTATTATTTCGTTTGTGCAACACAGAGAAGACATTCTCTGCTATGCCAATGATATTAAGATATATACTCAGATTAATTCCGGCGAATATCTCACAAACAACAATAAAAAGATCTGTGAAAAGTTACACAACTTAGGCCACTATCTCCATCAATTTGGCCTCCACATTAAACCCGTAAAATCAGCCGAAATTTTCTTTTCTCTGAAGCGCCAACCCACTGAAATCCAAGCTTCTCTAGACTGCATTCCCTTCCTAGTGGTCATGATGCATATGGACTTGGAAGTCGTCTTCGACTATATAATGAGCTTCAACCCCGCACATTGACAAATTCTGTCAAATGCGCTGGACCACAAAACAACCACTGCTCCACGTTACGGATCTTGATGTGACTGGTCGGTACATATACACCTCAGTATACTCGATCGTATTATATCCCTCTGAAATTTGGGGATCAGCGGCCCCTACCAACATAAAATACGTGTACTCCGCCGAATAGTGGCTCCTTCGTTGGATCACGCAAAAACATCGTCGTCCACCCCAGAAAAGGATAACTGCGATGGCGATGTCACTTAATTTTACCCGACTTCCAGATCTTGTATTTGAAAAATGCCCGCTCACATGCTCACAGGCCACTATAACAGACTAGAGGTCAGTGGACGCTTTCTCCCCAGGGAGGTGCTCCCCACAATCCATTCAATTGACGGCGACCTCTGTAGGTTTTCGAAGGATCTGAGGTACCGAAGACAGATCCTTAAGAGCTTAATCTTGGCCAGGCAAAGTGCACATTCATAAGGGCAGCATAATAATGCCCAATATATTGTAAATAATGTCCAAAGCACGTTCTCTTTATGAATGCGTTCTGAATAAAGTCAAGAATAACTTTATGAATATAAATATTAATATAAATGCAAGGTATCTCAAAAATATTGGTACAAACGTTTAGGGGAGGTAGGTAACATCTAAAGGAATGTGAATCGCATAGGAGCCCATAACCAGAAACGTCACCGTAAGTCGATACACGGCGCTGTTCATCAAATCGCGACACGGAAAATTTCTGGTTTACTCATTCAAGCAGTAGTTGCCGGACTAAGAGCATGCATCGATATACGAATTGGGAGCTGGCAGACGTTCACCTAATGTATGGAATAGCAGAGGGCCCACACGGTGTGTGCCCTCATGCGGCACATAATGTGCATAGTGTTGGGGGAAAGGCGCCTCCTGTGGTTTCCCACATCTGCGCCATATATACTCTGTGGAGACAAACAGTATCACTGTGAAAGCCAGAAAAAATTTTTGTGTTGTAAATGAAGTATTATGCTGGGTTCTGTTGGGTGTCCTGGCTTTTGGCCGCAGGGCCCCTGATGGGAACCAACTTTGCCCGCACACACCACTAGGAGGTAGCCAGGCTGCCCATAATTCTCTGGCTAGTCTCCTCCAGGTCACCTGAGCTTCCTGGAAATAGACCAAGTAAAAAAAAAAAAAAATAAAATAAAATAATAGGGTACAGGGAGTACAGGATGTACTAGAGAGGGTAAAGGAAAGGAGGTATAGACAGAGCGACGGAGGATGTAAAGGAAGGCATCCTCCACAGGTTGGGTGGGAATTCTCTCACCTAAGCGGAAGTGGAAGAAGAGGCTCCTCGAGAGGGTGGGAAGACAATCACGTATCAAGAGAGACACGGAATGAAACAATTCAAGCGACCTGAGTGTCAAGTTCCGTAGCTAGAAGTGGTCACAATCTAGGTGAAGATGTTCAGTATATGAGAAAAGGGTGTTGATCAATGTGCATCAGTTCCAGGACGTTGTACCAGTGATCTTCTTCTCGTGAAGAGATCATGGCGAAGGCAGAGAAAGCGTGGTACTGGTCTTCCTCATTGATCAGAAAATGTTCATTTCCTCGAGGCAAGGCATGTATTTTTGATATGAGCAACGTTCGCAGGTCCTCCTAGAGCGAGAAAAACATAGAATAGGTGATCCCAGTCTTCGTTTTCACCACAAAGACAGCGAGGGTCATCCATGATGTTCATAGAGGCAAGTTTGTGATTTATGAATCCATGGCCTGTAATAAGGTAAGTGGTATATAACCCTGGGCTGTACCATGTTGGAGCTTTATGGCAGATCTGGGCTATTTCAGGTAAGAATTTTTTAGTGATGGAACCTTTGAGGGTGGTATTCCATCTGTTTTGCCAGACGTTAAGAAGGTAGACTGCAAGGCGCTTTTTTTCTTCTTTGATGGTGTTTGCTGGGTTTCTAGTGAAATCCAGGATGGTGGTGTAAGGTGTAAAGTATATTGATGTCATGCGGCACCAGGGGTTTCCCCATCTCAGCGTTGCTTTCATTGTGGGTTTGCTGGGAATGCCAGAGATTTAAAAGTGTGTGGGTATTGTACATGTGTAATGTCGTGTACCGTTGTTCACCTGGTCATTTAGCCGCTGGGCCCCTGTTGGAGCCCAACGTTGCCCCACCTTCGCCCCGTGGAGGCAGACCAGGAACCCAGTAGACTTAGTTACTCTGGCAGGTCCTGCCGCTTAGTTTCCTGAGATTTCGGCCGCTAGGACCTTAAAAAAAAAAAATCATAATATGTATGTATATGCACATGTATATACTCATTTCACTTGTCTGCATACACCATGGGCGCCTCCGTAGCCAGGTGGGAAGAGGCAGCAGTGCGTAGCACACGCTTCTTGATTAGACCGGGGTTCGAGCCCGTCACCACCAAATACGGAGGATGCGGAAAGATCAGGGAATGACCACCGCATATTCCCGGAGCAATATGGCCTTAGTTGCTAATGATCCTAAAAACCAAATAACAAACAAACACAACAGCATACACCATATGTTGTATGCCTATACACACCGCTGGGGGGTTTGATATTACGTAGATGGATAGGCCGAGACTGGGCGAAGATTATTTTGGGTGTTGCTAAATTTAGTGTTTCGGGCGTTCGCATTGTATATAGATAGAGTAGGAGGGGAGACAGAAGACTGGGGGTAAAGATAGAAAAATGGGAGCGATAGAGAAGATGCCCCCAGTTGGTCAGTGAGGCATGCCCATGCCTCACCAGACAGGAAAGGGGGGGGGGTTCGGCGAGGGGACACAAGGAGTCGCCGCCCCGCCGTGGTAGGTTTGGAAAGGAATCGAGTCAGGTGCTCGATTCTAGTCCCCAACAAGTCTTGATGGCAGTGAAGCTGCATGGTTCAGGTCCATGTGGGCTTTTGCAGATTCAGGGTTCAGTCAGTCGCAGAGTTGTAGGCCATATCCTTTTATTTTCATTGGAGGTATGGAATTTGTTGTGGGAATAGTAGCTTGTCCCATTTATTTTACAGCTGTGTTGTTATTTGCTTGTTGGGCTAGTGTGGCTCGGCGTCTGTTAAACAGTTTCTGTGCAAATTCGGTGAATGCCATGTATGGTCCTTTATCGTGCAGAATGAATTGCTCCTGATCCTTGGGTGAATGTTGTAGTCTTGTCACCAGCTGGCAGCGGATGTCGTCGTATTGGTGGCAGTCATACATTAGATGCGACCAAGTTTCTGGAATGCCACAAGTGCAATTTGGATTTTCAATTATTCCCAGAGTTGTTAGTTTGGCGTTTAAGGCACCATGTCCTGTGAGCAGGTACGTCACAAACAGACCAGGTGCGTACCAGGTTGGTAATTTAGGTTGGAATCTATGTATATTTGGAAAGAATTTATTTGTTATCCGACCTTTAATGGAGACATCCCATCGTGCCTGCCACGCCTGCAGCAAGTGGGTCTGGAGTCTTCTTTTTTCCGCAATGCGGTTATTTCCTGGATCTCCGTTGAAGTCAAGGTGTGTACAAGCATTGCCTTTAGCGAGCTCATGGAGTACGCCTCTTCTCACCACCTCTAGGTCTAAGGGTAGGGTTCCTGTGATGACTTGCAGAGCGTGTGTGCTCACTGTGCTGCAGGCACGAGTAGCAGTGAGTAGCATGATTCTATGTATGGAATCAAGTATTCTTCGGTTTGCAGCTGTGCTGGCCTTTTTGTACCAGGCACCAGCTGCGTATGTTGCGATTGGTAAGAAGGCTGCTTTATAATAAAACATCATCGTTCTCTGTTTCAATCCCCAGTCTCTTCGGGCAATTCTGTTTATTAAGGCAGTGCAGTTTCTTATTTTTCTTCTTACGTAGTTTAGGTACGGTTTGAAGGATAAGCGGGTATCCAAGATGACGCCCAAATATTTGAGCTCTGTGCTGAGCCTTATTGTTCTAGTGCCAATTTTAATTTTGGGTGGTCTGTGGATGTTCAGTGTTCCCTTTAAGAGTATGGAGTTGGTCTTCGTCGGTGAGATTTGTAGTAAATGGTGTGTGGCCCAGTCTTGGACAATTTTCACAGCCCGGTTTGCCAGTATTTCCAGTTGTGCCCTGGAATTAGCTTCTATTGTTACGATAAGGTCGTCCGCGAAGGCTTGTGAGCGGACCCCTTCCAGATCCTTGTTTAGAAACTGGTCCATCAGGAGGTTCCACATTGTTGGTCCAAGTGCTGACCCCTGTGGGCACCCTCTATATATTTTTCTTTCTGTTTCTTTGTAGGGGGCTTTTATATTGATTGCTCTGTCGGTGAGATTGCTTTTAAGCACATTGAAGAGGTTGCCAGGAACCCCTGCCTCCCGGAGCCGACCCAGGACGCTCGGCCACCATAGGGTGTCGAACGCCCCGGCAAAATCAATTGAGATAGCTAGCACGTATTTTTCTCAGATTCTTGTGCTTGGGCAATTAGGCTTTCGAGAGCATCTACTGTGGATCGACCTGGTTTGAATCCGTACTGGTTTGGTGAAGATAGGTTTGCCTGTTGGTAGTGGTGATTTATTCTGGATAACAGTAGCCTTTCAAAAAGTTTACTTAGTACTGTGAGTAGTGTGATCGGTCTGTAGGAAGATGGCTGTTATGGTGGTTTGTTTGGATTCTTAATTATTAGTTTAACATTGGCCATTTTCCAATCTTGCGGGTATGCTCCCACTGTGAGGCATAGGTTAAAGAGCTGGAGCAAGAGTTCCGGTTCTATTTCTACGACTTTTTTTGATTATTTCCGGCTCCAGGAGGTCTGGACCTGGGCATTTTTTCGCTGCTATACGTGAAGCCGCCAGGATGAGCTCATCCGTAGTGAATCGCGGTTCTGCATTATCTGTTCTGTACTTATCATTTTCCCTACAGGTCTGGATCTGCTCCTCCGTTTGTGGGTCTTTGTGGGATGAAAGGTGACATCTAATATATTGTTTTTGATGCCTCCCAGGAACAGGTTTCTTCTCCTTGGGGCGTGACAGTGGGTGTAAGCACTTCACCTCTGGGGAGCTTTTTTGTGACAACCTTGTACACAACACCCCAGGGGTCAGTGTTCCCTGAGTTTGCTACTAGTCTCTCCCAGGTTTCCTTTTTATTTTTTCTTATGAGGGCGGTATAAACATTTCGTGCTTCTCTATACAGATTTCTGAGCGCGTCCACCTCCTGCTCAGGCCAAGTTCTTCTCGCCTTTTGGAAGTTTGTCCTTTTGGTCTGGACGTCCTTGCGAAGCTGTTGAAGTTCTTGGTTCCACCAAGGTACAGCACCAGGTTTGGGCCGTCTCCGTTTGATTGAGGTGTTTGCAGCCACTGTTATAATTTCTGTGATGGTCTTCTGGAGTTCATCAGGGTTCTCAGCTGTGTTGATTTCTTGCATCTTTCTGTTTTTGTTGTCTGTGAGGGTTTTCTGGAACAGGTCCCAGTTTGCAGTTTGCAATGCATAGCGTTGGGGCATTCTTTCTGCTGGCGGTTGTCGATTTAGGTTCCTGTTGAGTTGGAATATCAAGGCCCTATGATCTGAAGTGGTCCAGGCATCCTGGACCATCCAGTCTGTGATGTTTCCTGCTATGTTTCGAGTGGCAAGAGAGACATCTATTGTAACCTCCCAACGGAGGTTGCAAAAAGTTGGCAGCTGGTTTGGTTTATTGAGGACTATGATAGATGAACTCGTAATAAATTCCTCCAGTCTCTGGCCATTCCTAGTACCTTGCCTGTCGGGGGTATGGCTGTGCCAGGCTGGTGATCTACAATTTGCATCCATTCCGATGATAATTCTTTCCCCTCTTAGTAAGTTGGTAGCATGTTGGAGGTATCTGGTGGCTGTGGTTATGTCTTCACCAGGTCTGCAATATAGCGAGATTATGTATAGGGTACCTAGCGCGGTGATAATTTGGGCGCAGGCCGCCCAGTCCGTGCACAGGTGGGAGACTTTGGTTGCAGTGATGTCGGGATTTCTAATTAGGATTGCAGCCCACGGGGTAGTATCATCTGCTTGTATTAGTTTGTAGTTATGGGGATACCCTCTGAGTGGGTATACGGTTCTTGGTGGTAGGGAGTCCCTTTGCGAGCCGGTAGTGCACGCCTTTGCGAATTATCTGCAGGTCCAGAGGGAGAACTCCTGCCAAGACCTGGAGCGCTGGGTTGCTTACTGTGCAGCAGGCACGGGTGATAGTGAAAAGGATATTACGCTGGATGGAGGTGAGCTTCCTTTGGTTACGAACAATGAGTGCACGATGATACCAGACACCTGCACAGTAGGTTATAGTGGGAATAAATACAGCTTTGTATAGCATATGCAGTGAGCGGCGATTTAGGCCCCAGTCAAACCTGCTGATCCTCACTACTATTGTCGTGTAGTTCCTGGCTTTGCGATGAAGGTAGTCTATATGCGGGTAAAACGTGAGCTTGGGGTCGAGAATTACCCCACGGTACTTCATCTCAGTTGTCAGTTTGATAGTTCTACCAGCAATTTTAATCTGCGGCGGCCTGCGTATTTGAAGGGTTCCCCTGAGTAGCATTAGCATTAGCATTAGTAGAGGCATTTGATGCAAGAAAGCAAGCTTATGCAGCATCAGCCAAAAAAAAAAAAAAAAAAAAAAACCCACTTCCACTTCACCCCTCTGTTCGTTCAAAATACCTGTTCAGCTGAGCCTTAAACTTATTTAGGCTATCAATCTCCACCACAAGGGATGGAAGTCTGTTCCACCAACCAACCACCCGCTGGCTAAAGGCAAATTTCCGCACGTCTATCCTACATCTGTCTTTCCTCAATTTGAATTTATGCCCTCTCAGGTGATTTTTCTGAGCTAGAGGAAGAATCCCATCAGCATTGAGCATGCTTAAACCATTCAAGGCTTTATACACCTCTATCAGATCACCTCGCTGGTGCCTAGTCTCCAGACACTGTAATTTGCAAAACTTAAGCCTTTCTTCGTAAGAGCACCCCTTTGTTCCATTCACTAATCTTGTTGCCCTTCTCTGTACTCGTTCCAGCAGCTCTACATCCTTCTTGAAATGAGGCCTCCAGACCTGTATACAGTACTCTAGGTGTGGCCTGACCATCGCCTTATACAATGGAATAATCACCTCCTTATCCCTGCTGGAAAAATTCCTGTATATCATTGACAATACTCCATGAGCTACTATTGCAGCCCGTCTGCACTGCTCTGAGAACTTCATATCTGCCTGCACAACCACCCCCAAGCCCCTTTCATTCTCTACCACTGTCAGTGTTGTACCACAGAGTTGATACGTTTCTCTGGGGTTGCTATTTCAAATGTGTAGTACTTTACATTTGTCAATGTTAAACTTCATTTGCCACCTCTCAGCCCATCTGCTCAACCTTTCCAGATCCTGTTGCAGCAGCATAGTGTCAGTAGTGTCCTTGACAACCCTATCAACCTTTGTATCGTCTGCAAACTTGGACATTAAGCCCGATATACCATCATCAATATCATTTATAAATACAGAAAACAATAATGGACCCAACACTGAGCCCTGAGGGACTCCACTAATAACATCAGTCCACGATGAGCAGTGTCCATTGATTACCACTCTCTGTCTTCTCCCCCTCAACCACCCCTTTATCCATAGCAGCAATTTGCCTCCAGTGTCACACTGCTCCAATTTGTGTAGCAGTCTTCCATGTGCAACAGTATCAAAAGCCTTTCTAAGATCCAAGTATATAATATCAAAGTTATTCCCTGCATCCAGTTCTTTTGTGACTGCATCATAGTATCCAATCAAGTTGGTCAGGCAAGACTTCCCCTTAACAATACCATGCTGTGTCTGAGCTATAACTGAAGTCTTGTCTAAATGATCCTGCAGTGCTTCTTTAACCAGTGCCTCCATTAATTTTCCTGGAACAGAAGTTAAGCTCACAGGTCTATAATTACTTGTGTCAGCCTTTGATCCTCCTTTGTGAATTGGGGTCACATTTGCACATTTCCAGTCTATGGGTACCTCCCCTGAGTCCAAGGAAGCTCTCATAATTATGGCTAAGGGTTTGCTTACTTCCACTGTTGCCTCCTTTAATATAACTGGATAGATCCCATCCACCCCGGGTGCCTTTCTTGTGTTTATCTTCAACAGTTTCTCCTTCACTTTACTCCCAGTTATTTCAAGATTCTGTAGCTTACTGCTAGAGTTGAATACACCTCTGGCATTCCCCTCGCTGAATAACTCCTCATGTGTGAATGTCGATGCAAAATATTGATTTAGTTTGTTAGCTACCTGAGCAGGATCATCAACACTTGACCCATCAATATCAAGTGGACCAATCTGATTCATCCCCTTCCTTCTAGAGTTTACATAAGTAAAGAACTCTTTGCTGTTTTTCTTTGCATCCCTTGCCAAGGATTTCTCGTAATCTGCCTTCGCCTGCCTAACCTCCTTTGTAACTTGGTTGCATATCAACTTGTATCTATCATAGGCTTCTGTGTCATGTGTTAATTTGTATGTATCCCATGCATTTTTCTTCTCTGCCATATGCCTCATTAGTTCATCTGACATCCATTTTGGCCTAAACCTTGAACAATATTTCTTAGTTGGTATGTAAAGCCTAGTAGCTTTCAAGATAAGTTCTTTGAATGCTTCCCATTTTGAATTTGCTGTTGGTAACATCATCAGTTGGTCCCACTGTATAGAATTTAAATACTGTCCCAGTCCATCGTAGTCGCCTTTACGGAAGCAATAACCCTTCCCTTTACCCCTAATGTAGTTACCTCTTTCAGTAAATCCCACTTCAGCACACTGTGATCACTGCCACCTAGTGGTTCATTTATCTGCAGATTCTTAATGCATGAAGAATCACTGATGATAATCAAATCAAGAGTATTACTCCCTCTAGTTGCCTCCCGAACATGCTGATTTAGAAAGCAATCATCCAATAAATCCACAAAAGCCCTGCTAGTGTGTGAGTAACCAGCCCCCAAAATCCAGTCAATATCTGGGAAATTAAAATCTTCCATTATAAGACACTCTGATTTACTGGCCCACTCTATTTCCCTGTACAGTTCCTTATTATACTCATCAGAGTCATTAGGCCTATAGCACACTGCTACTCTCAATTTTGATCTCCCAATATTTATGTCACACCAAACTGACTCCACACTGCACTGTAAAGCGATGTCGACTGGCTTCACTTCCTTGGTTTTTATGTGTTTCTTAACTAATAGCATAACACCTCCCCCCTTCCTATCATGTCTATCCTTTCTGTAGACGTTGTACTCCCCAAATTGCAGTTCCGCATCCCTTATATCTGTGTGACACCACGTCTCTGATATCCCAACAATATCTGCCTTCGATGTTTTGAGCAATACCTCAAATTCATCAAATTTATTTACTAAACTCCTAGCATTGGTGTACACGCAAGTATACCTGCACCTGTTTCTATTCTTAGCTACCCTAACACAACCCATGTGTTTACTTGTACCGCAATGGCTCCCAGCAGTCTCTGAAATACCATGCATCTTGTTTTTCAGGCTTCTGCTCATTCTAATGGAAGCAGTGCAAGAATCTCTTTCACCTCTGCCAGTGGCTACTGTCAATCTATTGGTCTTTGTCTCCCCTTAAGCTAGCAGTTTTCCGACCCACCTAACACTGCCTCGAGAGCATCAGCAAATATTCTTGCACCCTTTCTATTTAAGTGTATCCCATCCCTGTAGAAGCAATCTCTCCTGTTAACAAGTACAGTCCAGGCTGAAAAAAATTCTACCCCTTGAGCCTTGCACAATCTTTCCAGGGCCGAATTGATGGACAAGGGTCTCATCATTTGCTCCCTCCTATCGTGTCTGGGCAGAATTGCAGACACTTTCAAATTCAACCCTAATTCTCGGCTTTTGTTCAACAGTGACCTGTACTTGTTAAGTAATTCTGCCGGTCTCCTACTCTTAATATTATTAGTGCCAACGTGTACAACTATATCACCTTTTCTGCCCTTAAAAGATGATGTTCGCTCTACAACGTCATCAACCTTTGCCCCTGGCAGACATACCCTGGTCCTGTTCCACCTATCTTTTTTACAAAGCATGTTCCCCGTTTACCTGGCAATAGAGTCACCAACAACTACTAGTTCCTTCGGGACCAGCGCATTCTGCCTTGGGGGTTGTCTCTGTGTCACTCGATGCCCAAGTGCAAGCTCTGGCGTTGATGTGGGCAGCTGACAGCTTGATGGGCCCCTCAATTTAGTTTCTTCGAGGGCATCCACCCTGTCCTTCAAGCTCTCATATAGGCCCATAAGGACGCCGAGTTGTTGCCTGATATCGATACACTCCTTGCATCGCGCACACACAAAGACATCCCCCTTGGCAGTATCATGTCTCGTACCCGATTGCTCTGCAAACATCAAGCAAACAGTGCATTTTATAAGGTTGTGAGTCAGAGGACAACTGCCCCCCTCAGTTCTGCTCTGAGTCACAGCACTTCCATTAGCTTGAGCCTTTTGCTTTGCTGCTCTGGTCTGAGTCATGATTCTATTAATTTATTAATTAATTATGTTATTAATTATATTACGTTTGTAATCTAAGTCGTTATATGTATTTATTTAAACGTACAATTTAACTGTTAACGAAGTTCAACTAACGCTATCTAGTACGGTATATAACCTACGGTATATCTAGTACGGTATCACAATGGCGGGAAAGTTACTAACGGTAGTTACGAACACGTGGAAAGTAGGATTGAAGTAGTTTTCTCAGGGGATATATGGAGTTTATTCAGGTTGGCCCATTCTTGTAGCTTTGTAAGGGCTCTGTTGGCTGTTGTTTCCAGGGAAGCTCTGGGGTTTCCAGTGACTGTCAGTATCAAGTCGTCTGCGAAGACTTGGGTGGAAAAATCCCCCAGGTCTAGGTTCAGGAACTCGTCCATGACCATATTCCATAGGAAAGGACCAAAGACAGAGCCTTGGGGGCATCCTCTGTAGACATTTCTGGAGACTTGTCGATAGGCATTTCTGACTGTAGCACTTCTGTTGTGAAGATAGTCCTGTATGCAGCTGTAAAGATTTGCTGGAACGTTAGCTTCTCTGAGTCTTCGTAGTATACTTGGCCACCAGAGCAAGTCAAAGGCCCCGGCGAAATCCACTGATATTACTAACAAGTATTTGGTGGCTGAATGTTTGACTGAATCCGTGAGCTGTCAAAGAGCATCTTCTGCTGAACGGCCTGCCCGAAAGCCGAACTGGTTTGGGGACTGGAGATTTGCATTTTTATAGTGTTTTTCCAATCTGCATAAGAGAAGACGTTCAAATATTTTGCTTTAAACGGGAAGGAGTGCTATGGGTCTGTATGACCTTGGCTGCTCTGGTGATTTACTTGGGTTCTTCAAAATGAGGTGTAGATTGGCCTCTTTGCAGTCATCTGGGAAGAGTCCAACTTCCAAACAATGGTTGTACAGGCTGAGAAGGAGATTTGATTGCGTCTCTGCAAGCTTCTTAATTACTTCTGCTTCAATGAAGTCTAACCCTGGGCTTTTTTTGTTTTTTGTTTTGCCAATGGAAAGTTTTAATTCATCTAAGTTGAAAGGCTGTTCTATAGAAGTGGTGCTGCAGGATGCGTTTTCAGTACAGATTTCTTGTTGCTGGCTGGATTGAGGATACGTGTTTAGCGGGAACAGGGTGTCCAAGATGTTGTTTACTGGCTCTTCCCATGTGAGGGTTGTGGTGCCCCGCGGGGTGACTGTAGAGGAGATGACCTCACCCCTGGGGAGCTTGTTCGTAACAATGTGATACACAACTCCCCAGGGGGTGCTGTTTCCAGTCGTGGAGACCAGGTGCTCCCAAGACTGTTTCTTCTTGGCTCTAATTAAACTAGTGTAATCATTTCTTAGCCTACGATAGTTATTGCGTAGGGCATCAACTTCATGAGGGGTCCAGGTACGGCGAGCACGTTGAAATGATTTCCGTGCTGCATGAACCTGATGGCGGAGATGATCCAGTTGGTTGCACCACCATGGGATAGCACTCGGGAAAGGGTGTTTCTTCTTGATTGTTTTGTCAGAGACATCGGTTATGATTGATGTTATTTTCCTCTGATGCTGGTTGTGGTTGAGGTTGGAGCGATTGGTGTTTCCAGGAATTTGAACGGAAGCTTGGACCGTTAAATTAAAGAGGTTGCAGTCTGCTTTGGTAATTGCATAACGGATGATATTGTTTCTAGGCGGAGGTGCTGATTCTATTGAGCGTTGAAGGGTAAAAGTAATCACCCTATGGTCGGAAGTTGTCCAAGCCTCGCGGATTTTCCAGTCAGTGATCTTAGTGGCAGTGGATCTTGTGGCTGCTGAGATGTCTATTGTGGACTCCCATAGGATATTACTGAAGGTAGGCATGTTGTTAGGCTTGATAACCATTACAAGAGAGGATGTAGCGAGAAATTTCTCGAGTTGCCGGCCGTTGTGATTGCCCGGGCGATCTTCTGAGTTGCTGTGCCACATTGCAGAACGGCAATTAACGTCGGCACAGAGAATAATTTTTCAATCCGAGAGGAGGGCTTGGACTGCTTGCAGATACCTGATAGCAGGTGCTATATCTTCCCCTGGACGACAATAAAATGAGATGACGTGGAAGGATCCCATAGGTCCTATAAGCTGGGCGCACACCGCCCACCGGGTACAGAGGGTGTGGATTACGGTGGCAGTTATGTGCGGGTTCCTAACAAGAATAACTGCCCACGGAGTGTCTTCTTCTGATTGTATAAGTTTGTACGTAAACGGATATCCCTTGACTTCTCTTGCATTTGTATATGGCTCTTGGATGAACAGGACGTCTGTATTGTCTTCGTCAGCCATTATTCTTATTTGGTCCACGACAGCACGCGCTCGCTGGGCATTCAGCTGCATAAATTTCATGATGTTACAGTTATATGTCTTATATGGGGCGATAAAAACTATGCCCTTTCAGGGCACAATTCCCACACGTGGAATCGACCTGTGTACATGTGTGTGTGTAGTATGGCCGAACCTGCAACAGCGAGAGCACTTTGGGACGACTATGTGTTCTTTGAACCTATGGCAGGTCCACTCGAAGTACACCCTATCCTGCTTCTTAATTACTTGCCAAGCTTGTGCCGAGAGGTCAATGACCCAGTTTACATTTTCGGAGGATTTTCCTTTGGTCTGGTACTTTGGTTGTATCGCATCTTCTATGCTGGTAAATTCGTTTTCACCTTGAAGGTTTCTACAATAGATTTCTTCAGCCGCTTGTTCCGGTTTGAGGTTTTTATTGATGCCGAAAAATATAATTTCTGGGCCTTTCTTTTTGGGTGTCTCAGCTGTGAGTCCCATGGTGGAAATTTTTGGGTTGTCCATTATTGTCTGGGCTTCGTGTCGCGTTGCAGTCTCAATTATTACTCCGATGTTCCTGGTTTTCCTTAATGATTTGATACGGGTGTTCTTTAAGTCGCTTGCTAATTTTTGTTCAACGGCCTTCTTGAGGGCTTCACTCGATTCCATGGGGCTGTGTTCTGTTGGTTTTAATACAACTAGATGTTGCTCCTTTAGTATCGTTTTCTTTATCTGGGTTGGCTTGTGTGCTTCAGTAATCTTTTTTGAAGGATTCCTCAGCGCATCTGCATAAGAGCGGGTGCACTGTAGCATTTCATTTCAACACTCTTCCTGATAGGTTTCCACTTTGGCTTTGAGCCGCTCGTTGTTGACGTGAAGGTCAAAAAGGATGCGTTCCATCTTGCTCCATATCTTTATATCTCCGCAAGTCGCAGACGTAATCCGATTGGTCGGCTTGGCCATGAGAGCTTCCAAGCCGGATCTAAGAAAAAAGACTTCGTCAGTTACAGTTTCTGCATACAAATGTTCAGATTCACGATTGTATTGGTATGTTTGATCGGTATTTGATATGGCTATCATATCTGTGGAAACGCAATTCTCTAATGGCATCGTGGGAACGCCATCCGCTTTGGCTGCAGTTTCCCTATTGCGTTTCTTGCAAGCAAGGTCAGGCCTATTTTCACCTTGATCATCCACAGATTCATTTAGTGCAGAGATGCCCCGGGTTCTTGTTAGGGGGACAGTTAATGTTCTTTACTCATTTTCCGTTTCGCTGTTTGACATGGTGGAGATTCTCAGTTTTGATAAATGAACAAGTACGGATTTACAGACACTTCGGATAAGCGGGCAGATTTCAGTTTTTCTTTTTACCAACTGCAAGAAACAAAATGACGTGCACACTTGTCGTTCTTATTTAGGGAGTGCATTTTTTGTGAGTTAAAATTCAGGTCAAGAAA
This sequence comes from Mastigoproctus giganteus, assembly GCF_048544385.1. NCBI lineage: Eukaryota > Metazoa > Arthropoda > Arachnida > Uropygi > Thelyphonidae > Mastigoproctus > Mastigoproctus giganteus. The sequence goes on from NC_143580.1 coordinate 100,733,632, forward strand.
TACGGTTTTATTGTTTTCTCCTGGGCGAAGAACGTCAGCTTTTGCTTTCTCTGTGTCTCCTGGGGATTGGAAACAAAAGGCTAGGGGTAACAGGGAAGAAATCACTTTACTGCAGGAGGAGAACAATAGTCTAGACCAGTGTTTCCCAACCTTTTTTTTACCATGCCCCACCTAAGTCTTTCTAAAATTCTGATGCCCCCCCCCTATGTAATGTTGGGAAACACCGATATACATATTTTTTATATTCAAAAATTGGATTATTCCCTAAATGAAGCCTAATTACAACTTGTTCAGGACACAAGACTTAGGTTTTAGGAAGAAATCATTAGGAAATTATTAAGAAAAAAATAGTAAGTAAATTTTCAAAACATATAATAGACAACTAAAATTCAAATACAAAATAATTTATATGAAAGATTTTTCTATAATATTTTAATTTTTAGTAATTATTATTTAATTGTTTAATAATTTCAACATTCCATGTGAAGTCACTTCTAGATGAGTGCACTAAATTTAGTGTTTATTTGTTGTTTGTTATTTGGTTTTTAGGAGCATTAGCAACTAAGGCCATATTGTTCCGGGATATGCGGGGGTCATTCCCTGACATTTCCGCATTCTCCGTAATTGGTGGTGACGGGCTCGAACCCCGGTATAATCAAGAAGCGTGTGCTACGCACTACTGCTCCTTTCCACCTGGCTACGGAGGCGCCCCTAAATTTAGTGAGACCCTTGTGCTTGATGCAGAGAGATTTTATATTGGGCTCCAATTTAGTCAGCTTCAGTCTCAAATCTCCCAGTTTTGTTATATCCAGTCGATTTCTTTTCTTTAGTAACAAATCATTTATGGCATTAAATCCACATTCAGCTAAATATGAAGATGGAAACGGTAATAATAGCTCTCTTGCAAAGTTGGTTGAATTTGGGTATTTAATTTCTGTTTCATCACAAAGCCATGCCATCGCTCCTTTTATATTGAATAAAGTTTTAACTGACTCATCATTTTGCATTTCTGACAGTTCTTCTTGGTACTGCATTGATACATCAAACAAATCTATTAACATTGGTTGCATCATCCAGGTTGGAAAATCAATTTGTTTTAAATCAGAAAACTTTCTTTTAAATCAGTGGACAGAATTTTCAGATGATCGACAATAACAAGTACAGCAGTATCAGTAACAAAAATTTTAACAAAAATTTTGTAACAAAATTTTTGTTACAAATATATTTTTGACATAATTCAATGAATGTAATGAAACCAAATATCTTCGCTTTTGCATTGACGAGAGTTTTATTTGTTCCTTGAAGTTGTTTATTTAATATATTTAGTTTTTCAAAGATATCGGCTAAATAACTCACAAATTCTTTACCATCGACCATTAACAGATGCTTCATTTCAGGTTTGTCACTTAAAAAGTCACTAATAGTATCAAATAGTTCCATAAATCTTTTCAAGCAGTTCCCTTTCAGTGTGAAGTAAAAGTCTCACATGGTCTGCATTTTGTTCTTCACAAAAAAGCTTGAAGAGACGCTCACATTTGGCATTAGCTTTAATAGCATTGACACACTTTATAACTGATTTAATACTTCATTAAGAACAGGCGAAATATTTTTAGCTACCAAGTTTTCCCTATGAATAACACAATGCACATGAAGCATTTCTGGATTCTCATCTTTCATCAATTTTAAGCAGCCATTTTTCTTGCCCATCATATTAGGAGCACCATCTGCAGCACAAGATGTTATATTTTTCATTGGTATATTATTGTCATCCAAGTAATTTTTTAGCTTATTATATATACCTTTGGAGGTAGTGGTGCTCTCTAATGATTTACAGAATAACATTTCTTCAGCAAAATTACCTTTATCAATATATCTTACATAAGTTATCAGTACGGCTTCACTGTCTCTCAAAGTTGATTCATCCATTTGCACTGAGAATTTTCTTGTTTTCAGCTTTCCAACAAGTTGTATTTCAATATCTTCACTCATTTCATCTATTCTTCTGCTAACAGTATTGTTATTGAGTGGCATAGCTTTCACGTCTTTGTCATCTTTTTCCAGAACTGTTTAAGAAATGCTGATATTGATGGTTTGATTAAATTCTCTCCTATAGTACGATTTTTCCCAGATTTAGCAATGAGTAAAGAAATTTCATAACTAGCTTCAAGAGTACGATTGATAGTTGCAGTATGAGCAATAAACAGAGACTTTCATGTTGCTCTTTTTTCATAATTCTTCTTTAAAGTTTGAAAGTAATTTAAATCTGAATTTACAAGGGCATTATGTTTCGCCTTGAAATGAGCCTCAAGACGACCTCGCTTCATTGATTCGTTGGTCAAGCATTGTTGGCATAAAAGACAAAAAGGTGACCTTTGATCGTGGATAGCGGGTATGAAACCAAATTTTAAGTATTCCTCTGAATACTGACGAACTTTTTTTTTACTTGCACTACTCATTTTACTGTGCAACTGAAAGAAATAAATATAAGATAAATCAAAAACTAAAAATAAACTATGCATTAAAGTTAATTTAATTTAATTTTAATATATCAAAATTAATTATTAGTACGCTTTTTGAATGAATAAATCACACGAATTACTGAATTCGGGCTATTAAATCTGTGGTCTCTGTGAACAAGCAGATAAGTCTAATTTGTCAAAAATGAGATAAGTGCACTATAATAAAGTATTTATTATTTACTATTATGTGACACGCAGCTATCTTCGTTATTGTAGTTTTAGCGTGAGTAATAAATATTTGTATATTCGAATATATGTGTGTTTATATGAGAGTGTGAAGTTTATTTTTCCTCTCCTGCAAATTCGAGTTTTTGGACTTATTTGCTTATTTACTGAGACCACAGAAATACATATATGACAAATACATACCATTGTATATCACGGTTCTTCATTAATAATAATTCTGTGCGTGGACAAAGTAATTTTTATTTTAATCTGAGATCGTCAAACCTATCCAAATGTACAGTCACGATGCCCAAACGAGCGTTTGTATGAAAGGAATTACCTATTTCATATAACATGCTGAGTTTGCGGTAGGCTACAGTAGACAACCACTTTGCTTGCACATTGCATATGCCATAAGCAATCGTCCAATACAGTATGTACTATTCCTTCACTAGGCATAGTAAGCAATACTCTCCGAGCAAACTGTAGTTGATATTACTCCAAACTTTCAAGTGCAGCTCTATAGAAAGTACAACATTTAACGAATGCTTATTTAAAATTGAGATACCAACAATTCTTCTTTTGTACAAGTTAAATCATAGTAGGCGGTTGTTTTAAACTCTAGACGAGCAATTTTTGAATTGCCCCCCTGAACAATCAAATTGCCCCCATGTGGGGCGTGGGACCCACGTTGGGAAACACTGGTCTAGACTCTAGGATACTTGAATGCACTTAGGCAGTCAAAGAGACCAGCGGTCAGCGATGACGTTGTTGCGACGGCAGATAGTAGTCGAAGCGACACAGTGAGTATATATTATGCATGCGAGAGTTACAAAAAAATTAAATTAAAATATTTATCTCTGGAGTCTTGTATCCAAAAACATCTTATTAGCTTGTCAGGACTCTGGAGTACTGCTGAAGAACATTGACAGTTTGGTAGATTCCAATAAATCACTGTTTTAGAAACAAAATGGCAGAGGACAAAAATCACTCAGCTAACTAGACTGGCCCTCTCCCCCCTTGGGGCACAACATCGCTTGGCAATAAATGTGTGGGCAAGTATGGTCGGTGACTGCTTAGGCGGCCCATACCTGTTACCATCTCGCATGAACTCCGCTAAATATCGGATCTTTCTTGAACAAGTTCTACCAGGGTTACTTGACGATGATCCAGCAAATGTGAGACGCAACATTTGGTTTCAACATGACGGGGCGCCTGCCATTATGGAAGGTGTGTTCCTGACCATTTGAATAGGTGTTTTGGGCGTCGATGGATTCGCCGTGGTGGACCCGTTGCTGGCCCCCACGCTCACCTGATTTATCGAGCCTTGATTTCTTTCTGTGAGGGGGTCCTCAAATCTATCGTGTATGAATCGCCTGTGGAGACGGAAATGGATTTCTTGGCGAGACACGTCTGCACAGCTGCTACTCTCAAAGAAACTCCAGCTGTGTTCGACCGTGTCCGCCAAACCATGCTGCTTCGGTATGACGCATGCATCACGTCTCATGGTGGAACCTTCTAGCATCTGTCGTAAAATCATGAAATGCATCCAGCTCGTACTCCATTGTTAATATTATGTCAAATAAATGTTTGACCCTAATTACTGTCTTGTGTCATTTCTAGTTCTTGTACCTCTGCTACTACTTTCCCGTGACGTTTCCAGTTATGGTTTCTTATGCGATTCACATTCCTTTAGATGTTACCTACCTCCCATAAATGCTTGTACCAATATTTTTGAGACACCCTGTAAATATGAATGCATTTATGAATATCTTTATTAATTCATTGTAAATACTGACAAAAGCATAATACTTGTGAATCATTTGACACTGATGATGTTGTTGGCTCTGGAGGATGATCCCGAACTTCGATGTGGGCCCCGTCTCTCCAAGGCTATTGTCCAGCAGCCAATGTAAAACCCGTGCCATTACTGCTGTGAAGGGTCTATGGTATATACCACGTTTGTATACAATAAAGATTATATACAAGGTGAAAACAGAGTCATCGCTACCAGAGCGACAAACTTGCAGGAGGTGTAGGGGGCCCAAAGACGAATCGGAATCACATAGCCTTGCAGGGTCCGAAATGCCTTCGTCATGCGGTAAAGGACGTTGAACGGGAGGTCGCATGAGCAGCGATCCCGCTGAAAGTCAGCATTTGCGAACCGGTTCCCGAGGCAGTAGGGTGGACGAGTATTCAAACGTTGAACTGGCCGACATGCACCTCGCGTATGGAGCTGCGGACTGTAACGGGCGTGCCGCTCTGTGCTTATACCAGGAACGTTTCCCGCACAGGCGTGCCCCTCATCATACGATTTTCGCACGTGTGCACAGAAGGTTACGTGAGACTGGTTGTTTCACGAGAGGTACCATGAATCGAGAGCGAACGACGAAGACTCCAGACAATGAGGAGAATGTCCTACGTCTTGCAGAAGGCAATCCGAGTACGAGTACTCTAGCGATAGGCCAACGATTGGGTATTTTCCTATCCACTGTATGGAGGATACTGTCAACAAACCAAATGAGTTCATACAGGCTCAAGTCAGCTGCGCTTTTTGCGGGTGTAACACTGAGAAACTTGAAACTATTGAAGGCATTCTATAAAAACTGTATTCAGAAAATAGCTCGCTAAGGGAACGTCTGAGCCAGCTTGAAGATTGTCAACGGAAGTCCTTGAGCGTACTACAAGGTCTCTTGCCCGTGAACACTAGAATCCCTTGCCCTGGCCCACTGGAACGCCCATCTCCCACACCTGAGTCATCGCTACTACCCTAAACGGATACATTTACACTCTCTAAAGACAGCGCCTATAGCGCCATGCTAATATCAACGAAACGGAACTCTGATATTGCAGGCATGAATGGAGCACAGCAAGGCCAGATGCCCGGACCTCACCGAAGCAAGCATCCCCACGCCAACGGTATTCCAGAAACAGCAAAACCACCTTGATTGGCACGAGAGTAGTTAACACTAGCCTCAGAATACGAGATCGCCAAGCCACCAGCAATACTCATGCAAATATCTTCATTAGCAGGCTGGATCCGTTGACAAGAGTTGAAGAAATTCAGGCACTATTGATGGAACTAGGCATACCCGGTAAGCCTTTCAAAATAAATACCAAGCATCCGTCTTATGCTTCCTTTAGGATTCAGATTGATGGGCCTAATTACCAACAATACCTCAATGTAGAACACTGGCCCAGAGGTCTGTTGGTAATGCCATACTATGGGACACCAAAGAACAAGAACTTATCAAGCCCGAACCCCATTCCACAGCAATGTATAACTACACCAGCATAGCTACCTGTCCTCTCTAGCGAAGTCTCCCAAATTATATCAGAGAGCGAGGGCAACTTATGGATGTCTAACGTGGAGATGACGAGCGAACATCGGACCGATCGCATTCCAGTTAGAATATCCAGAATGATGAGAGCACATCGAACGCGACATCGATCCTGGGACGAGAGTTCAGATGATTATGTGAAAAGCAAATACTGTTCCAAGAGTAATCTCACCATACTACAACCTTCTGTCGAAGTAAAAATTCGATGTTTCCTACAAAACATCAGGAGTGTCAAAAACAAGCTAGATGGTCTACTTGATTTGCTTTCCTGCTCAGAGTACGACTTCGTCATTCTGATTGAAACCTGGCTCAGAGATGAAATAGAAATTGCTGCCTTCACCTCAAATCTTGGCTATCACACGCTGGCTGCTAATAGAATTGGGAGACGAGGTGGCGGTGTAGCAATCTGTCAAAGGAGTTCACTACCCCTGATTAAGGCATCCACTTATCCAGGAGGTAACCTAGAAGCTGTTCTTAGAATCTACCGAATTGCTGGTTTGTCGATCTCTGTGTGTGCCGTTTATTTACCTCCACCAGTTTCTGAGGATTCTGTCCTTAATCTGACAGCATGGCTGTCATCCACAATCAATAATCGGCAAAAGCTCATCATCCTCGGAGACTTTAACCTTCCACTGCCAGCCACAAAGAAGATCCTAGATACTCTGTCATTGAACATGCCGGAAATGGGCATTGGTCTTATTCATGTTCCTCCCTCACACGGCGATGCCACCCTGCAGCGCATCTTCTCAAACTGTTTAGTAGAGGAAACCCTGACCATAACTGAGAACTTCCTCCCATCCGATCATGTTCCGATTGCTGTGATGATATCTCTGCAGGCACCTAAGGATGAACGTACACAAGTACAAACTACGAACACTGTTAGGAGAGTATACAATCCAAAATACATCAACATTGGAAAAGTTACTACCCTTTTCCAACTTTACCCATGGAACATACTGGCTGAGCTTAACATAGATGAGGCTGCCTACTGGCTTTCGAGATGGATGGAATTCATTGCAAGGTCTGCAATGTCCAAAACTTGCATCCTTAGTCCCCACTCAAAGCCATGGTGGAAGACCTCCTGACCAAGGCCTTTAGGGAAAAACAGGCAGCCCATGCCTCTTACAAGAAGTCACCTTCACAAGAGTCATACGCCAGATTTTCCAAGGCAAGGATGGATTTCCAGAAGAGGAAACAATTTTCTATTGACAATTTCATGAACGGCCGGCTATCCAGGGGAAAACGTGTGGGGTCCACTAGCCATACTTGCGCCCCTCTATCTTTAGATGTCCTGGAATGGTGTGAGCATGTGCTGCGTTTTAAACGAGATCACCGTGTGTCCGAAGCATATCCTTGGAACGAAGCGTTTAACATTTCTTCACCTACTAGTAATACAGAAATTTCCGAAGAACAACTAATAAAAATAATAAATTCACTACCTGACAATCCACCATAGGAATTGACGCAGTACCTCTGTTTAGTCTAAAAATTGCTTCTCATTTGATCAGCAAAGAGCTCACTCAACTCTACAACAAAGTACTCAAATTTGCACAGGTGCCTTCAAGCTGGTTATCATACAGAGTCGTGGCAGTTCCGAAAAAGCCTCATGCGAAAAGACCGGCTGACTTCAGACCAATATCAATTGCCTCTCCCTTCCTGAAATGCCTCGAGAAGTGCATCTATAATGATGTAGCACTCGCAATCTGTGCGCATAGGCCAGAACACACCCATTATGCCATGCCTAATAGATCTACGGTAACCTGCCTACAGTCATTATCACAGAAAATACTTCAGGTCTGGAATGACAACGAAGATCTTCACACTATTTTTCTGGACATGAAATCTGCTTTCGACTCAGTCCAAATAACACCCCTTCTTGCCTTACTTGAGAGATTCTACGGGATATCCGGAAATATGCTCGAGATCCTCAATAACTTGCTATCTAGGAGAATGCTTCACTTCAAAGGCGATGGCGTTAAAGTCACTAAAAGCGTCGAAGTAGGGATCCCACAAGGTGGTTGTCTCTCAGCCTTATTATTTGCAGCAATATTCGTTCCACTAATGGATCAAATTCCAGCGTTCTTATCGTATGCTGATGATATTGTTTGCTACTTGCCATGCAGACGCAAGGTTGGTCCTTCACAAGAAAGACAAACCGCCTCTGAATCATTAAACAGCTACCTAAATACATTCTGTAAGTATGCTAAATTTTTTGGCCTGTCAGTCAATTCAGAGAAGTCAAACTATCTCATCTTTACGCCAAGTCGGATCACTTCTACTGAGACTGCATCTTCTCTACTTCCGGAATTGGCAGGAAATGTCCTGACTCCCACAGACAGTGTCAAATTCCTAGGAGTAATCCTGGATGCCAACCTCACCTATAAAAAACAAATCCAAGCACAGTATTACAAAGCCCTAAGAGCGTTCTGGGTAATGAAAATTGATCTGTGCAAAACGCACAATAAGAAAATAATCAAGAAGTACCTTGCAACTTACTTCTGTAGTGTACTCTCCTATGCCGTGGAAGTTTGGTCGGCGGCACCACCCACCAGCCTCAGGAAACTATGGGTCCTCGAATTCTGGGTGCTGAAGTGGGCCAACTTGTGGTCGCACCAGAACTACACAACATCTAAATCTACTCTCTGCTGCAACCTGCAATATACGCCCATAGTCCACAGAGCCCATGTGCTAAAAAATAAAGTCATTCCTTCATCTTTGATCAGCTAGGCAGGATCACGTCAACATCTGGAACACGGTTGGTTGGCGTTTGCCAGGCAGACATCTCCGTAGTACTCCCTCCTTATGCTCAAGGCTCCAGCGGTTACAGAATTTCAAGAGACACTTCCCTAATGTGACTCTGGACACTCTCAACTCGCTCAACATCGACATCGACCTGTGGACGATAGACAAGGCATACCGAGATGGCATCTTGTCCTATCTTGCTGTTTGTAAAGGACATTTGTGTAAGTGCCGATCTTAGTTAACTTATGTAATTTGTTTCTGCTCAACTTGTATTCCTTTTTCACTGTAATTACTACTTCTTTTATTTTTACATTTTGACTATTATCTTTGCTTTGATCTATTAATTATTATTTAGTTATTATTATTATTTTATTTATTTTATTATTATTATTATTTTTTTTTTTTTTTATAAATCAAAATCACTTGTATAAACAACTAATTGTAAGATTCCTCTGGCTTTCTGTGTAAGGAATCACTAGTGTATAAAATTTATGTTAATAAAGAATCTTATTATTATTATTATTATACCATCTGCAACGCGTCCAATCATTGGAGCCTGCGGATTATCCACTCCGGAGGACTTTTGCTACTTGGTTTCTTCAACAGAAACGGTTCGCAAATGCTGACTTCCAGCGGGATCGCTGTTCACGCGACCTCCCGATCAACGTCCTCTACCGCATGACGAAGGCATTTCGGACCCTGCAGTGCTATGTGATTCCGATTCGTCTTTGTGCCCCCTACACCTCCTGCAAGTTTGTCGCACTGTTAGTGAATCACCCTGTATATATAGATTTGAACATAGAAAACTGACAAATAGAAACAGAAAGAGATAGCCGCAGCTAATTTTGATTGGATATATTGAGTGGAGCTAGCCCTAGTTAGCGTTCCATTCAATGTATCCATATATCTATAATTAGCTATATCATCATTTTAATTTAATTTAATTGTATTTTATTTTCTTATAATCTATGTGTTTATTTATATTGTACAACAAAGGAGTCCAACTTAGATTATCTAAATACTTGGTCCTTTGAACAAATGAGTATAGTTTTCATCCCCTAATACTTTTATTCTATATTCTCCAATTACCTGCAAAGGTAATACAGGTTTAGTAATACTAAAACTCCGAAAGGTGTGACTCGGGGGGAAAAACAAGAATAAAAATAAAAATAAAAATCTTTCGGTGTCAAATAACCATGATGGGGACATTGATAGTAAAAACGTTGGATAACACAGCTGAAGAAAATTATAATTCTTCTGTTGATAATTTATCTTCTGATTCAGAAGATTTCATTGCAGAATCTGTGGGTTCTGCTAGGAAAAAAATATCTACCGAAGTTTTTAAATCTCTTAAGGGTAGAAAGATTGCTTTGATCCCTAGGATTGGATCTCATGGAGAAAAGGACAGAGGCAAAAATGTTGTGATATCTAATAAACATTTGATTTAGGACAGTGAGATTAATCCCTTGGTCCTTGAGGAGGGACCGTCTATCTCTGCGGTTTCTACCCGATGCTTGTGTCATTGTTCTTTCAAATTGTGGAAGTTGGAGAAAAACTTGATAATATAAATCTAACTCAGGGTAAAGACTCAATGCAGAAATCCTCTTTCATTGAGGGACTGGACCTGGGTGGGTTCTTGGAGGTATCTATGGTGTACTCAGCTGTTCCGAAATGAGAAAAGCTCTTGGAGAATGTATGATGTTTGATACTAACAAAATTACAAAAATGGCATCTAATCACATATATGATCTCCGGGCAGACTTGGAAGCAGTTACTACAGCGTTACTTATTGACAACGAGCGTTTGAAAGTTCGCAGGGCTGAGCTTGAAATTAGAGCTGGTCATTTTGACCTGTTAATGAAGAGACAATCACCTCAGAATATTGCTTCTTCAACTAGGTCATTTACTGATATAGTTAGGGGAGGTTCCTCCAGGACACAGGAAGCTTCTTTCCCAGTGTTTTCTGGAGATAGGGTGACTTCGGTTGGGTCAGAAAACCTCTGCGGATCAATCCGACCCAAACAATATAGTGATATTTAGTGCTTCTGAGGATTTTGTGTGTGTATGTGTGTATTCCGGTATCGGGGTAGCTCCTAGGCAGATGCCCATCTCCACCTTGTCCTCTGTGATCGTACAGAAACTGATCTCAGGTTGCCCATACCTGGGAGCCAGTAAAAAAAATAAATAAATAATTAAATAAAAAAAATAATATATTTAAAAAAAATTAATAATATGGGATCGTTTTTTCTTTTCCTTCCCCCTTTTTTTCAATTTCCCTGAGCAGCTGAGGCCCTCAGTTGAAGCCGCTTTTTAAAGACATTAGAAGCGAAGTCTTGAAAAGGTCTAAAGTTGCTAGAATTATCCATAAGAACACTGACATTCTCTTCTGGAACCAGACTCAATAGTGTGTGCCTGAATAGTGTATACTCTGGGTAATGCAGGAGAACATGTTCCCAGTTCTCAAAACCGCGATCAAAACGGATCCGGCTCTAAACCGCGCTCAAAAAGCTTAGCCCTCAAGGAGCCATGCACCGTTAACAAACAGGAGGTATACATTTTAGGAGTGAATCATACATTTATACCTGGAGATGCTAAGTAATCAGCTTGTTGAATATATCTCTTTATGGTTAGGCCATGTTGACTCTCATCCCATCTTTTTTGCCATATTCTTGTTAGCAGTCTCCAAATTCTAACATTTTGTGTTATATATCATTTGCAGGATCATGCACAGTAATCGAAAGGCAGGCCCTTGTTTAGTTTGTATAGCATTCCACGATATGTAATGTACAGATTTAAAGGCATCACTCCTCCTAAGACTTGTAGAGCAACGTTTGAAGTGATTCTAGTAATATTAAGTATCGTCAGTAATACGGATCTGTGCAAAGAAATTAACTTAGTTTTCATCTTTACTTTGATAATCGCTTCGAGTCAGGATGTTAAATCCACAGTAACAGACACTATCAAACGAGAGTATAAAAATATGAAAGTTAAAAACGCCTTCTCGGGAATAAAGCAGTTTTACAAACTTGCTCTGAGGATGCAAGTAAGTTAACTGACATCTTATCTTTGAAACAGACTGGGTTGCCTGTTGAGAAGCCCAGGTTTTCAAACCCAACAATATTAATATACGGAGTTCCCAAAGAGTTCACAAAAGAGGAGATTTCGGAAGATTTATAAAAGATTTAGATCATAAAAACATTAAAGATTTTGCTGCTAACTAGGAAGATGTTAATAAAGAAGTTTCTTTTAGATTTAATTTGGGTTCGAGTTTTAAAATTACCAATTGGATTATTGATTTTAGACCTCCTCTCTATAAATGTTTTTTCAGAAAGACAGGATTTTTCTAGAATTTGGATCACATCGGTTTCACAACTTTACAGTTGTAAACAAGTGCTTTATATGTCTAGGGTGCGGTCATTCTGCTCAGACGTGTTCAAACAATACAGTTTCATGTGGACACTGTGCAAACAGTGGTCATGTTTTTGCAGAGTGTCCAAAAAAAGGGAGTTCTCCTCATTGCATAAACTGTAAAAGGAGAAATCGAGGATGCAGTCATTCGGTCAGAGATAGTAAGTGTCCGGAATATATTCGAGCAGTGGAAATGATAAACAGAAGAACTTTCAATGGATAATACAAATTTTTTGTACAAATTTATTTGAAATCACTACAGGGAATTTAACTAATAATAGATGTTTAAGAGAACTACAAATACGAGTACTACAAATAAATGGACAGAGATCTCGGACATTTACTGATGAGATAAGAATTGCTGCTATTGATAATAATTTTGATTTGTTGTGTATCCAGGAATCTTATTATTTTGGACAGTTAGGATGACGGGTTTATAGAATAACTGTGTATTCAATGTCGTGTAGGATTGCATCCTGTGATGTTCCTCCTAAATCAGCAATAATTGTATTTAATCAAGAAATTGTGCTAACTGCAGTTACCGGGGAATGCTCTGCCAACGTGGTGTGCGTTTTTGTATCTTTAATAGATTATTCTTTTTGCTTGGTTTCAGCGTACTGTAATCCTAAGGAGGATTTCCATTTATTACTGCATAGTATTCAAAGCATTAATACTAGGTTTGCAGTACGAGGACTGGTTTTAGCAGCTGATTTTAATACTAGATCGAATTTTTGGCATAGTGGTCTCACGGATGTGAGGGGATCTCTATTGAAGGATTTGATTCTGTCGCATAATTTACGTGTTCAGAACCTACCCAACAAACAGTTTACATTCTCCGCTTCTAATGGTGATTCAAATATTGATGAGACTGTTGTGTCTTCAGAATTTGAGGGGCGAATAATTCATTGGGATGTGTGTCCAGATATGATCAATAGTGACCATAATGCTATTTCCTTTTTATTTATCCACAATCTGCACAGGTGTGTGTTTCAGTGTTGAAAATTTGAGAAGATTCTCGATGGATAAAATGAATTTGGGCAAGTCTGGAAACTACCTGAAAACAATATGCAGTGAACAGAATACAATAACAATGAATGATCTTTATGCTAAAGAGTTTGCAGCCCATATAGAATATCATTTTTATCAGGCAATTCTACAGTGTACTAGAAGGAAGAAGTCCAGAGTAACATCGGTTCCTTGCCAGATTTCTTAAAGAAAAAAACAGAAATTAAGTGAGTTTTTTCCAGAAAAATCACCCCTATGCTATACTATGGGAATCCGATACTGTGTGGAATAATTTTTTTTCAATGATTTCATTAAAAACAAAGTGTTTTCCAGTATAGGTGCATGCGATAAGTAATTTGGCCAATTTTTGTAAAGAAAGAACCAAACTAAGAGAGTGTTTTTCCAGAAAAATCACCCTTGTGCTTTACTATGGGAATCTGATATCGTGTGGAATAACGTTTTTTTAATTTCAAGGATTTCGATAAAACCGAAGTCCGAAGTTGTTTGATAAGTAAATTTGCTAGTTTCTGCAAAGAAAGACAGGAAAATAAGTGAGTTTTTTTCCAGAAAAATTCAACCCTATGCTTTACTATTAGAAATTAAATGTTAAGCGATCAAAGCCGGGGGAGATGTACTGCTTCGCCGACTACACTCACTCCTCAAAACCATCTGGTGCACTGAACAAATTCTGCTAACATGGAGGAAAGCCATTATCGTACCGATCCACAAGAAAGGTGATAACCGGGATTGCATGAACTACCGTGGCATCAGCCTCCTTTCCATCATCGGAAAGGTCTTTATGAAGATCATCCAGTCAAGGTTGCAAAAAATCGCGAGCAAACCAGTCGAGAAGAACAGGCGGGATTTAGACCCGGGCGAGGATGCTGTGATCAAATCTTTGCCATCCGTCAGCTGATGGAGGAGAGGATCCGGTGTGGACAGCGAACCGTCATTGTTTTCATTGACCTTAAGTCTGCTTTCGACTGTGTCCATCGGCCTGCCTTATGGAAACTACTAGAGGTCGAACATGTACCTCGAAAAGTCATCACACTCCTCCAAACTGCATACAACAGTATAACCAGCCAGGTGCGCATCCAGAACGATTTATCTGAGGAATTTACCATCCAAACTGGAGTCCGCCAAGGGGATGTAGCCTCCCCGTTGCTTTTCAACATCGTGGTCGACGCCATTATGAGGCAAGCATTCAGAAACAGACGAGGCATACAATATGACAAGGATCACTATGTGACTGACCTGATGTTTGCCGATGATAGTGCTATCTTTGCTGGTAACGACTCTGAAGCCACGGACATCCTCTCCGACATTGCCCGCATTGGCCAGCCATACGGTTTGAAGATCAATGCTGATAAGACAAAGGCCCTGACAACAGATGGGTCGCAAGCCACCATCTATCTCGAAGGCGTCCAGATCGAGCAAGTGCAGGACTTTAAATACCTTGGGTCGCTGGTCTAGGAGAAGAAAGTTGCATCCACCATGGAAATCCACAGCAGAATTGGACAAGCGGCCACTGCGTTCGCCTCGCTCAAATGGTGTCTGTGGAAGATAACCAACATTTCCTCAAAGACTAAAATCCGACTCTTCCGGACTTTGATCCTGCCCATTCTCCTTTACGGATCAGAAACATGGATTTGTCTCAAGCTAGATTTAAGCAAACTTGAGGTACTCCAAATGCGATGCCTGCGGCAGATTTTAGGCATCTCACTTCGTGACCGCATCACTAATGATACCATCCGCACCAGATGCAAACAGCAACCAACCATTGCCGACCAAATCCAGAAGCGAAGACTTAGATGGTTTGGCCACGTATGTAGAATGGGCACGAACAGAATACCATCCACACTCCTTTGGAGAAAACGACCCACCCAATGGAGCATCCAACGGACCGCGCCTAGGAAAACGTGGGCCAAGGAAGTGGAAAATGACTTGAAGAGCCGACGTCTCGACCTTAACCAGGCCAGGACTGACGCCATGGAAGATAAAGTATGGAAGAACATCACAGAGCAAGTCCGAAACCCTGCGGCACCTACAGCAGCATACTGGTTGCGTGGCCAACCGCCTGCCCCAGCTGCCAGCTAAGGACCAAGAAGAAGAAGAAGAAGAAATGTTACCATGAGGAATAACTTTTTTAATATCAAGGATTTCGATAAAATCGAAGTGTTTCCCAGTATACCTGCGTGAGTTAAGTAAGCCTGTTAGATTTTGTAAAGAAAGATTGGAAATTATGTGAGTTTTTACCAGAATAAATCACCCCTATGGGGGGATTTATTCTGGTAAAATATCATATTTATTTACTATGGGAATATGATACCATGTAGAATATCTTTTTAATTTAAAAGATATCGACAAAAAGAACTGTTTTCTATTAAACGTTGGTTAAATATATTAAGTGGCCAATTTTTGGAGAGAAATAATGGAAATTAAGTGAGTTGTTGAAGAAAGAATTATCTTAAATGCTTATCTATGGGACAGGACAAAACTTACGAAAAAGTTCAGAATTTTCTACATTTTAGAACCAGTTTCGACACTAATCTCATCTTAAGTAATACTCAATGATATCGATTATAAAACTGATTAAACAATTAATATAGCTTATTAATAGGTGTATTACCATATTATCATCACATTTTCAGCAGAAATGAAGTTTCAATAAGCAACTGATTTCCCATTCTATCGTGTGCTTTACTATGGGAATCGTCCCCATGCTTTACTACGGGAATTTCATACATGCGGAATAACTTTTTTTAATTTCAAGGATTGCGATTAAAACGAAGTGTTTCTCAGTATCACAAATTTAAATAAATACACCAACCGTTTTGATTAAAATAGTTTAATACTGTAAAAATATAAAAATATAATTATAATAAAATGTACCAAGCGATACAGTGGATAGTGTAAAATAATATCTACAAAACGGATTTACTATAAAATAAAATTTATTACGAAAATGTTAAAATATAATAAAATATGAAAATTAAAAGCGATAAAACAATGATTGTAGCTTTCGGGGGCATACGCCTCCTTTCTCAAAAACAATGCTACTTGGGCAACACATCCTTTAGTATCAGATTCACGGCACCCGTGGCTGACTAGGCGCATTTTCAGTATTACTTTCACGAGCGCCAGAACCGGAAGTGGCTCTAGAATGTGGAAACGAGAAGCGCTCATCTCTTGCAAGGACTACAGCTGCCAAGATGGGATGGAGCCGAACATCACTGTCCCTATTAATGCTACTGTTTTCGGACGAGCCAATCTACACACTCTCCAACCACTTACAATGCGAGAACCTGTGCGCCCGGTCAAGGATGACAGCATTCTCGGGAAAGACTTGGTGTTGTTTTTCCCAATAATGCTCAGCAATCGCGGACTTATTGAACACTGCGGTCTGTATGGCTCTCATGTGTTCCCCCAGACGGTCTTTTTATCGCCGTCCTGTCTCCCCCACATAACACTCCCCACAATCTGGGCATCTGATCTCATATATAACCCCACTACTTGAGTCCCTAGCAATGGGGCCTTTGACCTGTGACAATATCGTGTGCAACCTCCGGCACGGAAGTTGCACACATCGTGACTAGAAGTCACAAAGCATTCTTGCAATACAATCTGATAAGCCTGGATAGTAGGGAATATAAATTGTGGTGACCAGAAAGGACGGTGTTGTTTCATGATTAGATTGCACGTCGCTACTATATTTATCAATGACCCTCTGGGGTTAACCACATTTTATAAGGTCCGTCCTGACTTGCTAAGTTTCTTTCTATCTCTCTCCTCAGAGGTACTGAGGAGAGAGATAGAAATACAATGCCAGACTATGTGTCCTACCCTAACCAAAAGTGCCGTGGCACTTTTGGGCAGGGTTAGGAGACATTGTAAAGCCTCTGCCATTTTGTGTCAGGCAAAGAAGGTCAATTCTAATCTCACCCGTAACCAGAAGAGAGCGTTAAAGGAACTCAAGCAGAATGATAGTATCGTTGTTTTACAGGCAGTTAAGGGTAGATCGACAGTGGTATTCAGTAGGGATGATTATCAAAAAAAATTTAGATCTGTTACAGGAGAGTGGTACATATGAGATCACCGGAAGAAATCCATTAGCCGGGTTAGAACAACGTGTTAACAGAATTTTACAACTCTGGTTTAAAACGGGAAAGATTTATAAAGAGAGATATTGGTCTTTGCATGCATCGGGGTGTCAGCTGCTCAGATTTTATGGGCTACCAAAAACGCATAAATTGGGGATTCCGCTACGGCCCATTGTTTCTTTTATTGGTAGCCCTACTTATGCTTTGTCAAAATTTCCGCTGCAGCTGATTTCTCCTACAGTGGGACGATCTGTGTTTGTTACAAAGATAGTGTGGCATTTGTGAGCTGTATAAAGAACCAAAATGTAGAAGAGAATGAGGTAATGATGTCGTTAGAGGTAATATCATTATTTACTTGTATCCCCATAGTACATGGGGAGGAATGCGTAAAGCTAGCCCTGCAGAAAGATGATACCTTAAGTGCTATATCTCATTTAAGTTTAGAGGATATATGTTGGGGCATAGAGTTATGCCTCTCTAGAACCACCTTAGTATTTCAAGAAGTAATGTATAAGCAGGTTCACGGCATAGCAATGGGTTCTCCGATTAGCGCGATTGTCGCAAACTTGGCAATGGAAGAATTAGAAAATATGATTTTTGCAAACTCCGAGATCCCTATGCGAAAGTGGAAAAGTTACGTGGATGAAACGTTCACGTGAACGTGTCATCAAAGAGCAGGGGAGAGAGGCGGATGTTATTAGTTTTCTCAATGGTTTCTCTACTTTCATAGAGTTTACCTCAGAGGTAGAATGGTACCCTCCCATTCCTGGATATAATGGTGTACAGAGAAGGCTCCAGGCTTAGAACTACAATCTTTTAGAAACAATGTGTAAGAGCCAGTACACCCATTACAGGTCAGCACAGAATGCGCATCATAAAAACAGCGTTCCCAGGGCACTTTTGGGTAGGGATAGGACACATTGTAGTACCTCTGAGGAGAGAGAGAAAGAAACAGAGCAAGTCAGGACGGACCTTATAAAATGTGGTTAACCCCAGAGGGTCTCTACTATATTGATAAATATAGTAGAGATGTGCAATCTCATCATGAAACAACACAGTCCGTTCCAGTCACCACAGTTTATATTCCCTAATATCAGGGCTTATCAGATCGTATTGCAAGGATGCTTCATGACTTCCAGGCATGCTATGTGCAACTTCCGGGCCGGAGGTTGCACACGGTAGTGTCACAGGTCAAAGACCACATTGCTAGGGACTCTAGTAGTAGTTTTATATATGATATCAGATGCCGGGATTGTGGGGAGTGTTATGTGGCGGAGACAGGACGGCGATACAAAGACCGTCTGAAGGAACACATGAGAGCCATACAGACCGCAGAGTTCAATAATTCCGCGAGTGCTGAGCATTATTGGGAAAAACAGAGAGCACACAGTCTCCCCCGAGAATGCTGTCATCCATGACCGGGCGCACAGGTTCTCGGACCGTAAGTGGTTAGAGAGTTTGTGGATTGGCTGGTCCGAAAACAGTAGCATTAAGAGGGGTGTTCGGTTCCACCCCATCTTGGAAGCTGTAGTCCTTGCAAGAGATGAGCGCTTCTCGATTCCACATTCTCGAACCACTTCCGGTTCTGGCGCACGTGAAAGTAATACTGAACATGCGCCTGGCCAGCCACGGGAGCCATGAACCTGATACTAAAGGACGTGTTGCCCAAGTAGCATTGTTTTTCAGAAAGGAGGCGTAGGCACCCGAAAGCTACAATCATTGTTTTATAGCTTTTAATGTTCGAATTTTATTGTATTTTAACATTTTCGTAAGGGAACAACTTTTTTAATTTCGAGGATTTCGTTAAAACAAAGTGTTTCCAAGTACATATGCGTAAGTTATGTAAACCAGTTAGTTTTTGTAAACAAAAAACAGAAATTAAATAAGTTTTTTCCAGAAAAATTCAGCCAATTGCTTTAATATGGGAATATGACTCATTTAATTTCCGTTTTTTCTTTACAAAATCTGGCACATTTATTTTATTCACAGAGATTTACTGGGAATCATTTCGTTTTTAGCGACATGGTATTTAATTCCCACTTTACTATGGGAATTAAATACCATGTCGAATAACTTATTTAATTTCAATTATTTCGATAAAAAAGATGTGTTCCAAGTACGTCTGCGAGAGATAAGTTAAACTGCTAGTTTTTTAAACAAAGAACCGAAATTAAATAAATTTTTTCCAGAAAAATTCACCTTTATGCTTTACTATGGGAATCTGACACCATGTGGA
The DNA here is from genome assembly GCF_048544385.1 of Mastigoproctus giganteus. Classification (NCBI taxonomy): domain Eukaryota; kingdom Metazoa; phylum Arthropoda; class Arachnida; order Uropygi; family Thelyphonidae; genus Mastigoproctus; species Mastigoproctus giganteus. The sequence goes on from NC_143580.1 coordinate 100,753,148, forward strand.
ATATCTTTTTCAATTTCAAGGATTTCGAGAAAATCGAAGTGTTTCCCAGTATATATGGGCGAGTAAAGTAAAGGTGCCAAATACGGTAAAAAAAAAATTGAAATTAAGTGGTTTTTTCAGAATAAATCCCACCCTATTTTTTATTACGGGAATCCTCCCTATGCTTTACTATGGGAATTTCATTCCATGTCGATTCACTTATTTCATATGAAGGAGTTTGATAAAAAAGACGTGTTTCACACTATATCTGCTAGAATAAAGTAAATTTTACGTTTTGTTAAAGAAGGACCAGAAATTAAATAAGTTTATTCCAGCAAAATTCAGCCCTACGCATTATTATCAGTATCTCACATGATGTGGAATATCTTTTTTAGTTTCAAGGATTTCGATAAGAACGATGTCTTTCCCAGTATAACTCCGAAAACAAAGTAAACTGACTACATTTTGTAAAGAAAAACCAGAAATTAGGAGAGTTTTCTCGAGAATAAATCACCCCTATGCTTTACTATGGGAATCAAATTCCATGTCGATTCACTTATTTCATATGAAGGATTTCTATAAAAACGAAGTGTTTCCGACGATACCTGCGAGAAGGAAGTAAACTAGCCCATTTTTTAAAGAAAGACCCGAAATGAAATCATTTTTGTTTAGAAAAATCACCCCTATGCTTTACTATGGGCACATGACACCATGGGAAACATCTTTTTTAGATTCAAGGATTTCGATAAAAACGAAGTGGTTTCTATTAAAACTTTGTTAGATACGTTAAGTGGCTAATATTTCTAAAGAAATAATGGAAATTAAGTGAGTTGTTGAAGAAAGAATTTTCTTCAATGCTTCCCTATGGGACCCAAAACGACTTTAGAAAAAGTGTAGAATTTTCTGCATTCTAGAACGAAAATCTTTGATTTTGCCAGGTTTTGACACTAAACTCATCTTAAATAATACTTATGGATTTCGATCCTAAAACTGATTAAACATTTAATATTAATATTAATATATAGGTATATTAACATATTATCATCAAGTTTTCAACAGAAATTAAGTTTAAATAAGAATCTGATTTCCCATTGCTCCTATGGGAAATCCTATGCTTTACTATATGAATGTCATTCCATGTGGAATAACTTTTTTATTTTGAAGGATTTCGATAAAAAACGATTGGTTTTCAAGTATATCTACGAAATGTAAGTAAACCTGCTAGTTTTTATAAAGAACGGTCCCAAATTAAATTAGTTTTTTCCAGAAAAATCACCCCTATGCTTTACTATGGGAATATGACACCATGTGGCGTATTTTTTTAGTTTAAAGGATTTCGATAAAATCGGAGTGTTTCGTAGTAAATCTGCGAGAATAAAGGAAATTTGCCAGATTTTGTAAAGAACAAACGGAAATTAAGTGAGTTTTTTCCAGAACAAATCACGCCTACGTTTTACTATGGGAATCTAATTTCCATGTCGATTCATTAATTTCATATGAAGGATTTCTATAAAAACGAAGAGTTTCCGAATAAACCTGCGAGAATGACGTAAACCAGCCCATTTTTTTAAAGAAAGACCCGAAATTAAATGAGTTTTTTATAGAAAAATCACCCTTACGCTTTACTATGGGATATGACACCATGTGGAATATCTGTTTTAGTTTCAAGGATTTCGATATAAACGAAGTGATTTCTATTAAATCTTTGCTATGTACGTTAACTGGCTAATTTCTATAAAGAAATAATGGAAATTAAGTCTGTTGTTGAAGAAAGAATTTTCTTCAATGCTTGCCTACGGGACCCAAAACGACTTTAGAAAAAGTGAAGAATTTTCTGCATTTTGGAACGAAAATCTTCGATTTTGCCAAGTTAGGACACTAATCTCATCTTAAATAATACCCAAGGATTTCGATTTTAAAATTGACTAAACAGTTAATATAGTTTATTTATAGGTATATTAACATATTATCATCAAGATTTTAGCGGAATTTAAGTTTAATTGAGAAACTGATTTTTCCTGGCTCCTATTGGAGTCCTCCCTATGCTTACTATATGAATGTCATTCAATGTGGAATAACTTTTTTATTTTTAAGGTTTCGATAAAAAACGATGAGATTCCAAGTTTATCTACGTGAATTAAGTAAACCTGCTAGTGTTTTTAAAGAAAGACCCGAAATTAAATAATGTTTTCCAGAAAAAGTCACCAGCATGCTTTACTATGGGAATATGGTACCCAGTGGAATATCTTTTTTAATTGCAAGTATTTCGATAAAAAAGAAGGGTTTTCCAGTATATCTACGAGAAGAAAGTAAATTTGCCAGATTTTGTAAAGAAAAAACGGAAGTTAAGTTAGTTTTTTCCATTACAATTCACCCCTATGCTTTACTATGGGAATCCTCCCTATGCTTTACTATGGGAAACAAATACCATGTAGATTCACTTATTTAACGTGAAGAATTTCTATAAAAACGAAGTGTTTCCCACTGTATCTGCGAGAATGAAGTAAACCGGCTCCTTTTTTTCAAGAAAGACCAGAAATTAAATGAGTTTTTTTTCCAGAAAAATTCATCCATATTGTTTACTATGGGAATATGGTACCATGTGGAATATCTTTTTATTGTTTCAAGTATTTCGATAAAAACGAAGTGTTTTATATTATTTCTTGGTTAGACACGTTAATTGGGTAATATTTGTAGAGAAATAATGAAATTAAAGTGAGTTGTTGAAGAAAGAATTTCGTCAATGCTTCCCTATGGTACACAAAACCACTTCAGAAAAATTGTAGAATTTTCTACATTTTGGAACGAAAATCCTTGATTTTGCAAGTTATGACACTAATGCCATCTTAAATAATTGTCACGGATTTCGATCCTAAAATTGATTAAACAGTAAATATAGCTTATTTAAAGGTATACAAACATATTATCATCAAGATTTTAGCAGAAATTAAGTTTAAGTGAGATCTGATTTCCCATTGCTCCTATAGGAATCCTCCCTATGCTTACTATAGGAATGTCATTCAATGTGGAATAACTTTTTTATTTTCACCGATTCCGATAAAAAAAACGATGCGATTCTACGTACATCCACGTATGATAATTAAACCTGCTAGTTTTTTTAAATAAAGACCCGAAATTAAATGACTTTTTCCAGAAAAAACCACCCCCATGCTTTACAATGGGAATATGGTACCATGTGGAATATCTTTTCTAGTTTCAAGTATTTCGATAAAAGCGAAGTGGTTCCCAGTATATCTACGAGAATAAAGTTAATTTCTCAGATTTTGTAAAGAAAAACGGAAATCAAGTTAGTTTTTAACAGAACAATACACCCCTATGCTTTACGAAGGGAATCCTCCCTATGCTTTACTATGGGAAACAAATATAATATCGATTCATTTATTTCAGGTGAAGGATTTCTATAAAAACGAAGTGTTTCTCGCTGTATCTGTGAGAATCAAGTAAACCTGCCCCCTTCTTTTCAAGAAAGACCCGAAATTAAATGAGTTTTTTCCAGCAAAATTCACCCCTATGGTTTACTAAGGGAATATGGTACCATGTGGAATATCTTTTTTAGTTTCAAGTATTTCGATAAAAACGAAGTGTTTCCCAGTATATATAGGAGAATAAAGTTAATTGGCCAGATTTTGTAAAGAAAGAACGGAAATTAAGTAAGTTTTTTCAGAACAATTCACCCCTATGCTTTACTATGGGAATCCTCCCTATGCTTTACTATGGGAAAAAATACCATGTAGATTCACTTATTTCATGTGAAGGATTTCAATAAAAACGAAGTGTTTCCCACTGTATCTGCGTGAACGAAGTAATTCCGTCCCTTTTTTTCAAGAAAGACCCGAAATTAAATGAGTTTTTCCAGAAAAATTCACCCCTATGGTTTACTATGGGAATATGGTACCATGTGGAATATCTTTTTTAGTTTCAAGTATTTCGATAAAAACGAAGTGTTTCCCAGTATATCTACAAATATTAAGTTAACTTGCCAGATTTTGTAAAGAAAAAACGGAAATTAAGTTAGTTTTTTCCATTACAATTCACCCCTAAGCTTTCCAGAAAATTCACCCCTATGGTTTACTATGGGAATATGGTTCCATGTGGAATATCTTTTTTAGTTTCAAGTATTTCGATAAAAACGAAGTGTTTCCCAGTATATCTACAAGAATTAAGTTAATTTGCCAGATTTTGTAAAGAAAAAACGGAAATTAAGTTAGTTTTTTCCATTACAATTCACCCCTATGCTTTACTATGGGAATCCTCCCTATGCTTTACTATGGGAAACAAATACCATGTCGATTCACTTATTTCATGTGAAAGATTTCAATAAAAACGAAGTGTTTCCCACTGTATCTGCGTGAACGAAGTAAGTCCGCCCCTTTTTTTCAAGAAAGACCCGAAATTAAATGAGTTTTTCCAGAAAAATTCACCCCTATGGTTTACTATGGGAATATGGTACCATGTGGAATATCTTTTTTAGTTTCAAGTATTTCGATAAAAACGAAGTGTTTCCCAGTATATCTACAAGAAATAAGTTAATTTGCCAGATTTTGTAAAGAAAAAACCGAAATTAAGTTAGTTTTTTCCATTACAATTCACCCCAATGCTTTACTATGGGAATCCTCCCTATGCTTTACTATGGGAAACAAATACCATGTCGATTCACTTATTTCATGTGAAGGATTTCTATAAAAACGAAGTGTTTCCCACTGTATCTGCGAGATTGAAGTAAACCCAACCCCTTTTTTCAAGAAAGACCCGAAATTAAATGAGTTTTTTCCAGAAAAATTCACCCCTATGGTTTACTACGAGAATACGGTACCACGTGGAATATGTTTTTTATTTTCAAGTAGTTCGATAAAATCGAAGTGTTTTCTATTAATTTATGGTCAGTTACGTTAACTGGCTAATTTTCGTAGAGAAATAATGAAAATTAAGTGAGTTGTTGAAGAAAGAATGTTTTTCAATGCTTCCCTATGGGACACAAAACGACTTCAGAAAAAGTGTAGAATTTTCTGCAGTTTAGAACGAAAATCTTTGATTTTGCCAGTTTTGACACAAATCTCATCTTAAATAATAGCCACGGATTTCGATCCTAAAATTGATTAAACAGCTAATATAGCTTATTTTTAGGTACATTAACCTATTATAATCAAGATTTTAGCAGAAATTAAGTTTAAGTGAGAAACTGATTTTACATTGCCCCTAGGGGAATCCTCCCTATGCTTACCATATGAATATCATTCAATGCGGAATAACTTTTTTATTTTCACGGATTTCGATAAAAACCGATGTGATTCCACGTACTTCTACGTAAATTAATTAAACCTGCTAGTTTTTTTTAAATAAAGACACTAAATTAAATTAGTTTTCCAGAAAAAATCAGCCCATTGCTTTACTATGGGAATACGGTACCATGTGGAATATCTTTTTTAGTTTCAAGTATTTCGATAAAAACGAAGTGTTTCCCAGTATATCTACGAGAATTAAGTTAATTTGCCAGATTTTGTAAAGAAAGAACGGAAATGAAGTTAGTTTTTTCCAGAAAAATTCACCCCTATGGTTTACTATGGGAATACGGTACCATGTGGAATATGTTTTTTAGTTTCAAGTATTTCGATAAAATCGAAGTGTTTTCTATGAACTCGTGGTTAGATACATTAACTGGCTAATTTTTGTAGAGAAATAATGAAAATTAAGTGAGTTGTTGAACAAAGAATTTTTTTCAATGCTTCCCTATGGGACACAAAACGACTTCAGAAAAAGTGTAGAATTTTCTGCAGTTTAGAACGAAAATCTTTGATTTTGCCAGTTTTGACACAAATCTCATCTTAAATAATAGCCACGGATTTCGATCCTAAAATTGATTAAACAGCTAATATAGCTTATTTTTAGGTATATTAACCTATTATCATCAAGATTTTAGCAGAAATTAAGTTTAAGTGAGAAACTGATTTTACATTGTTCCTATGGGAATCCTCCCTATGCTTAACATAGGAATGTCATTCAATGCGGAATAACTTTTTTATTTTCACGGATTTCGATAAAACCCGATGTGATTCCACGTATTTCTACGTAAATTAATTAAACTTTCTCGTTTTTTTAAATAAAGACACTAAATTAAATTAGTTTTTCCAGAAAAAATCAGCCCATTGCTTTACTATGGGAATCCTCCCTATGCTTTACTATGGGAAAAAATACCATGTCGATTCACTTATTTCATGTGAAGGATTTCAATAAAAACGAAGTGTTTCCCACTTTATCTGCGTGAACGAAGTAATTCCGCCCCTTTTTTTCAAGAAAGACCCGAAATTAAATGAGTTTTTCCAGAAAAATTCACCCCTATGGTTTACTATAGGAATATGGTACCATGTGGAGAATCTTTTTTAGTTTCAAGTATTTCGATAAAAACGAAGTGTTTTCCAGTATATCTACAAGAATTAAGTTAACCTGCCACATTTTGTAAAGAAAAAACGGAAATTAAGTTAGTTTTTTTTAAAACAATTCACCCCTATGCTTTACTATGGGAATCCTCCCTATGCTTTACTATGGGAAACAAATACCATGTTGATTCACTTATTTCATGTGAAGGATTTCTATAAAACCGAAGTGTTTCCCACTGTATCTGCGAGATTGAAGTAAACCCAACCCTTTATTTCAAGAAACACCCGAAATTAAATGAGCATTTTCCAGAAAAATTCACCCCTATGGTTTACTATGGGAATACGGTACCATGTGGAATATGTTTTTTAGTTTCAAGTATTTCGATAAAATCGAAGTGTTTTCTATGAACTCGTGGTTAGATACATTAACTGGCTAATTTTTGTAGAGAAATAATGAAAATTAAGTGAGTTGTTGAACAAAGAATTTTTTTCAATGCTTCCCTATGGGACACAAAACGACTTCAGAAAAAGTGTAGAATTTTCTGCAGTTTAGAACGAAAATCTTTGATTTTGCCAGTTTTGACACAAATCTCATCTTAAATAATAGCCACGGATTTCGATCCTAAAATTGATTAAACAGCTAATATAGCTTATTTTTAGGTATATTAACCTATTATCATCAAGATTTTAGCAGAAATTAAGTTTAAGTGAGAAACTGATTTTACATTGTTCCTATGGGAATCCTCCCTATGCTTAACATAGGAATGTCATTCAATGCGGAATAACTTTTTTATTTTCACGGATTTCGATAAAAACCAATGTGATTCCACGTATTTCTACGTAAATTAATTAAACCTGCTAGTTTTTTTAAATAAAGACACTAAATTAAATTAGTTTTTCCAGAAAAAATCAGCCCATTGCTTTACTATGGGAATACGGTATCATGTGGAATATCTTTTTTAGTTTCAAGTATTTCGATAAAAACGAAGTGTTTCCCAGTATATCTACGAGAATAAAGTTAATTTGCCAGATTTTGTAAAGAAAGAACGGAAATTAAGTTAGTTTTTTCCAGAACAGTTCACCCCTATGCTTTACTATGGGAATCCTCCCTATGCTTTACTATGGGAAAAAATACCATGTCGATTCACTTATTTCATGTGAAAGATTTCAATAAAAACGAAGTGTTTCCCACTTTATCTGCGTGATCGAAGTAACTCCGCCCCTTTTTTTCAAGAAAGACCCGAAATTAAATGAGTTTTTCCAGAAATATTCACCCCTATGGTTTACTATAGGAATATGGTACCATGTGGAGTATCTTTTTTAGTTTCAAGTATTTCGATAAAAACGAAGTGTTTCCCAGTATATCTACAAGAATTAAGTTAACCTGCCACATTTTGTAAAGAAAAAACGGAAGTTAAGTTAGTTTTTTCCATTACAATTCACCCCTATGCTTTACTATGAGAATCCTCCCTATGCTTTACTATGGGAAACAAATACCATGTCGATTCACTTATTTCATGTGAAGGATTTCTATAAAAACGAAGTGTTTCCCACTGTAACTGCGAGATTGAAGTAAACCCAACCCTTTTTTTCAAGAAAGACCCGAAATTAAATGAGTTTTTTCCAGAAAAATTCACCCCTATGGTTTACTATGGGAATACGGTACCATGTGGAATATGTTTTTTAGTTTCAAGTATTTCGATAAAATCGAAGTGTTTTCTATGAATTCGTGGTTAGGTACATTAACTGGCTAATTTTTGTAGAGAAATAATGAAAATTAAGTGAGTTGTTGAACAAAGAATTTTTTTCAATGCTTCCCTATGGGACACAAAACGACTTCAGAAAAAGTGTAGAATTTTCTGCAGTTTAGAACGAAAATCTTTGATTTTGCCAGTTTTGACACAAATCTCATCTTAAATAATAGCCACGGATTTCGATCCTAAAATTGATTAAACAGCTAATATAGCTTATTTTTAGGTATATTAACCTATTATCATCAAGATTTTAGCAGAAATTAAGTTTAAGTGAGAAACTGATTTTACATTGTTCCTATGGGAATCCTCCCTATGCTTACCATAGGAATGTCATTCAATGCGGGATAACTTTTTTATTTTCACGGATTTCGATAAAAACCGATGTGATTCCACGTATTTCTACGTAAATTAATTAAACCTGCTAGTTTTTTTTAAATAAAGACACTAAATTAAATTAGTTTTTCCAGAAAAAATCAGCCCATTGCTTTACTATGGGAATACGGTACCATGTGGAATATCTTTTTTAGTTTCAGGTATTTCGATAAAAACGAAGTGTTCCCAATATATCTACGAGAATAAAGTTAATTTGCCAGATTTTGTAAAGAAAGAACGGAAATTAAGTTAGTTTTTTCCAGAACAATTCACCCCTATGCTTTACTATGGGAAAAAATACCATGTCGATTCACTTATTTCATGTGAAGGATTTCAATAAAAACGAAGTGTTTCCCACTTTATCTGCGTGATCGAAGTAATTCCGCCCCTTTTTTTCAAGAAAGACCCGAAATTAAATGAGTTTTTCCAGAAAAATTCACCCCTATGGTTTACTATAGGAATATGGTGCCATGTGGAGTATCTTTTTTAGTTTCAAGTATTTCGATAAAAACGAAGTGTTTCCCAGTACATCTACAAGAATTAAGTTAACCTGACACATTTTGTAAAGAAAAAACGGAAATTAAGTTAGTTTTTTCCATTACAATTCACCCCTATGCTTTACTATGGGAATCCTTCCTATGCTTTACTATGGGAAAAAATACCATGTCGATTCACTTATTTCATGTGAAGGATTTCAATAAAAACGAAGTGTTTCCCACTGTATCTGCGCGAACGAAGTAATTCCGCCCCTTTTTTTCAAGAAAGACCCGAAATTAAATGAGTTTTTCCAGAAAAATTCACCCCTATGGTTTACTATAGGAATATGGTACCATGTGGAGTATCTTTTTTAGTTTCAAGTATTTCGATAAAAACGAATTGTTTCCCAGTATATCTACAAGAACTAAGTTAATCTCCCACATTTTGTAAAGAAAAAACGGAAATTAAGTTTGTTTTTTCCATTACAATTCACCCCTATGCTTTACTATGGGAAAAAAATACCATGTCGATTCACTTATTTCATGTGAAGGATTTCTATAAAAACGAAGTGTTTCCCACTGTATCTGCGAGATTGAAGTAAACCCAACCCTTTTTTTCAAGAAACACCAGAAATTAAATGAGTTTTTTCCAGAAAAATTCACCCCTATGGTTTACTATGGGAATACGGTACCATGTGGAATATGTTTTTTAGTTTCAAGTATTTCGATAAAATCGAAGTGTTTTCTATGAATTCGTGGTTAGATACATTAACTGGCTAATTTTTGTAGAGAAATAATGAAAATTAAGTGAGTTGTTGAACAAAGAATTTTTTTCAATGCTTCCCTATGGGACACAAAACGACTTCAGAAAAAGTGTAGAATTTTCTGCAGTTTAGAACGAAAATCTTTGATTTTGCCAGTTTTGACACAAATCTCATCTTAAATAATAGCCACGGATTTCGATCCTAAAATTGATTAAACAGTTAATATAGCTTATTTTTAGGTATATTAACCTATTATCATCAAGATTTTAGCAGAAATTAAGTTTAAGTGAGAAACTGATTTTACATTGTTCCTATGGGAATCCTCCCTATGCTTAACATAGGAATGTCATTCAATGCGGAATAACTTTTTTATTTTCACGGATTTTGATAAAAACCGATGTGATTCCGCGTATTTCTACGTAAATTAATTAAACCTGCTAGTTTTTTTAAATAAAGACACTAAATTAAATTAGTTTTTCCAGAAAAAATCAGCCCATTGCTTTACTATGGGAATACGGTACCATGTGGAATATCTTTTTTAGTTTCAAGTATTTCGATAA